>NC_090444.1:695108845-695712178 GCF_031143425.1 Pleurodeles waltl
AGTGAGGGTCCTCAGGTTCCAGTAATTATAAATTGGGGTTCCACAGATGTCAAAAGGGTGGGAACCACTGTGCTAGAACATTTTTATTGTCTCCATGCCCCTGTCCTTGAACTAACCCTAACCCTCCCTTGTCCTGACTTGACTGTCCCACTGTCCTAAAAATTCCCAGGGGGAGATGTCATAAGGACTCTTCTTCTCCTGGGCACTCCCATTCCATTTCACTTCATCAGATCTGCGGTGACTTCAACAGCAGGCAGTGTGGCTGCTGGAAAGGGACTCTTATAATTAGTGATGTGATTTCTACTGATCATCACCGGTGTTGTAAGTAGATGAGGAGGAGCTAGTTAGTGTTTTAGGGGCCTGATTTATGTCTTGGCGGAGGGAAATACTCTGCCACAGATGTAACGGATATCCAGTCTGCCATATTATGATCCCGTTATCTCCTTTGGGGATTATAATAGGGTGGACAGGATATCCGTCATGTTTGTGACAAAGTGTTCCCTCTGCCAAGACCTAAATAGGCCCTTAGTATTCAACAGGTGGTTGTAGTCAACAGGAAACAAATTTGGAAACAGCAGAAGAGAAAGGGCCAGCTGGCCACACCTCATGTTGAAATCCCTTTACTAACTGACCATTCTATTAAAAAAACACACTCACACTCACATTGTGATGACATTCCATTCCACCGCTAAACATTTAGGCCCACTCCCTACCGCCACCATGGGTGTGCCATATTTAAAATACGGCACACCACGGCGGTAGTCAGGGGGATTAGTGTCATAATTTTTTACGGTAGTCCAGCGCTTTGCAGGACTATTGCAACATTTTTTGTCACTAATCCTTCAAAGCACCCTGAGGCCCATTGAACACAATGGGAGCCTATTTTTAATGCTTGCACTTAGTATGTGTTAAAAAAGTCAGATAAAAATGGCGCGAAGGAATCTCAGAGATTCCTTTGCATCATTTTTACTACCCCCCCTAGCGCCGGGGCGCCCCCCCTTGCATACATTATGCCTGGTGCAGGCATAATGTGGTGCAAGGGGTTACAAAGTGGTGCAATGCAAGCATTGTGCCACTTTGTAAATATGGTGCGGCGTTTTTGCCTTCCAATGCCACATTAGAGTAAAAAGAAAATGACACTAATGTGGTGTTGGAATGGTGCTAGGCCACCATAAATCCGGGCCTTACTACACATGCAAACCAGGCACCAGCATCACATTTCCCCTCCTAAGGCTAGACAGAAAACATCCTTGGAAAAGAAAGTCTATGCAACAAGTAAGTTTATCCTTTTATTTCTTGATCGCTAAAGGAGCAAGTAACCTAAATTTATGGGAGCAAAATTACTGTTTATATCAGTTTCCTCTGCTAAACTGCGCCCCCTATGTGCCGTCTGTTTCAGATTATCCTTTTTGTACACACACAATGCCATGTGTGTCCACTTTATTGCTAATTGCGATGAGTGAAACTGTATGTTTTACAATGTTAATCCTTCATAACATCTCTGATTGTGCAATGTGTGGGGATCCATAACATTAAGAATGATCCCATGACCATAATTCGTGCTAGTCATGTGCTACACACATCCATTTGTTTGGACAGATGTCTTTAATAATTGCTGTTGCGAGTAAATTGTTTCCTTGCATGCACTTTCTCTTCAAAATGCAGGCTCGGTCATGATTTACCTCTTTTAGGGCCAGATGTATCAAAGGGTTTTATCCATTCTGTGTCTATGGGAAAATGCGTTGATACATATGGCCCTTAGTCCTTTATGTCATTCGTAAACAGTTTTTTCTGTGTGCTTTAGATTTGTAAATGCCACTCATTTCAACCCGCGATTTGCCATTAATAAATCTATATTTCTTGCAGGTGCCTAATCATCTGGTAATGATTTTCAGGGTTCCATTACCAAGAGTTAACATGAGAAATAGAGTTATGTTGTCACACAATGTTAAACAGGCAATCACAGGTGGAAGGCCTGCACTTAAAGACTACTGATATCTCAGATCACAAGGATTGTCTCGCAGGCAATCACTGAACAGACAGAAAATTGACGAAGATTGTATTATTAATTCACAATAAACCCAGACTAGACAATTACCACATCAACAAGTCAAATAAACTACTTCCAATGTCCAAATAAAATCATATACCAGAGTACCTACCAATATTCAATTGCCAGCTTGATTACCTAACAGAATCATTGAGGAAACAGCCGCGCTGCCACTAGAGTTTGTAAGAGAGTTATAAAAAAAGCAACAATGGCATAGTTTGGACAGCGAGCAAGATGGCAATAAAACTCTGAGGATCCACTCTCCTGGTCAAAGAGACAACCACAGAAGACTCTGGCCCTGATTACGACGATACAGGAGTTTACGTTATTTATTGGGTGCGATAAATAACACCTATTACGGGTTGGTGGGGAATAACACGATAAGGTAAATACTGTATGCTTTTCCTCTGTTAAATTTCTGCAGGTTTGACCTTCTAGGCTTTAACGAAGGTTGAGGTATTTAACTCACCCGATAACTATAAGATGCGTTAAGACCTAACAGCTCGTAATTCCAAGCTATGCAGAAACGGGGGTTTATGCACTGATTGGAGTATAGCAACCAACTCGTAATCATGGCCTCCGATTTTAAAGTGAGATTAAGACCACGCCTCATAGTGGTCAACAAGCCAAAGCAAGGATATCTGTAATTATCTGGAATCCGTAGGTCCATCAAGCCGGTTGCCACAAGAAGTCCTACATTTCAGTAACCCCTCTTTCTTTGTACATGGCTCTGAACTTTGATTAGCTGATCAGAGGCTACATACACAACCACCCGCTGAAGTTGGTGAGCTGACTGTACACTACTGTCCCATCCTTCACAAATACTCTGCCTCCTCCTCTCTTGGCCACCTCCACTCATCCACTTATAGACATTTTCTTTCCCATGCTCTTCACAGCTTTAGCGGCCCTTCTGTTTAGAGCACTGAGAAAATAAAGGAGTAGCTGTTTCTGTGAACTCTACCCTATAGTTTCCTAGGGAAGCAATTGAATACCTTCTAATCATAATCGTCCATTCTGTGAAGTAAACATGGCACCAGGGAAAGCAATAAGCTCAATCCAGCCAATAATGCCATCTTAAGTAACTCAAAGGACAACAACACAACATATGAAACTACAGGATGAACCAATCTTGTCAACTACTCTTTTTATAAGATCATGAGGTCTAAAATCATAAATGGCACTCAACTGCAATAAAAAAAAGGACAAATCAAAGCAATTTTTACAAGAATAATGAACACTAAAAAGAAGATTTGCCACCTATAATGGCTTCCCTCTCGAATCTACAATATGGACTAGGGAATGGGCCAAATCCTGTGAGCAAAAGAAGATCATGGAAACAGCTATAGAAGAAATAACATCATTGTTTATTGTGTACCAAAAGATTTAGAAAACAAGAACGTGTGAATTCTTAAGCTTTCTGCTGCAGTTGTCCTGGCTGACACATGAGATCCATATTTATTGGCAATATGCTCACAGATTGGGTTCCAAATGCGGCATACTTCAAGTGATGAAGGATAATTGCCCACAAATTAGGCTTGAGACACAAAAGGATGGGTGTAAGAAGATATCTTGTAAAATGTATTGAACAAATCTCCACTGACTGTCCTAAAGATGTGACATGTACTGTCTATTCTTGATGGTTAACTACCAGCAGCTGCTGGCAAGTTGTCTGCTGGCAAGTTGTTAAAATGCAGAGTACAGTTAATGCTCTGTTGGAACAATTGAAAATTACACTGATTAACACTTACAGACTCCAACATTTAACGTGCCCCAGACATAACGCTAACCCCCAAGAATAAACTTTTATGATTGAAAAATGTAGTGAAAATGTTATCAAAATGAAATACATGTCAAAGAAAAGCTATTGACGTTTAAGAGCCATAATAAGAATTATGTCACAATGGTAGTTTCAGGATCCTTTCAGCTTGTGGTCCTGTTCTCCATTTCACACCATGCAGCCCTATTGCAAGTCTTCTTTGTTCCCACAAAATGTAGGAGAAAGTAGCATCAAATATCAGAATAGAACATCATTCAAGAAAATCTCAATCACAGTTAAGAAGTACAGACAAAAGTGAGACTTCAAGCTGGTCACCCTCCTTTCAGTTCTACAAGGTCCAACATTCCCATCACCTTACTTTGTGTTGCAGACAGTGAGACAAAATAGGCTCCCAAGAATGACATAATAAAGATCAACGTAATTTTTTGGAACGGTAAAAGACTGGCAGCCAGATTCACAAAGGGCCTCCCACTCGTGGCATTGGCCCGCTGTATTGACTGGGGGCCCTCACCAGTGGCGGGAACTACGTAATGGGTAAAAGCTGTCTGGTGGTCCTGCCACAAGTGCAGAACCCCCCATCACGACTGCCGGGCCTCCGCCAAGAGTAAAGAGGCCCTTTGTGAATCAGGGCCTTAATCTTCCAATAAAGAGATAGAACATACAACAGAATAGAAAGGTGACATAATATCTATAGACACATAGAATACAAAGTGAAAGACAAAATGATTTGGCAAAGTTGTCAGGTTTACCTTAATAGGAATGGAAATCTCATTATACTTCTTCCAAGGTTCTGAAAGCCTTGCAGTCACTGCTTACAGAAAGTAATTGATTGATAAACTATACTCCTAAAATGTTCCTATTCCTTTCACCATCATGAACCCTGTTCCGCAATTGACTGTTTAATCATTTATGTACAACTGCTAAATGACCCAGGAGTGGCAGAAATGTAATCAGTCTCCCTATCTGGTTTCATACCTGTTTACATCTCTATTGAGAAGAATATGGCTACCGATAGGTTGGCAAAATGGTGCCTAAATACTACTCTCTTTAAATTGCCACATTTCAACTATTACATTACTAAATTTACTCTACACTAATTTTCCACTTACAATCAAAAGTTTCCACAGATGTCACCTGGGAAGTGTGAACGCTGAATTCTTACTAATAAATATTCATGTATTCTGAATGTTGAATTTGCAAGGAATTTTGACTTAATATAGAAAAATAATGTCCGACTTGGAAAATGTGCCTACTTGAGTGGCCTTCGGTAATCATGAAGTGTCCTTATTAATTGCTTATTAATATGAAATGTTGTGCTCATGTATAAATTATTGTAGTAGTGTGTTATATTAACGATCCCATATTATGTATTTGCTTTATAAATTGTAGGCCTTAAAGTTAGTGAGGTCTTGGGCTTCGTTGCGCAGCCTCATGTTAAGTTGCTCTGTTCAATAATTCACATAAAATGGCTGTTTAGAGAGAAGAATACCTGTATTGTTTCACTGAGTTGGCCAAATTCTAGTAGATGCTCTTTTCCCATGAGAACTGCTTGCTAGAATATGCTGTATTAGCTATTGTTACTTTTTAAAGTTTAGTGTGTGAGAAAGCAATGTTCCCAGGAACTAACAATGGATGCACTGATGGGAGAACAGAGTGATACAAAATTGATACCTGACAAACCTGATGATGGTAATGGGAGAAGAGGAGCCAATCATTGACATGTGAAAGTCAGTTTAGTTATATTTTAGATTTGAAATTCTATCTTCATTGGACTAAATGTAAACACACAAGTCATTGACCAGTGGCGATGTGGTAGGAGTTTTAGATGATTTTAACTTAGCCCGACTGCACTAGGGAAAGAGAGGCTTATTCCCGTTTTCCTTCTCCACCAATGAGGTGTACTCACCTTGTTTCTGCTGCTTAGAGAATTTGAACCTTAACTTTAATGCTTAGAGTGTTGATGCTGAATGCTGGTCCTTAAATTCTGTTTTAACAATGGTTCAGATAGCTTAGAGTCCCTGGTTCTGAACCATTTCCCTTCATGGCCCGAAGCTGATGCTGACCGAACAGATGTCCAAATGACGAATACAATGACAGCTTGCTGATCCATATTGAGGAAAGGTATAATGAAATGTATTGTTCTTTTTGTAATTTGTCTTTTGTTCCTAGGTACCAACTTCAATTTTGATAGAGCCATAGCTAGATGTTTTCCAAATTTTTGATGACAAAAACCTTTTTGCATGAAGCCCAAACATTATTCTAATCAGAAGGTTAGTGAGGGAAATCCTAAAATGCTAATAGTTTGCTATCAATAAATAATTGATGTTACTCAGTTGCTGAATCTAGATGTATGCGATTTCTGTTGCACAACTGTTCTTGCTATTGATTTGTACTGTAATCCTATAATGTGTAACAATACATATACACAGAAAAGGATGGGTGGTGGTGGTGAATATAGTGCACTTCCCAAGCGTTGTAAGAGTATGAAAATGATCTTAGGTCCATAACAAAGAGCTGTGGTGCAGTGCGGTTTAATAGGCTCCGCTACCCTAGAGCATATTGTGGTGTTCTGGAGAAACACTGCATAAAGTTAATTACAGATACCGCAGCACTGGAAGAAAGTTGTCAAAAAACAAGTCCTTCAAATAAGTTCAGTGATAGTAGGTTATTTTATTTGAAGACATCAGCCTATGTACATCAAAGAATCATCGTACCATAACCACAGCCATTGTGTTCAAATTGGAAGAACACTGTTGTAAAGGCAAGCCAGAAGAACATAATTGTAAAGGCAAGCCAACACGTGTTTCATCACAAAGTGACTTTTTCAAGGCTGCAAGATATGTATGACAATATTTGGTAGTTGTTCCTTGTCCAGAATAATTAAAGGATGATAATATGGTCCATAGAGTGTAGGGGTCAAATTAGTGAAAGCGGCGTACCACATAGAGAAAAGGTTTTTTACGTGCATTGCCCATTGTGCCAGTAAGAGAAAAGATAAATGGTGTTAAAAAGAACGTAAGAAACACACCTATCACATAAGTATGTAGCCCCAAATACCCTACACCAACGTGACCTGGGTGTCATTTTGTGACGTAATAGCATTAAACATGCAACTATATACAATATTTTGTTGGTGTCCCGTCACCATAATTCCTGCTAGTCATGTGCTACACACATCCAGATGCAACATAGGAATAGTGAGAAGATTAAGCTATGTGATATTAACATTGTTAATATAGGAACATAAATATTCTAACTTTTATATAAAGGTGTGGTTATTCATGTCCAAAGGGGTTATGGCGTGTGAGATTACTGACTCCACAGATTATTGATATTGTTGACTGATATTGTTAATGATTTGTATTGAAATTGAGTCCTATGGTGGGATTTACTCTAAGTGCAGTCAAAAGGTCCATCAAACCTCTAACGTGTCCCCTTATAAATTAAAGATAAACTAAATAAGGTCAGACGCACTCACAGAAATGGTAGCATAGTATTATGGTTTGTCCCCTTGGAGCCCATCATAAAGTTTAGAGATAGGTAGAGGAGTAACATAGTTACATTTCCTTAAGAGACCACAACAAAAGTGTACCCTTGAGAAATAGCTGGTCTTCCCAGAGATGGTAGTGGGGTAATGGTTAGTCTCCTAAAAAGAGCAAAGTAGTTCACGGATTTGGTAAGAGAAATTGGTAAAGTTTAAGATTTCGGATTCAAAGAAAGGAAGTGGAGAGAAAATGTGTCCATAAGATCTTAGAATGACTTTCCCAGAACCTCGGAGCTCGCCTATGATTGTTTGAAGATGTTCTCGGCATTCTAGTGACAGTGTGAATGTAATAGGTTTTGCACTTGCACAACTTAAGCAAATCACAGGTGAATTGTGATGTTTTTGGGTTTAGGGAGTCTGCGTACTCCAAAATGATATTGTTGAAGGAGTTTGAGTACTCCAACAGAAGTAGTTAAAGGAGTTTGCATACTCTGAAGTGTGAGAGTAGGGAAGTCGTCAAACTTCACATGTGTGTGGCGCTTTGTGCTAAAAAAATTGTCCACATAGTATACAGACCCTGCGAGGTTTAAGACTCTGGAGTGTATCATTTTTTAACGCAAAAGCGGCGCAAACTCACACAATACAATTGTATTTTTTAAGTTTGTGCTGCTTTTGCGTCAAAAAGCGCTGCAAATGTGGCGCTAAAAAAGTATAAATATGGGCCTTGGTTTATTGTTGTAATTTGTCTAGTTGATAGGTCAATTGAGCGTGGTTGACAAACTCAACAGTGCGTGTTAAAGTGAGTGAAACAGTTTTTTGACTAAGATCTGGCGAGTCCTATGTGCACCAGGACAGACCAGTTGATCAGTTGAGGGTAAAATTGGCGGGTCGAACTTTGCTTGCGAATCAGGGAAACTGAGGAAGAAAGAGTAGCTGCTAGAGCGAAAGGCCGTCAGTGAAAAATCAGTACGCTTTCTGAAGCGATTGTGTTACTCTGCCTGTAGTAAACAGACAAATCGGATTTTGATTTTGTCGCTCAAATTAATTTTGCATTAGTTTGCATGAGTTTGAATTGAGGAGGACAAACCAAAAGACTTTATTCACTGCTGTATGTGCGAGTGTGATATAATTGAAGCCATGCTGGGATAGGCCGGTTAGCGAGCAGGGTCGTGCACGGATTGGTAGACAACCGTGAAGTGCAATTGATTGAGAAGGTCGACCAAAGGGATTTTGGGATTGAAAGTCACTTCCTGATTTGATTGAAAGTAGCGTAAAAGTACAAAGATGACATTTTTCAAGACACATATATTCCAACGGGTATAGGAGAACTTACACTGCCAGAAGGTACACCAGCCTATATCGAACTTGAAGAGCAGGGTGCTGCACCATGTCTATGGCTGAAACAGTGGTGGAAAGTGACAGAGAAAGATGGGAGCTTAGCGTTTCCTGCCCTGGACATTTAATTTGAGAAGCTTAGAAAATCTGAGGAGGGTACTGTATGATTTGAAACCTCCTCCGAGACCAGCATAGTTCGAAGCTTTAGCAATTTGGGAACTAGTGGCTAGACAGCAACAGCAACTGAAATTCGAGATAAGAATGAGAAAAGCTGAAAAGACTCTAGCAGAGGCTAGATGGGATAGTAATCAGAAATTTTGGAGAATTTAGACTTTACAGGAAATTACGTTGTTTCCTGCACTTACTCGAGAAAATGAGAACGAAGCTAGAAAAAGCACTAGGAAGAGGGATTTGTATCCTCCTAATTACAAAGAGCAGAAATCTACGGGATCTAGGAAATCTTTGACACACGATGAAGTCAGATGACAATGAATTAATTTTACAGTTATTGAGAAATCATCCCGTGCCATATGCAGCACATGATATAAAGCTCAAGCACCAGTGTAGATCCGACAGCTCTGATATCAGTTGAATCAACCCAAAGTCAGATACAGGTTAGTCAGTGTTCCAGTTACTGCGGAAGTTCAAAGTCCTGTGCCGCAGATGAATGTTCCCAGAACTTACCCAGATGTACCCATTGTAGATACTGCAACAACCTTGGTTGTGCTGACCGGACAGGTTTATCAGATGCCAACAATGGCCTAGATAGAGTCTACCCCAAACTTGATGTCCTCGATACAGACATGGACGATCCTGAGGTACACCCCCTAACAGGATCACAGATAGAAATGTCTGCATTAACGAGTCAGGCTACAGGAATAGCATACCCGAGAGACACAAATGTCAGGCCAAGCCTAGATGCAGTGTCAGTACCAGTTACAATAGGTCCAGTTATACCATTGTTCGCCCAGGGAAATAACAGGAACAGTGAGCAGAAGTCTCTGAACCCGTGTGTAGAAAGGGAGAGATATAACGAAATTGCAAGAATGACAACTCCCATGAGACCAACGTTTGATGGAACAGGTCCGTTAATTGATTTAAGTCCTTTCAGGTCTCCTCCAAATAATGAGGTGAGATAATACACAGGTCCAAATCCAAGCATGGTGACACCAGAAACCCCGAATTTAACATTACAGCAAGTGCCAGGTGTAAGTCACAACAATGTCACATTACAAGGTTTGACAGCTCAGCAGTTAACTGAATGGTTAGAGAAGGTGAGTAGTGCACAAGGAGATCCTAGCGGAGGAAGTGCCCTGAATTTGACCAGGCTAAGACTAGAGGCAGAAGACCTAATTGAGGGAACAATGGGGTTAGACAGAATTGACACGTTCAAGGAAGATGAGTTGCGTTACTTATGCTAACTGATTACTGACAAAACAGGAATCGTACATCAGAAATTAGCAGACCTAGCAGAGAAATATGACATAGAGGTTGCGAACACAAACCACTTAAAGAGGAGTTACAGATTAGATTTTGATTCAAAGGATTTGGAAAACATGAGAATCCCAAGAATGAAAATTCACCCTAGGGAATTAATTCAGAGCATTCAAACATCGGGAGCAGTAGACAAATGGGAAGGCAGATGGGTGAAGAAAAGAGACAAGAAGAAAAGAGATTCCATGAATGTTACTGCAAATGTGCAGCAAGTTGAGCACCCATTGAAAATTCTACCAATGAGAGAGCTTCCAGGAGGGAATTTTTTCCATGTCCCTTGTAGCAGAAGTGACATTCTGTCATTTACAAATGATTATCCCAGGTTGAGGGAGAAGCCAGTAGAATGGTATCAGCAGACAGACATGTTTGTGAAGCTCACAAAATGCCAGTGGGAGGATATGAACACCCTTTTAGAGAGAGTAGTTCCAGCAGACTTATGGGTTGAATGCAAAAGGAGCGTAGGTTGGCCTACAAGAAAACCTCAGATAGATCCAGTAACAGGTGCACCATCCCCTGGCATAAAGAAATATTACTATAAGGTGATTGAATTTTTGAAAATGAGAATTTCGGGCAAGAATATTACTAGCAGAGAATAGACAGGACAGCACAGGAAGCAAAAGAGTCAATACATGCCTATTACGAGAGATTGTTGCAGGCGTTCAGGCATTACAGTGGTACAGAGACAATTGAGCTGAAAGACATGTTTCATTTTGTGTTCAGATTTGTTGAAGGATTGAGACCTGAAATTAGCCAGACGATTAAGAGTCATTTGATTTGCTGGCAAGCAAAGCCGATTGATGAAGTACTGCAATATGCAAAGTACTGTAGTGACGAGATTGAGTTGAAGCAGAGAAAGTTGAAAGAAAAGGCAATGGTGATGCAGATTAAAGTGGTACAAACAGAAATGCAGAGAAGTTTTCCGCAACAGCAGCAACAGGGAAACGTGGTGTTTCAGAATCAAGCAAGCGGTAGATGTCGTGGAGGAACTGGAAACATGAATCGTAGTCCTGATCTGAATACTGTGGTGGTTCAGAATTATGTGCAGGGAATGAAGAGATTGTTGCCATGTCATGCTTGCGGAGGGCTCAGACATTGGAAATGGGAGTGTCCAACGTCAGTACAGGAAGGTGTTTTTCAGCAAACAAGGGATATCAATTATTTTCAAAACATGAGGACCGAGAATGAAAGGCCACAATAAAAATTTGAAAAGTGATGTGAATCAGATGCAAGGTTTTCAGCCCATGCAACAGATGCAAATGCCACGTTTGCAGATGCCCCAGTCGCAGCAAATGCAACCTCAGGTTCAAATGGTACCTAGACAGCAAATTCAAATACCTCAAGCCCCAATGGAGCAGCAGCATGTGATGCTTCCTCAGCAGGTCACAGGTCAAAGGTTTAATCAAAGTAATAACACAGTGCATCAATTCCCGTTACACAGTAAGGATGGAATAAATGATGACTGGGTGAGCGAGAGTTCGGATGAAGAGGAATGTGTGTTAGCAGCTTCCATAGAAGTAGATCAGAAAGGTCCGTATGTAAAGAGGAAAGTAATGGGTCACAAAGTTTCATTCTTGGTTGACACAGGAGCTACACAGTAAGAACTACAGAAGTTCCAAACTTGCCCCTTTCAGGGAAAACAGTCCAGATGGTAGGAGTAGCGAATCAGTATTTGACCAGTCCTATTACAGAACCAGTTCAGGTTAAAATTGACAATTTTAAAGGATTGTACAAATTTGTAGTTTGTGACTCGAGTCCGGTATCCTTACTAGGGAGGGGATTTGTTGTGCAAAATGAGATGTTCGATTACTTGCCCAAATGACCGAATTGAGACTCAGACAAACAGTGATGATGAAGATGACCCAAATCCAGAAACAGGTTGTGACACAGTAAATGAGGAGTACCCTTTGATTAGTTTCATTCTAGTCTTCACATTGAGAGATCTGCCTTCTGACTTACAAGGAATAGTTAAAATGAAAGTGTGTGATTTTACAGGAAAAGACATTGGTCTAATAAGAGAAGTTCAGCCATTTAAGGTCTCAGTCGAGCCAAACGCACTTTTCCCCAGATTCCCCTGATTCCTCAATAAAACATGACTGAGGACACAATTGAAGGGATTGCACCCATAATTGCAGAGTTTGTAAACCAAGGAGTTTTGAAAGAAGTGTTGAGCAGTCCATGTAATTCACTGATAATGTGATTGCGAAAGCCCTGTGGGAAATTTGTAATTGTTCGGGGTTTGGGAAAAGTAAATGACATTGTAAATACTTGTTGACCCGTAGTGCCAAATCCAGCAGTTATTCAGATTCCATGCGATGCTGAATGGTTCACTGTAATAGATCTTTCACAAGCATTCTTTTCTGTACCCCTTCACGAGGATAGTCAATTTCTTTTCTTTTTCAAATTTTTGGATCAAGTCTACTGTTTGTGTCAAATTCCTCAAGGGTTTCCAGAATCACCTTATGTTTTCAACCAGATCTTGAAAAAGAACCTGGAGTCATCGGAAATCCCTTTCCAATTGACATTGGTACAGTACAATGATTATTTGTTAGTGGCATCAAAGACGACAGAAGCATGCAAGTAGGAAATTATTGCATTGCTGAATCATGTAGGGAAGAATGGACATAAAGGGGGTCATTCTGACCCTGGCGGCCGGTGACCGCCAGGGTCACCAACCACGGGAGCACCGCCAACAGGCTGGCGGTGCTCCCAAGGGCATTCTGACCGCGGCGGTTCAGCCGCGGTCAGAAAGGGTAAACCGGCGGTCTCCCGCCGGTTTACCGCTGCCCCATTGAATCCTCCACGGCGGCGGGGGATTCAGACACCCCCTACCGCCATCCTGTTCATGGCGGGAAACCCGCCATGAACAGGATGGCGGTAGGGGGTGCCGCGGGGCCCCTGGGGGCCCCTGCAGTGCCCATGCCAATGGCATGGGCACTGCAGGGGCCCCCGTAAGAGGGCCCCACAAAGTATTTCAGTGTCTGCTTTGCAGACACTGAAATACGCGACGGGTGCAACTGCACCCGTCGCACCCCTGCAACTACGCCGGCTCAATTCTGAGCCGGCGTCCTCGTTGCAGGGGCATTTCCGCTGGGCCGGCGGGCGCTCTTTTGGAGAGCGCCCGCCGGCCCAGCGGAAATGTTTGAATGGCCGCCGCGGTCTTTTGACCGCGGTGCGGTCATTTGTCGGCGGTACCTTGGCGGACGGCCTCCGCCGTCCGCCAAGGTCTGAATGACCCCCAAAGTGTCCCCAGCGAAATTACAGTACTGTCAAAAAGAAGTGAAATAATTAGGTCACCTCAATGAAAAGGGAACTAGGACAATTTCCAGAGCGAGAGTCACAGCCATACTGCAAATGAATCCCACAGCAACCCAGAGAGATGTCAGGCTGATTTGGGAATGGTAAACTATTGTCACCAGTGGATTTCCAACTCTCCAGTCATTTCAAAGCCATTGCAGAAGCTGATTCACAAAGAAGTTACTGATCCCTTAGTGTTAGATCAAGCCTGTATGAAAGCATTTTCTGAATTGAGAGAAAGTCTGTGCAAATCCCCGACTTTTGGAATGCCTGACTACACAAAACCCTTCATGTTGTTTTGTCATGAGCGTGATGCATGTTCCTTGTCTGTCTTGACACAAGACCATGGTGGAGTGAACCGCCCAGTAGCCTATTTTTCAGCTACTTTGGACCCAGTTGCAGCAGCTTTATCAGGCTGTCTGTGTTCAGTCGTTGTGGTTGGACTGAGTCTCACTCAGAGTGAGAGCATTGTGATGGGACACCCATTAACTGTCATGGTCCCTCACTCCTTTGAAGTTTTACTTACTCAAACCAAAATGCAATACCTTTCAGGTGCCAGGCTGACTCGTTATGAGATGAGCATCCTGGGGTCCCCAAATGTGTCACTGTACAGTGCCTAACCCGGCAACCTCACTCCCAAAAGAGAATGTTGAAATTGACAAACTGAAAGAAGTTGAGCATGACTGTCTCGAAGTAACTGATTTGTGCACAAAACTGAGATACCCGATTGGAGGAAAATGATCAAATTAGTTTTGTTGATGGTTCCTGTTTAAGAGACAAAATGGGAATACTGAGAGCAGGATATGCTGTGTGCACAATTTCTTGTATAGTTGAGGTGTCTTGGCTTCGAGGAGTATATTCTGCACGTGGTGGAACTGGTAGCGCTTACTAGAGCGTGCCATGTTTCTGCACAGCTTAAAGTTACTATCTATACTGACAGCCAGTATGGATTTGGAGTAGTCCATGATTTTGGCCGGCTGTGGTCACAGAAAGGTTTCTTGACCTCTTCTGGTTCACCAGTCAGAAATGGTCAGAGAATTAATGAGTTGTTACAAGCCATTCAAATGCCTGAGAAGATTACTGTGGTGAAATGCAGTGCACACCTGGAATCACAAGATTTTGTGTCAATGGGAAATGGATATGCGGATCAAGTCACCAGGTTTTGCGCATTGAACTGTATACCGTTCAAAGATAAATGGGAATTGTTACTGGAGGAAGAGGAAAATTGTGCTAGTTATGCCTTACATGTAGTTGACACTTTGGAAGAATTGAGAGCGTTGCAGGACAATGTCGATCGGGAAGAGAAACAAAATTGGGGAAAACTGAAATGTGTTCAACTTGAGGATGAATTGTGGGTTTCAGAAGAGGGACAGTTGCTTTTGCCAATTTTTTTTTACTCAAATGGCAAGGCTTTACCATGGTCAAGCACATGTTGGGAGGGATGCTATGATTTGAGTGTTTAAACAATATTGGTTCAATCCAAAATTTAGACAGGTTGCCGAAGCAATTTGCCACCGCTGTGTCATCTGTTAGTAGATGAACGTGGGTAAGAAGACAGTGGTTAATTTGAGTCACATTGGAAGAGCAGGAGGTCCATTCAGCAGAATGCAAATGGATTTCATTGAGATGCTTGTATGTAGAGGATTGAGGTATGTGTTGGTGATTGATTGCATCTTTAGCCATTGGTTTAAAGCTTACCCTACATGAAGAAATCACAGCCTTACAGTAGCAAAGTTACTACTTCGGAAACTGATACCACGTTTTGGGTTTTCGGTCTCTTTAGAATCAGATAGAGGAAGTCACTTTTACAATGAAGTAATTAAATTACTATGTTCAACTTTAAAAATTGAGCGGAAGTTGCATTGTAGTTACTGCCCTGAAGCCTCAGGACTTGTGGAGCAGATGAATGGTACCTTGAAATCAAGAATTGCAGAAACATGTGCGTCCACAAATTTGAAATGGCCCGACACACTGCCATTAGTTCTGATGACAATGAGAAACATACCTAACATGAAAACAGGACTATCACTGCATGAGATCCTCATGAGCAGGACAATGAGGTCACCAGTGGTTCCTGCCAATGCAAGTGTGAACATAACAGATGATATGGTGTTGGACTACTGCAAAGGTCTAGCTGATGTGGTTCGCTCTTTCTCCCATCAGGTGGAAGCTACTACACTGCAACCATCTCAAGACCAAAGACACATCCTGAGAGCAGGTGATTGGTTTGTGATCAGAAAGCAAGGAAGACATGTTTGGAGCCTCAATGGAAGGGTCCTTACCAAGTAGTGCTGATCACTACTACAGCTGTGAAGTACGCTGGAGTTCTGGACTGGATCAATGCAAGCGATATGAGGAGAGTACCATGTCCAATGGACAATGAAGAGGAGTTGTTGAGAGTACCAACAATGTCCAGACCAACCCCAGAAGAGGGAAGAAGGTGAATCAGAGACTGAATCTGAGCAAACTGAAAGCGGTTCAGCCACTCCTGTGAGAGACGAAGCAGATGAAATTCAGGAGGGGGAAAGCGAACCAACCTCAACTGAGATAACCGGAGAGTCAAGTCAAAGGAGGGCTCTCTCTGAAGCAGACGGTCTTGAAAGATAGAGCAAATAACAGACCCCGAAGGGGAAGGAGTTGATGTAGATCAAAGCCAATGTTGTCCGACTCCCCCTGAACCATTTGCAGGTATGTTAAAAGAAAATTCTGCAGAACCAAAAGAAATTACAAGTCCGTCACTGAAAAGAGAATTAATGAAAGGTCCACTGAAAGGAGATAAGTGGCTGAATTCACAAGCAAAGAGTAAAGAAAATATTACAGTGACAATAATTGAAATAGAAGTAGACACAACAAGGGGAGAAGATTTGAGTGGAGAATTAAATGGAGATCGCAAATTGAAAAGGAAGAGAATTGTAAGTCGAAGGTACGCTGGTCCTGAATGGGCATATGCAATAACAAGTGAATGGGAAAGAGACTTTTTGTTTTGATTGAGATATTCCAGGTCAATATTTTGGCACTTGAAGGAAATCAATGAACTGAACTGTTAAAATCTGTAAACTGCCAGAGAAACAGCCTATTGAAAAATAACCGAAAAATACTTTTTGATAACCTGATTTGACAAGCTGCTAAACCGATTTTGACAACTTAGCGATTTTTGAAAAAAGGGTCCTAGAAGTAAGACTGAAAGCTGTGAATAATTGCTGAAGAAGATGAAATATTTTGGTTTTTGATTTTTCTGGATAGGTATAATTTTTTCTCTTCTACTTTCTGATTCTTTACAGATCATGAGTAACCTTAGCCAACAAGGTAGGAAGAATAGCTGCGGTAAATATATAGGTATTGGTTTACCAATTGTATGCATGATATTGTGCTTGGAGTTGATTGTGGGTATGACTCTTCTTGATAAGAGTGTGGCCAACCATACCCCGGCTTTATAGTCAACTTAGACAACTACTGCACTCACAGAAGTAGAGAAGTTTAGGTTAGATGAGAAATATTTGCACATAGATAGCAACCAAGGAGAACTTTCTTCTAATGTTCTCTATTGCTTCTTGAGTGAGTATGTTGAGACGATGGATGCAAGAGATTATGTTTGCACGCAGATTCCTTCATCAGTCAAGGAAGGGGTTACTTATCAATGTTTTCTCCTTACTTATGGGATAAGTTGTAGTCTATTACTAACAAGATTCAATAACCATGAGTGCATTAAGTATTTCTATTCCAATTATGATGTTGTATTTTTGTCTGTCCCTAAAATTAAATATTTTAGTAGAATAGCTAAGGAAAATGCCATAGAATTAGTGAGAGGATTGTTTGAGCCTACATTGACATTTGGTACAGCTCATTGGCATAGAAACAACCTGACACTCTTTTTCCACCCATAGAAAAGAGCTTCTTAGATCAGACAAATGATAGAAGAAAGGCATTAAAGGAGAAATTTGAAAAGGGCTTAGTGAAAAGCACATTTAGAAATGATTATGCATTTAGTGAAATAAAGACACAAGGAAGGTTAGCTTTAGATACGCAACACATAGAAAAGCTGTATGTATATAGGTATAAATCTAGAACTGATACATTGTTTGTGTGAACGAGTGAATGCAGACATGTGTTTTTGTTTCAGAGTAAATGGATGTTCATGTTGAATGGACAGGATCCGGCAATTCCAGGTGGCACATGTTACTTGGGGATAGTCTTCCCAGAGATATTTCAACTTGAAGTCTTGAATAAGTTACTGAAAATGACTGAATTACATCATGTTAGACAAAAGAGAGAGCCTCCTTCTAGTATAGTGGGAAATATATTTGGAGCAATAATTCCTTCAGTAGGAGTTATCCTAAATCCTATAAAGATGTGAAAGTTGTCTACTATTGTGGCTAACATGATGACAAATTTTTCAGGAGCCATGATCCTGATGGATACTGAAATGGCTGCGCTAAGATCTATGACTCCTCAGAACCGCCTTACGTTAGACATTCTTTTAGCAAAGGTTGGTGGAGTTTGCAAAATGCTGAACTTGAAACATTGTTGTTCATATATTCCTGATGATAGTAGAGAAATTCGAAGCTTGATTAACAATCTGACTAATGATAGTGCTGATTTGAAAGAGCTTAGAGAACCAGGAGTTTGGGAAAAGGTTGGCTAAGGATTTGCTTCCATGGGGAATTGGCTTGCAATCTAGGGAAAGGGATACTATTGAATTTAATACAAAGGATATTGATTATTGTGATTTGCTTAATTGGAACATGGGGAGTATGTAAACTGCATCATGTGATCAAAATGAGAAAGATGAAAAATGGCCAGAGGATGGAAGAAATCAAAATGGAGAAATTGTTTAGGGAAAATTCAAAAAGGGAAAATAACGATAAAACTTTAAGGAGAGCAAATTTTAATTGAATAAAAATTTGTGTGGGGGCATATTTTGTCATCAGAGGAGGGATTGTAAATGCTGAATTCTTAGTAATAAATATTCATGTTTTCTGAATGTTAAATCTGCATAAAATTTTGACGTATTTAGAAAAATAATGCACATCTTGGAAATTGTGCCTACTTGAGTGGCTGTCAGTAATCACGAAGTGTCCTTAATTGCTTATTAATATGAAATGATGTGCTCATGTTTAAATTAATATAGTATTGTGTTATATTAATGATCACCTATTATGAATTTGCTTCATAAATTGTAGGCCTTAAAGTTACTGAGGTCTTGGGCCTAGTTGCACACCCTCATGTTAAGCTACTCTGTTCAAATAATTCACATAAAATGGCTGTTTAGAGAAATGAATACCTGTATTGTTTCACTGAGTTGACCAAATACTAGTAGATGCTCTTTCCCATGAGAACTGCTTGCTAGAATATGCTGTATTAGCTATTGTTACTTTGTAAAGTTTAGTGTGTGAGAAAGTGATGTTCCCAGAAACTAACAATGGATGCACTGATGGGAGAACAGAGTGATACAAAATTGATACCTGACAAACCTGAAGATGGGAACGGGAGAAGAGGAGCCAATCATCAGCATGTGAAAGACAGTTTATTTATATCTTAGATTTGAAATTCTTTCTTCATTGGACTAAATGTAAACATACGAGCCTTTGACCAATGGTGACGTGGGAAGAGTTTTAGATGATTTTAAATTAGCCTGACTGCACTTGGGAAAGAGAGGCTTATTCCCGTTTTCCTTCTCCACCAATAAGGTGCTTGCCTTGATTCTGCTACTTAGAGAATTCAAACTTTAATTTTATTGCTTAGACTTTTGATGCTGAATGCTGGTCCTTAAACTTTGCTTTACCAATGGTTCAGATAGCTTAGAGTCCTTAGTTCTGAAATAGTTCCCTTCATGATCCGATGCTGATGCTGACCGAACAGATGTCCTATTGGCGAAGACAATTGCAGCTTGCTGATATATATTGAGAAAAGGTATAATGAAATGTTCTTGTTCTTGTTGTGAATTGTCTTTTGTTCCTAGGTATCAACCGCAGTTTTGATAGAGCCATAACTAGATGTTTTCCAAATTTATGTTGGCAAAAATTGTTTTGCATGAAGCCCAAACATGCTATTCTAATCAGAAGGTTAGCGAGGGAAATCCTAAAATACTAATAAGTTGCTATTAATAAATAATTGATGTTACTCAGTTGCTGAATCTAGATGTATGCGACTTCTATTGCCCAATTGTTCTTGCTATTAATTTGTACTGTAATCCTAGAATGCGTAACAATACATGCTTTGGTTGAATTGAGATTCTTTCGAAGATTTGGTCGACCAGTGTTGTTTCTGTATGTATACCATTTGATTTTGAGACTAAGCTGCGTGATATTAGCATTGTTAATATAGGAAAATAAACATTCTAACTTTTACATAAAGGTGTGTTTATTCATGGCCGAAGAGGTCATGGCATGTGAGATTACTGACTCCAAAGATTATTGATATTGTTAATTGGTATTGTTTTTTTGTTTGTTTTTTTACCATATATTTATTGATTTTTCAATGAATCATACATTGTTCTACATACGAATATTAACCGTATCAGGATAATCATGGTTCCATTAGGTCATTAGATTCTCACATGTTTAGATGAACAAACAACTAAAGAAAAGAAAAACAAAAAAGACATTCGCACACTGCTGGGTCTTAACAGTCTGATCAACATGACTTAGTTCTCATATACAAATAGTTGACGCGTTTTGTCGCTACGGGGGGTACTGTCATCCCCACGCATGGGGTCTCTATCTCTCCGCCCGGGAGGAGAGGGGAGGGGGGAGCGAAACAATGATGTGTTAGTGTCTGTTAGTTGGGCGTATTGGCCCGCTGGTCTTGTCTGGCTTGTGTGCACCTGGAATTTGGTGTATGTTCAGTGAGGTTAAGATATTGTCAACATGGGTGTGTGCATCCTCTAGCAGAGTGCTGTGTTGTGGTCGGATGATAGCCCACGACCACCTAGACAAAACACGGCTATTCATAGTTCAAGGAGGTTTTTCATCGTTTTTGGCCTCTAACCTTGAGAGTAATGTGCTCCAGGTCTCACAGCCTGCATGTTGCAGTCCCCCGTGCCAGGTTTACCAGAACTTGATGCTCGGCCCGGGTCCATCGCAGTGTGAGGGTGAGCCAGTCTTTCAGGTTGGGTGCTTTAGGGGCTTTCCAGTTCATAGCTATCAGTCTTTTGTACATTGTGTAGGCTAGGTCCACAAATTTGTGTAAGTGTTTGTGTTTTTGCGTCCTAGTTCGAAGGCCTAATAGGCAGGATTTAGGGTTCGCGTCCAGTTCTAGTCCCGTCATTTCTGTTAGTACTGTGACCACCCCGGCCCATTCCCCTTGCAGCCGTGGGCACTCCCAGACCATGTGGTAGAACTGTGCCACTGGTGTTTTGCATCTGGGGCAGATCGGTTCAGTCTCAGGGAACATGCGTTTGATCCTAGCTGGTGTTAAATATGTCTGGTGTATGTAGTTGAATTGTGTGTATCGGAATCTGGGGTTTCTTGAGACCTCACGTGTATGGCTTAGGGCTTTTGGCCATTCTGCCCCTGTGATCGGAGTAGGCAGTACAGCGTTCCATCTTTCACAGACTTTTAGCAAAGTAGGTTCCGGGGGCTTTTTCAGGAGTTTATATGAGTTTGAGACTGCTTTGGCCTGGGTATCGCAACTCAGCATATGATGTAGCGTAGCTGAGATATCTGGTTCTAGGTCTCCAGATGTCCATGTCTTTCTAATTGCATGACATATAGCATAGTAAGCCAGGAATTGTCCCAAGCTCACTGCTGTGAGGGTTTGCATGGATTCGAATGACATAAATTTTCCTTCTTCGAAGCAGTCTCCCACTGTGCATATGCCCGCATCTGTCCAGATTGTGGGCGAGTGCGATCCCGTCTCAGTCCACCCAGGAAGCCTTTCTAACGGAAGAAGCGGAGAATAAGGTAGTTCTTTTTCCTTTTTTTGGATATACCTCTTCCAGCATGCGTGTGCCGCTGTCATCAATAGATTTTCGCGTGAGTTCTTGGCTTGTTTGCTCGTGAGCCACACGAGCAGCGGGACTCCCTGAAGTCGGGAGTTCAACCAGACGGACTCAGTTGATTCGGGCCTGTGAATCCAGTTCAGTATCCACTGTAATTGTGCGGCCGCGAAGTAGAGTTCAAAGTTTGGAGCACCTACTCCTCCCGCCGCCACCGGGTAATGTAGAGTGGTTAGCGCGACTCGCCTTCTACCCTCTCCCCACACAAGTTGTAATAGGAGAGCGTTTAGGCTGGTGAAAAAGTTTTTGGGAATTATGAGTGGCAGAGCAGCGAAGTGATACAATAATCTAGGTAGTATCAGCATGTTTGCTAAAGCCACCTTGCCCAATGGTGAAAGTGGTAGCCTGTTCCAGAATTGCAATGAGCCCTTCATGGAGGCCACCGCTCTCCCCAGGTTGCCATCCCTGAGGTCTTCAGCTTTGTGGTAGATATTGACCCCTAGGTATCTAAATGTATCAAAGCACCATTTCAAGTGGGTCACCGGGGCGTTGTCTTGTTTCGCTGGGGGCCAGGTGGCGAGCGGGAATATACAAGATTCCCCCAATTGACTACTAGGCCGGAGATCCCTTCAAACTCGGACAATAGCGACATCACCGAAGGCAACACTCCCTCCCCCTTACGTATATATATCAGGGCATCGTCCGCGTATAACGGTATAGCGTGGAGGGTCCCACTCCTTTCTACCCCCCATTCTTCTTTTTTGGCACGAACGCGCGCAGCCAGAGGCTCCATCGCAAGGGCGAATAAGAGAGGAGACATGGGACATCCCTGTCTTGTGCCCCTACTGATCGAGAAGCTCCCTGATATGACTCCGCTTGTCTTCACCCTGGCCTGTGGGTCAGTGTACAATATGCGTACCCAGCGTGTGAATTTTGGGCCAATACCCATTTGCCGCATGGTGGCGAATAGAAAATCCCACTCTAGGGTATCAAACGCTTTTTCAATGTCAAGTGATATCACCGCCTCCTCGGATGCGTTTGGGGCAGTGTCACTCATCACGCTCAGCAGCCTTCGGATATTTAGGAAAGTGTTGTGCGTTGGGATGAATCCGTTCTGATCCTCGTGCACCAGAGTGTGCATGTAGAGGACTAACCTATTGGCCAGGATTTTTCCGAGTATTTTGCAGTCGAGATTTAGCAGTGATAGAGGTCTGTAAGATTTAACGTCAGTGGGCTCGCGCCCTTGTTTCGGGAGGACTACTATCATTGCCTCCCTCATTGTAGGAGGTAGCATCCTGTTGGCCCATGCCTCTTCAAATACTTTAAGGAGATGTGCGTTAAGGTGTGTCGAAAAGGTGTAATATTCTGACGGGAGGCGTCTGCACCTGGAGCTTTATTCCTTGGTAGTTGTTCAAACGCCTTATTAAGTTCTCCTAGCGTCAGGGGGGCTTCTAGTGTTTCTCTGTCTGCTCGTGTGAGTTGGGGCAGGGGGGAGTCAGCTAAGAAGGACCTGAGTTGCCGGGTGTTGCAGGATGTGCGTTTGGTGTATAATTTTGTGTAGTATTCCCTGAACGCATCATTTATTCCTTCCTGTGTAGTTACCAATGCGCCCGGGCCTTTCTCTATTGCCCCTATCGGGGGCGTTGTCGGTCCTCGCGTATAAGCCAAGCGAGTAGTCTGCCCGATTTATCACCCTCCATATGTAGTCGGGCCAGATGGTATTTGTGATCATGAAGGCGTAGTGTAGCGTCAGCGGTGGCATATTCTGCGCGCGCTTCTTTCAGTGACGTGTATAATGCTTAGTTGCAGGATACCGCATTTTCTAGTGTTCTTAGTTTTATCTCTAGTTTACCAACCTCTGCTTGGAGTGTACGTCTCACCCCCCATGTAGTGGAGATACGTTGGCCCCGAATCACTACTTTATGCGCGTCCCACTCCACTGCTCTTGAATGTGCAGTGTCAATGTTTAGTTCCCAATATTGCTTTAGCGCTGTACTTAGTGTGTTTGTGAATGCTGGGTCCTGTAGGGCTTCTACTTGGAGTCTCCATGTTGGGATCGCTTGGCGCTGCCTACCCCAGTCCAAGGTGGTTTTAAGCGGTGAGTGGTCCGAAAGTGTCTTAGCTAGGTATTCTATTTCGCTGACTGTTGTGCAGATGTCCTGAGTGCCCCACATTAAGTCTATCCTAGTGTGCACCTTATGTGGTGCTGAGTAGAATGAATATTCCCTGTGTGATGGATGCTTCACACGCCATATATCGTGGAGGCCCATCTCGCTGGCCCATGCTAACAGCAGACGTCTGATGCGTCTATTGGCCATCACCCGTGTGGTGGGGTTAGATTTGTCCAGCACCGGATCTGGGGTGCAATTGAAGTCCCCGCCCCATATAGCGGGTGTTTCCGGATTTGCTAACAGCGCTGGGGTGAGCGTACTCAGGAACTCGGGCAGTGCGTTATTGGGAGCGTAAATTCCTATGATTGCTAGTTGTTTACCGTCTAATCTGCCCTCGACTATCACATACCTTCCTCCCTGATCTATCCTGTGTGATGTTTGGAGAAAGGGGACATTCCCCGCTATCCATATAAGAACCCCCCTCGCAAAAGTTGAATAAGATGTACCTACTATCTGGCCTCCCCATTTACTTCGCAATTCTTGCAGGTCCGGGTCTTGCATGTGGGTCTCTTGTAGGATTGCGATGTGTGCGCCCTGGCGTTTAAGTCGTGCGTGCACCCTGGATCTTTTACTCGGAGTCCCAAGTCCCCTAACATTCCAGGTGACTATACCATATTTGTGTGCGCCGTAGACTGTGGGGTGGGCCATTTTTATTTTGTGAGGGTATGTCTGGGATCCCATTCACCACTAGGACCCGGCCGATCCTCCCATCCCTCCCCCCCCAGCGACCAGGTTCTCCCATCCCGGCAGCGATACCTGAGTTACGGGCAGACCCGCAGTGTGCGAACTAATGATTACCCCGTGTCCCTCCCCAACTGGATCCCCTCCCCAACTGTGAACTTGTAACAAACTATACACCCCATCGGCGTGCTTATAAAACTGTTTCCATGTGGATATCTGTGGGGGAGCGATGCTACTATCTGGATGCGGCTCGTTTTGGGGCTCGCATCCTTCTGCAGACCCAGTCTGCGGTTATTTTAGGGGGCGCTCCCGAGTCAGCCAGTTCCTCCCATTTCCTCCACGCACCCCCGCCGCCAGCCGCTCGCAGCGCGGGAACGGTGATTATTTCCAGTAATAGAATTAAAGAGAAAGGATAACAAAAAAGAAGGATACATGAGTTCGGGTGTGGTAACCACCCACTTCCCGTGGGGGTCATTGAGTTCAGTTTCATCCCGCGGTCGCAGCGGCTGGCCCCCGCTGGGGGGGCGGGTCAGTGATGTTCGATCAAAGTGTGTCTGCAGTTCTTGGGGTGAGCTCCGGACCCTTCAGTGCCTCTGTTAGTGTGGAGTCCGTGCTGATCGAGTCCGATTCCGAGCCTTCCTCCGGCTGTGTCCTGAGAGCCTCGAAGGAGTTCTGTGTCAGTAGGGGGGTTTCTTTCAGGATCCTTGCTCTCTCTTCTGCGGCTTGTTGCTCCGTGGGTTGTCCCCTGGGGCAACTCTTGGCGCGTTTCCGAGACGAGGGAGTTGACCAGTTCACATCAGTGTCGGCTATACCACGGGGTGGGCGAGCCCCTTGGCGTGCATCCATGTCCAAGCGTCCTCCGGCGAAGTAAACACATGGGTGCGATCATCTGCTGAAACTCTCAGTTTGGCTGGGAATAACAGTGCATACTTAATGTCATGCTCACGGAGACTTTGCTTTATTTGGGCAAAAGAGTTGCGTTGCTTTTGCACTTCCTGAGTGAAGTCTGGGTAAGCGTGCACGGTTGAGTCTTCATATTTGAATGGGCCTTTGTTACGGAACTGTTGCAGTATGGCATCACGATCTCTGAAGTTCAGGAACCTGGCTATCAATGGTCTTGGGGATTGGCCCGGCGCCGGGGTTCTACCCGGAATCCTGTGCGCTCTTTCTACCGAAAAGAATTTCGATGGGGTTCCATTTAGTACTTCCTTAATTAGCCAGTGTTCCAACAAGAGTTCTAGGTTTTGGTCCAATGATTTTTCGGGGAATCCAAGGAACCGTATATTGTTACGGCGGGATCTGCCCTCTGCCTCCTCTGTTCTTCTCAGCAGTGTCTTAACTTCTGCGTCTAGTCGGAGAATTTGTTTTTGGTTGTCGGTTACTGTGGGAGCTAGTTCACCGAGCGCTTCTTCAGTTAGCTTCACCTTTTTGGAGAGTTTGCGATGGTCTACCCTGAGGATGTTCAAGTCTTGCGACACCGTGTCTATCTTACTCTCCAATGAGGATTTAGTATCCATGATTGCCTGTAGCACTTTCTCAAATTGTGAGGAGTGTGCCTGGAGTGTGGTTTCAAGCGTCTGCAGGGTAGGTATAAATTGTTGGTCGCCAGGTGCTGGTCCGTGCGTACTCCGGTCCTGGCATCTCGCAGACTTGGACTTCCCAGCCATTTTGTTTTGTTCGTGGTTACCCCTTGATTGGATATATTGCTCGACCCGATATAGCCCACCAGCCAAACTCGTCGATAGCGCACCTGTGCGCTCTTCATGTGCGTCCTCTCTTCACTTGTGTCTACCCAGTCCCTTAGGGTCCCCCAGTCGTCCGGGCAGGGGGGGTTGCACGACCTCCCGAGTCAGTGTTGGTGTGTTCTTCAGATTTTCCAGGGGATTTTAATCCTTATATCAATCTCAGAAAGAGGTCCCGGTTCAGGCGGGCAGAGGGGAGGGGCCGGGCACCAGTCCCCCACCCAGTGCCAGTCCCGAGTCCCGGGTCCTTCAACAGGATAGGGTTGGGGAAGGACCCTCCCGTGCTTTCGTGCACGCTTTGGGGCCCGAAGATCTCCCGGCGGTCCAGCGTTCACGTGGCGAGGCGGTAACGTTTGTCAGGCGTCACATCTGGGCCTGGTCCAGCCCGGCCGCCGGCATCTCGCCATCCTCAACCGCAGGCTCCTCAGTTGGCTCCCACGCCCCCTCTAGGAGGGGAGGCGCGCCTCACCGGCAGCCCATAGAATGGGGGGGCACCATCAAACGCCTCACATGAGCGGGTCCTTGATATTTAGCAAGAGGGGTGGGGGGAGAGGAAGCGAGGGGGCAGGGGGCAAGGCCCGGCTACAAGTCCACCACTCTCCCAGCACAGGTCTCCCCCACCGCCATACACCCACCTCCCTTGCTGGTCTTGTGGCCGGGATCAAGGGCGTCTCCTTGTTGATGAGGAGAAAAAAAAAAAATGGCGGCTGCAATTTCTTCTGCCGGGACGGCTCCTCGGCGGTCCCTCGCCCGGGCCCGTCGTCAATGTAGGCTAGTAGGGGGCACCCAGAGTGGTTCCCCCTTCCGCCTCTAAATATTGACGTCACGGGGGCTCCGCTCAGATGCGCCACAGCGGGTCCGATGCGGGGCGCCTCCCCGTGAAAAATGGCCGTCGCGGCTCCACAATGCGGCCGGGTCCCCGGCTGTTCCGCCTCCCGGGAGATCAGTCCCATCCCGGTGCCGCTACTTGAGTGCACAGGGCTCACAGGGCGGATTCCCCTCCGCTGCTGGAGTTTGGCGCCCCAGGAGCGCCCAGCTGCTGTGGAGCGGCGAGCCCGGGACGGAGCGCTTTAACTAAGCGTCCTTCCCGGTCGCCATCTTGGCTCCTCCCAGCGTTAATTGGTATTGTTAATGATTTGTATTGAAACTGAATCTATGGTGGGATTTACTCTAAGCACAGTCAAAAGGTCCATCTAACCTCTAACGCGTCCCGTTATAAATTATAGATAAGAACTAAGTAAGGTCAGACATGCTCACCGAAGCTTACAAAGGTACACATAATGGGGGACTAATAAACTCTGTTGGGGCAAAGACAGGATCAGCTGCTATCCTAAATCCAAAAATGTGAATCTTTGTTATGCAACCCATCTGTGAATCTAACCTAATTTGCTCTTTTGCGTGACTGGAATATAACATGAAACGTTCTCCACAGTAGACATTACTATCCTTAGATTAAAGTCTAACTATTACAGTGGAAAGAATAAGTCAGGATAGGTCTAGCCTGAAATCATAAAACATGAGTTGATGCTCTCAATGACAAATACACTGTGCTCAATCTGAAAGATAAAAAAACATAAAGACATCCTCTAAACATTAAGACGAGTTGTATAAATGTGAAATAAAGGCCAGTGATTGAGAGAGCAGCAAATTCTTAAAAAGCATCCCTTTGTTATGTGCCCCTTATGTGGACTGACTTTTAAGCACATATGCAAAATGTGAGAAGGTTGACAATTTACCCACTAGTTACAGAGTGACCTACACTGTCAGTGCATAGCAGGGAGGTTGCTCTGTTAATAGGAAAGGAACCTTTAACAGTTTACACACATATCTTTCCTGCAGGCTGCAGAGAGCAGGCAACACATCATCCCACTGACCTATTTCCCTATTATTGGAACCTATGACAAATATATCAAAAGCATCCTTTTGATATAAGTCCCTTACTGGGACTACCAATGGTCGAAATGCATAAAAAGAGGTGTAGGAACTGTGATCTGGAGACAGTTGAGGCTGGATGCCTGGTCTTAAGCGCAAAGCAGGTCTTAAGCACGGAAGCTGGATCACAAGTGTGGCTCAAAAGAGCACAACATTCTTGTTCAAATTCAAGTATGTGCACCTTTGGGCCAACTATATAAATAGATAATAGTTCAACATTTCTAAAACATAGACATTTAAGCACATTTCCAGAATGTGAGAAGGTTGACATTCTCATCCACCAGTTACAGAGTGGCCCACACATTCAGTGCCATGCTGGGCGGTTTCTATCCTAATAGGAATGTAACCTTTAACATGCAGGTTAGATACAGATCTTTGCTACAGGCACTTTATCCCACTGACCTATCTCCCTATCACTGGAACCTGTGACCAATAGGTTGCACTCACCTCTACAGCAGGTTTCTAATTGAGATCATTCAATCAATCAAGGATTTGTAAAGCACAGCAAATCATGCATGAATGTCTCAGGGCTCTGGAGTTACTGCTTGCTTTGTGGTGATCTGTTGATTCGAACAGCCAGGTCTTGAATCTTTTCCTGAATTGCTGGAGCAATGGGGTGGTCCTGAGGTTCCAAGCTTTGGGCATCAGGTATGAGGAGTGTCCTCCATTGTTGCTTCGGTGGATCTGGGGGGGTGTCTGTGAGGAAGAGGGAGACAGATCGTAGCTATCAAGCGTTTATTGATGTAGCCTGGTCCTACGCTGTGCAAGGCTTTGTAAGCGTGGGTCAACTTCTTAAACTGGCATCTCTTTTGAACTGGGAGCCAGTGTAGTTTCTTAAGGTGAGGTGTGATGTGGGTTCATCTCAGGAGGTTGAGGATAAATTTAGCCGCTGAGTTTTGTATTGTCTGTAGTCTCTTCAGGAGGCATGCAGTGATTCCTACGTAAAGTGTGTTCCCGTAGTCCAGTCTGCTGGTGACAAGGGCCTGTGTGATGGGGTCCAGTGTGACGGCCTTTCTGGTGTTGACTGGAAGCCATCTAAAGAGCTTGCGTAGCATGCGTAGGATATGGAAGCAGGCTGGTGATTCTGCATTTACCTGTTTCTTCATGGGAAGCTTGCTGTCCAAGATGATGTGGGAGTTTCGGATGTGGTCTGTCTGGCGGGTGATGGGCCAAGTTCAGCAACCCTCCAAGAGTCACTCCATGGAGAGGTGTTGTTCCTAAAGATGAGGACTTCCATCTTGTTTGTGTTGAGCTTGAGACAGTTGTTCTTCATCCACTCTCTGACATTCATCATACATCTGTGTAATTTAGCTCTGGTGGTGAAGGGGTCTTCTGACAGTGTCATGATGATCTGGGTGTTGTCGGCATAGGAGATGATGTTGAGTCAGTGTGATCTGATGGTGCTCACCAGGGGGGTAATGTACATGTTGAAGAGGGTGGGACTGAGGGAAGATCCTTGTTGGGGGGGTGTTGCAGATGATCTTCTTGGGCTTTGAGGGGAACAGTGGGAGACTGATTCTCTGGGTTCTTCCAGTGAGGTATGAGGCGATCCATTTGAGGGTGTCTCCCTGGATTCCGATGTGGTGGAGTCTGTTGATCAAGATGTGATGGGAGACAGTGTTGAAGGTTCCTAACAGGTACAGGAGGATGAGGGTTGCCATTTTGCTGCAGTCGAGGAGGGCCCTGATGTCATCGGTGGCTGAGACTACGGCACTCTCAGTGCTACAGTTGACTCAGAATCTGGATTATCAGGGGTCCAGGAGTTTGTTATGTTCCAGGTATTTGGTGAGTTGCTGGTTCATAAATTCTATGTCATGCAGACAGACATAGATCACTGCAGTTGGTGAATTTACTCACTGAGTTTTCTAACTTCAAGTACAATCTGTAATTTCCAGGCTGCACACGGCTCAGAACAGTCTATCAACCTAGTGAAATATCTTAGAAAGACTGCAGCCATTCCCATGCAGATAACATTTGTGATTAAAATAGGCGATGATTGCATGTTTAGTTTTATGAAGTTTACTTTCCTTTCATATTTTATATCTTTATATGATATTATTTTATTTCATCCTTTTAATCCTTTTATCTCTTTTCTCTTTTTGTGCTAAATTCCCTTGTCAGTCATTCTCTTTTCATTGTTATTCGCTGATTCTTTTGCGATCTTTCTAGTAGCCTTGCTTTCTTTCCTGCCTTAGTCCTACATTGTCTCAGCGTTTGTATGTTTTCTTTTTTTTCATTCTCTTTTTTCACAATTTCTTGGCTTTCCGGAACTCTTTTCCTAGTTCAGCATCACTACAAAATGTTCTGTGTCACAAAGGCAGCGTGATCGCTCTTGCAATCAAAAGACACACCGAGGGAACAAGTATAAGAGTGTATTAGTAAAAGGAAAAGTATCTGTACAGTCTTCGACTAGAAACTACATTTCACGTCACTGCTCTACAGTGAAATATCGTACAAAAAAATGAAAGAATAATGAAAAACCAAGGTTAGCAAAAGATGAGTGATTCAATAACCATATTTTGTTAAATGGGATATTAAAACAATACGACATTAAGCGTTTCAATTATTGTATTAAACAAGGTATTCTCATAATAAGTCAGAATTTTTGGCCCTAAATCTAGGGTTCGGTTTGCAGATCGGTGCCAAAAATTCGATATACCAACAAAAGAGTTATAAAAACCATAGAACTTCAATCAATGGAATAAAAAAATAATAAAAAAGTATGAAATCACAATTATTAAATCCTCCCTCCTTCTAAATTTATATTTAGGTTGCTATAGGTGCTATTTTACCTTTGAGTTTTTTTACAATCCTTTCATAGTTTTTCGTACGTGGGACACTTGTATGTTTTCCTCAAGGATAGGGGACTAAATCTATATATATCACCTATGGTTAAGGTTTAGGTTGAGACCCGAAACGCGCAAGGAAATGAAAGAAAGCTGTTTATCGCAGTTTCAAGATGGTGAATAAAGTGCCTTTCATTGCTGCAATATTCTTATTGTTTGGGAGCAATTATTTGATGCTATAATGCTATAATGAGAATGCAGCAACCATTATTTTATACTTCTTGATATTGTAGACAATAATTTTGTCTGCTGATTCTCAGTAACTGGAATTGTTGTGTGCGAATATATTTCTAGATTGCTGTTTAAATATTTAGGAGGTGTACAACATGCGTTCATGTGAGGGCTCTCTCGTGGGGTTATATAGAATTGAATTAAAATATGTGATGTCATTGGCTGCTGTGATTGTCGGTGTGAACCTCCCTCTTTCTGAATTCTGGGAATCAATGACGTTGCCTGGTGTAACTAAACATGTGACTGGATGGAGTAATTGACAGCACCTGTATGTTTGTAAGTGTGTGATAAGTGAGAGAAAGAGAGTTAGCGATCATTGAAATGACGTTCTGCAAGAAGATCAATCTAGGAAGGAGAGATGGCAATTGAAAGGGAGGGACGTGTGTGTGTGTGTGTGTTTGTGTGTGTGTGTGTGTGAGAGAGAGAGAGATAGTCTAGGGAAAGGGGAGAGACCGTTGGAGTAATCTGTTAAAAGAACCATTTATTCTTAGGATTCCATATTGTTTGCCCATTCTTTGACTATTTGGTGTCAATCATGTGATTCCACGTCTGTGTAACTTTTCCCTTCAAATCTGATGACATTTCACAAGCTATTATTTTAACATTCTGAATATATTTGACAAGAATCGAAGGGCTCTGTATAATAATTTTGTGTTATGGTTGAAAATATATTTGTGTGTTATAGAGTGTTTACATTTTTAACCTGCTTTAGATTTATTTGATGCACATTACTTCACAGCTCCAGTGGTTGCATATGGAAAAAAACGATGAAAAATGTTTGACTTTTGTGCATTGATCATAGGTAGTGTTAATATAGGTCGAGAAGATGAAATGACATTGAGCACAAACACATAGATACCCTTTCTGGTGATTAGTGTGCTATACAAAGCATTATAACATAAAAAATTTACAATGCCCCAGAGCATGACCACCATCTTCACCAGGTCTTCATCAGGACACTATACTTTTATATTGTCTAATGGAGTACGTGACTGAAACATTTTAAGTCCAGGCTTGTGCACACAACATATAGGGCCAGATGTACATAGATGCAATTTTGTATTTCATAAATAGCGAATCCATAGAAATCTTAGGATTCGCTATTAGAAAATGACAATTAGGAAATTCCATCCCATTTGTGAAAATGGTCCGGTTTTGCATCTCCAAAATAGCGTATTCCTGTTAGGAAATCGCTATTTTGGAAATGCGAAACAAAGGATGGCTATGGGCAAAAGGCCCCCTGTAATGCACCCCAAAAACAGTGGTGCACATGTAGAGCAAACATATGCCCTAGGGGCATGTGTGTTCTCTATTGCACTTTAAAAATAGCGTCTTTGCGTGCTTTTTTAAAAATTGCACATGGTTCCCATCAACTTGAAGTTGATGGTAATTGCATTTTGTAAATGTTCAATTTGCATTTATGTAAATGCTTTGTACATCTGATTAAGGATCGTGAACAGGTAATCCCTATTTGCAGTTTCTTATTTGGAGGATAGCAAATTGCGATTTATACTGGGTAGAAATCGCAATTTGCAATTCCCTAAAGGTCTTTGTACATCTAAAAAGCCCATTTAGCATGTCTTAACGGCCCGAAATAGTTATTCGGACCATTAAGAAATGCTAAATGGCTTTGTACATCAGGCCCATTATGTGGTAACTAGAATGGAGAACAATAGCATAAATGTGTTAAGCATAACTTGGTCAAAGGAAACATATTTGATGTTTTGTACCCTTTTACTAGTGATACAAAAAGCATCTTGACTAAAGTAAAATAATTACTTGATTATATTTTCTCTGTTCTCTGCCATTTTATTCTGGCAGAAAACAGTAGATTTGGCCTTGCAGAGTGCTGCAGACAGGGAACTATTTAATATGTGGCAGTCGGTCGAGAGTGTTGCTTTGCTCTGTGTCAGTTGTTTAGTTATGTATCACAAAAGTAAGAGATAGTGGTCATCTGTTAGTCAGATGCAGCAGATATAGCTTTGCTTTGCGCGGAAATGTTTTCATATTCTCTGTTTTGCCTTAACTTAAACTTCAGCGTCTAGAAGGGACAAGTACCACACTACAAGTGTCAACCTTCTCGCCTTTGACGCATTGATCACTGCAAGTAGACCAATCAACCCCCTGCGTTGCTTACGTCCTCAAAAACCAGCATACCATTCATCACCACCACACCACTAAGTTGTTACACAAGCCATCTCACCTACAGCAGATTAGACACTACCATGCTGGGCATGTACACATTACCCTAGGACTCACCTCCACCTCACCACCGGTCCCTTTCACCACACCATCAGTTCAGCACTAATGTGCATTGTTACTAGAGTGCTGAGATATTCAGGGAACCCAAGTGGCAGGCTGGCAGCCCTTCAGTGTATTTGAAATGTATGCCATGTAATTTAGCTGTTTACACACATGCTTGAGTCGATATTGTGGTGTGAGGGTTTCATTTCACATTTATTTTTATTTGCAGTTCTCTGTGCAGTTATATTAGATCAGGTTATTATGGCCGAGATAGTGATATCTGAAGGACAACAATGAAACTGGATAGAAGTTCAGTGGCTGGTGCTAATGAGATGTAAATATACTCCTTAATTCTAGCCTACTCACTTTCATGATTTCGACAGGCAGTTATTCTTTTGTTATCTCTATAACATTAGCAGTTGGCGTTCCAGTATTCAGGTATTAAATTGTTATTATTGATGTCAAACCTTTGCCTATATAGTGTTGGTGTGTTTTAAGATGTCAAAATAATGCTGCCATAGATTATGCCTTTTCCTCTTTCATAATTTAGTCAGCTTGTCGCACAATTTGTTCCACCATTGTCACATAATTCCAGTGGCCCTGGTTATAGTTAGGTCCATATTCTGATGCCGTGCTTTAGGTTGATTCTTCATTTGTGGTTTTCCTGTTGCACATACCTGCATTTGTTTCACAGCTTGGTGCATAGAAGTAATTGTAACAGTACAGGATGGAAACTGTCCAACCCTGGAACAGGAGGCACAGAGATTTGTAGTGTTCTAGAGTCTGGAACTCTGACGAACTTAGGGGCATATTTAAGAGCCCTCAGCGCAATTCTCACCCCACATTAGAATCATTTTTTTTCCCACTAATGTGGCCTTAGAAGGCCAAAAATGCTTCACCATATTTACAAAGTGGCTCAATACATGCAATGCACAACTTTGTAACCCTTTGAGCTGCATTATGTCTGCCCTATGCAAAGGGGGCGTTACCTCACTGGGGGGAAGGGCAAAAAAATGGCTCAAGGAAATCTAAGTTATTTCCTTGCGCCATTTTTTTCTGGCACTTTTAACACCTGCTCAGAGCAGGCATTAAAAAGGGGGCATGCCATTGAATACAATGGGGTCCTATGTACTCTGCAGGAGTAGCGCCAAAATATTGGCGCTATTCCTGCAGAGTACACCATTAGGTGTACAAAAATGATGCTATTGCCCCTACCCTGCGCCATGGTGCACCGTATTTTAAATACAACACACACATGGACAATTAGGGGGCTCCCTTGAAAGGTTGGGGCCCACTCGAGAGCGTGGGGGTCCTGTACCACAGGGGCTGTATGTACCTGCGTTATGCCCCTGCTATGAAGTCCATGTTTTACACTTATTTCCTGAACCCCCAAATCTTGAGCCCTATGTACTCTGCAGGAGTAGTGCCAAAATGTTGGCGCTATTCCTGCAGAGTACACCAATAGCAGTAAAGAAACAATGCTATTGCCCCCTACCCTGCGCCATGGTGCACCGTATTTTTAATACAGCACACACATGGACAATTAGGGGCCCCCCTTGAATGGTTGGGGCCCACTCAAGAGCGTGGGGGTCCTGTACCACAAGGGCTGTATGGACCTGTGTTATGCCCCTGCTATGAAGTCCATGTTATACACTTATTTCCTGAACCCCCAAATCCTGAGCCTCTTTTTGCAAGTGATTCTGTAAATTTCTTTTTGCACTCTTCTTTCCTTGATGAAGCCATTGGAGCTTATAGTGTACCACTATTCAGCATTTTCTTTAAGTTCAACAATGTTCACTACACATGTTTTGTTCAGTGTTGTTTAACTTTCCTCCAGACTACTCCTACATGTAAAGCCACTAGCCCACATCTCCCCTGCCTCGAGGGCCCTACATTGGTTACCGGTTGCCAGAAGATCCATCTTCAAGATGCTTTGTATCACGCATAAAGCAATACATGGAACAGGACCGCTTTTCATAATAAAATCACCAAATACATTCAACAAAGGAACCTCTGCTCAAGACTGGCACCCCGCCTCAAATCACCACCATACCAGAAAAATGCAATAGGTGGTACATCTTTCTCTGTTCAAGTGGCCAAACTTTGAAATTCATTACCCCAAATATAAAATCCATGGATAACGATCTTATCTTCAGAAGACTACTCAAGAGTTGACTCTTTCCTAGAAAACCACTATACTCCAACAGCAATGGACTGTGTATCCCTGTGTATATAAACATGTTCTAATTTGATTATGTGTATATATCTAGATATGTTTATTTATTTGTACAAACATGTATTGTAACTAATGTATCTTAAAATATATACGTACTCTTTAGGCCTCTTTGACAAATGCATATTTTACTTCCATTAAATGTATATATGTATGTATTTGTATGTGTAGGTGTGTGTATGTGTATATATATTACCTAGTGGCCACTAGGTAGTTATAGTTAGGACCTAGTTTCTATAGAAAAAGCTGTTTTTGCTTGCCTATTTCGTTGGCGCCACTTGGCGAATCTTCATGAAATTTTACAGTCATGTGAGCTGCTGTCTGGAATAACAGTTATAGTTACCTTAGGGCACGAGTTATAGCAGCTTGAGGTAACTCTAACTGGTGAATTTCTAGGGTTTTGTACATTTAAAATGTGAGCCTAACTATAACCTCCCCCGTAACTTTTGTTTTTTTAAGCAAATTATATATATGTTTATGTTTCTATGTAAATATACGTATGTGTATATTATTCTACACTTGACATGTTCATAGGTCATTGCATAGTTTCTATATAGGTTGCTTGATTAGATGCCTAGGAGTCTCTGTTTTTATTTTATCTATCATAATATCTAAAGATTATCTTAACTATTTAGCTACAAGCATTTCACTGTTGAAATATTGAGGAAAGCTAGAATAATGTTATAAAAGAACACACATAAATTAACTTAAATAACTGTTACACTTGAAAGCCCGTGTTTGTATGATACAACTTTAAATCTTGATATATTATATTCCTTACAAGCTTAAAAGCTTTACTCTGTCTGATCATCACCCTTTACCTCTATCAATCTATCCTCTATCTCCACTCTCTGACTCATCCCAAACCCATTCTACTAATAAGATCTCCAAAATAACCCTGGCAGGTCTCTTTCCTCCTCTACCCCTCCTAGCTCACTTCAAACATCAGTGTAGGAGGGGTGGGTGTAGTGTTGTGTGAACGGAGCTCAAAACAAGTCGAGATATGGGGGTTTTTAGTTGAAACCTTTTATTTTCTTATTTATATCTCCTTTATGTGGTTTGTTATGTTCATTTCTCAGTCTTTCTCTGTTTAAACACTTGCTCCTCCCTTTTCTTTCAGGTGGATCTTCCTGGGAAGGGCTTTGTGCCGTCTCCGAAGAGGTGAGGATCCAACGACGCCAGAGGTGGATCCGGAGTGGCATGGAGAAAAAGAAAGCAAAGGTAAGTCAGAATTTCTCCGGTTCCGGGTATGTGGTTAGGAAAGAGGGAAGGTGCGGTGAGATGGGAGAGGTGCAGGGATGACCACGAATCCGATACGATGGCTCACCCGATAGTGCCATGCTCCCCAAACAACAGAGGAAAAAACAAAAGAAAGAAAATAGAAGTAATACATAAGTACATAACGATCGGAGGAGTGTTAACTTCACAGTCCTCGTGGTGAATTAGTATGGTGGTTTACAGAGACAGAGAGAGGGCGAAAAGAAGAAGAAAAAAAAAAAGAAAAAAAATATTCAGGGGAGATATGTTATGCTCTCGGGCCCCATTCTCAATCGGAGGATTCGTAGGCCTCCCCCTCTTTTACCTCCCGCTCCCTCCTCTCTCCCGAGGATTGCCCGGTACCGGTGGTGCAAACAGACACGTACCTGGGTTAGCCACGCCCCTCCAGGGACGTGGCGGGAGACGTGTCCTTTAGGGGCCCCCTGGCCTCGTGTCATCAGGTCTGGGCCGGCTGTTCTGTCCTCTGTTGTTGCCTCCGTTCGCCTCTCTTGATGTGCAGGTCTCTCGGGCTGGCCTTCCGTCTCTCCTCTCCTCCTTTCGCGCGTTGGTCGTCCCTCTTTTGTTTTCGTGGAAACTCGGACATCTGGATTTCTCGAGTCTTCTGGTTCCGGGTTAGGCTGAAGGGTGCCCCCAGGGCACCCTTCATCCGACCCGTCCGCGCTGCGAGGAACCGGTGAAAAAGCAACCTGGTTACACTCAGTTTACGAGTTTACAACTCTACTAAAACCTCTCTTATTTATCTCTCCTTTGACTCATCCCAACCCCCATTTAACTACTATGATCCCCCTAATCCCTTTCTACAGACTTTTCCATCCTCCACCTCTCCTTTACTCATCCTATACCTCATCTTACTACTATGATCTCCCAATTAACACTTCTGGAGTATTCCCTCCTCTATCCCTCCATTATTCTATTCAAAGCAACTAACAGACTCACATGTCCTCCGCTCAGATTAACTCATACCTCCCTATACTAATACTAATACTGTTCTAATAGTTCCCTATATCAATGTGTGCTGGATTGTTAAGTATGTACTCCTTATGTTTCATGAAATATAACAGTACAGAACCTGTATTTGTACAATAATAAAAAGATTGATTAAAAAAAAAATATATATATATATATATATATATATATATATATATATATATATATTTCCCTATACTAATTCACCAATAATCCTTTTGAGTTCCAGAGTAGCGTGCTACTCGCTGAAAAGCACTTTGACGCCTCGTCAGGGGTAGTAAGTGCTATATAAACACAATTCCAATTACAAAGTGCTTGAAGTAAAATTATTTAATTGACAGATTATTTATATCTACTTACCGAATGTCATCTGAATTTTAGGCCACTTAGTAAATGTTGCAATACTCATTTGGGGCGGTCAGAATTAATTTTTGCATTCATGACATTGTTAAACGCACCGGGTACCTCTTAGTTTCTCAAGACAGATAGATGTTGAGTTTTAACGCCCCTTTTGCAATTTATTATAAACTCAAGGGAATTCGAATTTAATGTAGATATTCACAACAATACGTTTATTGCCCTGTAAATTCCTCAGTGCCATGTTTAGATTCTCAGACTTAACTATTGCATGTTAGGCACTGGTGGCTGTGAGGAAAACTATGTTCAAACTACTTTTCTCTTGAGACTAAGCAGGGGTACACGAAAGGAAATAAGGAACAGCTGCTAGGGTGGGTAACAAAACCTGAAAAACATCTATCAGGATTGTTATTGAAGACACAGCAGGGACCCTTTTCCATGAGCTAAACAGGAATCCGTCTGTTAATCCAGGGCCGCTTTCCATTGTACGAATTATGTCCAAGGCGGGTTTAATGCAAACAAACAATATACTGTGCATTGTTCTTCAGATCTGAGCTGCAGCACTGGCCAGACAGAAGTCTATACCTTTATTTATGATACCACACAATATGATTTCATCTCTTCAAACAGTGGGATCCAGGAGGATAAAATACATATTATTTGACAAATATGCCATTGCAAGTTCAGGCCGACACATTTTCCCCTCACATCAAGGCCTTATTTGCTAGTTTCTAATTTAGTGAGAGACAAATTTACTCACTTTAGTTGTAGTACTACAGATTGGAGACAGATTTTATTTCTTTCAGATCCGTGCCTGTTGTTTTATAGCTAACAGGAAAAAGCGCAATTTCATTTAATCTCAAAGAAATTTGATATTTTAAAGCAATACTCATCTGTGGTCGAGAAGGGACACTGATTGTTGGTAGGCTGTGATAACTCTGGCATTTAGGACATAATTCATCCTTGCTTCCTAACAACATTACACACATTCTTGTTGTGGAATGTATAGGGCAGCTGCGCCTGCATCGCATCAACGGCACTGTTTCAGATACTGACAATTTTGCAACAGTTGGTACCAAGCCATCTACCCACGGTTACATATACTCCATCATGCGAAGAACCGACTGCATTATAATTGCATGTTAGGACATGGCTCGTGCTGGCCTACCGCCACTGCTCTTAACCCCCATGCTGTGACTTCCATTATTGATAAGAAACATACCCACAGCACAAGGTTTTGGATACGAGTCCTACAGATTGTGTCCATTTTTAGTGACAATGTAACTGTAAAGCAGTGAGGCGCTATGGTTATCCCTTCCATACTAGGAGCTCTGCTGGAACAGCAGTACTGCCAAGTGTCACTCATCAGAGTTTAAACCAGTGGTCTCCAAACGTTTTAATGCTGCGCCCCCACTAGTTGAAAAATAAAAATGATTGGACCCCCCTCAGAATTTTTCACAATTATTTTATAAAGATGGCAATGTTTAAATATGTCTAGACCTATTTAAACATTGCAGTTAAGTACTGTTACCTTTTTTTTTTTAATGCAATAACATGCCTCTGCTTAAAACAAAGGCCTGTGATCTGTATAATGCTTCTTTTGGCCAGAGTCTGGCACCCCTTCTGAGATCACTTGAGGCCACCCTAGGGGGGGAAGCCCCCCAGTTTGAAGACCTCTGGTTTAAACTAACCCTGCTCCATTTGTAGTGGCCCAACGCTGTGCATATGTAATGTGGGGGTACAGGCCTGAAGAGAGAAGCTGAAGTAGAGGTCAGGCAAGTGGGTGTCTGTTGGCCCTGCTCTTGCCTGGACCCTCCATGTCTCAACTGAGTACATCCCCTCTGTCCAGAAATGCCTGTTATGGCGGCCTGTACCATATGCCAACCCATAGACCGCCAGAATCGCCAAGTAAATAGGAAGCAGTGAATTAGGGAACTTACAATTTCTTCTTAGGCTGTGTGAGCAGGTGGTGGGTTTGTCTGGTGCTATCCAGCACCCTTGAGTTTCGTGGTGGTGATATCTGAAGGCAACAGCTTTCCGTTTGCTGAATGAGGCCCTATTCTCATTCTTTGGTGCAGTACATACAAGCTAGTTCAGTTGCAAATCTATCAAAAAAGGTACGCGAGCAACTGAAGGCTCGAGTCAGATGGCTGGCTCTGGCTCAGCTCAAAGTCCTCTTGGAATCTAAAGCAAAAAATTAGCTAAACCTTCATGCAACGACTTCCTGACGCAATTGCCCTTATCTCATGCTCCAAGAATTAAAAACAAAGCATTAGCCTTTGATGTAAAACAGGTGAAAGAAAGAGATACCCATCTAGTGGCATAATGTGAAACCCTGAGGACAATCCCAACTTCCACTCTTGATGGAATTATGCTATCCTTGGCAAATATCTTTCTTGTGTTTGATTTAGTTGCCTATAATGTTGCTCTGGGTATAATAAGGCTCTATGACACTTTACCCATTCATTATTATCGCTTTGTTGAATTAATCTGGCGGGGTTGTGAAACCTGTTTGTGCTAGTATTAACTAGATGGACCATTTAATCTGTGCTTAATATTCTAGAAGTTTCATAAATCTGTTGTGTGGATGAACATGACTCTGTTGTGGGCACAGGTTCCCGCCTGTGGCACCACAAATGAGTGCTGCTCGTGTGCACAAACAGACTGGCACCAGCCTGGGCTTACAACCCACTTCGGGCGAGCATGGTCGGCCAGAGCTGCTGCCACAACAGTAGGCTTTCTGGCCCAGGCAGTGGGTGCACTCTCACACCTTCATTGCTGTCAAGCAGCCATGTATAAGAGTTTAGCACCACCAAACTGGAGTAAATTTACCAATTACAGTGCCATCATTAACTGTCATCACGAATGTTAGACTTTTCATCCTTGGCGTGGTCTCCCTTAACTTTTTGCCTCTGTTCCCCCAGTTGTTGATGTGTGCTGGACTCAGATTTTACTGTTTTTGTTACTCTGGGCACTTTACCACTGCTATCCAGTGCTAAAGTGCAAGTGCTTTACGAAATGTGTATGTAATTGGCTTATCCATGATTGGCACATTTGATTTATTAGTAAGTCCCTAGTCCAGTGCACTAGAGGTGACCAGGGCCTGTAAATCAAATGCTACTAGTGGGCCTGCAGCACTGATTGTGCCACCCACATACATAGCTCTGTAATCATGTCTCAGACCTGCCATTGCAGTGTCTGTGTGTGCCCAAACCTTCCCTTTTTTTACATGTCAAACACCCCTAGGGTGTGCCCTAGGTAGCCCCAAGGGCAGGGTGCAGTGTATGGTTAAGGTAGGACATATAGGGGGTCATTCTGACCCTGACGGGCGGCGGAGGCCGCCCGCCAGAGTTCCCCCCTCCGAAATACCGCTCCGCGGTGGAAAGACCGCGGAGGGTATTCTAAGTTTTTCCCTGGGCTGGCGGGCGGTCGCCAAAAGACCGCCCGCCAGCCCAGGGAAAAACTCCCTTCCCACGAGGATGCCGGCTCGTAATCGAGCCGGCGGAGTGGGAAGGTGCGACGGGTGCTGTTGCACCCGTCGCGTATTTCACTGTCTGCCAAGCAGACAGTGAAATACTTGTAGGGGCCCTCTTACGGGGGCCCCTGCAGTGCCCATGCCAGTGGCATGGGCACTGCAGGGGCCCCCAGGGGCCCCGCGACCCCCCTACCGCCATACGGTTCCCGGCGGGCGGACCGCCGGGAACTGGATGGCGGTAGGGGGGTCGGAATCCCCTCGGCGGCGCAGCAAGCTGCGGCGCCTTGGAGGATTCCAACGGGCAGTGGTAAACCGGTGGGAGACCGCCAGTTTACCCTTTCTGACCGCGGCTGAACCGCCGCGGTCAGAATGCCCTCGGGAGCACCGCCAGCCTGTTGGCGGTGCTCCCGTGGTCGGTGGCCCTGGCGGCCACCGGCCGCCAGGGTCCGAATGACCCCCATAGTAAAGTGTTTTATATGTCCTAACAGTGAAATATTGCTAAATTCGTTTTTCCACTGTTGCAAGGCCTGTCCCTCTCATAGGTTATCATGGGGGGTACCTTTAAATCTGATTAAAGTGTAGATTCCCTTTGGGAATGGATGAACATGTGGAGTTTGGGGTCTCTGAGCTCACAATTTAAAAATACATCTTTTAGTAAAGTTGATTTTAAGATTGTGTGTTTGAAAATGCCACTTTTAGAAAGTGGGCATTTTCTTGCTTATACCATTTCTGTGACTCTGCCTGTTTGTGGATTCCCTGTCTGGGTCAGTTTGACAGTTGGGCTGGTTGCACCTCACACTAGACAGTGACAGAAAGGGAGCTGGGGTGTAGTCTGCATATCCCGATGAGCCATCTGTGCTAGGAGGGAGGGGAGGAGTGGTCACTTGCACCTGAAAGGGCTGTGCCTGTCCTCAAACAATGCAGACTCCAACCCCCTGATGAGTATCTGGGGCCTGGCCTGGGCAAGGCAGGATTTCACATTCAAAAGAGACTTTACTTTGAAGTAGGCCTACTTCAAATGAGAAATTGGGTATAAGAAGGGCACCCAAAACCACAGACCTTAGATCACTTCAGGACATCGTGAGGAACCTCTGCCTGGAGAAGAGATGAGGAGAAGTGCTACCCTGCCTGTGACTGTGCTTTGTGGAGCTATCCTGCAGTTGCTGCTTCTGCCAGAGTAAGAGGGCAAAGACTGGACTTTGTGTGCCTTTCATCTTGTGAAGAAATCTCCAAGGGCTTGATTTAGAGCTTGCCTCCTGTTGTTTGAAGTCTCAGGGACAGCAAAGACTTCTCCCTGCCAGCACCTGGAGTCTCTGGAGTGACTCCTGCTCTGACAAGTGGTGCCCTATCTAGTCCCTGAAAGGCCCTTGAAAGGGAAGCTGGTGGAAATCCAAGGAAATCAACTTCGAACGACTTCGGACCGACGCCGCTGCTGAATCCGGTGATGCCGCCTGCAACCGACTCCGTGATCTTCGCTGGAATGTGACGACCTCCACAGGCCCGACGCCGCTGCAGCCCCGCTGAAGTTCACGACTCTGTGGAAGTCGCCGCACCACGTCGTGACCGACGCTGCTCGAAGTGCGCGGATTCAACGTTTCGCACAGACGCCGCAATCCCCGACTTCGCGCATTGACTTGTTTTCACTCTTCACCAAAGGTACTGTACTTGGGGGTCTACGCGGCTCAGTGTCAGGCACCGCTGGTGTTGGCTTGTTGGGAACAACTCCATCACAACTCCGTGTTAACAACTCATCTAAGCATTTTGTGTTTCTAAGTGCTATTTTTGAGTTTAATCTTCAAAAATTCATAACTTGACTTGTGTATGTCGGATGTTTGTCGTTATGGTCTTGTTTTCTTTAGATAAATATTCCCAATTCTTCTAAACTGGTGTTGTGACATTTTGTAGTGTTTTCATTAAGTTTCTGTGTGTGTTGGTACAAATGCTTTACACCTAGCACTCTGAAGTTAAGCCTACTGCTCTGCCAAGCTACCAAGGAGGTAAGCAGGGGTTAGCTGAGGGTGATTCTCTTTTACCCTGACTAGAGTGAGGGTCCTTGCTTGAACAGGGGTAACCTGACTGTCAACCAAAGACCCCATTTCTAACATTGAACCACAAACAACACCATACTGCAGTCCTGCATCCCTTCATATTAACCGTACTCCATCTTCAGAGCAGCAGCTTCCTCAGATGGACTGAAAAGACTTGTTTAAACAGGTTGTCCTAGAGGCTGCTTACAAAAGACGGCTTAGAGTCCAGGACACTTAGGTGAGTACAATATTAGCACAACTGCGAACCTCACCGAAGTGCAGCACAACTTTGAATGAGTGAGGACATTTTGAACAATCTGGCACTGGCATTTGGGGATCAGCATGCCACGTGTTGTGGAGACTTCACCCTCAGGCGGGGGTCGGACTTTGTCCCCCAGCCAATCACCTGTTTGTGGGAGGGCTCTGATGCGCATTAAAACCGCGAGCGCTCTCCTGCAGCGTCAGACATTTTGAACAATCTGGCACTGGCATTTGGGGGTCAGGGCGTCCCATGTTGTGGAGCCTTCGCCCTCAGGCTGAGATGGGACTTCTTCCCCCACCCAATCATCTGTTTGTGGGTGGGCCCTGACGCTCATTAAAACTGTCCCGCTCTGTGACATTTTAAACAATCTGCCACTGGCATTTGGGAATCAGCGTGCCACGTGTTGTGGAGACTTCGCCCTGTCTCGCAGAGTGCGACATTTTAAACAATCTGCCACTGGCATTTGGGAATCAGCGTGCCCCGTGTTGTGGAGACTTCGCCCTCAGGCTGGGGTGGGTCTTCGTCTCCCAGTCAATCACCTCTTTGTGGGCGAGCACTGACGTACACTAAAACCGCGAGCGCTCTCCTGCAGTGCAGTATGCGCAAAGACCGGGCCAAGATGGGCCCGCCTTAACCTGTCATAGCCCGACAGAGGCCGGGCCCCCTTTCTTCGGTTTTGCACCTTTCAAAACATCTCCTTGATCTTTGCCGTGTTTCACATTGGTATTTGTCCTTTAAAGCCCAATTGGTAGATGATATTTAGTGAGAGTCTCTTTTAGTATTAACCCAGTACCTGAGTCATCTCATTTTGTAGCTATGGGAAAAAGAAAGGTAAACTCGGTAACCAATCAAGAACCCCATCCAAAACACCCATTCTCCACTATTGATAATTTTTTGGGAAGGTCAGTGGACCTGGTGATGAACGAAATAAAGTTAGCTGAGTGTCGCCTTTCCCTATTGACAGATCCCCAAACCGAAGTTTCTGCCTGTGTTTCAAATTCAATAGAGGAAAATGTGGTTATAGAGGCCCAGATTCCCTCTACTAATCTCACAACTCACATGGTAGAATCACCTGTAATCAGAATAAGTTCGCCAACACTAAGTTTTTCAGAGCAATCTGATCTGGAAAGGGTCCTGGCTCCACACAAGTGTTCACAAAGCTCCCCTAATGGAGGCCCCCTGCGGAAATGTAGGAAAAAAGAAGTGACATCTAAAGATTGCAAGTCGAACCTTATTGGTTCATCTGGCTGAGCACCAATCTCTCCTCCCCCTTTGGGTTTTTGGGCTACTCTTAAACCCTTAATGAGTGAGTTATTAGATATTACATTGAGTCCCATTTATGATTGTTTGTTCGTTATAGAAACCACCTTTAATAATATCGCTAAACCCAAAGGGAGTTCCAATAGAAAGTAGAAATTAGCTCAAATCGTGGATAAAGCCCCGGTCCCTCCACAGGCCAGGTTACAGCATCTAAACTCACTATACCGTTGAGGAGGGATCCTGTGAACAACATGTCTTTGGTTGCGCATGAAAACAAAAGAAATTATAACTTATGCGCTCCACTGGAGGTTCAACAGAGGCAAAGCAATCTATCACACAAAAGGCTATGCCATCAGCTTCCATGCCTCCATTTATATCGACCTTAGTGGCAGGGAGTGAAGGTAGTGATGTTAACTCAACTGATTTACCTGTTATTAACCTCCTGCAAGCTTTATGCCCATATGTTATTCTTGTTGGTAATGTCCCTAGGTTGGCCACGGGCTCTCGTGAAACAACTTGGTCTTTACAAAATAAGGTTTTGTACTGGCTGAAGAATTTGGTGCCTTGTGGTTGGGATTTAAGCAGAGAGATTCTCTTTGTCAGATGGATAGGTGGCATTGAGCCATTGCCAAGGGGTTACGTGGGAGACATGGTCATAGTAAATTTTGCAGAACCCAAACTGCCATAGACATCCTTACCAAAGCTAATGCTGGCAGAAGCAGCTCAAGTACTGTAAAGATCCTCCCTCTTGGATATTTTTATAGACATTTGAGCCAGAGGGCCTCATTGGCAAACCAATGAGTCTGCAATTGTAATAGTTTTCAACCAGGTTCCAACCTACCTTTGTGGAATAGATATATGGTTCTATTGGGGATGGACAAAAATGATTGACTTCGACCAAATATTGAAAGTTGTCTCCCTATTGCCTATATCAAGGGGGCTATATCATTGGTCAATATGCTAGGGTTAAACTGCAATTTAAATCACCCGAATACTGGCGGCCCAAAAATTGTTTCCGCTTTCTTTCCTGGGATATTGCAGGAATTCGACACAAATTCCAAAATGAGGATTGGTTATCTCTGACTGAGAACTTTGATATTGTTTGTTGTCAGGAAACCTGGGCCCTTGAGAATATTGCTATAAACGTCTTTAGATCTTATTGTACAAATGCTATTTTATCGAATGTTGGCAGAGATAAGGGAGGTTTGACAACTTTTGTGATATCTACAATTCAAGGTCTTGAAGTCCGACTTATTGCTTCTAGACCATGTTACCAGATTTTGGTTGCCATTTTCCAAATAATGTTGAGGTTCTCTTAATTCATTTTTCTTTTAACTTTTTTACTGCACAGCCAATATGGATTATTGAGGAGCTGGGAAGAGAAATCTCAGACTGCCTTGAAAGGAGCAACGTAGCCGCATCAATCCAGTGGGCAGGCGATTTTAATGTTTCCAAATGTCCTTCTGAGGGTGATTGGGTTTGTGGGTTCACCAATTTTCAAAATGCAAATTTGGACCATTTTATGCATTCGCTTTATAGCGATGCTCTTAACGAATTGATCTTATTTTTTATTTTAATTTTTGCCTCTGATGTACAGGGGAGTAAAAAGGAGAACCGGCCCACTTTTACTGGTAAAGGGAGTACGATCGATTTATTTCTGGTATCATGTGATTTGGGTACGCTTTTAGACGTCTGAAAGGTTTCATCACTTCCTTTTAGTCATCACAACCCATTATGCCTGAAATTACAACAATCATGGCTTGATACACCAACTATTACGTTTCCCTCCAGCATTAGTTACACCGTAAACAAAGGGGCCCGTTCAAAGTGGGGCACAATTGATCCAAATACTTTTTTACTAACCTGGTAAACGTCCACTGTAAAGAACTGCAGATGTGTCTTTCTTGTACAGATGATCCCACTAAAACTATGGGATATTTTGGATAATCACAGATGTGATATCTAGCCGGCTTACAAAGAAAGAGAGGGGCACTCATGGTTTTATCATAAGTGCACGTCAGCTTTAAAACTCTTAAAAGCAGTGACAAACTCCATCCCGAGAAAAACAAGTGATGTTGAAATTGCCAGGTTAAGTTATAAACGTTCCCTCCAACAAAGGACGTTAGATATAAAGATAAGAACTTTGGAAAACCTAATTAGAGCAGTGTAGTTAAAAGATGTTTATTTTGGGAAGTAGTCAACCGCCCCTATTTTTCGGATAACCAACTACCAAAGGTGGTATGTCACATCCCGGTGCACGAATGGGCCACTCATTTTAATTGCAGTTTTAATTTGGATATGCTGACAGGAAGGGGTGTAATAGAAAATAGGTTTGATTCACCCCCTTGGAGGGCGCTTGGATAGAGGGCCTTATAAATGTATCCTCAGTAACAGAAACAATTATCATTGCCAAAAATGGGAAGGCCCCGGGCCCAGACGGGATTCCGAGTGATTTGTTTAACTCAAATGTTGCCTTTTGGGCCCCTTTGTTACTAATGTCCAAAGGGCACCTGTGAGGAGCGATTTGATGACTTCATGGAGGGAATCCGTAATTATTCCCATCTTTAAAAAAGGTGATCGGAAATCCCCTAAATGTTATCGCCCTATTTCTTTACTGGATTCTATAGCAAAGTTCCTTGGCCGTGTTATTTTGTGGAGATTGGCATCCTGGGCAGAGGCTAGTTCTTTCTTTTACATCTCTATAATATGGGTTTCGCCCAGGTCTAGGCAGAGTGGAGCAGGCACTAAACTTAATAATTATAAAAGATAAATATGCTCTTGCTAAGAGAGGGGTTTTGCATATGGCCTTAATGGATCTCTCGTGTGCTTTTGACTTGGTGGACAGGGAGAGACTATGGGTTTTGATGGGTCAGACTGGCACTGTGCCCCCTTTATTAAGTTAAAGTAGAGACCTGCACTAGGATTCCTTAACAAGGGTACGCTTCTCTAAATCTGGTAATGGCACTGGACCAATAAGGGTGACAAGGGGTGTCCGTCATGGGTGTGTATTAGCTCCCTTTCTTTTCCTTGTTTATATCAATTCTCTTGATGCAGTCCTAAAGACTTGCAGTGAAGATATCCCAAGGATTGGCATCTGAGCAGTTCCTGTGCTGCTATACGCTGATGATGCGGTTCTTTTAGCATGAAAGGGAAACAGGATACAAAAATTGTTAACTGGTTTTAGTGCCTCTATTTTGGATTTTAGCCTAAAAATAACTCAACAAAATCTTTTACAATGTCTTGTGGGCCCAGAAACATAAAATATAAAACGTTTTTTATTGATGGTAAACCCATTGCGAAAGTAAATACTTTTAATTAGTTAGGCATTATTTTAGATGCTAGTGGGAATTGGGACAGCTTGGTGGTTAATAGGGCACAGAAAATAGAAGTTGTTGCCAATGCTATCTTTAGGTTTACTAGAAGGTTGGGGCAAAAAGCAGTCAGGGATTTGGTCATCTTTACAAAAGCAAATACCTTACTGAGTGGAGCAGAAGTTTGGAGCTAGGAAACTTCAGGCAGCCAAGAACGGTTTTCTATGCAAACTCTTGGCCCTTCCGAGAGCTACGGCAAGCTTCATTAGACATACAGAAGAAGGCCTGAGGTTTATAGAATCAAATCAATTTTGCCCCTCTCTCTCTGTGGTTAAAAATGTGGAACACCCCAAATGCAAATTTGTCCAGGCAGGTGCTAGCTGACTGTGTCAATTTAGAAAATATGTCAACCATTCCATGGCTGTCATACATTAAAAATTATTTTTCAAGGTTAGGGTACGAACATTTTTTTGTAAATCTCAAAACTATTGATAAAAAGACTCAGTAGCAGTTGAAGGCAGTTTTAATGGTGTCTTGGACATGCCTTCTGTAATTTCATATATGCAAATTTCTCCAACAATAGGCCTGGAACCATATTTAGCCTGGGTAACAAATCCACAACATAGATTTTATCTCACATGATTCCGGCTTAACAACGTAAATTTTTTTAGAGGCTTTTCCCACCCCGGATTCCTGGCATGCTAGTCTTCCGTGCTATTCCTGTAATTTAAATTTTGCACAATCCACTTTGCACTTTATACTATTTTGCACTTTATACAAAACTATTTTGCACTTTATACAAAACCTTACGGTTGTATGTTTTGGGCCCAATTCTTCTCTTAAAATAAAAATTATTTGTTTCTCATAAAGATGGATTTCACTATTTACAGTCTCTCCCAAACATTGAAATATGTATTGCTGTTCTTAACTGTATTATTGCTGCTATCAAATTGAGAAAACTCTATGCACTTCAGGATTATGACATTGTTTTTCGACTGTTTTTAACCTGAAAACCTAATTGTCCTAATGGAATGTTATTTGTTTTAAATTAGTATCTTCTTGTTTTAAAAGTATGCTTTTATGGTCATATTATTTGGCCGAATAAAGTTTTCTTTCTGACTCTATGCCACATATTGTCAAGACTCTATGCCACATATTGGTTTATTGGTTGTGTATAACAAGTGACTTACCTCATAGTTCACTAATGCCACTATCTTCAGGGCACTGTGGTAAGAAAGTTTCGAAGTTCATGCTTAAAAACTAGCAATGCGGTAACATCTGAAGTACTAAGGTGAAGTGCTTTTACATGTAACAGAAATAAACTTTTGAATTTTGAACAGACTTTAGCGTACTTTTACATGATTTTTACTGTATGTTTTACATGTCAAACATTTTCAGGACTTGGCTCGTGCACGGGCTCTTCGAGCCAAGCCATACCCTTAGCTGACTTTTGCTCCATTCTCACTATTAATGTGTTGGCTCACCCACCACCTCTATCCTGGCAATAACCAGGTGACAAAATGTAGTACTGCAGCCATTCCACCATGGCCGATGACGGGGGTGGGAATCTTGTGTCAGAATATTGTCAACACACGGATCCTTGACATAAACAATGTCCCATATATATTGTTTACAAAAATGTCACCGCAGTGGGTATACATTTTCTATTATTAACACCAATGGAGGACATTTTTGTAATGATGCTTAGGACACAATATTTTTGTCAAACAATATTTAGTCCATGATATTCTTGTGTTATACATACTCCAAGGCAGCAAGGAAAATGCGAGCACGTCCCAGCTTATGCAGGAAGGACTCTAAGAAGAAAACTATAAAAGGCAAGTACGAATCTTCTAAGGTGCATTGCAATGCGTAGAGCTCTACGCTACATCACGCGCTATACATCATGGCATATCGTTCCCCTGTTTCTTCTCATTGATTCTCTCCTAGTCTACTTTTGCTCAACTTGCTTTTGATTGCCTGTTATTGTGTTTGCTCCATTCTTGTTGCCTTTTGTTGTACTGGTTTAAGCTCTGCCTTTTTCATTTTTCTGGTGCTGTGTTCTTCCTCCCTTTTCCTCCCATTGAGGACATCGAAACTTTATTCATTCATCTAGGCATCATTTCCTATTACTGCTTTTGTGATGCCTTTGGTATAGGATGTTGCAGAGTGATACCTAGAAATGGTCGCCATTATCAGAGCAGGAAGGCGTAAGGGACAACCTATCATGCCGCTTAGCAATCTTCTAAGTCTGTTCGATTTATTGGTAGCCCATGAGACCATTGGCCACACCTACCTCCTCAGATCTGGCTGGGTTTAGGGAGAAGCATTGTTTGTAGGTTTCACATATACTTAACTGATGATATCCCTGAAACCCTATAACCCAAGAGCTCAAAATTTTTAGATACTTAGTACCCACGGAATATCAGTGTCCCTATTAGTATTTAATCTGCATCACAGACAACTTGTCATCCTGCTTTATACTGACGCATTCAAGTGCTCGTGATCAAACTGAAAAGTGAAACTTCTAATGAAGCCAGCGAGTGGGAGAGGTGCTGCTAGCCTGTCAACCATTATATAGTGGAAGGCTACAAGAATTTCGCAAAAACAAGACAATCCTGAAATAAAATACATCAAAAGCACACATTTTTACATTTCCTTTGAGGAAAAGAGCTCTATGGCCATTACCAGTGGGATCAGGTATGCCACCATCAAAGGCTGTGAAAAAATGGAACCTGACTATTGATGAAAGGTTGGCTTTGAAGAGGCGCACTTCAAGTGTCCCTTGCAAGTGCTTACACCACCTTGAATACTAAGATGTAATCTTTCTTAAAGCCTCCAGTGTTTATAAGAGTGGTACACGTGCTCGCCTCGATCATAGGATGGAGGAAGGTTTCCAGAAAGAACATTAGATTGAGCTTAACTGCTACAAAATTCTGTCATCAAGTTCTAGGAAGACTGTGGTGCCCTGCTGAAGCTTCACTAGCCAACAGTAAGGAAACGAGCCATGTCAAAGCGCCAGCCCTACCTCAGCCAAATTTAAGACATACTGAGTCCCTGTGGTAGTTCCGTGATTCAAACTTGCAGGAGGCAATTCATTTTAAATGATGCCCAAATTTCGGTAAACTACCAGCCCATCTTTGAATGGAAATACACTCATTGGCCACTCGGAAAAAGCTTAAAGGATATCTGTTTACATTGTAACTGTGCCAGTTAGACCAGTATACATCTGACGTGTATGTCCACAGTGCCAAGAATTTGTTTACTTTAAAGTAATGTTAATGTAACACAGCCGTAAGATGGAGAAATACATTGCTTGTAAAATCTTCTTCATGAGTATCTGATTCAACATAAACAAGTCAACTAGAATCGGTAGTGGTGACAAGCACACCTAGTGAACCGTGCAATAATGCAATGATTGTTCATCCTTTAATGCTGTACTTAATTGGAAAGATAGATGTAAGGCAAATAAACTCATACACTGACATGGCAGGCCAACTAGACCCATTGACCAAAAACCTTACAATAACTCTTCTTGACACTGGAATAGTAACATTATTAGCTCATATATTTCAAGTCATCAAACATAAAGAGTGCAACACTGGACTACTGTTAGACCAGACATCCTTAGTGTGGCTTTCCCTCTAACTTTTTACCTTAAACCTTCCTGTTTTACAAACTTATTTTTTGCTGGTTTTAGGACTCTGCAAACTTTGCCACTGCTAAAGAGTATTAACATGCTTGTGGTATCTCCTTAAAACATGGTAGAATTGGGTTATACCCCATTGGCATTTTTAGTTTACTTGTACTGAGTAAAGTGACACTACCTGTGCCCAGGACCTGTAACTTAAATGCTACTAGTGCGCCTGCAGTACTGATTGTGCCACCCACTTAAATAGTACTTTAAACATGTCTCATGTGTGCTAGTAGAACCTATGTGTGCAGTCATAAGCTGTCATTTTGACCTGGCAAATTAAACCTTTTGCCAGGCCAAACCTTCTTTTTAATACATATCAGTCAGCCCTGGGTATTCCCTGGATAGCCCAGAGGATAGAGTGCAATGTATTTAATAGTAGAACATGCACTTTTACATTTTAAATGTTGAGGTAATGAAAACCCGTTTAAATTCATTTTCACTACTGCAAGGCCTACCGCTCCCGAGCCGAAATGATACATTGGGCTGTTGCATGGAGCTCCCTCATCGCAAAGACCAGCATTGCATCATAGTCTACCATCTCATTGTTACCTCCACTGCACATAACGCATCCTCAGCACAGGCCCGCACATCCCTCGTCGGCGGTAGCCTCAATGGTGATACTAGACTTCTCATCGCAGCCTGGCAGCTCCTCTGAAGTGACGCATCCCCCGACTGTGTGACGCATTCCCCAGTGCTGGACTTCTCATTGCAAGCCCTTGTCGACAGGATCCTCGATGATGATGCAGGCCCTTGCATCTTGGAACCGATGCATTGCTTCGGCTGCACAACGCATCTTTGAAACGGATTCTTGCAAAGGTATGTAAGCCAATATTTGTTCAGAGGGCCTATCTAAGTCCCAGTAGCCGTTGTGCACTGCATCACAGTTAGCCTAAATTTGTGACTGTGTTCTGGTCTGGCGCGACCAGATGTCCACAGTTGACGCCTTGTGCTTTTTGCTTCTATTTTTACTGAAATATTTAAAACTACATAACTCTGGACCTACTGATTGGATTTTTGTTGTTTTAGTCTTGTTTTGTTTATTACAAATAACTTTAAAAAACAATTGTGGTGTATTCTTTAGTGTGGTGTTTTTCACTTAATTACTGTTTGGAATTTTGCGCAAATACTTTACACATTGCCTCTAAGTTAAGCCTGACTGCTCTGTGCCAAACTACCAGAGGATTGAGCAAACATTCATTTATGGTTGGCTTGTGTGTCTTTTTGACAGGGTCTGTGGTTGCTGTTTGACTGGGGCTCACACCCCAGTCAACCAACAACTCAATTTCTTACAACCCCACTAGCATAAGTTCATTTTGGCCCACTCACAAACAGGCAAATTTGTGGAATATTGATGTCGTTCACTGAGTGTTTTTCAAGTGATTGCTGCTTAGACACTTGAACTCAGACCTGGTTCCTAATTCTGCAAGAATGTCATCATAAATCTACACTCACTGGTTCACAACCTCCTATGGATGCATATTTACGGCTTTATGGAACTTCCGAAAGTTTCCAGAAAATCACCATACACCTTTGAAAGTTTCAGGCTGCCACGTGTACTCTTAGAAAAAGTGTGTGCGTTCTATTTAGGCAGGAGCTAACATACAGATGGCACTAACAAAAATCTACCTTTATTTCTTCCTCGGGGAAATGCTTTTCCCTGTGGAGAAACCACTCCCCATATACTCACCAAGTTAATGGATGATCCCATTTCTCTTCTAAAGCTGGAAATATTTTAGTCCTTTAGTTTGGCTTGAGTACATTTATGGCCTTTTCACAGACATATCTAAAGCTTTTGTTGGGCTGTGGACCACAAGCTTGTGGGGGCCTCTGCTTGAAAGACTAATAGGCTAGAGGAAGAGTAGCATGGTATTTGAGGTGTTGCAGATTAGCAACATCAAGAAAGAACAGGCCTAGCCTTCTGTTTTATTATTTAAAAGCAAATCATAACAACAGTAGAGCGGGGATCCAAAAAAGAAAAGCCTAGAGCAAAAATTCCTGGCTTTCTTCATCTTGTGGCAACCTTGCTTTTTCTATGTGGAAAAGAGTTGGAGAGAAGTTGGGGAATGCATAAAAACTGTGAGTGTTCAAAAACCGACAGCGCTTCTCCTTCCTAGCAATAGACCTCTGTTTTATTACATCCTTTTACAAGTTCAAAAATAGCTTTGTGAATTTCAAAAGTGGTTTTGCACTTGTTAAACAAAGACAATGTGCACACATCAAACTTTTGTGGAACCAGGCCCAAGGTGTGGAAATTAGAATCGGGATATCCTTGCTCAGGTTGAGTATTTGTTCCCATTGCCTTTGCATCAAGGATTGCCCACACCCTATATTGTATGTAGTGGAACATAGCGGGCAGAAACACCAAAACACCTCTACGATGTCATGCAGAGTCAGATCTGCTAAACTATTGCGACCTGGCTTTGTGCGGGATCTTACCACCAAATGAAACTGAAAATAGGCATGTCATGTAATTTCCCTCAAATGACATGTTGCATGGCTTACCCATAGCCAATTGTTATTGGAGAAAAAGTCATACTGGACTGTGTACAGTGAATACAAATTTAACACATTTACCTCAGGCACATATTTGTATCATGGGACATGTGGTGCCAATCTGACTTGGAGTAGCCCATTTTAAAAAACAGTGTTCCAGTGTCCTACGTCATGAGAAGTAGCACTAGTTCATTGTTACGCACTGATTTATAAAAATGTGAAACTGATGCAGTTTACTAATTGTATGTTGTCACGTTTGACAGACTTGATGCTATTGACAGATATATTTATTTTACTTTATAGGGTAGTATAACCACCTCACTATACTCATTGACTGAGGTTTGATATTGTACATATGAGGCTGCAGCTTTCTTCCTTCACCACTTGGATATCCATGCATAAGTTTGCAACCATAGTTAAATCTCCTTATTGGATGATTTTGTAAAAATGTACCCTGCAGATCTTGTTTCCCATAATTGCACATCTACATGTTACACATCTTCCACCAGTCTTTGAAGTATCCCACAGTGTTGCAAATGGGCCTTTGTTGGGACTGAAATGTCCCTTGCTGGTAAACAGCTGCATACCCCTACTCTGATGGCACGTGAAACTGGTAGCCTGACTTTTTGGTTGGCCCTGTAACCATGCTAATCTAGCAGGTGCACAGAACTGTAGGCTTGTTAACGGTAATGCAAGGTCCAGAACCTGTTCTGTGAACTGGAGGGGCACATGAAGCATGCCCTCATCACTGAGACCGGAGTACTGTCCATATTTTAAGGTAGTTGCATAAATAGGTGATGACAACATACTGAGTTTTGGGAAGCTGCAGAATGACTACATCTTTCTCTCTGAGTCAGGGAAGAGTGTGGTTAACATATTACTCTTGTGTAAAGTTCCACTTTAATGTGGGTCCCGAGCCTTGCACTGACATTCATTGTATGTGTCCAATGTGATGTAGATGTGTAGCATGTGAATGGTATTAGGGCTCTGTGAGTGGAGCTATTAGGGCTCTGTGGTTGGTGAGAGTGAAAATATAGGGACCAGTTCAAATCTGTTTTTGATGTCCTCTTATTAAACAAGGTACAAGTTGCAGTGAGGATACAGCGGCCAGACAGCGGAGGCGCATTGTCTGCATTCTTGAGACCCACATACTGAAGTGGGGCAGACCTGTGGGAGGGCTAACCTTAGTAGTTCAATGAGGTCCTTATTAGTAGCATATGTTCTTTTACCTGTTGCTGTTTACTGCTTCAGGGTTGCTTATGACAGCCAGGTACAGATATTGTATACTTCATTGTGCCCTTGATTTGGTTACACCTGCTTGGAGAGAGCATCATTACTACCTGCTATGAAAGCCATCACCTTGCAAAAAATCTGAGTCTAAGAGGTGGCCAGAAAATTACATCTGAAAGCGAACCAATCTAATCTGAAATTTAAAGAGTGGATCCACATCTCTTATTTAGATAAATCATCATAATAGTGGATCCAGGCCACCCAACGTTGTTCCAGTTTCAAGTTTTTCTGGATCAAGTAAGGGAATGCTCTGCAGAGTACTCAAAGGATTGTTTTGTAACCAGGGCTGGTGTCTGCACGACAGCCCGGTTCCAGTAGTTTGGGGATATTAAAGTCGGTACTTCCCTCTGGACGAGTTGAGGGTATGCCTAAACCCTAGAAGCATGCCTGTCTGCTAAGAGAGGGAAGGAGAGCTCTTGGCCTTCAGGAGAACACACTGTCTGGGAGGAGAATTCCAGCGTGTTTCTGGTGTGAGAAATACCCAGAGGAAGCTGAGTGACAAAAGGGAGTGAAGCCTGTGAAGCCAGAAACGACTGTGTTGTGAAGGGGTCTCCCAGTCTCTTGGAGTGGTTCCTGCAGTGAACTGCACCATGACTTTTATGTTGTCCAGCATCCTGCTATGAGCCGAAAAGATGTTCTGGTGGTGATATTGGGGCTGAATATCCCCCATCACCACTGATGCAGGAGCCCTGATTGGCCTGCACCTGCCAAACATGCACACCTGCTGATGACCTGGTTCAGAAGGTACAATTGCTGTATCTAAGCACCCATCTTCACTGAGATCTAGCTCAGCCTTGGCTTTTCCATTCTCCTTCAGGACTATTTCACTGAACTATAGAGCTGAGTGGTCTGCAACATTTTCTTCATCATCCTATTAATCTGCAAATTTGAATGGCGAGTTTCTAAGCAGCAGAATGGGGAGGCTATGGTGACGATTTGTGCAGACGTTTATTGGCTCAGACTCAAAAGGGAGTCTGATGCATTATCCTTTCAATGACAATGTGATATTCATTGTGCTGGATTACTCTTCTGTATTTGATGGCTTACCCTGATTGCTAGAACTTATCTGGGTACTGTGCAGTGGTGTGGCTGACAGAGAGCTGGTAGCACATCTTGACCTGCTGCTCGCCTTGTACTGCTATTGTCATTGATGCTGGGCTATCGGTGTCAGTGCTAGCCTATTCACGGTTTCATCTCCTTGTGGTGGTTTAATTTCCTGTTTTAGACCCACCAGGCCCTGCTCTGTGGTAGCCCCTCACTGGGTGCAGAGGACCCAGAGGTCACCTGTGCGGCATGGTACCCCTTCTCCTGCGAGACACAGCATACATGGACTGGGATTGGGCTGTTTCCATGTACTCTCCACAACCAACAAAGGGAGCAACCAGTCCTGCTGACTGCAAAGCTCTGCCGTTTACATCGTCTCCCCGGGCTTCCCACCAACAACCAATGGAATTTATACCTTACTCTTCCACGCCCTTCCTACTAAAGGGAATCTCATGTCCTCCAATCCATTCTGTTAAGCAGCCCTATTTCCTCCACTCTGTCTATTCTGTGTCCTTTATTCATCAGTTTATCCTCTATTTCGAATCCTTTTCAGAGGAGAAGTCATTCTGGCCTGAAACAGCACCTCGTGTCCCTTTCCATTGGTACATCCCTTCTTATCAGCCGTCGAGATGCATCCTTCCGGTCTGTAGAGCAGTCCTTGTTACTTGATCCAGCCTAACGCCTCTGCTTTCACTGTCAATGCCACCTCCCATCTGATTACACTGGAGGGAGCGGAGGGTCCATTGCGATGAAATAGTCTGAATGATTGATTGATTGATGTTCTGCTCCTCCACATTGTCAAATACGAACATCCCTGATAGGGTAGTTCACGTCCCTCCCCGGGGTCTACACCATTCCGATAGTCATTAGGCAACATTCCTGCAGCTGAGAGGTAGGTCAACCTCACTACCCCACCGCTTGCCCTGCATTTACTCATGTCAGGACAGAAGGCCACAGGATCAAGAAAAAGATGGTTGCACGCTCCCAGAAGGGCTCAGCAACAGTGTGCCGTCACAAAAGGAACTTATAGGTTTCCTTCTATTTCTTTTCTCTGCTATATATTTTTGTTGGAAATTGCCCTTTTTGCAGGGTCATCCTCAGTCTTTTTGCCTCCTGCCTCCTATTTTTTCTGACCTGTTGCTGTTGGCTTTTGAACTCTGAGCACTTTACCACTGCTAACCAGTGCTAAAGTGCATATGCTCTCTGTGTAAAATTGTATGTGATAGGTCTGAGACATGATTACAGAGCTACTTATGTGGGTGGCAAAACCAGTGCTGCAGGCCCACTAGTAGCATTTGTTTTACAGGCCCTGGCACCTCTGGTGCACTTTACTAGGGACTTACTAGTAAATCAAATATGCCAATCATGGATAAACCAATCACATACAATTTACTTAAAGATTCTTTTTACATTTTTATTTATAACTTGAATTGTGTATTGTGGATTTTTGTCGTTTTGGTCTTGTTTTGTTTAGAGAAATATTTCCTATTTTTCTAAACTGGTGTTGTGTCATTTTGTAGTGTTTTCATTAAGTTACTCTGTGTGTTGGTACAACTATTTTACACCTAGCACTCTGAAGTTAAGCCTACTGCTCTGCCAAGCTACCAAGGGGGTAAGCAAGGATTAGCTGAGGGTGATTCTCTTTTACCCTGACTAGAGTGAGTGTCCTTGCTTGAACAGGGGGTAACCTGACTGTCAACCAAAGACCCCATTTCTAAAATATTTCTACAGCTCTCATGCATTATACTGCAAAAGCACCGCTCTGCCTTTCCACCCTGTAATCACAGACGCAGGCAGCGCGCTGCCTCCTGATGAGCTCGGAGGCTGCCGTCTTTCTCCTAGATCAGTTCTTACATGGTGCCATAGAACCTCATTTAGCTGGGATTTCACTGGATATTTTGACACTTGAGGATTCTACTAGTCTAGACCAAACAATTACTTAGGAGGACACTTTAGCTGCTTTTGATGACTTCCCTAGGCCTCGTCTGCAGTGTGCTGGATTATGGTGCAGGGAGATTGCGGCTGTTTGCTGAGCTAAAATCCACAAGTTACAAGACATACATGCACCACGGAACACTTGATTGCTTTCCTCTGGGTTTTCCCTGATTCCTGGGACAAATATGCTGCTCGGAGCAGATAGTGAATGTCGGTTGGAGGGCCAATGGCGGTCGAGGGGTGTTGGGAGGCAGGTCAGGACAGAGTTGCGTTAGGCTGGGAGATCATTGTTTGCGCCATCTATTCCAGGGATTGGTGTGGCAGAGTAGTACTCTACCCTAGCCCCCTGTCCTGTCCTGTCCTTTCAGCGGTTTCACATCTGTATGAGGTGAAACTAGGTCGGGTGTGTCCCAGTTAATGCTCTAGATGGTTTAGCATAATATCTACAGCAACCGGGGAGGATCTTCTCCCAGTCAAACGCTATTACAATTTCTGTGATATATTGTTGGACCCATATAATTCCAGAATCCTGGGATAGTCTGAACACGATTATCTTTCTTAAGTTTAAACCATCTGATGATAGAGGATCGTATGCAAAAATATATCCTAAGCCCCTGGCATTTCATCTTGCCAAATTAGTGGCAAACATTCTATTAAAGCAGCAACTTGGCATAATAACTGGTCGTGAAACCCCTGTTAATGTGAATGTGGCCTTCACTCTTTTTGATACAACAGATGTTTTATGGAAGGATGTCCGTATGGTAATCCTAAATGCGGACAGGTCCTTTCACTGGTTGTCCTGGCAGTACCTCTGCCAATCATGAAACATAGGAATTCAGCCAGCCCTGCTGTCAGCTCCCACTGTGCATTACCAAAGGGCAAGTGTAGAAGGGGCTGTTCCCCCATGGCAGATTGGATGCAGGGCCTAATCAAAGACTAAAAGCTAGGGTCTGATGCCATTCTCATTGTACCTGGCCATAGGCTGTGCACAGCTGGGTTGCTTATATGGAAAATTAATGTATTATGTCAATGGTTCCTGATTTTCATAATAGCGTCTCGAGTTATGGTTTGTACAGTTAACCACCACTTGGCAATTCAGGGTCTTTTCAGTTGTATTTAAAAACCATAATTTCATTGTGTTTCCAAGAAAATCTAGACAAGTTTATGTAAATGAGATAATTTTCTGTGTGTGTGGTGTACTGGAAATACACTTACTCCTATTTTTTGACAACTTACACAGCTAATCTTTCATTAAAATATACAAAAAACTAAACAGAAATTAATACCTTAACTGAGACACAGAAGTACAAGATGAAAATTAACAAACCCTAAATAAACCGAGTTTACAAACGAAAGTATGCCTTACCAAGCACATACAACAAACAATACATGACAACTTTGAACTGTATGCTAATATTCATAAAACTACAATTAAATCTAAATTTAAACTACTAACTAATATAAATGTTATTGCATATAAACCTATGATTTATCGTAGTGTAGAGTGTAAACATTTCTAATGCCCTAAATTAACACTTACCGTAATCCTCCACAAGGGACTAGAGAGTGCCTGCCTAATGTCACTATCAAATTCTGAATTGTCTCCCGCATGCTTGAACTTGCCCACATTTTTCTCAGATTTTACAACTCTCATTTGTCGACTGAATCTACAATAGATTTACACTAATTCCCCATACCTTGAATCTCCAAGTCCAACTAGCAAGACCTACGAAGTCCTTACTCTAGTACCCAGAGATTGAACCAAGCATTAGCAAAGCCAATGGGTCTTGCCTTTGGGACCCAGTGGCTCTGGCAGTAGTTTTTAGCCATTTTGCACAGCATCTGCGATGATATGCTGTGTAGCTAAATAACTTAAAAAAAGAGCCTATGATGTGGCCCCCATCTCATTAAAAAAAAAAATGCATTCCATGTATTTGCAGGCTTTTGAAATAACACAACCACTTTTTTCTTTGTAGCTACCGATCTGAGCTGGATCAGTAAATTAATAAGGAAAAAACACACCAAAGTGTTTTCCTTTAATTGAGGGAGGAAGGTACAGGAAGGTAGCAAAAGCACTGGGCCAGACGCAACACAAGTAAAGACCAAACATGGGGTTGAGGAAGCAACACAGGGGTCCGGGTGATGGGAAGCCAGATGGAGGGCACGGGTGGAGGAAGGGACATGATGGGTGTGGGTGGAGGAAGTAGATAATGCAGAGAGAAAGCAAAGTAGAGCACATGGGGGAACAAACAGGTGGAAGAGAGCAATGTGAAGTGGGTGGGGGAGAAGCACATGGGTGAGAAAGTAACAGAGAAGAGGCGTACATAAGGGCGAGCACATAATGAGGGGCGATTGGAAAAGTACTTAGATGACAGAGAGCAACGTGGAATGCCGAAAGAGGAAAGTAGACAAGACAGCTGGAAAAAACATGCCCTATTGTGGAGTGGTTAACCAAAGAGGAAAAAGTAGTGCTTGCGATGCAACCAATGGAAACATAGAAGCCAGCCAATCAAAAGAGATGGTGAACAGGCGATGCTTCATGGGAGGGACAAATGCAAGATTGACAAGCTGGGACATGAATGGGAAGCACGCAAATGTAAGTGACAGAAAAGCTAACCATAGGTAAGCAATGGTCATGCTCTCAGCCCTTTTATGTTCTTGGTAAGCTCATGTCCTGCAACAGACAGCCCATGTGCTGTATAGTAGGCAAAACCTAAAAAAAGAATCAGCAAAGGCAGAATAACAAGCCACCACAACTGGACCATACAACTTAAGGGAGAGGCAAAGAAATGTGTTCTGTACTTAGCCAGATACATATTTTACATAGCAAGAGGCATTCTTTGAAACCGTGCTCAATTTATGCCTGTGTTTGCCAGTGCTCAACACCAGCACATATTTCTTGACACTGGCACATATTTATGATAGCCCACCACGCATTGGCACATTTTGTCTATTTTTAACAGCAGGAGGCGGTTTAACACTACAAAATACATAAGAATAATATAACCAGCCATTCTTACAGCTGTGGATGGCCAGGAATGGCCTATATTGTCATATCTGCATGAGTGTGATGGTAAGTAGGTAACAGGGGTACTGACATTTCCCAGCCTGGTGGGGAGAGTGGATATTGAAAGCTGCAGTGGCCTCCTGAGAAATATATTGGGCTTTGTCACTTATTTTTCCATAAATTACCCACTGCTTTGAGGAGGCAATGGTTTCAACTGTTTGCAGTGATTTTAAAATGGAGAAAGTGTCCTACTTCCAATAGATTTGTAGTCCCCACATGCATATCAGGCGTAGAGCCCTGAGTGAAGAAATTGCGCAAACGTCTTGTACACACACTCTTCAAAGTACATGTGGTACAGCCAGATGCTGCCCTTGCACAGCCAGCCAGCTGCGTTATTTCCACAGCCAAACATTACAGCTCCATAACAAATCGTATAGAATGTGGAAAGAACATACGTTATCATATTGCTTAATTGTTTCTAATCAGTCTTCACAGATCCTCAGAGCCATAAAGTAGTTGTGATGCGTGAAGCGAGCGAACCCAGAAACTGTTTACTTTTTTCAGTTTTGCAGATGTCTGAAAATGTGTTATTGGCAGTGAATACATGGTGTGCGTGGGAATTATTACAAAAAAATTGAAGCAGACCCAACTGAAGTTTGAGTAGTCAGAGATCACTCACAAGAGGAAAATGTATCAATGAATTGCACCTGCACCATGCCACGTGCACATTACACAACTGTTTGCATAAATTGCGCAAACCAAAGTCTTAGGCACATATTTATACTTTTTCACGCAAACCAGCGCTGGTTTGAGTCAAAAAATTTACCGACGGCTAATGCCATTCCTACGCACCAGGCGGGTGCTGTATTTGAGGATTGATGTTAGCCGGCGCTGCAGGCTGGTAAGAGTAAAAAAAATTACTCAAACCAGGCAGCACCAGCGTAGGGAAAAATGGGGTTGTGCATCAAAAAATGGTGCAAGTCAGGTTTGAGTAAAAAATCATGGCTCAAACTGGACTTGCGCCATTTTTTGACACACAACCCCCATTGCAATAACTCCTTGCCCAGTGGCCATGCCCAGGGGGCTTCTGTCCCCTGGGCATGGCCATTGGGCACAGTGGCATGTTGGGGGCCCAAGTTAGGCCCTACTATGCCACTTAAAAAAAATAAAAAAATAATACTTACCCCAAGTTACCTGTACCTACCTGGGATGGGTCCCCCATCCATGGGTGTCCTCCAGGGGTAGGCGAGGGTGGCAGGGGTGTCCCTGGGGCAGGGGAGGGCACCTGTGGACTGCTTCCATGGTCAGAGACCATGGAAGTGGGCCCACATGTCCCTTAACGCCTGCCTTCACCCAGGCGTTAAAAAACAGCGCACATCAGACTGTGCGCCGTTTTTTAAGGCCCGCCCCCTCCTGTGCGTCAAAATGACATGGGAGTATAAATAAGGTGCACAGGCCTTGCAGTCATTTTTGGATGGGAACGCATAGGCCTTGCATGTCATTAACCCAAGGTGGTTTCCCACATCCAGAAAATGACCCACACGGAGGGATTTTGACATTTGCTTGGTCGGGCGTCATTGTATAAATATGGTGCAAGGTTTGCGCTGAATGTGTGTCAACATTTTTGACACACATTCAGTGCAAACAGAGTATAAATATGCCTCTTAAAGTCTATCAGAAATATATAGGCCATTATTTATACTTTTTAGCGCCACATTTGTGCCGCTTTTTAACATAAAAGCGTAGAAAACTAACAAAATACAATTGTATTTTGTAAGTTTGCGCAGCTTTTGCATAAAAAAATGACGCATATGCGGCGCTAAAAAAAGTATAAATATGGGCCTTAGTGTGACAGGGCACGCCTTAGAAGCGAAAAAGACAAAGTGAAAGTCTAGCATATCATGGCATATCTTGGCAGTAAAACTACATTTTGAAAAGCTCCTGACCTCGTTAAAATTGAAATCTTTATTTTTATACATCTTTTGGTTCTCAATTAACTCAAATATTTCTTAATTTGTGCATTTTATTTGATGTACACTTGAATCTCTATTTTTATTTATGGTTTTCAAGGTGGAAATCCTAGAAATTGGTTACCCTGGGGGCCCTCGTTTTCAGTAGTGAATCAGTAGGGTCCACAGAAGTCAGAAGGTTCTGAACCTCTGCTCTAACAGCATCAATGTGATAGTAATTTAAACAACTGCAGTTTCACTCATTTCAGGGCATAGAGGCAGGCTATTTCAGCAGCTTGGTGGGTCAAAGAACATCTGCTGTTCATTGCAAACAAAGCAACCTACTCCCACTGGCATTTGTTGGTACGTAGTGTTCCTTTCGCATTTCACATACTTTTACATGCTTTTGTGAATTGACCCTAAAACACACAAAATATTAATAACTTCTGAATAATCAGGGAATATTTGTATATAAATAAACCAGATAGAAATGACTCTGCCCTCTTTGCTCCTTTGCATATAGGTCTTAGATGTTTCAGAGAATCCAGGAAGGCAAGTAAAAGTATATAAAAGAAAGCAGTTACTGTAGTCCTTCTTGGACTCATAAATGCATTTATGAACTGGCCCCACAATGTGGTTGAAGGTTGCTGCATATAGCTTGTTTAAATTATTTGTACAAGGTAGTGTGGATGATTTAAAATAATAAGGGGCAATTAGACAAGCTATTGAGATTCAGATCGAAGTAATTGGTGACTGTAGGTAAACGAACATTCGTTTTCTTTTCTAAGCCCAACTGATGGAAAAAAACTAGGATATGGCAGTGGGTGGCTTTGTTGTGTCAGAGGTGGTAAGTGCCCATTAAAGATGTAAATATGGGAATGGTGTGAAATTCTAAACACATTTAAATGAAAGATTTCTTTTGAAAATATCCTGAAGAATTTTTAACCAACGCTGTCTGCTTGAAGCATTCAATACTTCTAGAAGCTCTGAGAATCCTGTTTTTGAACTAATACATTAAAAAATAAATCGAAAAAATATTACCTAGCTAAATATAATCCCACCTTTGTATGTATAGCCTCTGTTTCACGAACCCCAACTGCAACGATCAATTTCAATATATTTACTTACTTTCTAGATTGTAGGAATGCCACACTTTGTGACTGAAGCTGCAGCTATCTTGGAGTTGCCAATGCAGTTCCACCAAGGAAAGAGAGCCTGTAGTTATAACTAGTCAAATGTGATGTCATGTTGAAACTGCTATTAGTCTGCCAACGTGCCAAGGTAGACGTTAATATATCAGGATGTTAACATTCTAAAAATAGGGAACCTGTCATTCGTGTGTTGCCTATCGCAGCACCCCTTAAATCTTCCTGCTTCTCCTGACTTTATTCCCGCATTACACCTCCAATTCTCTAATGGTCTAATTCTCTTTCTCCTCATCTCTCTTTTCTCCTTCTACCCACGGACAGCTCCTCCGTTAGGGCGGAGGAGCATTGCCCCCCTCCCTGCCAGCAGTGGCAGCTGCAAAACCTTTACAAGAAAACAATAATAAACTGTGTTTGTTATTGTTTTCTTGTAAAGGGGTGGGGCCACAGATGTTTCGAGCAGTGAGGGGGCGTGCACAGCACTCCCCCTCAGAGCGCATGTGTGTTTGGCCAGCCATCTTGGGCCAACCAAACACACATGAGCACTGTGCTCTTTCCAGCCCGGAACTGTGTTGCCGGGCTAGAGAGAGCAGACACAGGCTCCCAGTCTGCCTGGGAGCACCCTTGCTAGGTGCTCCCAGCCAATCCTGATGCTGATCTGAGCAGCGTCAGGATTGGCCGCAGGGCAGGCTGGGTGCCTGTGTCTGCAGCCTGCAACGGAGGAGTGGAGCGTTGCGGCAGCGAGTGAAGGTAAGCGTGTTTAAAAAACAAAATCAATAAATTAATCTTTATCCTGCCCCTCCGTGCATCGCCCCGCCCCTTCCACACCCTGCGAGATGTGACTGCTTCTACCTCACTGCCCTTAAGGCTTCCTTTCACTTATTCTCACTCCCAGACAACATACTTTTTTTTCTACCAAATCCATCCTCTCTACTTTACCTTTTCTTCCTTCTCCTCTTCTCAACTGGGTAAAGCCACTACTTAAGTCAGAACGTGACCATATTACAGCTCTCTCTTCCCTCTAATCGTCCATTTACTCTACCACATCCATGCTCTCTTTTCTCATTCTTCTCCATCATTTTCTCGTTCCTCTATTCTTCCTTCCTTCCTTCTACTCTCACTCTATTCTACTTGGTCCTGGTCATGCCAATCACCTAAACTCACTTCTCAACTTGCTTGGGCCAACCAGTGATCTTATTTGCCTTCTTCTCCCTCAAGCCTCCTAATGACCCCTCACAAATTAGCATCTACACCTTAAAAATGACTCATCCGCTTTTAGGTAATGAACAATAACTGCCTATACATCTGCAGCCCTGACCTGCTCTCCATCACTAAAACATGACAGTTATGACACGTCCCAAATCCTTAATGAAGCCATAACTCCAGATTACCAAATTGTAATTGGAAATTATCCTGCAATAAAGAATGATGGAGGAATAACCATTATTAACAAATACTCTCTCCCTACAAAATCCATCCAAGATAATGTGGATCCTGAATATGAATTTGTTTTCATGCACGATCTCAGTCTCCAGTGTTCACATCCTCTTTCGGGTGGGACGGCACTCACAAAGACACTATGACATACATAGTGTGAAAAAGGCCGCTTTAGTGAGGCAAGTGCAACATTAACTCTCATTAACTTTAGGCACTAGCCATACAAACTATATAAACCCAGGCTCACTAATACAATGATTAACCTATCCCCTCTCCCTCACCATCCCTTCAATAAATCACCTTCCCATTTCTTTGCCATCCACACTTCACCTTTCTCTGTTCACATCCAAATTCACAAATGAAACTATTTGAAGTCATAAAACACTTGACTTCCTCTCACCTTTCAAATTGCCCCTGCCTCCCCCTCCCCATTGCATCCTTGAACCGTGATAACCTGTCGAACTTTTCAGTAATGACTCCCCAAAACTGTCTAAACTACCTGCCACCAGAAAAGCTCCTGGAGTTTTTCTGCCACCCCCCATTCTGCATCCTTCAATAAAGTATTCAACATTGACCTGAACTGTAATAAATACAAATCCATACCTAGTCCAGACAAGTCAACACCATCAACGCTGAAAAAGTGCCTTTTTCAAACCTGAAAGCAGCGCCATGACCCCTCCAGTTTTGCAAAACTTCCTAATGTTTTGATTGCATTTGTTACGGTCCTGCTGAATGTTCCTTACTTCCTGGCACCCCCTCCAACAACTCCTCGAATGCATGCCATACAAACTACAGTGGTACCAGACCACATCCTCTTAATCTCAATCAAGTCCTCTTTAATCATCTGCATAAGAGCCAAGCCCATTATTTGCACCAAATCATTTTTTCCTAAATGCAACACAAGTAAGTCAGGACAATTAAAATTATTTGGTAACTCCTCCAGCCTAGGCAGCAACTCCTTCCATCTCATCCCACCTTTCCCAAACCATTTTAAAAACACTCTAGACCTACTGAGACCACGACATCATGGTGAATTTGCCATTTTCAGCCTGCCTTGCTGCCCATTTGACAAAGGTGTGTCCGCAAATCCAGGCCTTGATGTACTCACGTTGTGACTCCTCTATGCAACCTATAATAGATAAATGATCACATTAAAAAAGATCCTTCCCCTCCAGGCCCGCTCTTAAGTATCATTAATTACAGTCCGATTTCCAACTACCCACCTTATGAATGTCTTCCTCTTTTCAATCCCACATCTCAGCCTCGGTGGCCCTGCATATTCTGAAGGAATGCATACCAAACCCATTGTCTAGCATACCCAGACTTATCAATGCTTTTTTCAACACCCCAAGTACCTCTACTGACATTACCTTCTCCCCTGATGCATGATGAAACAGATATTCTGATGCCAAACCTGTCTTGAGAGTATGCCACCACTGAATCAGGCATACTGTCTTATCAGGGTAATGTCGCAGAGTCACATCTTCCTCTGCCCTTCTGATCTGTTTTCAATTTTGGGACCCAAACCTGTACCTCATCCTGGAAAACTTCCTTTCTCTTTATGCCCACTGATTTCCTGGCCCCATCACTTTGCCCACCCGGAACGCCTCAAAAAACCACCATACCATCATAGCCAAAAACAACAAAATCTCCTGTGTGACCGAACATACTTGTGGTAACATGCTTACCACACCTTTCAACCGCTGTAACATTATAGGCCTCCCCACACTGTCTGTTGGATCCTGCTTCCTCGCCCAACCTACCAACAATCTCTTACCCAACTCACCTGCCAACGACTCATACACCCAATACAACTTCCAAAGAAAGCCAAACCTGCCAATTTTCCAGCAATTGTCACTGATGACAGTTCCTTGTCAATTGTGGCCAAAATAAATTTCACCACATCATCTCTACACAGATGCTCCTCATCCGCTAGACTCCTTTTCAGACACCCTGAACTCATTCCATACTTGACTGTATGCTCTCCATGTGGACTCAGACAAAGAACCCGTGATTAGCTCCATCAACCTCTGTCTCCAATGGTCCCCAGATACCCCAGCATCACAGTCTTCTCTTTCTCAGCCCCAGGTGCTAGTCCACAGAACTTCTGCCACTGAGAACAAGAAAGAGCATTGGCAATGCTGTTGTCCACTCCCCCAATATGCCTAGCCCTGAAAACCATGCTCAAACACAGGCCCTGCAGAACAAACACTCTTAACAACTTAAAGACTTGCAGATCTCTTGCTGACTGTGTATTCACAAAGTGTACAACAGACAAGTTGTCGACCTGAATAGTACTTTCTTGTTAAAAAAAACTCCCTGCCTCACACACACGCTTCCACCACCAGAGGAAAACATTCTAGAAATGCAATACTGCACCTGCCACTCTTCTAGTGTTCCGGCCTTTCTTCCGCACACCACCTTCCTTGCAAATAAAGTCCAAAGCTTGCACCACCTGCCACATCAAAAAAACAATTTTGGGGACCATTCAACTTCTTCACCCATGCCTTCCATGGACAACCCATTGCAATCCTGCCAAAACATTTTCCACACTGTCAAATCTTCTTTCATACTGCTTTCAGCCTGATTCTGTTGCGGAAGAGAAACACCAGACAATGCCAGGCCTAATCTGCATCAGCAAGTGATCCCTGCTTTTACTACTCTACACACAAAGTTGAGATGTCCCAGTAGCACCTATATTTCTTTCACTTTGTCCTTCTCTTTTCCCAACATCTCATTCAACAACCTCAACGAATTCACTCTCTTATCCTCAGGTAACCGCAACTCCATCCGTATTGTGTCCAGTTCCACACCCGGAAAGTCAACACCTCAACCGGGCATACGTTTTCTCTGGAGCTATTGAGACTCCCATGTCCTGTAACAAATCCTGGAATCTGCCCAGCAAACATTTGCATTCCAGAGACTTTGGGTACCAACCATAAAGAAGTTGTTAAGGTAATGGGTCATAACTGTTGAGCTGGTAATGTGCATGAACAATTGCTGTAACATTGAACTAAAGGCTTCAAACAATGACCAGGAGACTAAACAGCCCATTGGCAAAGATTTATCAACAAATATACAACCAGCAAACTGAATCCCCAAAAGTTCAAAATCTTTGGATGCACTGGCAACAGCAGAAAAGATGATTTGATGTCACACTTTGCCATCAAGGCATCTCTATCAGCCTTTTGTACCAGGATTGTTGCTGAATCCACTGTTACATAATTCACCCTGCTCCTCTCCTCAGGGTTTAAGTAATTAACAGACCAGCCCTCCGGCCATGGCAGATGTTTCATTCTGAACTCACCTGGTTCCTTCTTTGGAACTACTCCTACAGGAGAGATAATCAAATTTGGCAACAGCCAATCAGAAAATGGGTCATCCATTCTCCGTTTCTGTACCTCTTTCATCAATGTATTCCATGCAAGTTTCTCTTGTTTCTGGACAGAATGCAAATTCTCAGCCCAGCGACACACCCGGGAGCCTTCATACCCCAACTTAAAACCATATTCAAAACTGCTTAGCAAGTGCTCATCTGTTTCAGTTAGTCCACAGAGGCCCATCCAATACTTCAATCCTCCCAGTTTAACTAGAGTATGATCCCTTTCCCATGTTGTGTAGACCACTATCACTTCCAGCCTGCCATTGTCCCCCAGTACTGGCCTTCCACTGACCCCCTTGTGAGTACCCAGTATTGTTCCCTTTTTGAGGGCCACATTGCAGGACACTATGGGCCTGATTACAACCTTGGTTGATGGGATAATCCGTCACAAATGTGACAAGTTCCATTATATCCTATGGAACTAGTAAAATGGCAGGCAGGATATCCGTCATGTTTGTGACAGACCATCCCCTCCACCAAGGTCATTATCAGCCCCATGTCTCCCACCACACTGTGAACATTTGTGTTGAAAATGGCAATACTCCCTGTTGCACATTCCTTTGATAAATGTCCAGCAGGCACCAGAGGTATTGGTCTTTCCTTTCCCAGGTAATCCCAGCCCCCCTTCGGGGGGGCTTATAAATCACTGGCCAACCGCTAGCTGTGTAAGTTGTCAGCGCCAGCCGTGACAGTGTCATTGTTTGTAGAAAGAGTTCATTGTGCCCACACCCCATCTGTTTCATCCACTAACCTTGCCCTAAACTCAAATCGTACCCATGCCCAAACCCCAAATATGATTTTCGCCTTGCACACCACATCCAGATATTTAAATAAGGTCACACATATATGCTTGCATATATTAAAAATGCAGCCGTTCAGTTTCCAATAATCACAAGTACTTTTTGGCCCTTGGACAACTTATATTCTTCCTCTTTGGACTCCTATTTAGCCCTCACTTATTTATGTAAAATCTTAAGCATTTCCATGTACTCACCTTTCTAAATCCTCTCTTTGGTGGCCATAGTCAAATGCACCTGCAAAGGCTTTGTAATGCCCATAGGGTAATTTCTACTGCCTCACCTCTTTGCTTTCTTTTTTATCACCCTTCTTCTTGTCCTCCATCTTATCCCCCACATCCTCTTTTGCCCCATATACTTCGACTTCCACTGACTGAGCATTACCTTCTTCACCGGTACCTTGATCTTGTACGTACTTCCCTTTACCCAGTCAGATCTCCACCCCCTTCTCTCTATACCCCATGTCCACCCCAATGACTGAAATCCCACTTCAGAACTCAACCCATCAGTCTTACCTGTTTTTAATATCGGGGCCCTTCCTCTTGTCCATGAAGCCACCTCCATGCCTTGTGTGGCTTGACCTGAATCTTTTGTCCCTGTGTTCTTCTTTGTAGACTGTAAATCACTAACTGGTGCAAATCATTGGGTGCAACCCACTAGTCTGCTTCTTATTGGGCAGCCTCCCTCAGCTCACCATCTTTCAAATCATCATCATCATCATCATCATAATCTAACGTATCTTGAAATCCCACATCCATATCACAGTACCCACACACATTTGTGCCCATTATTTCGCCAACATCAAAATCAGTAACAGCAATGTATCATTTCGATGATCTGGCTCGCTACTCTTGTTGGTTCAGAGAGGCCACTAAAAGCCTTCCACATGCACCTGCACAGTGGCCCCTGCCGTCCCAGAGCCAACCGCATGGGCAGTTGTCCTGCCTTCGGTGCAGGGTTTTTAAGCTGCACTTAGGTCTCCCTGCTGTTTGCGAGCTTGGTCCAAAAAGGCTTCGAGATGGGCGACTGTACTTCCCTAAGCAGGAGCCCCCACCATACCTGCCTTGTCCTTTGTGCCTCTGCCTCACCATGAACCAACTGTCAACTGCCTCCTGATGCTGGAATATCACCAAAAGGGGGGCCCTTGCTGTATAAACCTGTGCCCTCCCTCCGGACACCGTGCCATGCCAGCCTGTTCTTTCATTGCCATGCCCTCAATTCTCATTGCCCCCACTGTAAACTGCAGCACCTATTGCTGGCTGTTACCTCCCAAAAACCCCTGAACAGCCCTGCTGCTGCCTCTGCACCAGAGCTCCAGGCACTATTCTCCTCAAAAGGAGGTAGCCCCAATCTCTGTAACCCTTTTGTCATGCATGTTGCTGTCTGTGCTCTAAACTAGCACCCTCCTTGTCTATATCACTGCCCCTCTTCCCTCACCACTTTGTCCTTTGTGCCTCTGCCTCACCATGAACCCACTGTCAACTGCCCCCTGATGCTGGAATATCACCAAAAGGGGGGCCCTTGCTGTATAAACCTGTGCCCTCCCTCCGGACACCGTGCCATGCCAGCCTGTTCTTTCATTGCCATGCCCTCAATTCTCATTGCCCCCCACTGTAAACTGCAGCACCTATTGCTGGCTGTTACCTCCCAAAAACCCCTGAACAGCCCTGCTGCCGCCTCTGCACCAGAGCTCCAGGCACTATTCTCCTCAAAAGGAGGTAGCCCCAATCTCTGTAACCCTTTTGTCATGCATGTTGCTGTCTGTGCTCTAAACTAGCACCCTCCTTGTCTATATCACTGCCCCTCTTCCCTCACCACTTTGTCCAGGCACAGAGTTGTCCAAATAGTTTTCCTGTCAGCAAATGTTGAGCCATGCCAAGGGCTATCCCTTTAACCACCCCCCACCATTTCAATACCTTCCTTCTGAAAATCCCCTCAGGTCTGTCTGATCTTTGTCAATAAATCCAAAGGAAGGCCTGAGTCTTCACAAGCCCCTCCCCCTACCTACACATGCACCTCATTGTGGGTCTGTGCTGAACCAGAGCACTCTTCCTCAAATGTGGGGGAACGCCCACTCTTGGCCATCGGCGTTCTCCTGTTGTGCGTACCGAACCCTCCTTGCTGCCCGGCTGGACCAAGAAGCTGGTTAAGGTGCATCCCTCATTGCTTGGCACTGCCACCTCAAAGTCTCCCCGTGCCACCCGTGACCTCGTAGTGACTCAAGCCCCTGCTGCTGCCCGATGGGGATCTCTCATCCCCACTCACCTTCGGTGCCGCTTTACCTCCATAAACTTTCCTTGATCAGCGAGCACGCCATAAAGGCTGCCGCCATCCCACTGGCCACTCTTATTTGCAGCCTCAGCCACTTTGGAACATAGGCCTGATTGAGGATACCAGGCTGTAATAGGTCAGCCTGCCCCTCAGGCTCCAGTATCAATAGTGCCTTGATCACCGCTTGCTCTGCTCACTCATTTTACTGCCTTTAATGGAATTCTAAAAGCCTTCCAAAGTAAAAGGAAAAAACGTCCCCTTCTCCTGCGGGGTGCTCCAAATAGAACGCTCTCACTCACTAAAACTGGCCCTCAGCAATAGGAGAAAACCCCACCCACACGCTAAACTAACCAATCCTGTCCATCTAACATACCGGGTCGCACCAACTGCCAAAAAACCCTGGGTGACGGCGTATGGCTAAGCACCCCCAAGACCCTGTTATTCTTGTTTTACTGGCCTTTCAGCATACACTCCAGCATTTGTTGAGCCTTTCCTGGACTTTGTATTTGATATCACAGAGAAGTATCCCAAACTTTGAACACAAGGAGACTTCAACATCTAGTTTGATAAACTTGAACTTAGTCAAAAGGGCTTTTAGCTAACATGAAACCACTAAACTAAGTCCACTTGATATCTTGACACACCCACATATCTTACACTTGACATAAACGTCGACCTTCCTAACATCATCACAGTGGAAGGAAATATTTTGGCTCCTGGAATAACCATGATATAATTAATTTCATCTGGCACATCTCTGTGCCTAAAACAAAGATTCCACACAAACAACTTCAAATACCTTTTAGAAAAAGCTGGACTTGACCACCCTGCACTAACCGCCTCCTTACCTAATGACTTAATGATAACAGTTCAGCAGCTCTGTCTCAGACTGCGATCTGTTCCCGACAGCCATATGCTACTCAAAATCTCATCAGTTAGTTATAGAGAATAAAAAACGGAATGCCTGATAGCACAACTAAAATCTAAAAAAATATATGAGAACCCTAGAAAGGTATTGGGAATTTTTTTTTACATAATGTTGACAAACTGGTAAACCAATGTCACTGCAGATTTTAAAAAGACAATATCTAGAAAGTAAAATGACTACATTTCTCCCTGTGCATGTCAGAATTGTCCTGCCCTTCAAAGCTACATCACAAAATAAGTACAGAATTCTATAACTCAGAGTGCTGTGCATCGACAATTAACCACACACAAGAGTTGCACAATTCCCCAACAGACCATTTCACTTCAATAGCTGTAGACCTGGAAAAGAATCTTGAGACAAAAAATAAACAGGACAAAGAAATCAACTACACAGCCTACCCCCTGCCAGACCTCTGAAACTGACAAGTGAATGAGGGTAGTCTGTTTCAAATCGCCATCTTCAGATAATTTCTCCAACCTTACCAAAGCTTCCAAAGTTTGTAGCTCATTGGGTTCAGCAGCAGACCAAATCCCTACACATATTTACTAGGATATCCTCCTTAGAAGCTCCACATCCTTTCTGGTCACAGCTACCATCAGTCGCTCCTTTAAAGCCGGACTATTCCTGAAAAAAACAATTTAAAAAGAACTCGGCTGTGACCCAACTCATACCTCTAACTTTTGGCCAAGATGCAAGTGCCCCTAATAGACACAAAGATCTGCATTCACTCAATTATTAATCATCATCAAAGAAAAAAATATTCTTTCAGCCAAACTGATAGACATTGAAGTTGCACTGATTGCAACATACTATGACAGCAAGGCTACTGTTGACTCAAATTAAGTTGTTATTGTTTGTCACCCTGAAGTGCTAGAAAGACTTGAAAACATATGAATACAGAGGGCTGCCCTGAAGTGGATCAACTCATTCCTTTTAAATCCTTTTATATAGATCATTTATTATATTACTTCACCTTTCACCTAGGCTCCTTAACCCTGCACATTTGGAGTCCATCCTCCAGCTCCTCTTTAACATTTACCTTGATCCTCTTTCTGATTTAATCTTCTCTTTGAATCTCAGTTTCTTACAATTAAGAGAATCACACACCACATACATAGGTGCTCATTATGAACACGGCGGGTTGCATGCTGAAACCCACATTATGCCAACCCACAGCATAATGAACATGGTGAGGGCCACCATCAGCAGCCCTCACTCACCGCCAGGCTTCCGTCGTCAGGCCGGCTGGCGGTGAGTGGAAACACCATCTCACAGGGTAGCTTTGCTACCCCTCGGATAATGTTTCCTGATCCACCAGCCTTTCCGTGGCGGGTTATCCTGCCAGAGAAAGGCTGGCGGAGGGGGTGCCCCTGCACTGCCCATGCACTTTGCGTAGGCAGTGCAGAGGCCCCGGTGCAGTGCCCCATCGCGCGGGTCACTGCCCGATTTTCGGGCAGTGATCTGCGCGACGGGTGCAGCTGCACCCGCCGCACAGATGTCCCAGCCAGGCCTTTCTGTGGGCCGGCGAGCGGAAACAATGTTTCCGCCCGCCGGCCCACAGAAAGGTTCATTATTTGGCCGGCAGGGATCCGGGGACGCTGGGGGTCAGTGTTTTGACCGCCAGCATGAACACAACGGTTGTTACCGCTGTGTTCCTAATCAGCACCATAGTTTGAAAGTACATGAGAACTCAATTCTGTCACCATAGACCTATGCCTCTTAATGGTTGAATATTGTATGCAAAAACACTTAACCACTAACAAAACATTTCCAAAGTAGAGGTACTAGAGTGTGGGGAATGTACTAACTACCATCCACCTATTTTGTGCTCAAAGAGTTTTCATCCACTTCCAAATCCCTTAAAACCTGTGAGAAATTGGGGTGTGATTATGAACTCTAGCCTCTCCCTTGTGGCACAAGTGACTCATGTAAATAAGGAAACCTCTAAATAATGTGATACCTTTGCAGAATTTCCTCTTACCTTGGTCTCTCAAAACAAACCTGTAATGAACCTGGTACTCTCCCATCTAGACTATTACAACAGTATATACTTTGGAGCCTGTCAGCCCTGTCAGCCTTAGGGTGATTTTCCCCCATACATTTTGCTTTTATCCTCCATTTTTGCTGATTTTGTTTTTGCTGAATTTGTTTTTGCTGGCCTTTGGACTCTGCACACTTCACCACTACTAACAAGTTTCAAAGTGCTCTTGCTTTCGTCTGAAAACATGGTAACATTTGCTCATCACCAATTGGCACATTTAGTTTACTTGTAAGTCTCTAGTACAGTGGTACTATAGGTACCCAGAGCCTGTAAATTACATGCAGGAAGTGGGCCTGCAGCACTTACTGTGCCACCTACTTAAGTAGCCCTTTAAGCATGTCCCAGGCCTCCTCCCATTGCAGCCTTTGTGTGCAGTTTTTAAACTGCCATTTCAAACAGGCAAAATCAACCTTTTGCCAGGCCCAAACCTTCCTTTTTAATACACGTCACCCCTAGGGTAGGCCCTGAACTGCACAGATAGCATGGTATAGTGCATTGAAAAAGTTGGAAATGAACTTTTAAGCTTTACATGTCATGGAAGTGAAATCTCTTAACCCCTTAGCTACTTTCACCCCCCGTGCTGAGCCCTTTTTTGGCTATTTGGGGTAGTTTGTGCTTAGACCACCATAACTTTTTGTACACATGTTATCGATGTCAAATTTGTGTCCTTTTTTTTCAACATTCTGGGGATTGTAAAGGTACCCACAATTTGTGGGTTCCCCTGGAGGAGGCCAAGAAATTAGCCAAAATACAGCTAAAATCTTTTTGTTTTTGTTTTTTTTAAATGGGGAAAAGTGCTGCAGAAGAAAGCATCTGTTTTTTCCCCGTAAATTGATTCAAAGGGTTTGCAGTGCTAAAATCACCATCTTCCCAGCTTTCAGGAATAGGCAGACTTGGATCAGAAAACCAAATTTTTCTACACTGTTTTGGCATTTTACTGGGACATACCCCATTTTGCTGTTTCTCGTGCTTTCAGCCTCCTTCCAGTTAGTGAAAGAAATAGGTGTGAAACCAATGCTGGATCCCGGACAACTAAACATTTCTGAAAAGTAGGCACAATTTTGAATTCAGCAAGGTGTCATTTGTGTAGATCCTTCAAGATTTTCCCACAAAAAGTAACAGTTGAAATAAAAACATATAACAGCCCTTTCTGACTATATTTTCTTCCATAACTTTTTCCAACTATGATAAACTTTTGAAAGCAATATCCTGTTATGTTTGCTGGACCCTCCTGGCTGTGGGGATATACAGGTCTTGTAGGTTCATCAAGAAATGAGCTGCACCTTGCAATGGGTTTTCATTGTATACCGGGTATACAGCAATTCATTTGGTAAAATATAAAGAGTGAAAAATAGGTGTCAAGGAAACCTATGTATTTCCAAAATGAGCACAAAATAAGGAGTTTAGAAACAGTTGTTATTTGTACGTCTCTGAATTCGGGGGTCCCCATAATAGCATGTGAATTACTGGGCATTTCTCAAAATGACTTTGTTCTTATACACTGCCTTACATTTGGAAGGCAAAAATGTGGAGAAAGACAATTGGCAATAACACTTCTATTCTGTGCTCCCCCAAGTCTCCTGATAAAAATGGTACCTCATTTGTGTGGAAAGGCTTAGTGCCTGTGACAGGCAAACGCAACATGGACACATCACATTTTTCAAATGAAAAACTGAGTTTTTTTTTCGCAAAGTGCCAAGCTGTGGATTTTGGCCTCTAGCTCAACGGAAATTTGGCTAAAAAAAAAAGTTTTATTGCACATTTTGATGATGGAATTTTGTGGATCCAAGCATCCTCCTGTAGTTTGTGTGACAAAAATGCAAGGACAAATAGAGTTTTTATTTAACATTTCACCTCTGCAGGGTATTCTGGGTAATAAAACTTTGGGGAATCCACACAAGCCACACCTCCGTGGACTCCCCCAGGTGTCTAGTTTCCAGAAATGTCTGGATTTGGTAGGTTTCCCCATATCGCTGCCGAGCCCAGGACTAAAACCGCAGGAGCCTGCCTTACAAAACCAGGTTGTTTTGTGATAGATAATTTTGGTGTCTCCACAATGCGATTTGGGTGGTAGAATTTGGGGCTGAACTAAACTGGGTAGCTTCCAAGACAGCACTCTCGCTGTGCTTGCCAACACATGCACCTGCACTCTGGGTTGGGCTAACCCACTACTGTCCCGCTCCACAGACTGTGCTTGCGAAGGGACAGCACAACTGTCCTCATTACCGCCCTCAGAGTCACTGGAAGTGGAGCTTTTGGATGGGACTCATCCAACTGAAAAATCACTCCCAGAGTCTACTCCAGTGTCCTATCCCTCAGATGCTGTCTCAGTATCTGCTGTCTCAGTCTCTGATCCTACGTCAGAGCTGTCCTCCATAACCCAAGTAAGGGCTTGAGCAGCAGTCATCCAACAAGACGCCATCTCTGCTACTACCTAAACTGTACCTCTAAAACACCAGTCTACGTAGACGGTCACAAAATTGTTGATGGGTGTGTGTGTGATGTATGTAACAGTAAAGCTTAGTCACCTTACCTTTGCTTATTCCCTCAATCAGCACGTTCTCTCAAGACTCTCAAAAAAACAAAAAAGACACACTATTACTTCACCTTTTCACATTGCCATCGCCACAATCTTTAGTGCCTATGGTGCCCAGTCCGACAATCATTATTGGTGGTCCCACTCCCATGACCTCCATCTCGGATTCCCTCACTACCACCCAGCAAAAGTGCCCTCCATAGCCCCTCTCGCACATACATTTCATTTGTATTACAGCCCAGGTAATGACTAGCTTTACTAATCCACTCAGCTATTCACATAAAATACAGATTTGATCTTTGCAGCAGGCGTATAAACCTTCTGCGCTACTTTATGGCATCAACATTGCCACTAGACAAAAGTTCGATCCTTGACTAGCAGAAACATAACCACAAGAGTTAGCTTAACTTTTTTTATTGCTGCCTAAAAGCTACGATTGAAACACGTTGGTTGGAGTATGTGTATTGCTTTGAAGACACATGCTGCGACACAACTGGTGGTGATCTACTTATGGGGTACAAGAGGATGGGTGGATGTGTCAGTGGGTGTATGAGTGAGTGTGTAAGTAACTGCATGAATCTGTGAATACCTCAGTTAGTAGTGTATGAGTGAGAGAGTGGTTGTGCCAGTGGCTGTTTGACTCAATGAATGTCTGTATATCACTACTCTCATGCATCTCTCAATAAGTATGTGAGTAGATGAGTGTGTGTGGGTATATAACAGTTTGTATCAGAAAATTAGTGGGTGTAACTCTGTATGAGTGATGTCATGAGTGATGTCATTTGAGATGTCATCAGTAGGCAGGTAAACCGTACATTAAAAGAAAAAACTTATAAAAAACACAGGGTGCCAGCCCTGCTCATGGGCGACCCCCTGTCAGTTTCATTTAAATTTATTTTTTAAATGTATTTATTTTTAACCCCTGCGCCACCCCATGGGTAAACCAATGGGTAAACTAATGTGTATTTCTTTTAAAATATGCCCCCAAGGCGGGACGGCCCATTTTCAGAGGGGGGTAGTCCCTCTCCAAGTGTAATCCCTGGTGTCTAGCGGGATTTCTGGAAGGCCTTGTTTGAAAGGGTAGAACCTCCCCTTTCAAACAAGGCCTTCCTGAAAGGTGGGGAGGCCGTTTGGGCCCGTTTTCCCAACCGGAGCAGAAAGCCACCTTACCTCCACTTCCTGCTCCGGTGGGGAAGACAAACTGTTACATCAGGACGCATCGCGGCGCGCTGCCATCACAGAGAGGTGGGTGGGGGCGCGAGGGAGACATGGAAGCTCTTCCATGTATCCAGAGTGATTTTAAAATTAAAAAAAATCCTTCCCTGTCGTCGGCCACTGGGCGTGGCTGATGCATGCACTGAAGAGGTTACATTTGTTTTTCACTGCTGCAATGTGTAACTCTGCCATAGGATAACATTAGAGTTATCTTATTACGTTTAAGAAGCTGTAATTTCCAAAAGGGAACAGGTAACCAGTACATGTTAGGTGTCTTTGGGATTATAATGACAGATCCTAACCTATGGTGAAGTTGGACTTTAAGTTACAATTTTGAAAATGCCACTTTTAGAAAGCTGGTATTTTCCTGCCTTAGCCATGTATTGCCTGAGGCCGGTTTCTGGGTCACATGACTGGGTGTAACTGATAGTTACACTTTGTGTATTCTTTTTAGACAGTCACACACAATATAGAGCTTTGGTGTGCCCAGATAGGCCATCAGTAGTAGGACGGGAGGGCGGAGCTGGGCCTTATTATTTACACTTGAATGGGCTTGTCCTGTCTACACACAAAGGAGTTGCCAACCCTCTGTATTTACTCTGGAGCCATGACAGGGAAGGCAGGATGCCTGGGGACTTCAAAGGGAAACTTCTAGAAGCTTACCCCCCACTTCAAAGGCACAGCTGGGTATAAATACTGGACCTCAGACACCACCTCTCCAGTACACTTCAGGACATGTGGATACTCTGCTAGGAAGAAAGACTACTGTGCTGCTCAAAGGACTGCCACTCTGCTGGACTGCTGCTCTGAAGGACTGCTGCCCTTCTGTACTGACCTGCTGACCTCTTGCCTGGGTGAGAAGGACTTAACATGCTCCCAAAGTGACTCCAAGGACTAGCTGGCTAGCCTCCTAACTTGAGGCCTCAGTGACAGAAGGCTTCAAGAACCTTGAACCCAGCACCTGGACTCTGCCATCTGTGAGTCTACCCTGCCAACAGGTGCCACGCCAGTCCTGGAACCTTGGAAGTCTGCTAGCCTCTGTGGATCCAGCTGAATAGATGCCTCTCCTCTTCTGTGAGCCACAACCCCAAGCATAACTGAACCATCAACCCTGCTGCGTGGATCAGAACCATTTCAAAGACCTGCACTGTATCGCAGCCCGTCACCGCGTTGGAACTGCCACTGCGTGATGCATCCTCGGTGCAGGCCCTTGCATCCCTCATCAACAGCAGCCTCAACAATGATGCCGGACTCTGCATCACTGCCTAGCAACTTCTTGCAACTGATGCAACCCCGACTGTGCAACGCATCCCCGACTCCAGACTTCTCATAGCAATCCCTCATAAATGGGATTCTCAAGTATGACATAGGACCTTGCAACACAGCCTCATGGCATCTCGGATCTAATGCATTGTTTCAGCTGTGCAACGCATCTTTCTACGCAGATCCTAACAAGGCTCCGCAAACTAGGATTTAAGGTACTTTGTTCAGCAGGTCTAACTGGGTCCCTTTAGATGGCTGGTGCGCCATCACAGTTGACCTGAACTTGTGACTTTTTCCCAGTCTGCCACAACCAGATATCCACAGTTGGCACTTTGTGCTTTTCGGCTCTATTTTTACCAAAATGTTTAAATTTGAAATTGAATATACCTGGTTCTACTGATTGAACTTTTATTGTTTTTGTCTTGTCTTATTAATCAAAATTACTCTATTTTTCAAAATCTGTGTGGGGTCCCTTTTGTGGTGTGCTTTCACTGCGTTACTCTTTGAAGTGTTGCACAAATACATTACACATTGCCTTTGAGTTAAGCCTGACTGCTCAGTGCCAAGCTACCCGAGGTTTGAGCACAGGTTAATTTAGGGCTTGCTTGTCACTTCACCTTGAGAAGAATCGTGGTTGCTGCTTGAGAAGTTTTCACCCCTCTCAACCAGTAATCCAATTTCCTACATAGCCCTCTTCAACTGGGGCACAAACGACAGAGAATACAGAATTCTGCTTCATGACAACTTCTTAACTTCAAGCTGAGGACTTGCATATTTCATCAACCCTTCAATGCCTGCAGCAAAACAACCTTCAAAGCAATGTGCGTAGCATATCAAGCTACCCGTAGTACTTGACCAATGTTTTTTTTCAAAATAAACTCCATACATACAGTCAATCTAGATAGCTTTGCTTTAGGTTTCTTAAATCCTGATGATCCCATCATTCAAAAAGTCTTGCAGTGTTATATGCACTAGTGGAAGCTTCTCGATTGAAATATTTAACACATGTAATTCAGTTCATGCTAGAGCTGGAATAATTGATAAGCACTTGAAATTCCAGCCAGACTGCATTAAAACATTGCTATCTTTGCAAACTCAGGGGCATATTTATACTCCGTTTGCGCCGATTGTGCGTCCAAAAATTTGACGCACAATCAGCGCAAACGTTGCCCGATATTTAAACTCTGACACCCGAGCCCGCGGACGAAAAAAATCCGCTGTGTGTGTCATTTTTTGGATGCGGCAACCAGCCCTGCGTTAATGATATGCAGGGTAGGCGTTCCCGTCCAAAAAACGACGCAAAAGACCGGGCATCGTATTTATGCTTCTGGGCAAAAATGACTCTCGGCCGGGAGGCGGAGCAAAAAAATGACGCACAGCCCGATTTGCGTCAAAATTTAACGCCTGGGTCAGGGCAGGCGTTAAAATGGGGCAAACACACCTGAATTTAATCAGAACACACAGAACAAACAGCAGAGCAGCTGAGCAGCAACAGGGAGACATGGAGGTGATTTCTTTCCAGCGTGCACGTAGACGCAGAGCCCTGCAGCAACAACAGCAGCTACAGCAACAACAGCAGGGACCCCAAAGGCAGCGCAGAAGGCAGGAGAGGATATTCCACCCAAGAACAACCCTGCATGGCCTCAGGGAACACAACATCATACAGAGGTACTGGTTGAACTGGCAGGCCATTCAGCAGCTCCTGCGCAACATTGAACAGCAGTTGGCCCCACTTTAGTGACACCCCGCACCATCCCAACAGAAACAAAGCTGCTTGCCGTACTTCACATGCTGGCAAGTGGCTCATTTCAAACAACTGGTGCCCTGGTTGGCGGAATATCACAACCATCATTCCCGCATTTCTGCCAAAAGTACTGGATGCCATCATTCAACTGACACCCCGTCACATCAGCTTCCCTAACACACTGCAGAAGCAGCAGGAAACAAAACAGGGGTTCTACGCCATCAGTGGCTTCCCATACGTCCTTGGTGCAATTGACTGCACACACGTACGCCTTGTGTCACCTGCTGCAACAGAACACCTCTACCGCAACAGGAAGCACACACATTCCATCAACGTGCAGGCCATAGTCAATCACCAGGGATTGATCAGCAACATCGTGGCTAAATATCCTGGGAGTGTACATGACTCATTCATCTTCCGTCACAGCACCATCAACCAACACTTCCAGGATGGACGGTATGGCAATGGCCTACTTGTTGGTAAGTACAAAAACCTACTTATATACACACTGCACAGCAACCCTCTAGGACACACAACACATACACCACAACAGCAACAGCTAGACAGGAACACACTGAGGTCCTTACATCACTAGCCATGTTTCTTAGGTCACCATTGAACCTGTCACACATTGGAATTTACTGCACAGCCTAATGTTAAGACATCAATGAGTGTGGTTGCCTAAATGATACCTTGCAAATTATAGGTGTCACAATGACCTTTACATTAATACATTGCATAAGTTTCAAAGTATGGGATGTACAGGGTACTTTGATATGAACGTGTTAACAACACTGACAATTTTAAATGTGCATGGAACTATCATCTCACCCTCAGTGAAGACACACGGACACCTGTATCACAAGTCACAATGCTAGTGAGGGCACACTGTACTGCAAAAGCCTAAACATATTGATGACAAACGGTTAGCAGACAAACACTTGCTCAGCCAAGGAAACAACACAATGCAGATGGTATAGCCTACAAGTATAGGATGTCACATCAGTACACAAAAGAGTCACAGACAACACAAGACAACTACTGCCATTAAAGGTCTTTTCAATAGTGCCAGCTACATCTACATTGACCCAATTCTGTGTTTTTCTTTCAGCTGATCAGGGGTATGGCATCCAGCCATGGCTAATGACACCATTTGGGAACCCGAGTACTGCTGCAGAGCGGGCATACAACGACGCCCATAAGAGGACACGCAGCATTGTCGAGCGCACCTTTGAGATCCTCAAGTCAAGGTTCCGCTGCCTTGACATCACTGGCAGTAGCCTACTATATTCCCCTGAGATGGTCTGTAGGATCATACTCACATGTGCAAAATTGCACAACATTTGTGTAAAAAGGAACATTCCCCTCCTCGAACCAGACCCATACATGCCTGAAGACGATGAAGAGGAGGATGCTGGCCTGCAACAGGAGGGGGAACAACCAAACACGGCTGCTGGAGTGCGTAGGCGCCAACAGATTGTAAATAATTTATTTTCATAATTATCACCATCACCACTTAATGCACTATTGTAAATAAACACTGATAACAAACACCACATCATGGTTTGGCCTATTCATTTCTGCCCACCTTTAGCTTGGAATATCTGAAGAAGAATGTTGTCTCATTGAGCAATAATTATATAACAATCATGACACAAAAATATACACCACAAATGTAATGGCCACCATACAATGGTCAAATACACACACAATGTAAATGACAGACATCCTGTACAGTTCACCTTTGAAGGGCAATAGCTGAGGACCACACATATGACTCACATACATGTAGGAAACATGGATCATCGCAGCAGATGGCACACAACTAAAACACCATCACTCAACTAGGGGAAAACAGGCCTCATACATCAGGCAGTTCACATGCTAATGCTTCAAGAACTGGAATGTAGGAATACACTCTTGCCAACAGCAATTCCAACTACTTACTATCATTGCAATGACTATCTGTCACTAGAGTTACACATAAGCAGAACATACACAGCACAAGTGCTACACCTATGACAAGCCTCCAGCACATCACATCCCATCTACATGTCAGCCCTTTTCTAAAAACATTACACACACTTGCAGCTGCTTACACCCCACCTGTCTGAAGAGGTCCCTGGAATGCCGATTTGTGTACACAGAGATTCCCTCATCTACACACACACACTCACAAGAGTCATCCAGTGTGCCACACCCTTTACTATGCCTACCATTGTCATACTACCATCTCAATGCATGGAACTCAGCTCATATAATACACTGGCTTGGAGTTTATAAGGCCTGGTAAGGTACTGTAGGCTATTTATCAGCAAATCCCAACTGACAGGACTAGTGAGACACAGATGGAGGCCACACCAGTGATCCCCTCCATGCACACCACCCAAATGTACAAGCCCCCTCCCTGCTGATGCCTCCTATTGCATACATGTTGGAATTTGAGCTATTACATCATTATGCTTTGACACTAATGTTGCCGTAGAAAACGTTATCAGGGTTCATGTGTCACCTTCACAACAACACAGGACATACACAGTGTGACATCTCAACTGTCTACTGCTCCCTCTGACCAGTCCTAGTCAGAACACGTGATCATGTAATTACTGAAAGAACTTGCTCCTCATTGGCCCAGCATCCTGTCAGCCTGACTGGCACCTGTCCGTGGGTCACTCTACAGATACCTGGGGTCCACCTATGGACCACACGTGCTGTCCAAAACCTCTTGTACCTCAGACACTAATTTGTCATTAGCCTAATCAATGTATACTCAAATACATAGTATTGCATCATCTGACTGTTATTTGTATCAGATTTGTGACAGTGCCCTTGAATAGCCAAATCTTGGCCCTTCCATTGTCTGGCCCTCATTAATGCCTAAACTACAAAGTGTGACAGTGGACCAGGACCATAGTGGATGATGGTGTAAATGGCCTCCATCAAAACCAGCAACCTCAGATAATGTCCATGAAAAGGTAACACATATGAGGACCCTGACTGTTCAAATGCTGAGTAACATTTTTCAAATGATAAAGATGAGTCGTTTGTTGAATACCAGCCATTTACTTCTGCACAGAGGCTATGATGTTTCCTGACACATTACCATCCACAGAGGCCAACTGGAGTAGAAATGTTGCAATGACACATGCCGGATCCAGACACCTGAGACATTCTCTCACTCAGCACACCAAGGTTGCCCAGTTGAAAGTCTCATTACAAGTTTTCAGTGACAGGGTGGGACCATCCATGTGTAGGTGACCATGTCCTCAATGGCTTCTCTCAAATTTTGCTACAAACAATACCCAATTGAAACAAGATTAGCTGCCACTAACTCAGAAGGAGACCTGGAAGTTACAGTGACAACATACACCCTGACAGTTGACACTGGATCAATATTTGACCACACACATACACATGTACCATCCAATCAACAAATTATTTGCAAGCAGCCGATCACAGTAGTGTCCCAGTTGTAACCTAGCAGGAAGAATGAAACATGCCACTAAACCAGGTAATGCATAAAGGGCCACATACCTCAACAACCTATTTGCCCTCAGGAAATGAGGAATGTTGAGATTGAGCCAAAAATATCAATGCAAAATGGTATGTCATATTTCTCCCAAGAATCAATAGGGCAAACTGCAAATGGGCAAATGGGATTACAGAATGGCAAACAGTGAATCATACCCTATTTGCTTCCATGAGCCTGCTGCTGCAGGTTTAGCATTACTGAATTTGGGAATCCCATGGATAAATTTGCAAGTCTGGAAGAGCAAACCCTAGGGTGCTGGGTGCCTAAGTCCACCTCTACTGCCCCCCAAATAGACATTATATATGCACATGTGAATCACACACATGCATAAGGCGCATGTGTGCCCTACATGTCAAAAGCAAAACACATTGAAGATACATTAACTCGTAATTAGGAGATGGTTACCCCCTTGAAAAGTGTTGGCGACAATTGCACTACCTATTTGGCCTTTATATAAGTTTGCTTACCGTGATAAATGTGGAGACATTTTAGCTAAGGTATACATCCTGGTATACCATTCATATTTTGAAATTAGCCATCAGCAATTACCCACATATGTGTACAATTATGAGTAATATCCATTCTGACCAATCATTACTATTGCACTGTGAATACCTTCTATACATCCTATAAGGGTCATTTGCCATAGCTAACCCCAAATGTGTATTACTTAGCACCGTTTGGTCATGACAAAATTAATTTCACAATTTGACAAATGAAAGACATATTTGTCATAATGCGTCATATTTCCACGCATAAAGCTTGTGCGTCATAATTTTTGACGCATAGGAGTGCAGATAAGGCTGAGTCAAAAAAATATTTGAAAAATAGATATAATACTATCCAGCATTACATGGCCACCATTTTTTACATAATGCGTCATATTTCCATGCATACAGCTTGTGCGTCATAGTTTTTGACGCACAGGAGTGCAGATAATGCAGAGTCAAAATTAATTTTCATATTTAGATATCATAATTGCCAGCGGCTTAATTTTCAACTCTAGAACTGTAAAATAAGCCTCAAACAAATATAATGGTCCAATGATGAAAAAAAAATTGACTCAGCAATATGTGCACTCCTATGCGCCAAAAAATATGACTCACAATCTGTATGCATGAAAAAATTACGCATAGCGGGGGGAAACGGCAGCCATTTTATGCAGGATGTGATGTAATAGGATATCCTGTTTACAGAATCTGTACAGTGGGTGTACTTTCACTTTCACTTTGCAGTCTCAGATTATTCTAGACTGTGTGGCTGTGTGGAAAGTGTTGTCCTGTGTATTAGTGCTTTTGTGTCCTGTGTAGCTTCTCAATTGTGCTTTTGTCATCATTGTCTTGTTGTTGAATACTGTCAGAGTCTGTGTTGTATTATTTTGTCAAGTCCAGTGTTTCTTTTATTGTCTGTGGGAGTCTGTTGTGGGTAGTGTAATATAGGGGTTAGTTGGGCTCTTCTTCTTAAGTTTTCTTTGTTTTTCATAACTCTACATTTCCCCATTTCCCCCTTTTCCTTTTTCTCCAACTTTTTCACCTTTGTCAGTGCTGACATGTCTGGTAGGCCACGGCTTGCCAGGATGGGTGAGGAGGAATTGGGGGGATTTATATGGCTTGTTTGCCATTTCCTCCCACTCATGCTGGAGGCTGGGGGTAGGGTGATGTAGGAGGCTGGACTGGCTTGTAGTGAGTACCAAGGGGTACTTGCACCTTGCACCAGGCCCAGTTATCCCTTATTAGTGTATAGGGTGTCTAGCAGCTTAGGCTGATAGATAATGGTAGCTTAGCAGAGCAGCTTAGCCTGAACTAGGAGACGGGTGAAGCTACTACAGTACCACTTAGTGTCATATGCACAATATCATAAGAAAACACAATACACAGTTATACTAAAAATAAAGGTACTTTATTTTTATGACAATATGCCAAAGTATCTTAGAGTGTACCCTCAGTGAGAGGATAGCAAATATACACAAGATATATATACACAATAGCAAAAATATGCAGTATAGTCTTAGAAAACAGTGCAAACAATGTATAGTTACAATAGGATGCAATGGGGAAACATAGGGATAGGGGAAACACAAACCATATACTCCAAAAGTGGAATGCGAACCACAAATGGACCCCAAACCTATGTGACCTTGTAGAGGGTCGCTGGGACTATTAGAAAATAGTGAGAGTTAGAAAAATAACCCTCCCCAAGACCCTGAAAAGTGAGTGCAAAGTGCACTAAAGTTCCCCTAAGGACAAAGAAGTCGTGTTAGAGGAATAAGGCAGAAAAGACACAAACCAACAATGCAACAACGCTGGATTTCCAATCTGGGGTACCTGTGGAACAAGGGGACCAAGTCCAAAAGTCACAAGCAAGTCGGAGATGGGCAGATGCCCAAGAAATGCCAGCTGCGGGTGCAAAGGAGCTTTGACTGGACAGAAGAAGCTGTGGTTTCTGCAGGAACGCAAAGGGCTAGAGACTTCCCCTTTGGAGGACGGATCCCTCTCGCCTTGTAGAGTCGTGCAGAAGTGTTTTCCCACCAAAAGAACGCCAACAAGCCTTGCTAGCTGCAAATCGTGCTGTTAGCATTTTTGGACGCTGCTGTGGCCCTGGAGGGACCAGGAGGTCGCAAGTTGGACCAGGAGAGAGAGGGGACGTCGAGCAAGACAAGGAGCCCTCTCAGCAGCAGATAGCACCCGGAGAAGTGCCAGAAACAGGCACTACGAGGATGCGTGAAACGGTGCTCACCCGAAGTCGCACAAAGGAGTCCCACGTCGCCGGAGACCAACTTAGAAAGTCGTGCAATGCAGGTTAGAGTGCCGTGGACCCAGGCTTGGCTGTGCACAAAGGATTTCCGCCGGAAGTGCACAGGGGCCGGAGTAGCTGCAAAAGTCGCGGTTCCCAGCAATGCAGTCTAGCGAGGTGAGGCAAGGACTTACCTCCACCAAACTTGGACTGAAGAGTCACTGGACTGTGGGGGTCACTTGGACAGAGTTGCTGGATTCGAGGGACCTCGCTCGTCGTGCTGAGAGGAGACCCAAGGGACCGGTAATGCAGCTTTTTGGTGCCTGCGGTTGCAGGGGGAAGATTCCGTCGACCCACGGGAGATTTCTTCTGAGCTTCTAGTGCAGAGAGGAGGCAGACTACCCCCACAGCATGCACCACCAGGAAAACATTTGAGAAGGCGGTAGGATCAGCGTTACAGAGTTGCAGTAGTCGTCTTTGCTACTATGTTGCAGGTTTGCAGGCTTCCAGCGCGGTCAGCAGTCGATTCCTTGGCAGAAGGTGAAGAGAGAGATGCAGAGGAACTCGGCTGAGCTCTTGCATTCGTTATCTAAAGTTTCCCCAGAGACAGAGATCCTAAATAGCCAGAAAAGAGGGTTTGGCTACTTAGGAGAGAGGATAGGCTACTAACACCTGAAGGAGCCTATCAGAAGGAGTCTCTGACGTCACCTGGTGGCACTGGCCACTCAGAGCAGTCCAGTGTGCCAGCAGCACCTCTGTTTCCAAGATGGCAGAGGCCTGGAGCACACTGGAGGAGCTCTGGACACCTCCCAGGGGAGGTGCAGGTCAGGGGAGTGGTCACTCCCCTTTCCTTTGTCCAGTTTCGCGCCAGAGCAGGGCTAAGGGGTCCCCTGAACCGGTGTAGACTGGCTTATGCAGAATTGGGAACATCTGTGCCCAACAAAGCATTTCCAGAGGCTGGGGGAGGCTACTCCTCCCCTGCCTTCACACCATTTTCCAAAGAGAGAGGGTGTAACACCCTCTCTCAGAGGAAGTCCTTTGTTCTGCCATCCTGGGCCAGGCCTGGCTGGACCCCAGGAGGGCAGATGCCTGTCTGAGGGGTTGGCAGCAGCAGCAGCTGCAATGAAACCCCAGGAAGGGCAGTTTGGCAGTACCAGGGTCTGTGCTACAGACCACTGGGATCATCGAATTGTGCCAACAATGCCAGGATGGCATAGAGGGGGCAATTCCATGATCTTAGACATGTTACATGGCCATATTCGGAGTTACTATTGTGAAGCTACATATAGGTATTGACCTAAATGTAGTGCACGCGTGTAATGGTGTCCCCGCACTCACAAAGTTCAGGGAATTGGCTCTGAACAATGTGGGGGCACCTTGGCTAGTGCCAGGGTGCCCTCACACTAAGTAACTTTGCACCTAACCTTTACCAGGTAAAGGTTAGACATATAGGTGACTTATAAGTTACTTAAGTGCAGTGTAAAATGGCTGTGAAATAACGTGGACGTTATTTCACTCAGGCTGCAGTGGCAGGCCTGTGTAAGAATTGTCAGAGCTCCCTATGGGTGGCAAAAGGAATGCTGCAGCCCATAGGGATCTCCTGGAACCCCAATACCCTGGGTACCTCAGTACCATATACTAGGGAATTATAAGGGTGTTCCAGTAAGCCAATGTAAATTGGTAAAATTGGTCACTAGCCTGTTAGTGACAATTTGAAAGAAATGAGAGAGCATAACCACTGAGGTTCTGGTTAGCAGAGCCTCAGTGAGACAGTTAGGCACCACACAGGGAACACATACATATAGGCCACAAACTTATGAGCACTGGGGTCCTGACTAGCAGGGTCCCAGTGACACATAACAAACATACTGAAAACATAGGGTTTTCACTATGAGCACTGGGCCCTGGCTAGCAGGATACCAGTGAGACAGTGAAAACACCCTGACATACACTCACAACAGGCCAAAAGTGGGGGTAACAAGGCTAGAAAGAGGCTACTTTCTCACAGGTGATACAGGGGTATCACACGGAGGCCCGTAAAGTCCGGTGGGGGAAGGTGCGCCATCACTTGGTCCGTGTCTATGGTAGCCTGAGGAATGAACATCAACTTAAGCACCGCTGGGCTGATCTGATATCCAGGGAGCAAGATCTGCTGGACCACCTGGGAATGAGGATTGGTGGCCATGTTGGTGAGTACACATCAATTACATGTGCACAATTTAAAGCTGTGTGGCGACATGTAATGATTGTTACCCAATCTGCCAGATAAGTAGCTGACTGTGTGTAATGCTAGGGAAACCTACTGGGTAATTGATGCACAATGTGAAGGAAAACAAATGCTAGCAGTCAGGTAGCTCATGTTTTCTACACATACCGGTTGCCTGTAGCAGTATGTAATGTAGTGCTGCCTTTGTGTCAGACAAGCAACACGTTAATGACTCAATTAGAACTCTACAGGTCACAATAGCCAGTGAAAAATGGATGTTGAAACATCATACCTACATATGTAGAGGCCATAGCTAAACTGACATTTGTAAACCCAATATGATGCTATAAATGAGTGCTGCCTTCACGTCAATTGAAGTTAGCAATGTTGTCCACACATATGTCACATGTGTGTCTGGTTGGTGTGTGGAGAAAATGACCACATAGGCTGTTTGAGTTTGAGAGGTCATGCAGTCCTCAAGTAACCAGCTTTTGGATGTCTCCCTTGGATGCACATGATGAGATGAATGCACCCCTATATTGTTGGGGCATACTAATGGAGGTGCATCTTTGACATCACATGACTGTCCGGGCCACTGCATGTGTGTAGTAGGGTGTGTAACTGTAGCAGGACACTCATCCAAAGTAAATGTTGCTCAAGAATAATTCCATGCAGTATGAGCATGTGTGAAAGTGTTTCATTACGCATGTCATATTCTCACATTGTCTTTGTAATTGCAATTGTTTGTCAGTGCATAGATTCTGAGTATATTCTACCTCCCATGCTTTACAGGTGGACCTGCACCGTACACTGTGGGAGAGGTGGCTCATTTTGCGGACCCCGACACCTACAGTGAGTGTTGCATGTGTGCTATTTTTATTGTTTGCTGGTGATGCATGATGGACTACTGTGTGTTCAACAGAATTCAAGGTTTGATGCGCTGCCCATTCATTAGTATTGTTCCATTAGTGGGATTTCAAATATCACTTCAGTTTGAGTAGACCTATGCTTATCCATTTCTCAAATTTTGGGTCTGTAGGCCATTCCAGTAGGGCCCGCTATGGGGAATGGGGTGAGTCATGTGGAATACACTGGTTAATGTAAGAGTTGCTCTGGGACTTGTCTCGGACTGAGTCTGCTTTTCAGACTGACATTCTCCCAGATAGCTTCTACAGAAGGCTTGTCTGAAATATGCAGCTTCCCTAGTTAACGATGGACTGAGTACACTGTAGGTTGGATCTTCCAGGGGCATGTACTTCCACAAGTTGAACTAGAAGTGTGTGGGACTAGAGTGCAATGGCCTAGGTGTACATTCTACTCATGATCATGGGTGTTCTTGCTCCTCTGTGTGTGTGTTAAAATATGCCTCACTGGTAGTATGTGATGTTGGCCTAAGTCAGTACATTTTGACATGTGTGGACCTTGGATAGGACAAGGTTTAGCTGACTCCAATTTGTTGCTAGGCCTTCACTGGTGTTGTGTGTGTGGAGGCAAAAACTTGTTGAGCTTTCAAGACGCTCCTGGGTGTGCATTGAATATGGGATTGTTGGTTGTTCTTCCCACCCCACCCTCAAAGACTGCCATGTGTTTGGGAATAGGGTACCTAGGACTGTAGCAACCAGTATGTTACACATACTTGTGACCATTTGCAACTTTGTTTTGAAGCTAGTGTACACACTCGGTTATGGCACATGAGTTCTATACTAGCAAAAACAATTACAAATGGCAGATATTGAGGGTTGTGATTGTTATCACATAGACTGACATATGTAGTAAAGGCAGTAGGCGGAGGAGGTGCAGCCATAATGTCAGCTGCATTACCAATTATTTGGATGAGAACAAGTTTAGGCTGAAGTCACCCATCATGTAGAGACATGGATATGCTAGGTGTGAGATGCCCTTTTGTATGCAGGCTTCCCATGTAATTCCTCTGAGACTTACAATGATCTATGTGGTGAAATTAGCTGTTACAACAACAGTAAAAGTAATGTCCAATTGAGCCATTGTGCTATTCCACCCAATGCATTTCCTATGGTAAATAGTTGCCCTTTATCTTCACAGCTGCAAACATGAGTGCCGCACAAAGGCATGATTTTGAAAGGCGGGCAATGAGATACCGGCACATCCTGCAGGTGCAGTCGGGGTTCCGACGGATGGCCCGAAAATACCAGGCGGATCGGGCCTCCGGAGCATGGTGGGCCTCACCACAGGGTGGCCCAACGTTGCCCACTACAGCCACCACCACCACATCCACCAGTTCTCCCCAAATGGCCCCAGCAACGGCGGGGACAGTTGTCCCTGCCTCAGCAGCATGACCTGGACCCAGCAATTTCAGAGCTGCAGGACAGTCCAGTGGGCTACCAACAACTCCCACACCGAGCACCTCTGCCAGCACACAGACAGCAGCAGCACCTCCTATTGACCCTGCGGCATTCCAGGCTTTAGAGATGAAAATGGACACGTTCATTCGTAAGGTGGACAAGCTGAGCCAGGATGTGGAGTACATTAAGAAGCGGGTTAGGTCCATCAGGCGGACCCTACGGAGGGCCAACCTCTAGGACTTATTTGATTAATTTTAATGTATCCCTCCCCTCTCTCCTCTTTCCTTTTTATCATGATAGGTGGGTTTTGGGGATTAGTGTTAGGTTAGTATAGGTTGTTAGCTTAGTTTTAGGGAGGAGGGTGGGGGGGTCCTTATTCTTTCTATTTTTCATTTTTGAGTGTGTGGGTGGGTGGGGGTCAATGTTGGTATTCCTGTCTGTTTAGATAAAAAAAAAGAAAAAATATAATTTATTTTTTTTGAAAATAACAAAAAAATATATGATTGTTTAGGATAGTATAGTATGTGTGTAGGTTAGTATGTGTTGTCCTGCATGTGTCCTGTCTCATAATGGTGGGTGGAGGGTTGATGTTTAGATCGATTCGTTATATGTGTAGAGTAAGTTTAGATTAGGTTAGTTAGGGACAGTTGTGGGTTAGGAGTAGTCAGGTTAGATTAGTGTAGGTATGACTTTTCCCTTAGTTGCCTCTGGTGTGAATACATATGAATAAATATATAGTTAACCCTTTGCATTATGTGTTAACTGCTACTTGATCATGGCCTTGACATCAGTGTAGGTGATTGTTTTTCTATGACATTTGTGTCCTATGCTACACACCAAAGAAAATAGAGGTTTTAAATGGCAGCTACCCCTGTGCTAACTTGGTAAGTATCCACCATTTGATAGGACCACCATTAGTAGTTTACATGGATCACCAAGGAATTGTGTTGATGAGTATGTATTCTACATCACAAAGTGTGCTTCCAGACTTGGTATTGTGGGTAATTTATTAGGTCGGACTGCAGTGTGATGTTCAGGGACATCTTTGTAGATGAGGTGTTGTTGACAGTCTTGTCTTGTTGTCTTCATTGCTGACATAGATCATGTGTGCAAAAATTCAGCATGACTTCCCTTCATGGAAGTATACTCTGAAAGGTTGATTGATGCTGTGTTTAGCTGTGTTTGCTTAGATTTTACTGCATAATTTCATGTTTTAGTATTGCATGGTGCCTACATTTATCAGCCACCATTAGTTGACTTTGATTGCTATAGATGGAGCATTATTCTGTCCAACACAGCATGATTGTGTGTGGTTTGTCCCTTCATCAGTTATTCTCCTCAGGATGGTCAGGCTATGATGCAATCCTGGACACTGCACAGATGTATCAGACTACATGATGTCAGGACAGTTGTATTGACAAGCTGCATGGTTGTCACACAGGCACTTTAGAGTTATCTACTGCACAGTTGATGTGTCAAATAACACAGAGACATATTAGGTGTGCAAGTGCAATTTATTGATAGGTGCTGTTGTGCAAATTGTACATTGTCCATGTTTGCTGAGTCCGTTCTGGTGCATTCTTACATGGTGATCCTACAGAAGGGGTGTGGACGATGCTCCTGACATGCTGGGGTGATGTAACAGACAGTGCAGAGGGACAGGATTTGCCGATTAGTAGGAGAGAGACATTCACTGGCAATGCTGACAAGTCATACAGTGGTTAGCAGAACAGTCATTGAGTATAGTTGTAGTGAGACTGGCATTTGACAAAACGTAGGACCTTGGTCAAAGTAGGCCATGGTGCAGGGACTAGTGCTTCCGGGTACTCTTCTGTGTGAATGTGATCTGTTCCATGTCTTCTTCTTCTGATGTGTGTGTTGCCTGCTTTGTACTTGTTGTTGTTGGTTGTGAAGGGGCAACACACACCTCAGTGTTAGAAGACGTGGAGTCAGACATCCCGGTGGCTGCTCCCTGTGAAGTTCTTAAGGGCAGTACTGCAGCATGGAGGGCCTGCTGTTTTTTGAGAATAGCAGCTACATCACAATGGTAGGCAGCCAGGTCGGCCCTGAGGGAGTAATGATTGCATTCGTGCATGCAGTGGAAAGTTTGGGGTGCGAGGTGTTGTGGCAACTCCCTTACTGCAGTGGTGAATTCCTTTATAGTTTCTTGTAGTCCATGCAGTATGGATGTTAGGGCTTGCATAGCTGCTGCCTGATCTGCAGATGACATCATGCACGAGCGCACCCCCTCAAGGCTGGCTGCCATAGTTTGCATCCCCACCCGCACCTCCTTGGCCAGCTTCCGCTGTACTCCAACTACAGTTCTTTCAAAGCTGGTGCCAGTGTCGTCAGAGTCCTCAGCTGTGTAGGAGCTGGCAGGTCTTGCAATTGGGGTGGTGGGTGGTTTTTCTGTGATGGCTGCTTGTTCTGTGCTCCTCCTTGTGACTGAAGGTGGGGTCTGGAGGGTTTCAAGGACCTTTTGGATGGTCTCCTGGGGAATGTTTATGGGCTCATCATCAATGTCATCAGGGAAATCAGGGACAGGCATATCGGCAGGAGATCCATGTTCTTCTGCAATGAAACAGGGTAAAATTAGTGTATCTGTGTTGTGACAATTTTGCCGTAACATGCCAGCCTTTTGATGACTTCACTTTGTGATCTTGTTTGGTATTGGTATCTGCTGTCCTTCATATGGGCATTGTTATAGGCCTATGGCCCGCCTGTGTGTCACATGTATGATATAGAGTTATCAGACTTGTCTGCCTAATCGCCTATAGGTGTTGCTTTGTACCAAATAGGGAATAGCCATCTTTTTGTCCTACTTGACCCTCCGTGTATATCTATTCTTATGGTGAGACCTTTCACTGGCTGTGGGTGTTCTGATTGCCCTGGCAGCACACTTGCCTCTCAGGACCTGCCCCAATCCCTGATTGTTCACATTGACTTAATTGTAAATGACATGTGGCATATCCTATGCATGGCAATGTTATGATGTGATATGGATGTAGACATTGTTCATGTGTCCAGCTGATGTTGGGTAATGTGTGTTACATTGGATTGCCCTGTTTATCGTATCAATGCCCTATATGGTCCTCTGACTGTGCAGGTGTATTTAAGTGACCAGTTGCATGTGTCCCCTCCTCAATGCTGTTGTCTGAGCAGTCTGACATTTGTGATGTTGCCTTGTTATCCAGGCACGTGAAGGACCCTGACATATGCAGCATGTGTGTGTCCTTAGTGCTGTGTGGCTCCTATTGCTGTTTACTTTGGCTGATGTATGTGACAACTATGGGCATTGACATATGAGTGTACTGGGGTCTTTGTCTTGTTTCAGGAGATTGTTGCAGATGTCATCCTCACCCCCTAATTTAGGTATGTATGTTCCATGGGGAGGTTACTGCCATTGGCTACTTGTGCTGCACAGAGATCAGAGGTGGTAGTGTCAACTGTTGTGGCAGTTACATTGCAGTTGTTGTTTTGGCTACTGGATTACTGATAGGGACCTAGTTGATGTAGGAGATATTTTGGCTGACGAGTGCCAGGATGTAAGTTTGAGGTAGTGGCCTTCCCACCTGTCGAGGCTTTCCCTTAGCTCCATTGTTGTCATGACAGGATGCCCCCATGGGACTGTTGTTGGTGTTGTGGAATGTCGTGCCCCAGCTTCTGTATGTGCAGGGCATGCCCCCATACCGTGCCCCTTTACCCATGCCACTCCATGTATATGCTGACTTACATGCAATGTGTAGTGGTATTTCCCCCCCCTGCTTACAGTCCACATTATTGCATTATAATTCCCCATGCGACTTATCCTGCATGTGCGTTGTTTCCTGGTAGTCTGCGCTGTCTTGTCCTTGAATCCCTGTGACGATCTCCTCAGGGATGACGGCTGCGACCATCTCCTCCATGTGGTCCAGGGCCTCCTGGTGTGCTGGACTCCCACCTCCAGTCTGCAGTGCTGCCTTCCTGTTCCTGGCCATTTTTTCCTTTGTCCTACGTTTGCAGTCATGCCAGCGTTTCTTACACTCGGTGACTGTTCTGCGTACTTCAGCCACACTGTTGATCTTGTCAACAATTTGTTGCCATATGGCCTCTCTCCTGCTGATTGGCAACTTAGAGGTGATGAACAGTTGGTGCTGGTGTTCCGTCACCTCTTTAACCAGGATTTCCTGCTCCTCTGCACTGAAGCGACACTTTCTTTTTTTTCTATATATGTCCTGGTTCCATGATGGATCATCCTGGCTGGTTCCTGGTCTGCTGTCATCTTCCTGGGGTCTGTAGTGGCATCTGGGATCCATTTTGGCTCTCCTCTGCTGAAAGGGCAATGTTCGCGGGTAAGTTTGATGCTATTGCGTAAAACAAAACGGCGCTTTCCGGGTTGCGCTGTCGTAAATCGACCCACAGTCATTTACGTCGTGTTAACGTCGTTTTCCTTTACGACTTGACGCCGCGAAGGTGCGTAAAAAAAAATGACTCCCACCTGGTGGTTGCGCCGCCGTGCGTCAAAGTATAAATTTGACGCCCCCACGGCGCATCGAAATGGCGTTAGCCGGCGGTAAAAAAATTTACGCAAAACTGCGCCGCCGCAACTTTGCGTCAAAAAGTATAAATATGGCCCTTACTGTCATGAAACAGATCAATGACAAAATGGGCTGTATCCACTTATGTGACTGAATGCACACTCACACTTTTGTGCAACAGCTCATACTTATGTACAACTGCAAATTTGACAAACAAAATGAGGGGCACGTCTTTAAATTCTTGCACTTCATCCAACACCTACAGTATAGACCTCAATATAATAACTAACCTATCAACCATGCACTCCTAAACAGCACATCAGAAACCAATATGAATCAAAAAGCTTTGTCGCCTATATCAGCTCTACAATAGTTCACTGTAGAATACCTCTCCAGTACAATATCTCTTTCTGCAGCCAATATTTCTAATGGTCTTAACAAAACACCACAGCATCCAACCTACACATTAGACAGAATATTATACATAGATATAGCACCTAGGCCTCATTCCATATATAATAGTAATCCTGATGAAGGGCATAAGTGGGATTCAGAGATTTATGCCAATTATAGCACCCATGTTCTTCCCATGACAATTTTGCCAGGTAAATCCTGGTGAAAGTTGTGCTGACATTAAAAAAAACACATTCAGAGTTTATGCACCTATGAAAAAGTGGTTCATTACCATATTAACCACCATTCAAAGGTGCAGAACACAGAATGAAGTGGTAGTACTGCAACAATGGGCGCTGAAAGTAGGGATGTGGCCGGTGTGGCAGTACCCTCAAAGTAATCATGCTGGAGTTCAGAAGGTGAATGGGCTTTAAACTTTATTTTTATCTTGTCATATTTGCTTTGGGGTTCAAAGACAGAGGTCAAATATCACGCTGAGTTTATGGCTAATTAATGCTTATTTTGTCTGGCAACAAAGTTAGAGGATTTTGTTAAATTAACTATCTGGCAATCTTGCTGGGGCAAATGAAGTGTGAAAGAAAGGATGTAGGATATCAGTTATTTTCTAACACAACATTTAAGCACCTGTAAAATAGCTGTGCACATTTTCAAAATATACCAACAGTAAGGAATCCCAACTTAAGCACATTTGTTTTGCAATTCTAAAGTGATGTGGAAACACAATTTTTAATAGGATCAAAACAAACCATGACACTTTACTTGGTAATGGTCAAATGGTAACTATTTTCTGACTTTCCACACATCGTCGTCAGTGCAAATTTTGTGGTCATTTTAATGGAGAATTAACTGCCTGTAAGGACGGTTCAGTACCACACCATGCTTTAGCAATATTTTTGTAACAGTATGCTCCAAAATGCATCACTGGCTACACACCTCACCCTTACCTCGCTCCTGCTGAATGGGCATGACTCATTTGTTTTAGTTGTTCTTCGTGTCAATCAATAAAATCAGTTTTTGTAAAGCGCGGCTACTCACCCGTGAGGGTCTCAAGGCGTTGGGAGGGCGGGGAGTAGCCTCGTCCGAAGAGCCACGTCTTGAGGTTCTTCCTGAAGATGGTGAGCGACGGGCTTTGTCTGAGGTGCAGGGGGAGGTTGTTCCAGCTCTTTGCTACAATATAGGTGAAAGATCGTCCTCCAGAGGTGGTTTTGCGGATGCAAGGGATGGTTGCCAGGGTCATCTGGGTGGAGCGGAGGGATCTGGCAGGGGTGTTGAAGGAGACGCGGTTGTTCAGGTGGGCTGGTCCTGCGTTGTGTATGGCCTTGTACGTGTGGGTGAGTAGCTTGAAGGTGATTCGCTTCTCAACCGGTAGCCAGTAGAGGGACCTCAGGTGTTGGAGATGTGTTCTCGGCGTGGGAGGTCCAGAATGAGTCTGGAGGTGGTGTTCTGGATGAGTTGTAGTTTATTGATGTTTCTAGTTGAGTTGCTGGCATAGAGGGCATTGCTGTAGTCAAGCTTGCTTGTGACTAAGGCATAGGTGACTGTCCTACGACAGTCTGCTGGGATCCATCTGAAGATCTTCCAAAGTTTGCGGAGTGTGTGCCAGCAGGAGTGTTGTGTAGCCATTTTAGTTATAGCTCCATGCACGTTAATTTAACACCATAGGTCGCTGTGCACTTTAACCTAGATATATTTTATTCAGCTTCGCTTTAGTATTATTACAAGAACCATTTTTACGGTCTTGTTTATTTTCATCTATCTAACTGTTTTTGCCTAGGCCAGCACTCTGTTCTCAAACAAGACATTCTTGATCACTCTGTGCTTCATTCAAGGCTGCAGCTCGGTACATTGCCGGTGAACGTGGTAGAAGTTTGGTCTCCAAAATTCACAGAAAATACACATCCTTACGTTGGGACATTTTCTCAGAACATCAGCTGTGTTATTATATAAACACTTCCTTGCCCCTTACACGTTAGAGGGAAATTCCAGCCAGGGAACCACAACTATATGCTGATTGCTGAATGCTTCGCTACAGATGCTAACGCAGACCACAGGCCTTTGCTCAGGTATGGGGGCTGATGGCTTCCCAGGGGAACTTGAAGGGCAGAATTAGAGTTTAACATGCTGTGCTCAAATTACAACCTAGATAGGAAATGGTCCATCGATTATAGTGACAATATGATAGCGTTGTTTTTATGCTTCACTCTTCTCGTCACAATTTTAATACTGTCATGTTATCGTCCTGGTTATTGCAGCTCACGCTTTGCTATCTAAGATGCAGTCATTTTATTAAAACACTTTATTGAAACATATACTGCCTCTGTTTGTCATTTATATATGAGAATGAATTGTAAATGAGAGAACCGGATGCGACCCGAGGGGCCACAACTTGCCTGGGAAGCCTAGTATGTCATGCGCTTGGCTGCCCAATCATCACTATCCTTTGGTAGAGATGAGGCACAGTTAGCTAGCCGGAGCAAAACACCGGAGCAGGTATCACCAGCAGTGGGTTAGACTTAGTCTCCCACACCGCAGGCGATTCTGCTGCTCAAAATCCTGTAGTCTCATTAGAATAATGAGAGCCTACGTGACAGGAGGTGGAAACTGAGTTTACCTGGCAGGTCATGGATAGGGAGGAGTCGAGGATGATGCCTAGGTTGCGCGAGTGCTCAGTCGGTACAGGGGGGGCTCTGAGGGATGTTGGCCACTGTAGGAATCTGCGGACACCGAGTGAGTCTTGGAAATTACTTTATTTCTTTTAGATACCTCGTAGAAGGGAGACGTGCAGTTGCTCCGTCCGCCGCTTCAATAACCATCTCTCCTCATCCGTTCTCGAATGCCTCAAACACATACAGGCGCGTGCAGAATTCCCAGAGCAAGGCATTCAAGAACGGTGAGCATTCTCTGCATTCTCTACTACCAACACTACATATCTTCTCTCTTTACAGTAGAAACAATATGAGAATAAACAATATATATGTAGAAACAATATGAAAATAACCATATGTATATCTATAAATAAAACAGTTGAACCCGTTTCTATAGAACATTACTATGAATAATAATCTTTTAACTTCTTTGGTTTTACAATTCTCCTGCCACATCTACTCCACCTACCACTCCTACAGTGGATTCCCTCCAAGCTACTAGAGTCACTGGAACTGTTAGATGACCTCAGGTCTTTCTACATATGGCTCTTCGGAATACTAGTCTCCGTTCCCGAGACAACTCTGGTACCCTTACACAGTGACAACGCAGATAAATGCCACACTTTACCATCATTGAGTCGCACTGAATTATTGTACACAGCAATTACTCTCATGGGGGAAGAAAATTTACTTTGGCCTTTAATAGTGTGTTTATTGCTCTTGACTCTCACAACATCACCAACACACAATTTAACCTCCTTACACCTGTGTATGTCATCATACTACTTCTTATATTTATCCTGAGCTTTCTCAATATTTGTCTTCACCTCCTCCGGACACCATTCTACTCTTTTTGCAGCTTTGAGCCAACCAACATTATCCTTTGACATGGGAGTTCTACCCCTCATGAGTTCAAACGGACTAGCATTTGTACTGTTACATGCAGTAATCCTCAAGGCCCACAGGGTTTTCCATAATTCTGTTTTCCAAACTAAATTGTTGCAATTAGACCATTGAATCATTCCTTTAAGTACACAGTTAAACCTTTCTACAGAACCATTAGCTGCAGGATGGTAAATTGAAGTAGTATGATGTTTTATTCCATTCCTTCCCACATAATCTTGGAAAGCAGAAGACATGAATTGTGTCCCATTGTCCGACACAATACATTTTGGTAAACCCTCTCTTACAAAAATGTTATCCATAAATTTGATGATACTGCTTACATCAGCCTTCCTTACAATTCCTACCTCTGGCCACTTGGAAAAGTGATCTACAAGCACGAACAGGAAGGTTTGCTCTTCACCTTCACCAATTGGTCCCATGACATCAATACCTACTCTTTCCCATGACATGTTGGGAGAAGGAATGGGATATAAAGGCGGTCTCAACATCACATGCGTTTTATCTGCATTTTCACAAACATGGCAATCTCTCACCATTCTTTCTACCTCCTTATCTATCCCCGGCCACCAGTACCAATGTTTCACTCTATTCTTAGTTTTACCGATGCCAAGATGGCCTTCGTGGCAAATCTCAAGAATTTTCCCCCTTAAGGTGATGGGAGGTATTACCTTTCCATTCCTAAGAAATAGACCTTCTTCCATAGTTAATTCGTCCCTTACTTCCCAAAAAGGTAACACATTTATATTAACCATTTTCTTTAACGGCCACCCTTCAGTAATCATGACACTCAATTCTTTCATCGCCTCATCCAAGTTCTGCTCTGTATTGCATTCATCTCGCATGATACCATTGCATTCACCTTCCTCAACACCCACATGTCATCTTTACCATCTTCATCGGTATTCTGACATTCATCGGTATCGTTGGATGGCAAGGGCATGCGGCTTAAGAAGTCTGCAACTGTATTCTTCACTCCAGGTAAGTATTGCACCACATAGTTGTAATCAAACAAACGTACAGACATTATGGCAAGCCTAGGAGAAGCCTTATACAACCCCTTCGTGGTTAAAACCTTCACAATTGGTTTGTGGTCACATCTTAATATGACTGTAGTACCCCACACATACTGTCTAAAATGTTCCAATGCCCATACACATGCAAGTGCCTCACGCTCAATAACTGAATACTTCTCTTCAGTAGGAGTTAATGAACGTGAGGCAAAAGCAATAGTGTCTTCATACCCTTCCTTATTAATTTGGGTGAGAACTGCTCCTATTCCCTTGCAACTAGCATCAGTTGTAATAGCACATCTAAGACTTGGATCAAAGCCTTGCAAAGGTGGGGCTTTGCAAATATAATTTTTCAACATGTCAAAAGCATTTTGACACGCATCTGTCCACAAAAACTTTTTTCTTGCTTTGAGCAATTGCCTTAAATCATATGTTTTCGTAGAAAAGTTATTAACAAATTTGGAATAGAATTTCTACTAAACCTAGAAAAGCACGGACCTCATCCTTATTGTGAGGATTAGGTGCCTTGCTTATTGCAGACAATAACTCCTCCTTAGGTTTAATTCCCTGAGCAGATACAACATGCCCCAAGTAATTGACATGGTCACAAGCGAATTTGCATTTACTAAATTCTGCCGTCAGGCCCTTTTCATCCAACGTATTCAATACTTTTAATAAAGTCTGATCATGATCATCTCTTGACCTCCCCATCACCAGGATATCATCTTGGAAGATCATCGTATTATCTATTCCTGCAAGGATTGAGCACATTAACCTTTGGAACATGGCTGCTGCTGACGCCAAACCAAATGGTACTCGCCGAAACCTGTAACATCCAAAGGGTGTAATGAAAGCAGTCATGTCCCTACTACTGGGATGTAACCGTACCTGAGGATAGGCCGCTTTTAAATCAATGGTGGAAAACCATTTCATTCCTCTAGTGCGTGATAACATTTCACTAATATGTGGTAAGGGGTATTGATCAACTAGTATATTCTTATTAAGATCGCTCAAGTCAATGCATAATCGTAAACCCCCATTGGCTTTCTTCACCACGACTAATGGGGCCACCCACTCAGAAGATTCAATAGGTTCTATAATTTTCTCTTCTTGTAGTTTATCCAATTGCAGTTTAACATCTTCCTTTAAGGGAATGGGAATATTTCTTACTTTATGCACCTGTGGCACAGCATCCTTTTTTAAATGAATAAGGTGCATAAAGCCCTTCATTTTTCCAATCTTCCCCGTAAATACTTTGGAGAATCTCTGCTGAACCAGTTGACCAATTCCTAACCCTTTTTCTATAGACAATACTGGTTCAGGATTATTGGGGTCCAATATTATACCCAATTTCCTCTGATCAATCCATCCCAAAACGGAAGGGCCAGTGACTGCAATATACAATTTTCCGGTCATTTGTCTGTTCTTATACTGGAATTTCAATTCCTTGTAGCCTAACAATTCGATAATTTCACCAGTAAATGTCTTGATTGTTATGTCTGGTGAGCATAACTCTTCACCCACAATATGTTTGAGACTTCTTTCCCACACATTTTGATTAATATTAGGGTATGGAGACCCTGAATCTACTACAATGCGCATAGTCACACCTCCCAACATAATCTCACAACTTGGTTTTTTCATTCTATTTTTCTCTTCTTGTTTCGTGCAAAGAATAGTGTCTTCGTCAGAAGGATTTACACACAAAATACACATGTTCAAATCATCATCCTCAGAAGAGTTTGTGTCTTCTAGATCCAAGATTTTGCTACCTTCATTCTCTCTCTGACATACTTTTTGGAAATTACCTACAATTCCACATTTTAAACATTTCTATTTCTTTGCCGGACACAATTTATCATTCGCCAAGTGGTCATAACTGCCACATCTGTAACACTTCTTTTTATCATCAGACTTATAATTTTTAGATTCTATTCCTGTTCTCCCTGTGCTTCTCTTTTTAAAATCTTTAGTGTGTTTTTTTTCTTTCACTCTTGCAATTATGGTCTCCTCTCTTTTATTTTCATTTAAAACTTCTTTCGCACACTTTCTTGTCAGTTCTGCCCTTTTTACAATGTCAATGACTTCCTGCAAAGAGCTTTCTCCTTTGGCCCACAGATTGTCTTGAATGTTCGAGTTTGACGATTGCATAACAATCTGGTCACGAATGAGCTTGTCATGTAAATTACCAAATCTGCAATTAATTGCTAAATTCTTTAAGGCAGACACGTAATCCTCTACTGGTTCCTCCTTCCCTTGTTTCCGATGAAAAAACTTATAGCGATCCACAGCTATGCAAACTCTAGGTCTGTAATAGTTATCTAAGTCTTCAAGCGCATTCTTATACAGATTGCCATCACCCGCTTGCCCAGGTTTCTTATTAATATTTTTGAAAATTTTCAGACCACCTGGTCCTAAACAATGTAAAAGGATCCTATATTTTTTTCAGCAGAAAGTTCTTCTTCCTCCTCAATGGCGGAGATATAATTCCTGAAATATTCACTCCATTCCTACCATTTTAATATTGGTGAACCAGCAACAGGAATAAATGATTGTGGAGGTGATAAGTTGCAAGGGTTATTCGCCGCCATGTATTTGCACTGTCTCCCTTCTAAAATTGTCCACTTAAGTAGAAGTGACCACTATAATTGCTAATAGTAGGTTGCAGATGGTTTAAATGATGTGTAAAACTACTAATAAACCAAAGGCAGTTTTTAATGTTACTATAGCTAGCAGTCAATTGGGTAGCACGAACTGTCCCAATTTAAGATGGCTGCCGCATAAATGACGTATAAATTAAAATGGCTGCCTCTCTGTTAGTAGAACTGTCCCAACTTAAAATGGCTGCCACTTAGAAATGATGCGTGGTCACGTCTTGACCAATCCAAAATGGCCGCAGAAACGGAATGATGTATCAGTTGGAGGCAGTACCGGTAGCAGTACACACCCACCCAGTCACTGCCTCACTCAACGACGATCTGAGACTGCAGCGAGAATGCCCCCCAGCGCCTGGCTCACAGAGTGACGGAAAAGACGATCTTCAGCTGCAGCATAAATGCTTCACAGCCCCTGACTCACCGGATTAGTGGCTCTCCACTGTGCGGCACACTCATAGCGCGATGACGCGATCGGATTAATTCTTTCCCTCGTCGCCAATTGTAGGAATCTGCCGACACCGAGTGAGTCTTGGAAATTACTTTATTTCTTTTAGATACCTCGTAAAAGGGAGACGTGCAGTTGCTCCGTCCGCCGCTTCAATAACCGTCTTTCCTCATCCGTTCTCGAATGCCTCAAACACATACAAGCGCGTGCAGAATTCCCAGCGCAAGGCATTCGAGAATGGTGAGCATTCTCTGCATTCTCTACTACCAACACTACAGCCACCCGAAGACATTCCAAGCTGAGGTGGCGTTTCCAAAGATGATGAGCTCAGTCTTGTCAGAATTCAACGGCTTCCATTCCTGTTTGGAAGTTCCTTTTGGCCGTGTCTGGGTCTTCGGTGAGGGAAATGATGAGTTGTGTGTCATTGGCATATGACACAATGTTCATACCGTGGCTTCTGACGATGGGTGCAAGAGGTGCCATGTATATGTTGAACAGTGTGGGACTCAGGGAGGATCCTTGGGGGACTCTGCAGTAGACTCCTTTGGGTCTGAATGTGTAGGGCGGCAATCTGACTCTGTGTCCTCCGGGGGGGAAGGAGTGGATCCATTCCAGGGCTCTTCCGCCGATTCCATTGTTGTGGAGTCTGGTGCATAGAGAGCTGTGGGAGACCGTGTCAAAAGCTGCTGAGAGGTTAAGGAGTATGAGGTCTGTGGTGTGACCGCGGTTTAGGAGTAATTGGATGTCATTGGTGGCTGCCAGGAAGGCAGTTCCTTAGAGTTGTGTGGAGGAGTTGATGTGCTCCCGGAGTGCATCCTTCCTTGCATTCTTGATTTTCTGGCGGTGGGCGGCGGTTGCAGCTCTGACTGAGGCGAGGTCTTCGCTAGTTTGGCTGTTCCTCCATTTTTTCTCAAAACGTCTGCGGGTACGCTTTGATCCTTGGAGTTCGGTGGTGAACCAGCTGGCTTTCTTAGGTATGTGTTTGGCCTATATCAGCTAGATGGGGGTTAGAGTGCCGCACATTTGGTGATCCATGCATTGAGATTGCGCGCTGCTGTGTTGGCGTCATCTGAGGGAGGATGGAGGGATTTGGCAAGCGATGAGGGGAGTTGCTCTTTGGTGATTTACTTCCATTTCCTGTGGGGAGGGGTCCTGGGGGTGCATGCGTGGCTGCTGGGTGCGGTGATTGTGAAGTGTATGCAGTGGTGGTTGGTCCAGTCTGGGGTGGAGATGGTCTCAAGGGTGATCCGGTTGCTTGAGGTCAAGATTGGGTCCAGAGTGTGTCCTGCGATGTGTGTGGGTGCGGAGACCAGCTGTCCGAGGCCGAGGGTGGCGAGGTTGTCGAGTAGAGCGGTGGTGTTTGGATTGGCGCGGTCTTCGAGGTGGAAATTCAGGTCGCCGAGGAGGAGGTAGTTATCTGGCGCCAGGGCCTGGGGTAGCAATGTCTACAATGTTGTCTATGAAAACTTGGCGGGTGCCGGGTGTGTAGTGCTTACTACCCTTCACGAGGCATTGAAGTACCTTACAGTGAATAGCACACTACTCCAGAACCAAGATTAGTGGGTAATCTAGTGGCTATTGTTGGTTAATGCAACTAATTGTGTATTTTCAAGAAAACATTTATGTGTTTACTCTAGTTACTTTGTGATATATTAATACAATGTAGGTGTAATCATCAGTGGAGTCTATGTTGTTTATGGTGAGCAGGTGTGGTTTTGCAGCAGGAAATGACTTGCAACACATAATGAGGCCACTACACCCCAGACACTACCATGCAAAATTTTAAAAATAACTCCTCTTATACAGTAGGCAAAGAATGCCCTTAAGTAGCTATATTTACACTCCTGATAGCACAGCTTCACAAGATGATTCAGACTCTGGGCTGTAATGGAAATCTCAAAACTGCTTGGAAAATTATCCCAGCTTACAGAAAGTGCTGTGATGTCATTCTTATGGTACATTGGGTGCTATACATTTGGGAGCATTATCATTGGATTCAACAGAAATGTTAATATACTGGATTTTGGAAATGTCAGGGAAATAGCAAATATCCAGACAGGGTAATCACCTGTGGTTCTAGCAAGTTCAGGACAACCTGTTAGGACACTAACAGAGTTCAGAACACTGCAAGGTAACTAAGGATTGCTTGCTGTACGTAAGGACAAATGCTTTTGAGATAAGAGTCTTTAATATCAGCAAGAGAGTAATTGTAAGTGGCAGTGAGGAAAGAAGGACAGAAGCAGGTTGAGGAAGATGAAAACATTGAAACTATAGGCAAACCATCATAGATGATAGTTTGTCTGCTCATCAGAAGTGATCTCTCTGTGAGGTGAAAAAGATCTTACAAGAAGGTAAGGAGTAGATTAAACTCACAATGCTCAGGGAGACACCCAGCAGCTACATAGGTAAGGAGAGCTGGGTGACTCTCTGTGCCAAAAGCACAAGACTTGCAGTCTAACTGGCACCATTAGAAGCAATAAATATCAGGACAGCAATATAAACACACACAAAAGAAACTGAAACAGTGGAAGCTACACTGAAACAAGTCCTGGGCTCAAGGACAATCTGTACTAGAATAAGGGCCAGAGACAGGACTGAAATGCACTGAAGTGTGAATATTGAAAATCTGCACACTAACTAGGGCAGGACAGAAATATGCAGTCAGAACAGGAACATAGAATACAAAACAAGAAGTCTGCATGTAAAAAACAGGTCTGGATGTGTGTAGTCAGGACAACCAGGAACAAAGTGTCTGTGTGAAAAAGAGGCAGGCAACAGACACATATAACTATCAGAACGGTGCATGGATCAAATAAAAATGAAAACAGAAATCAAAATGCAAGCCTGGAATGTAGTAGCATGATCAAACAGAGTGCAAAGAAACTCAGCAGCAAGGTCAGTTGCAAGTCCCTGGACTCAAGGATCACCAGGCAGCAATAGAACAAGGCTTAGGGAAGGAGCACAGGTGCAGGGAGAGAGACAGGTGCAAGGAATCAACCAGGTGCAAGGAATTCAGGAACCACCAATGAAGGGAATGCAGACCTGTGACCTGGAAATAGGAAAATCAGGGCAATCAGTAGACACAAGTCACAACACAGGACATCCAGGAAAGCAAAAAGGGTCAGAGCCAGAAGAGTGAAAAGTCCAGTAGGCACGTATAAAGAGGTCAGAAAGACCGTGGAATCCAGAAATCAAGAGAAAGTGTAGAGCACCACCACCAGGATGTAATCGGGCAGGGTTTGGTGACAGAAAGCACTTCAGGGACATGATGCATCAGGAAGGTGGTGCGGAAGCCTGGACTGGAATATGAAGTGGATCTTAGAATGCAAGGTGTAAAACAGTATATAATCCTATTCAAGTTATATAGAAAGGACCCTAGAGAGTCTTCGTGAGTTCTACCTAGTGACTGGATGCTAAATCCTAACAGGTAGAGATGGAAACTAAGAGCATTCACCATCTCAGCCCATTAATACAAAGAAAACCGAAATGGTGCTCTTGGAGGCTCATGCAGTTCATCTGTGTATGATAGTTCATTATGAATATTGATTTGTACATGTATTTAATGAACTAGTATATTTTATCTATGATTGTTTGCTGTTTCTGCCCACTCTATTTGCTCACTCACCGTTGGAGCTAAATCTTACCTTCCCACCTTTGCCCTCACATACTGGCCAATATATTTGTGAGGCAAAACTCAAGTTAATGTTGCCTCTATGACTGGTATGTTCACATTGTGGCAGACCTAACCCTTTCTAAATGAATTCAAGGACACAGGAAATAAGATGAGATCAGTGAAAGCTTATTTTTTGCTACATAATTACTAACAGAAATCAGATATGTAATTGGTGAAGGGACTTCGGAGGAAACAGTTCTTAACAACAAGTTTGTAACAGGGCAGAAAGACAAAAAGATACCTTGTAGCGCAATGTATTCCAGCTACTCATATTGTGTACTAAAGCAAGAGCTTAGATGTTACTTTGCTATGCTTTCTGGTTTGACACCAACCCCAGCTCCCATTCGAAAACTGTCTCACTGCATGGAGCCGGAGCAGAGATAGACAAAGACAGACAGCATTCTAGCCAAAAAGTGAAGGACCAGGATGCAGGACATAAGGCATTTCACTTTTTGCCTTGCAGTAATATAATAGTATGCAGCAAGAACCATACTGACCCAGCGTGCTGGAAACAAAGTGATCAGAGGACTAAGACAAACAGAACTTTTGTGCATATTATACCAAGGCTGCTCCACAATCATATTACATACTAAATCCCAAACAGAAAAACAGCCTCAACACACCATGCACACATCTACACTTACAGTGGCAATTATACTATTAAATGCAGCACAACTGGCTCACCACGCCACACACTGATCTCCCCTTTGGGAAGCTACCCTCATGTAGCCTGGTGCACATCATTAGCTAGTACAACAATTAACTTGGTTAAACTACGAGGTGCCATAAAGGCCAAAATTCAATTTCCTAACACATGTTGCTTTACTTCAACCACCTTTGTGGTCATTGCAACTACAGTGGTTTATTTTTGAAGGGTATTGGTTGGTTCACACAGGCTATCTTGGTTTCCTTACACTGAAATGGCTGTACACAACAACATTGGTATGTGTAATCAGTATGTTGATTAATGCATAAAGGAGCTATTCACACACTAATTTACATAGGAAGCTCATGCTGTTTAATGTGCCCAATTTAAGCATAACATATCAGTTTATGTTCACAATCATTTTTTTATAATCAGCACACTGGTGGGTCTGTTTAGTGCATTGATGTATTTACTGTAAATACTAGTTTATATGTAATACAATGGTGTGTTTTCACAATGTATTGGGTTGTAGGTATACTCTGATGAACCTATCTTTGATAATCTAATAAAATAGTAGATAAAGCATATTTGCAGGTTTGGCCCAGTGTTACCCTCCATGGTACATGATGTAATGTGCCCATAGCAGAACATGATAGTCATTAAATCAAATGACATTAAATAACATTTTTAAAGAAGTAAGTCTTCCTGAGTGAGGTGAAAATGTGAAACCATGAAGGTTTATTACAATTTTAAAAGTTCATTACAGAAGGCAAAAGTATAATTTGGCTCAAATCTGGCAAAATCATAATACAGAATTAGCATTAAGCTCAGTCAAATGCAGCAGAAGGTTTGACATTGAATATTGATGATTCACTTTTGACCTAGTGCCATCGGATGTCAGAGTACAAATCTTCTTACACACAAAACAGAAATCTTATTCAATGAATAGACCCGCATATTCTCCAGTAATATGAACCGAAGAACCTTGAGTTGCTACATTCGCAAAGAAGGCTGCGTTCACCAAGAACAACATTTTGCTGCAAAACATTTCAAGCATTTCACTTGTGCACATTTTGAATACATGCAGAGAGAGAGGAAATGAAATCACACAGTCAACTGTAGAATTCAAGATGGAGTTGAGACCTATTTCAGGCCTAGTGCGGCTAATTTAAGGAAACTCATTGCTCTGCTGTGCAGAATCTCTCCGAATCATAAGCAAAATAGAAAGTAATCAGCAATATCTTCTTCAAATTATTGGTTTGACCTCATAATCAACTGGTTTATATGCAAAGCACTGCAGTTTGCAAGCTTAATCCTCAGCTATGCATACATTATACACTGCTCCACGTCTCTCTTTTATTCATCTTTACTGATAACATAAGAGTTTACTCTCATTACTAATTGTATGCAAAGCACATTGGCTCTCATGTATATCACACTGTTTTGCACACACACACACACAGGAGCATGTATTCGTCCATATATCTACTATATTAGTTCACTTACATACGTGTTTGTTTTTAAATGTGCAACCTATAGCTTTGAAAGCAATACATACTTCTTTGAATATGGAATGTTCTGGTTTACATGCATGGGATCTTGGTTTACAATGCATGCATACGTAACTGATATGCATGCTTTATGCACTGGTAGATGTGCTTAATTGTGTGAATCATTATATAATATATTTGTTTACTCTTGTAATCTTCTGGGTTCTACACATCATATTTTTTTAATCTACACCTATTGGATTGATAGTAATACATACTAGCTTGCATACTTGAAGAACTGGTTCTCACGCACAACCTGCTGGTTTGCATGCATGTCATACTATTTGGCACATATAATGTAATTATGGGCATAGGTAAATGTCAGGTTCAAATACAGAATCAAAGGTTCACTCTTGTAATGTACTGGTTTGAAGGAGCAACATATTGGTTATCTTTTACAACGTATTGGTTTAAAAGCTTTACATGCAGGCGTGCTTGCATGATGACCTGGTTTACATGCATGTCATGTTTATTTGCATTAATTATGTTATGTTATATATATATATTTGTAAGGTTTTTATAAATTAATATTGGTGCACAGTTTTAATGACTTTTTTTCTCCATATATTGTTTTATATTTACTAATTATTGGTTTAAAACTTACATAGTTGCTGATTTGCATGCATGATGTACTGGTTCTCATGCATAACGTTCTAGCTTGCATGTATACCATAGTGATTTGCATACAGGGTTTATTGGTAAACATGCACAATGATCTAGTTTGCAAGATGATTACTTTGACACACACTATGTCGCATCTTAAAATGGGGTTCCTGATACGCCAAGCATTATTGAAGTTTTTCCCATGGCAAAAATTACCCCATACTTGTCCTGCCACTGTGCAACATACTGAGGACATAACCAATAATCAACCCCTCCGGGGTAGGGAATGCCCTTTGATTTTCAGGAAATATTGAATTGAAGAGTGTGCCACCTGGGCTTAGTGTAAACTCTTGCCCTTCACGCGTTAAAGTCAGACTTCCCCATCACTAGGTGTAATCTGACAGAGTTACAGAAAATGCCCCCTCCAGGAACAGGACATATCTAAGTTTTACTCTGCCTAAAATGGCAGATTCTATCCCTCTTCCAAGGGAGGCAGTTCCCTTATTATAAACTGTGATGTGCAGTGGGTGGATTACTGCTCGGCACTGTGGTTCTTCCATCCTTATGCAGAATGTTTTTTAGGGGTAGCACTTTTGGGAAGGGAGGGCCTTTTCCTTGGAAAAAAAGGTCCTTTAGAGCAGGTCACCCCAGTATTTATCTTCTAACTAACTGGAGGGTATTGATATTCCCAACTCTGCTGATTGAGATAAAGAATACTGGAGCAGAATTCTGGTAAAATGCCAGCCTAGTAACAAGAAGGTAAGGGGACTGAAAGAAAAGAAGAAACTGTAGAAATAAAGATGGTCTTTTTCGGGGTAGAACATTTGAATAAATATTTTAGGAATAACATTTTGTTCCAAATTGTGTCTGAAGTGTAGGTTTTTATCATTGGTGCCTATGAGGAGTGTTTTTGCATGAAGTACAGAAGTTTTAAAAGAGGACAGGCTTTTTTGAAGCTACTTGGATTGAGGGTAGCTCAAAGGGGTAGGTACTGAACGCAACATGTCTTTGTTTCATACCGCAACAAGTAGTGAGTGTTTGTAACATGTTGGTGACACCTTCACGCCACCACATAATTTCGTATGTGTGATTTTGTGTAATTGTTCATAATTGTCTTATTTCTCTAATTTGTAATTCTTATTATTTCTGGTGTTCTGTATGCACACCCATGTTCCGTGTACGGGCTTCAAATAATGTTTTTGAGATACATAGCCTAAAACACATTCTGCATTCTATTGCAATTACAACAGAGCTACCTCTGAATTACATTTCATATAGTGTAAGAAAACTCAATTGTGTGCTTTCCATGTACAGCTCAGAGGGTTTTAGTTTCTATAGCCTCTCTGGCTGGTGTAGACTGTGTGATTCTTTGAGTTCCAAAGAAAACAAACATGATTCCACATTACTGATTTATTATGAAATGAATTTATGAAAGTATGATTTAATAGTTTTAAGGCACTCTTGATTTTAACGTTTACATTTAGTTTTCGTGTTTCCAGGTGCAGGGTACATCTTGGCATCTTGCCAACACATTCAGCTCTGCACTGCATTTTGTTATTCCTTTCTTTTTTTAGAAATCCCTGGCTAGCTGCATCCCATGTGTCTGAGGAAATCTTTCTCAAACATGCAAATGGGGCCAGGTGAGGGTCAGTCTATTGTAATGCCCTGTTTAGTGCTTTGTATTCTGTTTTACTTTTAATGGTTTCCCTTGCAAGCTTTGATGATGTTTCAATGATTTTAGAGTCTGTTTTGGAATTCACAATGGACGTTTATTGATACACGAGGAAACAAAAAGTAGATTTCAGTTGAGACAGTGACACCAGATTGGTTGAAGGAATGAGGGATTTTACAGCGAGGTGGCACATTGTGCTTCTGGTGGAAATCAAAGACCAGCGCAGCAAGTGAAGGTGGGAAAAGAAAGGTTCATATAATTGTTAACACATTTTTAATATGTGATGGAGGCTAGGATTGCTATACGAATGTGATATATGCTGTGGTCTCAATGTAATATTTTATTCTATTGGGCGTGGGTATTGAATAGTTGTGATTGTGTCCAGAATTTTAGTTTTATGATGGGTGTGTGGGGTCTGGTGGAAACAAATGTTTATTTACAATTTACAGTTGAAGGCTTTTGGAGGAAGAAACTTGTATTTACATATGTAGTGTCACAGTACCTCCAGAATATGGTGACTGGGTCCTTGTATAATACAAAGGGGCACCAACAAGACAAGATTAAAATATCGATACCACAACTGTGTACTCCCTGGATGTAGGGAGTCCAATGTAGGATTAGAGATGTTCAACCTTATCGGATGTGGGCAGTGCCCATTAAACTATGAGAACTCCCAACAGCAACAGCTAGTAACTTACATATTCTGCCTATTACTCATGGATTGATTAGATGGCCAATAGCATTTGACAAAAGGAACATTTGAACCGTATGTAGAATAGTCCTTGCACTTCAGACTTGGCTAAGAGACTGAACCGTGTTATTAGGAATCACTTGACCTTTTAAACACTGGATAACTGAAGAGTCTCCCATCATAAGCCGGCCCCCTCACAAGAGACAGGAAATGTTGGAAAGTGGATTATTGGTAAGGGCAGGTAAGTACCTACACTTAGCAATAGGCAACTAACCTCCCCTTAGGTCCAGTTAGGTCTCAATAAATTAAACCCAGCTCAACCCTTGGTAGCTTAGCAACGAGCGACAAGGCTTAACTTAGGAGACAAATGTGTAAAGCATTAAAAAATCACAAAACAGTAAATAAGTAAAACACAAAACGCAATAAAATTCCAACACCAATTTCTAATAATAGAGTATATCTTTATCTTTAGAATGACACCAAAACATATAGAATCGGAGAAGGGGAACTGTAGATATTAATTTTTTAAGAATTACAGTTTTTTAGTGTATAGAAATAAATAGCACCAATCTGGTCGCACCTCGACTGGGGCAAAGTCAAAGTTTAAGGCCAACCGCGATGGAGCCCTGGTCGGCTACAGCAAGCGTGAGGCCTCGGTCAAAAGTTTACCTTCGGACTTAGTGCTTTTCCTGAAGATTTTCTTCAGCGGGAGGAAGTTGCCAGTCCGATCCGACCTCCCTGGAGCCCTTCCGCGGATACGCATCGCGGGAGCCCTCGGTGAAGATTTCTACACTCGGACTTAGACGATTTTTCAAAATTAAAATCCGTTGACCGGGCCGAACCTTGATCTTGATCCCACGTCCCTGGAGCCCTCTTCGGATACAGTGCGCGGAAGGTCCCAGTCAACTTTCTATATTCTGACTTAGTCACTTTTTCTGAGATTTTCTTCAGCGGGACGTACTTGCAAGTCAGGCCGGGCCACGGTTGAGGCAAGCCAGCTAGAGTTGCCACGGTGGGTTGGTCCCTCTATGAAGGTTTTTCCAAAAGGTTCTCCAATCTTATCCAAAATTCTGGATCTTCTTCCACAAGGTCTATTAAGGTTCTTTTGGAGTCTACAGATCACCCAAAGGTCCCAGAAGCTCTGAGTTGCTCCTCAGGGTGTGGACTACAACTCCCAGAATGCACCTGGTTCAAACTCTAAAACGGCCACTGGACAGTGGTCAGCTGGACAGTTTCTTTGGGATTTGATGCAGGGGACTCTGGTTAGACCTTTTTCACCTGTAGCAAACAGGGAGTCCCTCCTTCAACCAGTTGAAGCCAGGCAAAGTCCTTCTTGTGGTGAAGCCCAAGTTTGCAGCTGGTGCAGTCCTTCAGAGTGCAGGGTCCAGGTGCAGGTCAGGGGTCCAGCGGGGCAGTCCTTCTTCTTTTGATATTCTTCCTTGTAGGGATCTGGTAGGGATGTAAAGTGTGGGTGCAGCTTCTGCCATATTTATCCTTGCTCCTGGGTAAAAAAACAGTAGGGTCCTGGTTCTCCAATCAGATGCAGGGTCCTTTCCCCTGTGATGACCACTTCCTGGATGTATTGCAAAAAACAATCACGTGGAGCAACATTCTTCAAAAATCCATCATGGCTTAAACATTTTTTTGGAGGTTACATCTGGCTGATCCCACCCACTGTTGTGGCTAAAAATTATAAACACACCCCTCTCCTGCCCTCGCCTAATCTAATCAAGAGGGCACCTAATTGTCGGGGCTGAGGGATGGGAGGGAGGTGCTAGGTTGCTCCAAATGTCTGCCTTTGAAGACCAGTTAGGGAGCCCTTCCTGCTTCCCCATCTGCTGAGGTAGTTTCCCTCCACCCCCACAAGGAACATCCTTTGTGTTCAGCACTGGCCCCTTCACACCTTATCAAGGCAGTCTGGCCAGGATGCCAGAGGCTGGCCAATCAGAGAAGGGCACTACAGAGCTGAAGTTGCCAACTTTTCAAGTAGAGTTAAAAACTCTTTACCTGACCTAGTTATATTAAATCCAACAATTGTAAGTTGGTGGATTTCTTATAACAATTAATTTGATACCAAACCTGAGGTATCTGATACTTAAGGGGACTTGGTTAATTCAAATAAAGTCTCCCGATTCCAGCCTATGGAGGCCATTCACTACAGTGAGGGAAAAACAAATCTGGCTATTTTACCTCACTAAGGGCCAGATGTAGGTAGGTAAAATTTTGCGAATAGGAAATAGCGACTCCATGCGAACAGCTATTTCTGACTCGCAAAACCAAATGCAAGAAAGACTCGCAATACCAAATTGCGAGTCGCAGAGGCGTCACACCGCATTTTGCGACCTCTGCTTTTAGCGAGGTCGCAATTTGCGACCTCGCTAAAAACGATATCGCAATTTGCGAGAAGGGTGTCGCAAATTTCGACTGACTCGCAAATTGCCTGCAGGTGCACCACAACAGTTGGGAAACCCACTTCCTGTCTCTAGGTGATGACATCAGAACCAGGAAGTCATCAAATAGACCTGGGGGGAGAGAGGACCACACCCATCTGAAACTGCTGAGCCACACCCAGGGGAGAGGAGCTGCAGCAACCATGGAGGAGACAGGCAGTGCTGGCAGAAGGAGAAAAATACAATTTTCAGACAAGGAGCTGGAGGTCCTTACAGAAGAATGCTGCCTGCACCATGATGAACTCTTCGGAAGGCAGCAATGAGTGTCCCTGACACTCAGAAGAAAAGATTATGGTAAGAAATACAACAGAAAATCAATGCCATTGGGGTAAGCCACTGCACCCTCGAGGAAATCCGCAAAAGGTGGTATGACCTGGGCTCCAGGACCAAGGAGAGGGTTGCGGAGCGCATGAGGGAGATGAGGGGCACCGGAGGAGGCCCATCCACGTACCACCACCCACAGCCCTGGAAAGCATGGTGGAGCAGACACTGTAGCCAGAGGCCGTACTGGGCATGGGAGAACTGGACAGTTCAGCGCCCAGGACATCAAAAAGTGAGTACCATGAAATATGCTTTGACACCCACAAATGCAGTATACACACCATCCCAGTACACAGCAGCAGGCACCACCAGACTAGCTCCATTCCAGTCTTGCAACCTCTAGAATAGTGCATTATGGGCAATGTAGTACAGTAGTCCAAATATAGGCAAATGTTTATTATGAGGCATAAAACAGATGTGCGAGACTGTAAGTGTATCCCCTATGTCCCACAGGTCTCCCACAAGACACCCCAAGCAGCGAACAAAAGCAGGGAGAGGAACATGGGCCAGACTAACAGCAGGATCCTGCCAGTGACACAGCAGGGCCCACCAGAACACCACCAGGGTCCATGGAAGATCCAGCGCAGGACATGGAGGCTGCAGGAATAGCACCAGGGCCCAGCCCCACAGAGATGCGCACAGAGCCAGCAGCTGGAGCAGTGCGCAGACGCCGGCGCATAGTTCAGTTTGTGCCCCAGGATGATGTGTCAGAAGTAGAGTTTGCAGGACTGGAGGCCTCACTGATTCAGGGTCAGCGCATGCAACACTGACAATTAAGGTCAATTAACAGAAACCTGAATAGACTGCAGACCACAACGACACATGGGATGGCAAACGTGGACAGTCAGTTCCACCACATGAACCAACATCTGGGGAACTTAAGACAGGCCATTGAACATTTGGTGACTGAACTTGTGGCAGACAGGGCACAGGCAAGGCGAAGGGAGCGCAACACTGCCGCCCGCTTTGACAGACTGACAGCATCTATTGGGCGCCTTGCCACTAATACCACATGCCTGTCAAGGCATACAGTCAGCCTCCAGGTTGTACTTGGCCATTTCACAGGGGATGTGGCACGAGGACTTGGCCGCATCAGCCATGCGGTGGACCTAATGGAGAGCAGGCAGGCTGCAAGGGGCACAGGGGATACCCCGCAGGACAGCGAAGAGGGGTAGACCATAAGTAGTGTTTCTGCCAGCGATTCCCTTGTGCTGTGGAGTAGCAGTGCACGGCAGGGGTCAGGGGACCCACCAGGAATGAGCCATGGTGGCCGCAATAGGAGGAGGGTGTGAGCCACCAAACTGTACTGTGAATAAGGCACAGGAATTTAATGTGTCTTAAATGACAATTGACAATTCAAGACTGTGGCATACAGCACTGTTCTATCTTTTACATAGTTTAGAAATAAAAACGTTTTGTTTGTTTCACTACATAACTTGGCTATGTGTGTCTGACATTAGTGAGTGTGGTGACGGTTGCCACATACCTGCCAAAGTATTGGGTTGCAATGTGGTTCGTCTCTGTCTGCCCTCATTTGCGATGCTTCTTTCCCCAGGCTGTCATTGTGGTAGCTCTTGCTCCTCATCCTCCGTGTCTGTGTCTTCAGGGGTGAGATGTAGCCCACATCTGGTGGCAATGTTGTGGAGGATGGCACAGACGGCAACTATCTTGCATGCTGTTTCTGGGGCATACTGGAGTGCACCTCCACTTTTGTGGAGGCATCTGAAACTTGCCTTTAACAAGCCAAAGGTCCTCTCCACTACAGTTCTGGTCTGCTGATGTGCACTGTTATATCGCCTTTCGTTCTGATTGCCAGGTGTTAGGTACGGGGTGAGTATCTATAGTCTCAGGGCATATGCACTGTCACCTGCTTGACAAAAAAGGCAAATTTAGCAGGGCATCAATGGGTTACACAGTGACCTGTATGTATGGCTTCAGGGTGTAGTCAGCAATACCTAATAGATATCCGTCTCCAAACTCCCCACGTTCTAGGCATTGGTGTATGCCACTGTGCCTGAATATGTATGAGTCATGTGTACTCCCTGGATATTTAGCTACAATGTCAGTAATGACATTATGGGCGTCACATACCACCTGGATGTTTAGTGAATGGGTACATTTCTTATTGTGGAACACATATTCCAGATTTGCAGGAGGGCAAATTTGTATATGTGTCCCATCCACACACCCTATTACATGGGGGAAGTTGGCAATTCTGTAGAAGTCCAACTTGGTGCTGTTAATTTCTGCCTCATTCCTGGGTAGGTATATATATCTGGACATGTGTGTGAGTATGGCATCTAGGAAACATCTGAAGAATCGTGAGAGTACACTTTGGGATGCCCCCCTGACACAGCAATCACCCCCTGATAGCTACCCGAGGCCAAGAGGTGCAGTGAGCATAGCACTTGCACATGTGCCGCACATTGTCTGTTGTTCAAGCTGAGGATTCAGTAGTTCAATTAATTCTAAGATTGCAGCACTGCTCAGTCTATATTTGTCATAGATCTCCTTCTCAGTTTGTTGAAATAGTGTCTGCCTGGCTCGGTATATCCTCTCCTGTCTCTGCCTCTTCCTCCTCTGCTGGGCGGCCTGGACTCTCCTCCTCCACGCTATCACGTACAGTTCAGCCATTTTTAGTCACCCAGATGCCTTCTGGGTCTCCTTTTATACCTTGGTTCTGGATACCACCTGCTCTGAATCAGTGGTAATCTGGATGCAAAATGGGCTTTTAGCGACTAGTCGCAATTTGCGACTGGCTTTTGCATATGGTTTGCGACTCGCAATTTGCGACTTCCTATTTGCGGGTCGCAAAATCAGGTCGCAATTTTTGCGAATCGGTAATGGGTCGCATCGCTATTTGCATTTCGGAAATGGGATTTTTGCATCTCATTTCGGATTTTGCGAGGTCGCATATAGCGAATCGGGCCATTTGCGACTCGCAAAACTTTGTTACATCTGGCCCCAGGACTTATAAAATTATTGTTATAAGGTCCCTGCTTATAGTTACATGGCACCCAACCCTAGGGGCCCATAGGGCATACATTGGGGGTGACTTATTTGTAAAAATAAGGTCGTTGAAAACTTAGGAAGAACTTTCAATTCTAAAGTGGAATTTGCATTTAACTTTAATTTAAAAGCAGCCAGCAAGGCAGGCCAGCCTTTGAAATGGCCCTGGGCACCACAGCAGTGCACCTCTGGGTGCACTACCTATGCTGAGGTCCCTAAACCTACACGCCCTACCATATACTAGGGACTTTTAGGTAGTTTGACATAGCCAATTATAATTAGCCTAATTTGCATATTCATTTTACACATAGTACAGGCACTGGGACTGGTTAACAGTACCCAGAGTCAGGAAAACACCAGCAAAAAGGTAAAATGTGGGCAAAAAGATAGCGGGCCTATGCAATCAGCCCTGTTTTCTCACAGGAAAAAAGTGAGGGGTGATAGAATCATTGATAATGACCATGAGATTGAGGCAAATTTAGATCAAATGTTTGAGTATGTATTTTTATAGAGCCAAATGGGAAAGTGAAATTGAAATGAAAAAACATGAGTAATGGATCGGGGGCACCCCACCACCTTTTTCCTTATTCTTGGACAATAACTGGTAAGCATGACTACCAGAGACTGGATGCCCATTAATAAGAAATACCTTCACCCCCTGCCCATAGTGAGATGAAAATAAAGACACAAGCATTGGGACAAATGTTGAAAGACAAAGATCTTAGCTGCAGAAAACGATCAAGAAAAGGCAAAGGCATTAAAACTTACGTATTCTTCTGTTGTAAGAAATTGTGTTCATGGTGTAGGAATTGAAAAACACATACAAAATGTTGCATAAAGTTATGGTGCTAATTAATGGCCCTTGGGCAGGAAAATGGTTGCCATAACCGTAGGAAAAGCACTTTCAGGATGGACTTTAAAAAATGCAAGCGAAGACTCTGTGCAAGGGTATTTTCACAATGTACTAATCACAGTATATTTACCTAAATGGCTTGATGATTGTCAAATTCCTTATTGTGTTAGGTTGTTCATAAATGTGAGTACCATTCTTTAGGTTGACGATATCATCAGGGTTTTTGTTCCCCTTCTGACATATTAAATTAATGTGCTACCAAAGGGATTAACTACGGAGAGCAATCATTCAGTCATGATAATCATCAAAGTTCAATAGAGAATGAATTACCATAGAAAGAGACCTGATCCTGCCTCCAGCCTCCATGCATAGTCTACACCCATCCTGCCACACATCCCCAAAACTGTTTTTTTTTTTTTTTTGCCTGAGTCCTACAGGAGCACACTGAAGGGCCGTGCTGGATGCCTCCGGGGGTCCCACAGGATTGTGAGTAGGCCCAAATCTATATACATGCAGTTTATTTTTGGGCCGGTTAGAGTGAGCAGGCGGACTGAAAAAAAGCACTCATGACAAATGAGATCACCCTGTTTTTTTACTTTGTGTCCCGCTGGATCTGCGGGGAAGTCCCGCAGGACCTACTGTAAATATATCAATACATTTTTCGCCTTCATTTCTCAAATACTGCTGAACAGATTTACACCCAATTACAAAAAACATGCATCCTGTGTAAACATCTAAAGCTTTCGGCCAACATGGTGTACTTTTGTTCAGCCTTTTTTCTGTATCCTTGTCCAATTTTTCCTATCAAAAATGTGTGGGGAAAAATGTTTTTGGGGACCCCGCCTTTTTTTCTGCACCTTCTAGACAGATACCCATAAAACTCTCCAGGAAGGAGATGAGGTAGATCAACTTTTTTTAAAACGTTTTTTGAATATTTGTCAAACAGTGACAAAGTTATGAGCAAAACAACAAACACTTTTCCTAACGAAACTCTGAGTTACATATTACCACACAGTGGTGAATGCTTTGGGGAAAATTTTGCAGCTGCAAAACTCAGTTGATGCTAAGCAGGTTATTCAGGACACACACAATACCTCCAATTTCCGGTTGGAAAATCGGAGGTACTGTATCATGTGGCAAGTTAGCTTAACAAAAAGCAGAGGCATTTTCACAGCTTCCAGGCAATGGATGGTATGCAATTGGAATATAGTGTTTCCCAAGGACATGGCTGTGGCACCATAAAGTCACATATGGCAGTGAGAGGAGCAACGAGAGCCTGCAGTCAGACACTTTGCCCTAGGGACAGCCAACACACCGCACTTTGACCTTTTGACCCAGTTATATTTTTGGCTCAGAAACAATGTTATGTGGCTATGCTCAGGTGAATCAGATCTAGCGTGTGGGTAGATCAATCCGTCTTTATGTCCCCAACAGCGTCTCAGTCAGTAGTGAGGATAAATGACACAGTATATACATAAACATCATTATAGGGGCAAAAGCAGGGAAAGACATTGATTGCACAATGTCAAGAGAGCACTAATCAATTAGGCGTCTATGTAATAATTGTGATACGTGTACATACCCTACAGTAGTCATTAGAGAAACATACATTCACTGTTCAGTTGTTCTATATGATTTGTTGTACATTTTGTAAATAAGACCCAATGGTTGAGGCTGAAACACTATTTCCCTTGGTGAACTAACTAAACCAACTAAAAATGATGTATATAGCACGTTGTCTAAATTGGTTATAATGTTAATGGCCAAAACAAACATGTGAAATGTAGTCTTTTGAAGGATTTTATATTGATGTTATATTATATATCATTATATTACGTATAAGTGTAAAGTCATGTATCATGTGTTAGATTTCTATTACCTACACATTGAGGTTAAAATAGTCTCGTACCTTTTCACCTGTTCAGCGCAGAGCAGAGCTTATCTCACTCCTCCCCCCTCCCATCACCTTGGAATGTAGTCTGCAGATGCCCCTGGACGAAGGGCCCCAGGATGTGCCGGACGCAAACTCCGCTCCTCTCGTGGAAATCTCTGATTCTCCCGTAGGCCTCGGACTGTGTTATCTGTTCTCCTTTCTCCCTAACCCATTTGTACTCTTCTACACACAGGACGGTACAGGGGGGTATATTAGCAAAATGCCTTTCCTCCTAGATAATTCCGAGATAATGGTTAATGATTAGAAAGTACGGTATTTATATATGCACGATTTGATTTTTATTGTTAACATGATGTGTGCATGTCATACCTGTTAGCCGTGCATGCCAGACCACAGCTAACCGAACACTATGTATGGATTTATGCTGATTGCCATTAAGTATCCGCTATCCCCCTCTTGGTGTCAGCCTCTTGGGTGTGCAGATATCATTACCTGGTATCCTGGTTACTAAGAACCTATTGACTCGGAAAGCGGGGAATAGTAAACCGGTCCCTTTTCTCTAGTGAGGACAAAGGGACCTCCATTTTTCTTGAGGAGTTTGTAAAGCTTTTTATCTTGAGAAGATAGAAGCCCCAGGGAGAGGAAGCTGAAGACTGTCAGTGCCCGGATTCACAGTGGAATTGCTACTGCGATACATTCTCAGAGTTTGATACATTCCTGGTAGTATGACTGGAAACCTGCAATTGGCGCAGCTTTCCAGGCATAATTCTATGAATATTTATAAGTTAATTAAAAAACTAAAACTATGTTCAGGTAATTCTCCGTTCACAAGTTTATGTTTACATTGAGCTGTCAATACAGCCCAATATGTTTTGAAGGCAGAACAACATAGTCAATACAGTTTTTAAAGTGATTAGCAGGGCCAGAATGCAAACAAAAGAGTTATTCATTTTGAACAACAATATTAGAACATTAAAGACCTGAAATATGGGACATTTGTGGTGAGAAGGGGATATATGCTTTATTTCTCCACTGAAATGTATTAAAAAAATCGATTAGGATATGTTTAAAAAAAGAAATATAAATTAACAGTTTCTAATTCAAAATGTTCTGTTGGTGAATTTTCCGTAGAGGCATTATTGCTACCCTCTAAATAGCAGATTTTTCTAAACAAAAAATAACAATACTTTTTTAACCTAATGTGTCATTCATTGGCCCTTTTCGAACAGTTAATTGGACCTGCAAAATTAGGGATTCGTTATTCACCAACAAATAAGACACCTGAAGTCCCATAAGATCAACAGAAATTTAGGACAATACCACCAAATAGTGATCTCAAAAATACCATGAACACTTCTGTAAAAGTAAGAGATTAGGTAAACATAAGCAGCAGTTGTAATCCATGTAATTTGTTTTTTATATATACATGTTGAATGCGATCCTGAGGCTGCTTTGGACGCAACATCCATCAATCTGGAATCCATATTGCTGAAAACAATGGAAGAACACAGCACACTCTTTAAAGTATTTAACAGTTTTCTAAATCACACTTTAAATATGTAAACCAACACAGTTTCAAATGTATAATATTACTTTTAAAAACCCAGAGCACCATTTAAGAAGTAAATATACATGCATGTGTTTACTCACAGATATATCTACTCCTACACCTAGGAAATCTTTACTGTTCTTCACCATTTCATCCTACAACAGGCTTTGTGAGTGTAAAGTTATTAATAGTAACTTTTCTCTTGTTGGTGGAGATCTCGATCTGGGAAATTATAGAGCAATTTAATGAAAGTTATATATATTCATGTGCACAAAAGTTCGATTACTCCCAGTAATTTTAATCGGCATAATTGCATTGAGAACAAGTCAGCTACCAGTTACCTAGTCTGGCACAGGTGCCATTGGCAGCTAAGCAGCATTGACTGTTTGTCATGGCAGACACACATGCATACATACACACACACACACACCCCTTGTGGCAAAAAAACATTTTTCTTTCTCTGTGCCGAGAAAAAGAAAAAATGGGCTCCTGCCCGTTTTCAAAATGAGTCCTCTGGGGCAGGCCAGGGCCATAGGGAACGTTGGCAGTTGTATTTTACATGGGGAAAGGAGGCACACCAGCCCACTTCCTGAACCTTTTTCAGTCTTGGGGGACCCCTTCCCCCCGGGCCGCATATTATAAAAAGGGAAGGGAGAGTGCAGTCCCCTCCCCAAGCCTTACTGAAGCCCTGGGGACCTCATCTCCTGTTGTCAACACTTATAAGCTGGGGAGGGGGCACATGAAATCTTAATAATGCCCTGAAGACTCTATCCCCGGGGTCCAAAGATTATAATTAGGGGAGGGGATGCACAGCCCCTTTCCCCAAACTTAGAGGTTCCAGGGGCACCATCGCCAACTCCGATCTTTAAATGTAGGAGAGGGGGCTTCAGGCCCCCCTCTCCGAGCCATACATTGGCCCAAGAGATCCCATCTCCCAGGGTCCAAAGTGAACAGTAGCCCAGGGACCCCATCCACCAGGACAGTGTGATTTCCTGCTCGGGAGAGTGTGACTGGCCCCTTCTCCGAGCCTTACTGGTGCTCTGGAGACTCTATCCCCAGGGTGGCGGAAAAATATAATTAGGGGAAGGGGGTGCGTGGCTCCCTTCCACAAACCTAATAAAGGCCACAGGGCCCCATCATGGGCGCCAGTCCTTAAATTTAGGAGAGGGGCTTCAGGCCCCTCTCTCTGAGCCACACACTGGCCAACGAGACCCATCCCACAGGACAGTGTGATTTCCTGCTCGGGAGAGTGTGGTCATACCCTGCCTGCACTCTCCTGAGCAGGAAATACATATTTTCTCACACCTGGGTGAGAGCACACAAAAATGATGTTCCTGCCCGAGCGTGAGAAAAGTGAAAGAGCTGACTACTGCCAGCACCACAGTGGATGCTGGGTGGGGAGTAAGCAGGGGCCACAAGGGCACTAGGCCTCCCTACCACGGACCCCAACACAGCTGCATGTTGGGGGGAGAAATAAAAGAATAATACATGAGTGACAGGAGCCACACATTTATTATCCACTCCTCCTGCATGTAGTACCCCAAAATGCCTTGTGAGGACTTTTTACTCATGTTTTTTGGATGCTGATGGTGCCCTAGCAGGGGCAGGGGCATTTTTTTATATTGTGGAGGGCTGTTGGTAGCTCAGAAGCCCCTCAGTAACGTTACAAAATAACATAGTAGGTCTCCTGGGTACTGTAACCCCAGGAAAGCTTACCATAATTTTCAAAGCAGTCCAAGCTGGAGCTGTATGGTTTTCTGCTGGAGTACAGGGCCCCTTTGTGGTTGGTTCTATGTTAACACTTTGTGGCCTCAGAAATGTTAAAAACATACTTAAAGGCATTTTGAATGGTTTTTTTTTATAATTCCTTATTGAAAATATGTAGTGATAATCACTATTAATAAAGATTACAATATGCAAATAAGAAATTTAAATATGTGTTTATAGTTAGTGGCGACGTTTTGAAAAATCCATTAGGTCTCCTTTATATATGTTGATGTGCTGACCCTTTGAGAAAGCAATAGGCCCTTGCTTTTTATATTTTAGTGTTTTGATACTTTGACAAAGCCAGTAGGTCTGCCATACTTACAATTACACAGTTTATATTGTTACATGGCATAGATGTGCGTACCTGTGGGGGGGAGGGTGGGGGCATGAGCGACTGGTAGTTATGCAGTCTGGGAGTGGGGCGCAAGGCCTGACTACAGGCCAGGCCCTGCTTCCAACCCCATGCCACATAGTGATGAATATCCTATTTTATGTTACAGAAACTATAGAAATTCACTGAAAAAATAGCAACAAAGTTAAGTGACATTATAGTTGGGAATTGTAATAATATGTTACCTTACGTTAAAAAAAAACTTAGAAATTAACTGAAAAAAGTTTTTAATTTGATGTTATAGTTAGATGAAAATGTTAGTTAAAACATCCCATTTTTATTAACAAAACCACTGAAATTCGCCAGTTACAGATACCTCAAGTAGCTATAACTAGTGCCCTAAAGTAACTACAACTTGCACCCTCGCTATGCACTGCTAATTAACTCACATATTACATTACTCATGACATTTTCTATGACATCATTGATAACATCACTGCAACATCTGAATTGACATAATTGATTACAATACTGCATGGCAACAGTGTGAGTTATAGTTATTTAAAGGCAAAAGCTTTAGTTACTTGAAATAAATATAACTGGTGAGTTTAATTGGCTTTGTTCATTTGAAGTAGCATATTCAACTGAAATTTGCACTTAAATATAGCATCACTTTAACCTTTGTTTTTTCAGTCAATATCTAGAGTTTTTCATATGTAAAGTTACATATTATTACAAATTTTAACTATAACGTCACTTTAACCTTTGTTTTTTTCAGTGGAAAAATATAGATAGATAGATAGATAGATAGATAGATAGATAGATAGATAGATAGAGAGATAAATATTGTTCCTTTTTGTTTTTTTAAAATTTAATAACAAGTTTAATGAATACATATCACACGCCACGAGGGTGGGGTTGAGCCAGAAGGATCCACTTAAGTGCCAAAAGAAAGTCATGCTGCGGGTGTGTGTTGTTCTGTCGTACCATTCAAACTTCACTTAGGAAGATTGCACAGTGTCATGGTCCCATGGAGTGAAACGTACATGGTGGGTACCGTGCTACCTGAGAAAAATAATATAAAGAAAGCGCATCAAAATGTGACTTGGACACATATGGTGGGTTGGGTGCAGGCGGTGGGGTTGAGTGCAGGGCCCAGCTGGAGGTCAGGCCCTGTGGCCACCCCCCAGTGTGACAGACTAAAACCTCACACAGAGAGTAGATTGGCTGCCTTTGTCCAACCCCTTACTGTGCACGTCCAAAGGCCATGCAAAGAGGTGGTTTGGGTGGAGGGCCTAGTCTTTTCACCAATTCACACTGACATGGGGGCCCTGTGCACCTGAAGATTGGCTCGGCCAGACGCCTGCCCCTGCGGCCACCCTCCCACTGATTGCAGCCGAAGGCAGGGGATTTGGCTGGGATTTGGCTGAATATGATAAAAAAAAACAGAAATTTGGCCCTTAATCAAAGATTAAAGTGACCTTATGGTTAGATATGGTAATACGCTCTTACCTTGTGTTAAAAAATTGAAATTCATGTGACAACAAGCCTTAAAATGTCTTTACAGTTAGGCATTGAAGTAAGACAAAACAAACATGTAAAAACAAACAAACACTGAAATTCATGAGTTATTGTTTATTGGACTAACTATAACTTGTGTCCCTACCACGCACTGCTTTTTACCTCCCGTACTACATTGTGACATGTTAAATGTATCCTGTGATTTGTGCATCAGGAGAAAAGGGTCAGCGATACAACATACAATCCCAGGAGGCCAGTTTCGTCTGAAACTGGTTGTCATAGAGATGTGGTGCTCTGAAGGACAAATGCACTTCAAGTTCCCAATAGGCCCGGAGCTAACTCTGAATCTTACTGGACAGTTGGACTTGAGGCAACTACTCAATGACTGGATTTAAGATGGCCATGCAGCACTTCCAGTCTTCTCCTTTTGACTCGAAGGAGCATTGTACATCATTATAAAGGTGGAAACTATAGCCATGAATTTTAGTGGTCTCGCTTTTAGGAGTAGGTACTAATGCGCAAAGACTGAGGAACACACTATGCTTCTGCTGTTGCTAAAAGATCCAGTAGGTGGTTTGCCCTGGTGAAGCATAATCCAAATTCACCATTCATCCACACCATTCTCAGCCTAACCCTCGTTTATTGCATGAGCAATCCGGAAGCTAGTCCACTTTATCTTGTCACCACTAGAAGATGACCTACATGAATCAGATGATTATGAGAGGCATCCAAGAGAGCAAGCTGCAGCAGTTACATTTCTTCTTGTGCCCGACAATCATGAGCAACAGACATACTTACTGCATTTGATGCAATTCTTCCAAGTACAACAATAGTATCAGGCAGGCATGTTTCTATCCTGCATCCCCTACAACTTTGTGTCAGACAACTGTCATGTGGGCCAATGTCTGCGCTCTGCATTTGTTGCCAAGTCATATGTGCCTGATAGTGTTGTGTCACAACCTTCATGATCACAGAATCCTCGATGCCTGTGTGTGCCTGTATGCTACACCCAGTGTTGTTGCATTTCTTTTGTGAATGCGGGCTCTGGTACTAGTGTCCTGTGCCTTCCTTGTTATGGTGTGTGTGAAAGCTCACAAAGGTCCTCGGGTCCAGCCTCCTGCTGCTCATTTATACCTCATAGCACAGGGGGTGAGATTGGAGGAGCTCCACAGGAGATTAGTATTTTGGCGCAGAAAGATGTTGGTGTGAAAAAAGAGACACAATGCCTAGTGGCAGTGTTTTGCAGCTGCCTTAGTCTTTAGTATGTTTACTGACCTCAGAAGGATTGACAAATGAGTTGGTAGGACATGGATTTGAAGTTGTGACCTGCAAATTACTAGATGTTAGCTTCAAACATTCAACTTACTGCACCATCTTGGAGATAACCAGAAACAAGCACTGGCGAAGCCAATAGGTCTTGCCTATGTGAAAGCTATTGGCTTTGCCATTATCTTTGAGTCATATTGTACAGCAGCATTGCAAGGTAGGGGTGTGGTTTACAGAAGAGTGGAGTGGCATAGAGTGGAGTGGCATAGAGTGGAGAGGTGTAGAGTGGTGTAAATGGAGTGGTGTGGAGTGGCATAAAGTGGAGAGGCATAGAGTGGCATAGAATACAGTGGGGTAGTGTAGCATAGAGTGGTTTGGTGTACAGTGGAGTGGCATATAGTCCAGTGCTGTAGAGTGTCGTAGATTATACTGGTATAGGCATAGAGTAGAATGGCGTACGTTACAGTGGCATAGAGTGGCATTGTGTGGAGTAGCATAGAGTGGATTGGTGCAGAATAGGGTGACGTAGAGTAGAGTGGTATCTATCACAGCTGGAGAGAAGAAACTGACTAGTCTTCAATCTAAAGCAAAAATTGAAACAAACGTTCCCCCTTCCAGCAGACAATCCATGCTGAAAACAGCACCCTGAGAAGACTAATAGCAGCAAGTGTGTCGAGAAGTGAAAGGCTGAGATCCATGATGCCCCACTCTTGCCTGGCCTTCCCAATAAATGAGAATCCACGATGAATAGTAATTTGAATAAAAACCCCAGCAGTACACCACCAGCCATAAACATGTATAGAATAGATCCAAAACCCCAAAATAACAGACCTAAAATTAACATACAGGGCACCCCAAGTTAGAGACAAAAAGTTTAAATATAGAATCATCGGATGAAGTCAACTCTTGGATGGACCAAACCGCACACAAGTCCAGCAATACAAAAAAGGAAATATACCAACAGCATCTGCAAAAAGAAAACCCCTGTGCAGGCTCAAAACTAATACCACTCATGCCACAACTAAGCTAAGAGGTAACTACTTCATGATAAGTAGAGCTCAAACTAATGGCCGTATTTATGACCAGTTTTGCGTCGCTCTTGCACCACGCAACATGGTGCAAGAGTGACTCAAAAGTTAAGTCAGATTTTTGAAGTCACACAAAGCCACTTTGTGGGAGTTTGAATGGCTTAAAAAATCTGGAGTAATGCAACACAGCTCAAATCGCTGTGTTGCATTTCTCTGTGTAAGGGAGGCATTCCATGGGCATTGCATGGGTGTTCCCACACAGATCCCATGGTTTTTGAAGCATTTCCAGATTTATCAAACCTGGTAAACCTTGGAATGCAGCAAAAAAGATATGCCTCCCCAGGAGAGGCGTAACAAGAAGAACTATCTTTATTTCCCCACACGTTTTCCTCTTTCTATGTGTGCTGCATTCATAGAAATGGAAAACAGCCTCTCAGGATTGTTTTTGTGCAAGAAAGGGCCCCTTCCTGCACAAAAACAATCCTTCCTACAACACAAGCACTCTTGAACCATGGTGCATGTGTGCCTGTGTTGGCGCTAGCCCGCCAAAATGGTGCCAGCTCACTGGAAAAGGCTAGAATGTGCTGCATTCCTGCTCCTTCCCTGTGATACAGGGCAGCACAGCAAGGTGACTATCTGCACTACCCTGCACCACAAAAGTCATAAATATGCCCCTAAGAGACATAACTGACAAAACCAAAGCATCCCCCTATGCAAACCTTTTAAGGGAATCCTTACCAAATACACAACACAACTAAAACATCTAACTTTCCAAATGAAATATGGCCATACCATGGAAATAGAAGAAGTACTGCTCCTTCCTTAAATCCTGTGTCCCAGCATGCCCCACCCCAAAGAAATTTAGGCCCTCATTATGAACATGGCGTTTTTCACCGCCGTGTTCAGGCTGGTAGTCTTTCTGTCGACCGCCAGCCCCCCTGGGACCCAGCCAGCCGTATTACAAACATTCTGCTGGGCCGGGACATTGACGGCAGCTCAATGTCCATGGAGCCGCTGTCAATGCCTCTGTGCGACGGGTGCAGCTGCACCCGTCGTGCAGATCACTGCCCATAAATCGGGCAGTGACCTGCGCGACGGGGCACTGCACAGGGGCCTCTGCAATGCCCATGCCAAGTGCATGGGCAGTGCAGGGGTGCCCAGGGGGGCCCGGAGCCCCGCATTCTGCCAGCCTTTCCCTGGTGGGGAAACCCGCCAGGGAAAGGCTGGGGGAATTGGGATCATTATCCGAGGGGCAGCAACGCTGCCCTGTCGGATAATGATGCCGTTCACCGCCAGTCTGCCTGTCCGAGGCAGCCTGGTGGTGGGTGAGGGCCCCTGGCTTCATTATGTGGCGGTGTGCGCCACCAGGCCGGATGGCGGGATTTATCGCCACCGCCGGCATGGCGGCCCACACCGCCAAGTTCATAATGAGGGCCTTAATCTCCAAGCCCATATTTCATTTTTATTTGATTTTATTGCTGTTGTATAAACTCTGGATACTGGGGTACTGCCCTCTAGCAGCAAGTGTAGGTGCTCTGACCTCTAAAAACATGTAGTATGAGGTACTCTGTGTACCCAGGCCTAGTAAGTTAAATGTCACTAATTGACGGCAGCACCAATTGTGATGCCACTGACGTCACAAGGCAAAACAAATCTTTCGGTCTGCCCCTGCAGCCTGAGTGTGCAGTTGTAAAACTGCAAATTCGATATGGCAAAATAAACCTTTTACCGGGCCTAAACTTTTTTTAATACTCACAAGTCACCCCTAAGGTAGGCTGTAAGGGCTCAAAGGGCAGGGTGCATGATATTTAAAAATTAGGATATGTGTACTTACGTTTTGTATGGCCTGGCTTTGAAAAATCTCAAAAGTCGTTTTTTCACTGTGGCAAGGTTGGCTCCCCACAGAAAAGCACTGGGTTACCTTTTAACACCTTATAATTTGAAACTTCAGTTTAGGGATAGCTAGAACAGTGATTCAGGGACTCAAATTAATTTTAATTTAAAATCCAACCTAATGCTCAGTTGGATTTTAAATCAGTATCCTAAATATATGATTTTTAGAAAGTTGTCATTTTCCTGCCTGAAGCCGCTAACAGACTTTTCTTCTGCTGGCCCTCTGCAAAGAGGTCTGAATGGCTCCCAGGAAAGGGAACAGAAGGTCCTTTGCTTGGAGACAGGTGTGACCTCTTCCTGACAGGATGTCCTGTGAGGTGCACCAGCTTCAAATGGGAATCCCTGTCACAGGCAGATGTAACTCACACCTATGTCTGCACCTACCATTTTCCAAGTAGCCAGGGTGGCACCAATAGCAGTGGGGGAAACTTGCTTCAGAACTAGTTTGCAGATGGTCTTTCTCATTTCTTTTGGCATACCTCAAGGGTGTACCCAGAGCTCTGCACAAGGAAAGAAATGTTCTGCAATATTGGTTTTAGGTAGACAGGGGGCACTGTGGGATGTTTTTCAGTAAAACACACAGAAAGCGCTGCAAAAGTAAGTAGGTCACCCCTGGGAACTTTTTCCCCTTTGATTAGGAAGTAGCCCGGAGTTTCCCCCACCGACAAGCTTGCACTAGGCATAAATATGGCACTCTCACTACCCTCTTCAGAATATCTCTGAACCTGTGGAAGTCAGAAGACGGACTACACCTGCAGTTGAACCTGTGGAGAGAAACTACAAGAAATTGACTTGCTTCCCATTTGTACCCAGGACAGAATCCTAGGAGGATTTAGGGAAGGTTGTTCACTAGTGACCACGTGTTAACCTTCCTACACGGCATACATAAATACAGCACAGCAAAAAGGGTGCTGCTGTATGTCACATAATATGACTTTATGGTTGCCTTTGATCTTATAGCAAGGTGTAGGCTATGGAGAAAACGGTGCAATATTGGTATAGACCCTGTGCTATTGCCTACTAAATAAATACAGTACTGGGATGGAACATACCAGGTTAGGCTAAACCAAACAGGCCTCTTCAGCAAAAATATGCCATGGTAAGTGAAGTAAAACAGGGATTCTTGTCCATGACATTTCTGTTTTCACTGCATATAAACAACATTTACAGTCAAATTTTATAGGCAACTATGATGTACCAGTAATTGAAGGCTTTACAATACCTGCCCTTTTACATACAGGTGATCCCATCTTAATTGCACGTACTCCAAAGGGCCTTCAAGCAGAACTAGCAGCAATGGATAAATACTGTCAAGAAAATGGGCCAAAGGTACATATATATAGGAAACAAAACAATGATGCTCGGAAAGAACAGAAATGTCTGCACAGCTAGAAAAGTTAAAGCCTTGCAAATCTGGCCCTGACTATTGAAAATAACCCCAAGTGGAATGTGCATGTCAAAACAACACAAATCAAAACTTAGGTTTCACTATGGACCTGATTTTGAGTTAAGTGGAGGGTTACTCCATCACAAAATGTGATGGATATCCTGTGATCTACATTACCGGTGCATTATATGCAATGGCACTTGTATTAAGTTTATGATGGAGTAACCTGTCCACCAAACTCTAAATCAGACCCTAAATGTGGTTCTTAGAATGACACACACCACTGCTTCTCACTTCAATTTGACTGAGGTGTTCAGGAAAAGATAGGAATCCAAATTGCATATGGTGCTGAACTCTAGGGTTTGGACAAAATGGCACCAAAACTAGAGTGTCCCTTAAGAAATTTATGGAGGTCACATCTGATGCAACCACGGAATTCCCCTTAATTTCTCTGGAATCAGATGTAGGCTAGTCTCCCATCCAGAGAGATGTCAAATTCCCCCACTAAAATCTGCCATGAAAAGACTGAAGATAGCAGGTGAAAACCTAGCAGGCAAAGCCTGAAGTGAGCACTTCAACCTGCTCCATAAGCCAAAGTTTGCTAGTTGTTGGGAGAAAGAAGCATAGAGATTCGGCCCAGTCCTAACACTGGATTATCCTGGCATAATGGTAATGTGAACCAAAAATGTGAACATCACCATCAGTAAACAGTGAACGAAATCACAAATGGAAAGAATCTTAAAGCTCCAGAGAACCTTTTCCAGTAGGCCAAGTTAGTGACAAGTTCTATCTTGCAAAGCTAACAAACTACAGAAGGGAAAGAATGCTATTTGCACTAGCCAAACGTGGTATTCTTCCACTGAGGGGTGTTTTAATTAAAATACACCTAGCACATTCAGATACTAGTTCCAGTGGTCAGGCTGAAGACCTGGCCCACTTTCTGTAAGACTGTCCACTTTACGACAGAATCAGAGGTAACACCACCAAATTTATACTGTAACATGAGCAGCTGGACAGTGATGAAGAACACATCTTCTTTCTGTTCAGCAGCATCTCGGAGGAGCAAACAAAATGTACTGAGCAAGGGCTGCAACTTAAGAGAAAAATCAAGCTCTGACAGTCCCGTAGTCCATGTCACCTGATGCGCCAGTAAGGACAGATTAGCAATAACCGCTAGATCTCCAGTGGTGCTGCGAGGCCAGGGCGCATCAACATTCACCTGCCCATATGACCTAGTGCAAAGGAACTAAAAAAAAATTGAAACCACCCCACAACCCATGTCTCACTGAGACCTTCACTGCAAACTAGGCAAACGTCTGCCTGACTGTAACTGCAACTACAGCCTTGTCACAACAAGAAAGCACTACCCATGACAAATCAGATCAAGATCTATCCGATCTCATTTGAGATGAACAGGACTGCTCTCCTCCAAGCAAACTGAGGACATCAATGAATTATCACAGTAAGCGAAAGGACTTGGGTCCTCTAATAACTACATTTTTATCTTATTATTTTTCTTTATTATCGTATTTTAATGCTTCTGTGAACCAGAGTTTTTGTTGCTGAAACCACCTATTAGATATGTTAAAATTCAAATTCTGAGACTGAGACCCCATGTGATCTTCCTCTACACACCATGCTCCTGTCCTACAGCTGGATCCAAAAGGAAAGCCTATGTACCAGTGTGTGTTCCCTCACCTGGCCCATGAAGTGTGTGACTAGTGATAAGCGGTATTGTGCTAGGCTTGTGGATCTCTGCAGCAGCCTGGTGAGATCTATGAGCAGAACTGAATTGGATATTCAATAATGATTAGGGCTCCTGGTTTAATAATATTTATTTTTTTTACATTTCCATCTGTATTAATTTGTTTTAATGTTTTGTTAATTATATCTGTATTTACCAATATTTAATTTGAGTTTTGTGTAAAAACAAAGCTAAATAAGTATATTTCCACATTTATTTAACTGATAAATGTGCACTCATGCTTGAATTCCTAACAGGTTTCAATGATATCAACGTCCAAAGATGATAAATCAATTGACTTATACGAAAACATGCACATTTTGGTATTACTCTTGTGCATATATTCAGTTGTTTAAGCCTCTTTACTAAAATGTCTATTTTTAACCCCTTACCTGTCAATCTGCACAACTATTGACCTGGCAGTCATAACTGGCAGCATTTAGAATCATTCAAAAAATACAATTTAGGTTTTTATCTACATTTAAACATAAATACAAGCAGGCAAATAAATTGTTTTCTGTCTGTATTTATTTGAAAAGTCACCTTCTTTCTTGGGTGGGGGGTGGAACACAAAGACTATTTGTTCCAAACTACTGTACTTATTTTTACACAAGGCCATAGTTTCATACACAGGTGGTTTGAGTGTTGGATATCTGAATCTATTTTAAGGTCCGACTCAACTAATGAATGTGATAGGTAGGGCAAGATCAGAGAGTAGGGTATTTATGCAACATTATTTTTAGTATGAGGATAATCAAACGTATTCAGAAATGATTGTGAGTTAGAAAAATGTGATTCCTATATCTTAAGACCTGGTTGCATGTGGCATTGACACCTTATTGACATAGTCAATATGCTCACTTATAGATCGATCAAAAAGACCCTCAATTTGTGTTTTCTAGATTTTGGTAAGAAGAAATCTGGGGACGAGGGCTGAATCTCAGATGCAGACCTCTATCCCCAAAAGAAATCCATCAATTATGAGATTTGTTCCTAGAGTGTGCCTAGCTACATGGACCTAGAAATACTGAGAACTTTTCAACTATTTTTCATTAATTTTCCTTTGTTCCACATATAAGAATGATCCATTCTATAAAAGACTTGAATTATGTCGTTTTTGTAGGACTATCAGGTATAGCAACTTTTTTTCTGACAAATGTAATGTAAAGGTGATCTTGATGTTACTAGATTGGTACTGCCGTCAACTTTCTTTCATACATACCAACCAGTCAGGATAGAGGTCACATGTCTAAGACCGTCACTTTGGCTAAAGTTGCTGTACATTTCCAAATTATATTACATTTATTTGGTCAGCTAAGGAGTTACAATTTGTAAAGAAACTGTCAAATAACACAAATGTAGTAATAAAGCTGGCTAACGTGTTTGGGGGATTGTAATTCAGAATAACGTAGATTGTGGGGGTTATTCTAACTTTGGAGGAGGTGTTAATCTGTCCCAAAAGTGACGGAAAAGTGACGGATTTACCACCATCCATATTACGAGTCCATTATATCCTATGGAACTCGTAATACGGCTGGTGGTATATCCGTCACTTTACCGTCACTTTTGGGACGGATTAACACTCCTCCAAAGTTAGAATAACCCCCTATGTGTCTGAGATCAATCACCAGCTACCTAAAACTTAGTATTATCACCTATTACAATTGGATCCAACTATGCAGTTTAAGAAACGAGCACATTCTCCAACAGATCTGGGATTGAGCGAAGGCAGGATAAAAAATTACAAATACAATTTCTTGGTTACTCCAGACTACAGAAACCTGTTTTTATATACACTCTCCAAAATACACAAAAACAGTCAACATCCTTCTGGTCATCTAGTTGCTGCAGAATTCCAAGCTGTGCTACAGCCTCTGTCTAAATATGTTGTTTTTTCTTAAAGTCTTTTGTTTTGGAGACAGCATCTTATGTGATGGACAGTTCTAAGGTCCTGAACAAAAGACAGAAGGACTGGGATTTGATATTGCATGTGGTTATCTAGTGATTGTAATTCTCAAATGTGCATAGGAGCATTCCACAAAGGCAGGCGCTAAAGATCACTGAAACTGTATTCAAAATTGACCCATTTGCAAACAGGGGCCACTTTTTAGCTTTCTAAATTACTAATGTGGGCCACTTTTATTTTGGTAGCTGGCCTCTTTTCTGTCCCAGTCCGACCCTAATGCTGCTTCCCAACCAAGACTGAGAGGAAAAGAGACGCCTCAGCCTGATGTAGACAGTACGCATCCAATGTGGTGCACAGCATGGTCAGACTGGCCTATGGGGCAATCAGGCCGATAACCTTATATCACAGGTCAGGATGTGGGCCATTTCTGGCTGTTTGTGGGTCTGTTTTGTGGTCTGGTGGGCTGTTTGTTACTGTTAATTCTCTGAAGAAAACATTGCCTGACTCAAGTTCAAATCGATGCAGTTGTCCATACCTTGCAAACCACTTGTGCAGTGTGTCTTTACTAATTCCTAACTGCCCATAAATTGTAAACATGGGCCACATTTACAAGCATTGCACCACTTTGTAACCCCTTGCGCCACATTATGCCTGCGCCAGGGATATAATGTATGCAAGGGGGGCATTCCGGTGCTAGGGGGGTAGACAAAATGGCACAAAGAAATCTATGAGATTTATTTGAGTCATTTTTAACAACATTTTTAACACCTGCTAAGAGCAGGTGTTAAAAACAGGCTCCCATTGTTTTTAATGGGCACCTGGGTGCTTTGCAGGATTAGCGTTATAATTTTTTTTGCTAATACTGCAAAGCGCCAGACTAGCGTAAAAAATGATGGCGCTAGTAGCCCTGACTACTGCCATGATGCGCCATATTTTAAATACGGCCCACACATGATGACATTAGGGGGGCGCTAAGAGGAACAAGAAAAGGGATGCTGTACTAGGGGAAGCACCACTCTTCATAAATATGCCCCATGGTCCCTTTTTTAGCCATCTAATTTACTAATGGGGCCACTTTTGTTTTACTGCCTGGGCCTATCTTTTGTCCCAGTCCAACCCCTGTATATGGATGCAGACTGTATGATTGGTCATTGTTCTCCATCCGCTAAAGAATTTAGCAAGTTAGTAAACTGCAAGATTGTGCACTGCAAAACCATATGGTGCACTTTTTTCTGTAGACTACAGCCACCAAGCCAAACTGTATCCAGGCCCGTGGCTACCATTGGAGCAGCAGGTGCGGTAGTGCCACCACAAAGAGCACTGAGGGGCCCATTGAATCTTGATAAATGTTATATTTACTACCCCAACAGCAGTCAAAGGGGACATTTTCCTTGCTTGCGCCAGGGCCCTTGGCACTCTTGCTAAACCACTGAATGTATCATTGCCACAAATGGATACAGGACCATGAGAGCACCGTGTTAGTTTCTGGCTACTGTCCTTCCAGGGACACTCGTTACACTTGTCACAAGGATGGCCCCGATGCCCTAGAGTTCCTTACGCCCCGAGGCATGCTGCACAGCTGCTCTGAGTGAGCCGCACTGTACATCCTGTCCGGCGCCAGCACTGATGAAAAACCTGTTCGTAAGCGGATGTAATTCTATAGCCTTAGCAGGTTTTGAAAAATGTTATTAAGCGTTTTTGCTGGCATTATATTCACTGTGAGTAACGCATTAACAGTAGTCTAGCTGCAGTGCTTGTCCTGCTTCATCGCCAGGGCATCTTGAATTATGCGGCAGAGGAAGACCAAATTATGCAGCAAGGTTGGGTAAATTAGGTGATAAGGATAGACAAAGTATGCTACATAATTTTTACTGATGTTAGCACTTTATGGGCAAAGGTTTCTCCTCATTAATATCGGTTTCTCAGCAATCAGCAATTGAAAGTCGAACTGCCTCTGCGTGTCAAAAGGCCTCCGAGTGGGTGGTAACATGTGTGGTAGTGGTTAAGTAGCTTGTGATCCTTTTGAACTAGAAACAACATTTTTTATTGTTTATAATCTGCAAAATATATTGAAGGTGGTGGGTTATGCTGCAAGTGTGTCAAATCCATAATTATGTGCAGTGCTTTAAATGGAAAAATAGAAGTGCAGGTACTCTGTGATAGAGTACCTGCTTGTTTCCGAGAAGTGCCGGTACTCTCCAATTAAAAGTATTACGTTTATCTTGAGATATGCCTGTACTCTCCCTCTCAAAATAAAAAAGTGCCGGTACTCAGTACCGGAGAGTACCGGCCCATTTAAAGCATTGATTATGTGTAAAACGCTGCGAACACAGAACTGCATAATTCCAGTGGCCCGGCTCCTCCTCTACTAGCCAATTAATGAAAATGTTGTTTCTGACTGCTGGCTTCAGTGGTGTAGCAAGGCTGCCAAGCGCCATAGAACAAGCAAGGAAAACGAACCCACAATTTGCTGACTGTGTAAAAAACATCCAATAATATTCAGGGTGGACTGGGCCCCTCAAGATTCTGGGCCCCGGATCAACTGCACCTGCTGCACCACTGACAGCGATGCCGCTGGCTGTCTCACACACCTCTGTGTTCCACCATTTCATGATGCCTGTGAATGGTCTGCGAACCAATGAGACGCCTTCTTTTGTTCTCCAGTTAACACATTCCTGGTTTTTTGGTAGCGAGGCTTCTTTTGAACGCTGAACATGGCACTAGAGCTTAATTTCCCCGGTCTGTAACTTCCCTGGGCAGACATTTCAGTGTGCGCTAAGCGTTTTCATTGACTGGCGCCTTTCTGTGTGCATGTGAAGTTTTTCCAAGCGTTCAGAAAAGGCCCTGTTGTCGCACTGGGAGCTTTGACATTCACAGAACGGTAGCAGGGGCTCTGCAGTCTATGGTGTGGTCAATGCTGAGAGCACCGACAAAAGCTCAGCGCTTCCCTCTCCGAATGATAAACCCGCCCAGAGATGGTTTCCACAGTGACCGACCGGCAGAGAGGCAGCTTCCCTTAATGCGACATGCGGCCTGTGTGTCCTCGTCAGCGAGAGCGCGAGAGGGCCCTTGAGTTCACCCGGTGCAGAGCCCCAACCCACGCAGCTCCTGCTTTTGGAAACTCATTCGTTTTGTAGTATCTTTCACGAATCTTTCCAAAAGAAATAATATGTAGCTCACTTCAAAGTCACTCTTAGAGCTCTACCCAATCTCATTTCCAGAAAGAGGGCCTGGTTGAAAAAGGTAATTTACACTTTCATGTAAGTTTACAGTTTCGAGTAAGTTTTCTACTTTCAATATTCACAAACTCTAAGGCCCTCATTTACAGGGATTTGGCATAGGGCAGCATAGCAAGCCGCCTTGCTGCCCTAGCCAAAGTGAAAGGGCAGGAATGTACCCTATGTATGCACTATGGTGCATTCCTGCCCTTTCCGCGCCAATGCAGACACCCATGGTGCAAGGGTGTCTGTTTTGTCGGCAGGGATGTTTTAGTGCAGGAAGGGGTCCCGTCCTGCACAAACACAATCCTCAGAGGCATTTTCCTCTTTCCTTGTGAGCTGCAGAATGCACCACACATGGAAAGAGGTAAAACAAGAATAAATAAAAATATTTCTCCTCGTTACGCCTGACCTCGGGAGGTGTAAGGCAAGGCAGATCCCGAGGTGTACATGGTTTTGTACATCTGGGGAAGCATCAAAATCCACGGGTGTGGTATGGAAACCCCCAGCGCAAAGCCCATGGAAAGGCTCCTGAGCAGAGTAAGGCAACTCAGTGATTTATGCTGCCTTGCCGTTCTCCATATCTGTAAAGCTATTCAAAGCCACGCCAAACGGCTTTGCGTGGTCTTATAGATATGATTTTGTAGTATGAGCAGCCAGAGCTCCCCAAAAAGTGATGCTCTGGCAGTGCAAGGGGCTCATAAATATGCCCCACTATGTAAGCTTACGACAAAAATGTAAGTTGCATGTCTCCCCCCACCCCCAGTAATGCAATTGTCTTACTCTTGTGAGGGTAGATGACGTCCCTACCTATGCCCCTCTCACTCATCCCGAATCCCAACCCTTTTTGTAGTAAGTCTGTCCCTTCTTTCCTCCACTGCCCTTGGTCGCTCCCACTTTTATTACTAAAACCTATACATACGTGTGCAGAGAACTCTACACACATGAGCATAGGTAATGCGGAGGCATAGAACTCTGCACCTAGTTCGTGAATTGCAATTTGTAATGTTTGTAGGAATACAAATGTACTACAAAGTACAGCTTGTGAATCAGGCTTTGTGTATTTCCCCTTCATGTAACATACATAACCCCATCATGAGACAAAGCATATATGTTCTGTTGTGGTTTTTCTGTGTACTTCCACTGCATCTTGTTTATGTGTATTTCATAAATCAGTATGTATATCTTTGAATACTGTGGTGTGTAATTCACATTTTTCTTCAGTCCCCTACAGCTTAAAGAATGGAGCAAAAGGTCAGCCCACTTCAGCCAGTGGCTAACTTCTCTGTGAGAAATGTATTCCGTCCTTTCACAAGGAGCACAGCAATACACAAGGTAATTTCGTTAAGTACAAGGGACTACTTTGGTTATGTGTGCTTTTGAGACCACTTATTTTTGCTTTAAGCCAATATTTTTTTTTTAAATGGCAAGTGACCATCAGCTGTTGGGGTGAGCACCTGTTAATAAATTCTACAAAATCTAGGATGACAAACAGGGTCGGCCTTTAGCTGGGCCCATGCACAGGATGTTGACATTGAAAGAGGTGCAGGAGCTTTCTGCAGCAGGCTCTCTCTGACCTAGTTCCTAACAAAAGTGTGTTAACTACTGTCTCTAGTGGGCCACCGCAATCATGTCTACATTTTGCGTTTTTGCTCCCCTGGCTCTTCTAACTCTTGTCACTTCACTTTCCCCTTACCTTCTCATTTTCCAACAGTCAATTAAAGATGGCAGGCGGAAGGACACCATATTTGGTTTCAAGCTCTTTGCAAAGGTCAGCTCTTATGACAAAACTAGCATTGACCACGGCAACCACAGGCCTCTTAGCTTTGCCAGTGTTGTGCTTCTTCGCACTGTTATTTGTAATTTTTTATCGCATTTTAAAATTATGGCCATAAACCCCGAAATGCAAAGAAAAATCCATGATGACGGGATACGTGAGAGTTCAGTGTGCCCGTGTGTGCTAGTGCTGCACTTTGGTTTACGGTTTGTGACGCGCGGTTATGTTGTGTACGAAAAAGAGGTCATTAGAGAACAAGAGAACGTGTGTAAAAAGAATGGAGGGCTCGGGGATAAGGAGGAGGAGAGTGATAAGGAGGTGGGGAGAGAGAGAGCGGGAGGCAGCCAGGAACACTTCCAGCAGCGCATGCAACCGCAACTGTCAGAAAGTTCGGCGAGCAGAGCCTCGGCGCTGTTCCTTGAGTAGTGCACACCAGCAGCGCTTGCCCCAGCCGGGGCATGTGGTGTGGGCAGAATGGCTACTTTTGACGAGGTTCTGAAAGAAGTCGGAGAGTTCGGGAGATTCCAGAAAAGGGTCTTTCTGCTCCTGTGCATGACCGGCATAACGTTCGCGTTCCTCTTCGTCGGGGTGGTCTTCCTGGGTCAGACTCCGGAGCAGTACTGGTGCCGCAGCCCCGCCGTGGCCGAGCTGAGCAGGCAGTGCGGCTGGAGCGCGCAGGAGGAGCTGAACTACACCGTGCCCCCGGCGGAGGGCAGTACAGCGCCCAGCCAGGCGGAGGGCAGCTCGGCGCACAGCCACTGCCTACGCTATGACGACCGCGAGTGGAACCGCACCGCGCTGGGCTGCGGGGGCCCCGCTGCGCCGCTCTCCAACCACAGCGGGGCGCTGCCGCTCACCTGCGAGGACGGCTGGGTGTACCAGGAGGTGCGCACCACCGTTGTCAGCGAGGTAAGGGCCTCTGGGCGCCGCATCTCGACTACTCGCACTTTCATTCTTAAAGCCAGTATAAATATGAGTTGTGCCAAAAAGCGGATGGCCGCGGAGGGCAACCTGTCTTAGGCTTTTTACCAAAAATCAATTAACCATCTAACAAAAAGTTATAATATGATAGTTGTGATCTGCATTCGCATATTGCACGTGCCCTCCCTTAAACGGTATGGTAGATGCATTTCACAACTCACAATTAATTTGTTGTGCAGTTACACGTGCTCGCATTTTCTATTACTATAGTAGCTGAACTCTCCGGTTTCCCGTGCCCATGTGTGAATTACTGATCCACTTCTGATTTTTCTTTGCATTAAGGCAATTTTTATTCTTAAATCTAAAATGGGATAACCAGACTACAAATAACAGAGCGCAATGGTGAACTTCTCACACATGGAATTGAGAAACTTAATAGTTCCGTAGTAGTCAAACACTTGCTCAGTCAGTATTGGAAAGCTGGCAACAGCACCTTGGTGTTTGCCATTAATGACAGAAACGTATCCTTTCCACCAAGCATTCTTACATGCTGCTTCTATTTTCCTCTAAAGTAAACAAATAGGTCTCAAACCAAAAAAGCTTTTCTATTTAACAAGTATATGTTTGCAATAATTTTGGAAATTTCGATTGGTTCCAAGAAAGGTGGCATCTAGACTTCGTTTTTATGTTTACCATGAAAAATGCAGGACTCTGACAGGATAAATTGTGCAAGATTGCAAACACATATATCCTATGATGATTCTGTTGCGGAGTAATTTGAATGTACAATGAGTTATTACTAGAAAAGAGATTAAAAGTAGTCCTCTTAGTATCAAAATTAATGATAAAGCAACGAAAGGTGCACAGTGTTTAGGTGGAAATAGTCTGTTTTCATGAACCGAACATATGATATATAAGGGTGCTCCTAAGGGTGAGCTATGGTGGTGCAGTGCTCGAGAAGGTGACGTGATATAATACAGACAAATATTACGTAGCAAGAAAACCACAAAAGCTTCTTGATAAATAAAGCACACTAAGGGGGTCATTCTGACCCTGGCTGTAGACTACCGCCAGGGCCAACGACCGCAGGAGCACCGCCAACAGGCTGGCGGTGCTCCCATGGGCATTCTGACCCCGGCGGTACAGCCGCGGTCAGATACGGGAAACCGGCGGTGTCCCGCCAGTTTCCCGCTGCCCATGGGAATCCTCCATGGCGGCGCTGCAAGCAGCGCCGCCATGGGGATTCCGACCCCCTTACCGCCAGCCTGGTTCTGGCGGTTTTGACCGCCAGAACCTGGCTGGCGGTAACGGGTGTTGTGGGGCCCCTGGGGGTCCCTGCAGTGCCCATGCCAATGGCATGGGCACTGCAGGGGCCCCCTAACAGGGCCCCACCAAGATTTTCAGTGTCTGCCAAGCAGACACTGGAAATCGCGACGGGTGCAACTGCACCCGTCGCACCCCTTCCACTCCGCCGGCTCCATTTGGAGCCGGCATCCTCATGGAAGGGGGTTTCCCGCTGGGCTGGCGGCGGCCTTCTGGCGGTCGCCCGCCAGCCCAGCGGGAAACTCAGAATTACCGCGGCGGTCTTCTGACCGCGTAGCGGTATTCTGCCGGCGGGACTTTGGCGGGCGGCCTCCGCCGCCCGTCAAAGTCAGAATGACCCCCTAAATGTTCATAAGCAAACAGTTAACTCAATGCCGTGCCCATTTTTAATCGCAATAAATCAAGCATTTGATCATCTACGCCTCAACGTTTTAACCCAGTTGGATATGATTTATGGTAGGGTCTTCATTAGGACCAACAAAGGGCATACACCCTCACACGTCTTGAAGTAAGTATTGGTGACCTGTGTGTGTTATGCCATCAGGTAAAGAGGATCAGGTAAGTACCCTCTATTTGGTCAGGACCCGCAAAATGAGGTCCTACAGAATAAACAGAGGTCGGAATCAAAAATTAATAGTGTAGAACCAATCTGTATCGACCATTACCAGTGGTAATTACCTCCCAACTGTTATATAGAAATCCAGTTATAAGGACCTTCAAGATACTCTTGTGTTCCTGAATCATAAATAAAGACCTCTTCATTTTTTATTCAAGGGAGCAAGTTATATACAACTTAAGCATAGATTCTGAGTACTACTGGATTTATCTCAATTATGTATAATAATCAATCAATCAGGATGTTTATAGTGAGGCTGCTTCACCCGTGAAGGTCTCAAGGCGCTATGGGGTTGTGCTGCGGGATCACGCTGCTTGTGCCTGTTGGATCAACATCCAGGTCTTGAGGTCCGTGCTGAACAGTTGGAGTGATGGTGAGGCACTGAGGTGCACGGGGAAGGTGTTCCACTTCTTAGCCGCCAGGTGGGAGAAGGAGCGGCCTCAACTGTTTGCCCTGCAGATGCACTGGGTAGATGCCAGGGAAAGGAATCTGGAGGGGAGTTCTCTGGTAGGTTGGTGGAAAGTCACTCAATTATTAAGGTACACTGGTCCTTCATTGTGTAGTGCCTTATAAGCATGGATGAGCAGTTTTAACTAGCAGATCTTTGCGACTGGTGCCAACGGAGTTTCCTGAGGTGAGGGATGATGTGCGACTGTCTGGGGAGGTTGAGGATGAGTCTGTTTGCTGTGTTCTGGAGTTTCCTCATGAGTTGGGCCGTGATTCCTACGTAGAGGGAGTTGCCGTAGTCCAGTCTGCTGGTGACAAGATCTTGTGTGACGGTTCGCCTGGTGTTGAGTGGGAGCCACCTGAAGACCTTCCTGAGCATTTGGAGGGTGAGGAAGCAGGCAGAGGAGACAGCGCTGACCTGTTTCTTCTTGGAAAGCTGGCTGTCGAGGATGATGCAGAGGTTTCCGGCAAATTTGGAAGGTTGGGGTAGGGCCCAGTTCAGGTGGCCACCATTTGTTCTTTCATAGGGTTTCCTTGCCTTTTCAGAAGATGAGTACTTCTCTCTTGTCTGTGCTGAGTTTGAGACAGTTGTTGTTAATCCAGACACCTACCTCCTTCATGCATTTTTTAAACCTGTCTTTGATGGTTGTTGGGTCGTTTGTCAGGGTGAGGATGAGTTGAGTTTCATCAGCGTAGGAGATGATGTTGAGTCCGTGGCTCCTGATGATGTTGGCCAGAGGCGTCATGTATACTAATAATAATAATATAATGCAAAAAAAGCATACTTTTTGCAAAATCAATAGGCCTGGGAAACATGCAAACAAAGGGATACACAAATGCTTTGGTATTAGTTTGTAGCAACAATGGAGGCAGTGGTGATAATGTAATGGTGGCAATGTTCTGCATACAAATGTTGCATTTTTGGTATGAGTTGCACAAAAAATACATGGTGGTACTCATGGTAGTATTCGTAACAGTGGTTGTGGGGGTAGTGGAAATAGTGCTAACAGTGGTAGTCATGGTGTTGTAGTAGTGATGGTGGTGGCATACTAATTTTGGTGTTAGTAATATTAATCGAGATGGCAGTGTGGGAGGTGGAGGTGGATGTTAGTGAGTGAGAGGCGGCATATTGATGGGGAGAAGAAAGGTGTGTTAACTGAGGAGCAGAGAGATGTTGGATCTCATTTAAGTTCTGACAAAAGCCTAAAACCTAAAAAACCCTTCTGCAAAATAATATAAAAAAGTGTATCCTGCCTACAATGCATGGTTGAGTTATAGAATTGAATGAGTGATGAATTTACATTGAGATGAGAAATAGTTTCGAATGCATTTAAATGCATACCCTCTATATGGTGCATAATCATACCACAAATTGCCAATAACACGAGGTAAGAAAGAAATACTTGGCTAGGTCGAAACAAAGCCTCCTCAGTACATTTTAAAGCATTGGTAACAATGCATATTACATACAACTCCGCTGTCAAGCCAGCCCTAAAAACGACTCTCTAAGCTGTAGCAGTAGCCTTTGAACAATCTTGGAGCTCTACAATTTGCAATATATAATGACCATTCCACAACATCAGTTCTAGCCAAACCCTCCATGATTCCAGTGGCTACTTCCTTAGGTCAGAATTCCATTTAAATGCACCTGCTTCACGCAGAAGTAGAACCATTTGAAAAACTTTATTGTGCAAGTACAGTGTTTCCATGTAAATATAAATGTGCCTTACTCGTCACATAGTCTGTCAGTTGATTGATATTATGCAGCTGATAAACAAAATAAGGTGTTTGTAGCTCAAATTGATCCAGAGTCATATTTGCAAAGAGTTTACAAAATGCATAGCAGCAAGTACATTTGCCGCACTGCCTAGTGTGAACCAACTTAATCAAACATACGTGGTTTTTGTACCTAATGCAGCAGAAATGTCTGTGTGCTGACAGCGCTAAGTGCGCATGTCACAGTAAAAGGGAAAGGGTTTCTTCAGAGTTCTGGGTATTGTGCATGGTTGAGGGGGCGCTTTATATCTCAGCCCCCTTCAAACATTGGCTGCATAGACATGCGGCACATGCCCAAATTGGCACAGCATGTCTGAAGAATGAAGCTTACTTAGGCGGTGACGCATTTCAGCCCAGCTATCCAAACACCCTATCAAAAGGCAGGTTAGAGCGGAGTGAAGCAGGGTCAGCCCCAGCCTTATCCTGACTTCTGACTGGGTGCTCAACAGACCCATTTCCAGTTGGATATGGGCGCATTGCTCAGCCTTCCAGATGCCTACAGGCAATATCATTGGAGTAAAGGTAAACATTACGAGACGCTTGTGCTGTGCCTGAGTATTTCATATAAACCTCGGAACTCCTGTGCATAATGTTCACTGTAACTGCCATAGATGTTGTTCGATGTCTCACTCACCCTCAAACCGTGGCCCATATCTAAGAAAAAGTGGCGCATCAGAGCTGATGCGCAACTTTTTCTGCACCCCCCTACCGCCACCTAGCGATACCATGGTTGCACCATATTGATAATATGGCACGCCATGACCGTCGTTAGCACAATAGCATCAACACTTTTGAGGCCATTACTGCGCTTTGCTACACTAGCGTCAACAATTTTGACGTTAGTGTAGCAAAGTGCAACGGGGCCCATAGGTTTCCATGGGAGCGTCATTTTAACGCCTACTCTGAGCAGACATTAAATATGACGTCACAAATGCCACAGAGAAATCTGTTAAATTTCACTGCATCATTTTTTATGAGCCTCCAGGACCTGAACGCCCCCCTTGGATACATTATGCCTGGCACAGGCATAATGTGGTGCAAGGGTTTACAAAGTGCCACCACCGCACCAACCCTTCTCACCTCTCTTTCAGCAAGAAACTAAAAATGTTTTCATTTGTCAGTGAAGGTTCAGCCACAGATTAATTTGTCAATGCCATGAACTCCTTGGTGTTCACATGTTCTGCCCAAACCCTAAATTAAATGGTATAAAAAATAATAAAAAGCAAATTCAGACTTGGATGAAACATTCAGAGATATGCTTCATTTAAGATTAGTATAGACATCTGAGCTAACAGCCCAAGATTTATGTATTTTTAGGCTACTTGTTCCAAATCACATACAGAAAGGGGCAGTGATGTCATACCAGTGGCACATTGATCACTATAAAAATTGCAAAAATATCATTATTGCAAATATAAAGAGGGGAAGATGCCCAGTTGCTATTTCTTGGTAAAAACAATTTGCTCGATCAGAAGTATTTTTAGATGTTAACTGGCCTCTCAGCCTATTGAAAGGTAACATGTTTTTATCACCTTCTTCAAGGATGATCAACCTTGAAAAGATGAAAGGCAGAGTTAATAAGGCTGGATTCACAGATTTGTCATGCTGGTGCAATAGATGACTGAGCTACTAGACCAGGCTGGTACACTAAATACTTTTAATGTCCACTTAAAAGAAAAAAAGTGCATTTTCACTTGAAACCTTTAAAAAAATCCTTTCACTATTGAAATACCCTCGTACAATTTGCACGAGCTTCAGCTTTTCTAAAAAGCACCACTGGACTGCATAGCTGGGCAGAGAGTTTTACCAACTCCAAAAAGTCATCCCCAGGATGCACTGGTCGTGCAAAGCTTGGTTTATCAGTTGGAAAAGTGAAGCTGGGGCTGCACTGCTAGTGCAAAGAATGTTTTACCAAATCAAAAATATTTCCAGGCCCAGATTTTTTCAACGTTTCTAGGAGGAAGAACCCCCCTGCGTACCCTTCAAGGACATGGGGCTTGTTCACTTTGCTCACAATCATGGATCTAAACAATATACTTTCGCCCCACCACTTTCCAAGTTCACCAGCCGCCTCTGCTGCTGTTTGAAAGCTGAGGTCATTTCAGTTGCTCCAACCGCTCTCAACACCCTGAAGTTCTCTCTCTTATATCAAGCCATCAGTCTCAGCTAATGCAGCAAAACAGGTAGGATTCGCCTCCCCTATAAAGCTGTCTGGGGCACCTGCTCTGGGAGCTGTTGCTTACAAAGAGAGCTGGGTAACAGAAGTCTGCTGGGTTTAGAACCGGGGAGCATTCACCCCTTCAATGATGGGAGAATCCATGCACCTACCCTCAACATCTTAGGTGTTGTTGAAAAGAGGTGTAAGTATTTATGTGCAAAAGGGGAGTTAGGAACAGGAGAAAAGAGAGAAATATGGAGTGAGATGGAGAGTAAAAGAGATGAAGGAAGAACGAGAGAGAAAGTCTCAAAGAAAGAAAGAGGGGGAGATAAAAAAGAAACCGAGTGAAAGTAAACAAGAAAATGGTGAGGAAAAGAGTGTGAGCGAGAAAGGCAAAGGCTGGGTAGAGATGTTTCACACCATTCCGAGTGCTGCAATGGGTCTAATTGGCTTACAAGACACCATGCCAGACCCAGAAGTATAAAGTGACATAAGCAATTTGTGACACAATACTGTCCACCTACATCTTACAAATTAATAAGTGCAAGATAAATATTTCGAAATTTCAAAATATAAATAGGATTGCTAGTCATTGGGGTGATGTAAATTGAGATGTATTTGAGGAAAATATAGGATGAATTTAAAAGCTGTATGCACCGTTGCGCTGACTAATACAAAGGATTGGGAAGCCTGACCCCAAGATGACCACCCAAGGTCTCACAAGACTGCAGCTTTTGTTGCTGATCTCGCGAGACGTCTGATTGACTATCTTGTGGTCATGCTGTCCTAACCTGCAAAGGGGCAACCCAGCATGGCTACCATAGTAGGGTCAGGCTAGCACTCAAGTCCTGACATTAGCATTAAAAAAGACTGCTCGGGAGACGGGGGAGTAACCCTAAAAATTATGTTTTTTCGGTAGGACTCGTAGGCTAAAGAATCATATATAAAACGACTTCTGATAACTGGTGTACTTCTCAGAGGTACAATAGTCCCTGCTGCCTTGCTGTGGAAACTCTTCTTATGAGACTGCAATAGTCGCCTGGGCTGGTGCAAGATGTGACTGACTCTCTACACAATTGCTGAAGAGACTGACTTGAGCAAGCTTATGTTTGAAGGGGATTACCCAAAGCTCGCTTTTTCTCTGCGGTATACAACATGTATAGCACACAACTGCACTGTCAAGCCTAACCTAAAAAACAGTGAGTAAAGTGAGTCCTTTGCCATTTTTGAGTTTTACTGTTAACTCAAATTCATGTTCATATAACAGACACTGGTGTCAACGCTGCAGTTACTTCAGCAGGACACTTATCCTTTGAAGGGTTACAAATATGTTGCATATCTTTTTTAATTCGCATACCTTAAATCGTAAAGTACCTCCTAATGAGACAAATGCATAACAGATATGAAATGTACTGTGCTGTTCTGCGGAGCTGTTTTTAATGGAAACAAATGCTGCATAGTTGCAAGATAAAGTGTCTTTCCTTTTGGCATGATATAGTTAATCGTGTAGCATAGTTTGGTTTTCCAGTGCTGCATAACTCCCCGAAGCCCTGCATATAAGGTGCGGAATGGAAAGAGTGTCCAGTCTCCAGGACCAGACAAAATCTATTGTTGTTCTGGAAGCTCAGCGATTTAAAACATTTAGTTAAACTCAGTGTTGACCAAACTGCATGTCTACGGTTTGCTGTGTTTTTTACCATCTTTCTTCATTTTTAGGGGAAAGGTTCAAATGTTTTGTTCCCTAAGATTTTTAGCAATATTTAATTGCACTGATTTATTTCTCTCTTTCTTAATTGACGTGTTGTTTGTATTTGTTGTAGTACTAAGTGTCATTGCTTTTGTATGCATCTGGATGTACCACAATAGATTAAAATATGTGTTGTGTTTTGATATTATTGGGTGAAGCCTACCCCGAACACAACGTGAACATAATGAACAAATATGGCAGCACAACATGAGAAGTGGTATTGTGGCTAATTCACAGACTTTGAAACCTAAATAATGGGTATTTCACGATTGTTTTTTTACTACTTCACTAAATTGTGTCACCTTGGGCATATCTCATTCACTTCTCTCAACTACCTATTAGTAGTAGAGCTGATCTGAAATTGTATGTGCTTACTCACCGCATGCACCCTTACCATGACGAAATGTCATATTGTTAATGTAAGTTTATATTCAAATTATATTGGCAGGAATGCAGACATTCTTGGGCAAAAATGTGCAGCTTTTGCTCTAATTTTGCATTTAAATTCCCTAACTAACAGTTGTGATAGGTTAAATATGTGGTGCCTGGAAACACGTGGGGTTGCTTTTCTACTGCACTTTTCTTTCAGAGTATTTTCAATTTTTGTGCTACATAAATAGTAGCCGTTAGACTGAGCCCCTGGAGCATCACACATGAAACATGGCGTCAAATCATGTAGCTGGACTGGAATTTGCAACTTCAACAAAACATCCATTTCTTCTCAACAATGTCTTCTTCTCAGCACTCTACAAAGCAGTCATCTAGAAGATGACACACAAGATTGCATCAAAGACATATAATTGGCACAGATGCCTTCAGACTCAACCGCCACCATCAGCAAAGCATGTGATAATTGCAGAGCTTAATTTGTGCTTGTTGTTTCTGGTGCAGGGCATCAGCACTTATTTTTGAGGGCCGCAGTTATTTTTCTGCCTCAAGCATTTAGTGGGAGCAAAAGACACATATGGTTGAAGAAGGAGGAAGGGAAAAATGAAAAAGCGTCACAAAGGTAGCAAGCAGAAAGCTGCAAGAGTGAGCTGAAGGGGCAGGGAGTGGCTGTAAATGGACTGAAGCTGCCCAAGATGGCTTCAGGATTACGCTGCCTCAGTATTCCGTACTAGCACATTTAATTGCGGCAGCCGTGTGTTTAAGAGGAGGGCTTTGGGCTCTGGCACGTTTTTATTTACAAATTAAGCAGTGGATAATTGTGCTCTGCAGCAGAAAGAAGCCAACAGTTAACTTATTTAGCATACACATCTGTACACACAATGCTCTATACAGATACTTAACACGTTCTAGTTGGCCACTATCCTACATAATGCATCAATTAGGTATATCTTCAATGCCCGATCAGGGGTAGTACACTTTACATAAACACATTAAAATACAATATGTTAGCCTTCTACCTAGCTAGGGAGGACAGGACTGGGAAACCAAAAGCAGCCCTAGCACAAATTCTCAAACTAGTCCCATCACCCCTCCACTTCCAGCTCTATCTCTCTTTACATCCGTCCATTCTCTCCTTCTCCTCCCTCTCTGATTGCTCGCTCTTTCCACCCCCACCCCCCTCATGAAGCCCCCTCTGCCTGCTGCAATTAACCTCAGGGAGCTGGAGAAAGTGAAACAGAGGCCCCGGACATCCGAAAAAAACAGCCGCCAATGGCTCCAGCCCATCAGGGAAAAATGCCTGATAAAAAAAAGGCCTGTCCGGCCTGTTGCTGACCACTATCAAGAATAGCTCACTGTTAAGTAATACAAAAATCAACCAAACGAAGCATAACTATAGAGCGGACGTCCAGATGCTAAAAATGCTTATATATACACATGCACTTAATATTACATGACTTAACACGCATAAGATGTGATGTTGAGCTTCCAAACCGATTTCAGAAGTTTCAACTGTTTACTAAAGACCTGAGGAGATCAAACTAGCACAAACAAGGACACTGAGATATTTGAACTTGGCAAAACTTTTCACATTGCTCTTATCTGACTAGTACATTTTAAAACGTGATGGACCTTACCCGTATTTGCTCCAGAGGCAGGTCGCCATTTTAAAGCAGTACGCTCATCTATATCAGTTTCCGGGACAAAGCAGGGCGATTGTCCTTTCTTCCTGTTTCAAGACACTGCCCAAATGCTTAGGGAGCAAACTGCACTTCTGACTTCTTCACTTGAATTGAAATTCGTTTGCTACGTATTTTTCCATGTTAGTAATCTCTACACGAGCTTCTTAAATTTATGGTAAACAAATGGTAATTGACACCTGAACTCCATGTTTTTAATCCCGAGATTCATCTGGAAAGATACTTTAGTCCACTTGATGCAGTGCTTAATTTGTAAATAAAAACGTGCCGGTGCTCAAAGCCTTTCTCTTAAACACGCGGCTGCTGCAATTAAATGTGCGAACAGGGAGTACTGAGGCAGCGTGATCCTGAAATTATCTCGGGCCTCTTCAATCCATTTAAAACCCCTCCCTGTCCCTTCAGCTCACGCTTGCAGCTTTCTGCTTTCTCCCATTGTGAAGCTTTTTCGTGTTTCTCTTCCTCCATCTTTCCCAAATGTGTCTTTAGCTCGCTGTAAATGTTTGAGACAGAAGCCTAATCGCCGGCCCTAAAAAAAAAGTGCCGGTGCTTAGCACCGGTTACAACAAGCACAAATTAAGCACTGACTTGATGTAAACCAAGACTGTAACGTTCAAATTGGATCAGATTGTTCTTTCGAAGGCCAGGACATGAAACATGTTGTCTCAATGACATGCAGTTAATCTGGTCAACCTTCCATGTTGGACTGGCCGTTCGGGAAGTTTGCCACTGCCAGACGGGACAGCGACTAAAGGCCATGGCGTGGGACTTTTCCTTTTGTGCTCATGTGCAATGAGTGGATCAACAGAACCAGCTCACACGCTTGCTTTTCAAGATGTCGCGTCTGGCAGTGCCAGAATGCCGGAAATGGCAGTCCAAACTTTGCTTTATACTGGCGTCTTGTTTGCTATGTCGCGATTTTGATGGAAATGGTAGCACCTGGGTTTGAAGGTAACAGTGCTTCAGCCAGGATCGCTAAGCCTGCATCTAGTCACATTGCATGAACATTGTGAATCAAGGGTGAGGGTCCTCGTTTACCAAACTGCACCCCCCTTGCACTTCAAGGCAATTTACGGATCTATCTGAATATTGTGTTTTGCCCATCTTTGCTTTTTACTCTAATGCCACGGCTGACATTGTTAGTTTGTACCAATGTCAATGCTCATTTTGCAGTCTTTTGTTGCTACTGATGCCTATTGATTGATTTGCAATCAATAGGTCAAGCTTGATTTTCCACACACCAAATCTGGACGCCAAACGGAAGTGAGCAAAACACTCCCATATAATGCACAATAAGTTGGCATTTGGTGCATTACATCTTGGGTGTGCATTAGAACTGTTTGGATTTGTTAAGTGTGTATAACGTAAAGTAGGCTCTGTGTGATATGTTCCACTGTAGTAATTAACACCTGGTATTGCTAAAGGTTATTTTGTTAATTTAATGTTTTTTGTTAATGTAGCGTTCTAAGTTCTGCACACAGTGATGACAATACAATGTTGCAATCACATTAATGTCCACTGATCAATGCTTGATCGTCCTCCAGCTCATAGTAAGACTTGCCCCAGATCTTAGAGTATTTCTGAGGACACCCCCAGGCCTGATAGATCAGTTTTTCCAGCATGGCGCACCCGTCCACTCCTCCCACGGCTGCCAGGGTGGGGAGAGAGGGACCTCCATTTTTTATTTTGATTGTGGGTGCTCTCTCATTATTCCCTTTATATAAGGGATATGGGCCATCCTCCTACAGACAGCTCCATGTGGCTGCCTGCTGTGTCAGATTCTGGTGGCCGACAGGTAACCGTGGACATGTTAGCCCTACCATGTGGGATGATCTGGTTAAGAACAGAAATTGCTCTGATCCAAATCTGTATTCGGCTCTCTTTTTGTCAAAAGCTTTCATTCAATCATCTCTATATACGTCCCCTACCTTTTTGCATCCAGTTGTTGGTAATCTCTTTCTAAGGTTTTCAGCTCGGAAAAGCACCAGATACTTCGGTGAGGGGTTATTTTTACATTGTTCGTCATAGTGCTTGCCCTAATTTGGGGCATGAGCTTGATAAGATGTGTGTATTCTTTTATTCCCCCCCCCCCCCCCCCATCATAGCTATTTGCTTCAGTTATTTTTGTGGCATCCTGTTAGGAGTTTAGTTTTCCACTTTGAAGTTGGCATTACCCAGAAGACCAGATGCAGGGCAGGGCTGGACTCGACTGGTCTATAGGGCAATCAGGCAATGCCCGATGGACTGGTGTGAGAGATCAGTGTGTGGGCTGGTTTTTTTGTAGCAGTTTGGGGGCCTATTTCATGGCCAGGTGGGCCGGTTTTCACTGTTGATATCCCTGATATTAGTACAGATATTGCGCTTTTTCGATTGAAAATGGTTTTATTCGATTTTTTAGGAATATTGTTATTGAGAGTTCCTTTAAACGTTCTGGAAAATCCCAAAACACTGACGTTGTGTAAGATCTGCCTTCCGCGTCCTCACCATCGCTCCCAGAATTCGTGCAAGGCCTTTTAGTTTAATTATGCTTTTGCACATTTCTTAGACTTGTGTGGTCACAGTTTTAATGCTTCTTCTGTAGCTTTTGTTATTTCTGACATCTGTGGCACCTTCCAGCATCTCTGTGTACTGTATGACCTTATTAGTTTGAGTAACTTTTCTCCCTTTCTCTTTGACCATGTAGGCAGCCGAGTAGTTCTGGCTCTGTGTTTCTAAACACCAGAATAGTTCTGAATACTTCTCCTGTGTGCTTTCTTTCTATTCTGGCTGGCGCTTTCAAAGGATTTCTGTTCACTCACAGGTGTTTGCCTTCTAGCTTGTTCTGTCCTCGAGTTGTTTATGGAGGAAAGGAAGAGGGCAGTGATTCTTCCATTGTTGATGTCTGCTCCGGCCCCTTTATTTGTTTTTCGTTGTTTGTTTCATCTGATTATAGTCTTTATAAGGACATCGAACTCACTAGGACTTTTCCCAACTACCTGGTTAATTGTTCATCGTGTTTATCACTGTGTTGACATACCAAGAAGGAGTGTGTAAATTCCCTGCTGCTGTCGATCTCAGTTGCCTCTTGTGCTCCGGTTCCACAGGTTCAACGGGTTGGCACTTTACTCTGGTCTCTATTGGGTGCCGAGGGGGTGAAACAAACACAAAGAGCCCTCCATTTCGACTTACAAGACGTGGGTCCCTTGCTTGCTGTGCTACTAGGTTCAAGCTATCCTGGCTGATGAGGGGTGATACCCTGAAACCGGTCCCAGGATGCTTGTTGCCAGTCCCGGGAGGACTGACCTGGCAGTTTGGGCTGGAATGTTCCAATGAGGAGCGGGGTCAAAACTGATTTGCATATGGATGAGTCCAAACTGGGGTGGCATGGTGAGCAAAAGAACAATGGATTTAACCCATATCTGTGACTGGGAGTGAGTGTTTGAAAAGTTTCAGCACTCAGTCTATCATTATTTTGTATTGTAGCCTCTCTGATTATGTGAGGGCTGATGTTCTACCAGGACTTGAATTCTAGCAAGGTTCAGATTTTGCCATCTTTCTGCAATTCTGCTTGCAGGGGCTGGAAGCCCTAATTCCAGTTTTGGAATACCATGCTAGTGTATGCACTTTCACAAACCAATATGTTAAAGGGTATTAACTATCACCCCTCTAACCACACTAGAAAAGATATGATACTCCTGACAAGGGCAGAAGTAAAACCTTTTGCAGGATGGAGAAGAAAGTGAGCACTGGGAAAGTAAATTTGCAATTGCTCTGCAGATTTTCATTGGATTAATGCACAAATATAAATCACAAACATTTGCAAGAAGTACGTTTTCCAAACTATTGTGAAATTTGTCAAGCTACACCAATGAAAAAATCACCAGGCCCATAACTTAATGTTGTCCATAATAATTTTACACTGATTCTCTTTTATCCATCCTTTTTTATGTTAGCATGCATCAAATTCTTTGTATTACGTTTTGACTCAGAGAAATGGTATGTAGAATTGCACTGGAGCTTTACTTATCATTCAAGTTGCAATTTCTTGTGTACATTTTATTTTGAAAGCAGTCGCCAGTATTCCTTTTATGCTTATGTATGGGACACTTGCAGGCATTATAAATGGGCCGAAAATGTAAAATTTTGCTCACATGTACTCATTTTTCGTAAAATAAAGCTTGTAATTCCTTATAGGTCTGTTCAGGGAATAATCTTGCAAAATCTACACAGTGGAACAACTTTTGTGTTTACTTTCACAGTGAGAGCACATTGGTGTCAATATGTAGTGTGTCCTATTATTATTAGCACTCTGCCTGACGGTGGGCTAAAAGGGACACTTTAGGGATGAATTATGAATTTATATATATCAGGAATTTCTTAATAGCAATGATACTTTTCCCTGCCGTGTGTCACTGAAGTACATTTAAACATAGGAAAGCGGTCTCCTGGCATAAATATATGTATCTTATATGTGGGTGGTGCAACTACATACTGGAGCCTAAACTGGATATTTAACTTTCACGCAATCAATGCTTTTTCTGCACCTATTGCGATTGCCTTTCAGGACTGTTAAATTGACCAAGTGGATGAAACCAATTTAACCACTACATTTTTAAGGTCTGGCGCTGTGTTGGGGGCCACTGATCTCTAATACTAGCAAAATTAGGCTCCAAGAAAAAGCAAACATAGTGTGACCACGCAGAAAATATGAATTTGCTCTGCTATTGTATGTGAGGAATGAAAAATCGTCCTTAAGTTTTTAATGCAGCTGGAGAATAAGGCATTTGCAGCAGTTATAATATTTGCATTGAACTATGTTTGAACTTGTGCTGTGTAGCTCTCATTGGCTGATTAAAATATTATGTCCTGTTACAATAACAATGAAACTATGATAGGGAATTTGTCAAAGCTTGCATATGAGAAATTCTAGTTAAGGGCGAGGTAACTGCTCCTTGCAGCGGTGGATATATTTCATAACCACAACGTTCAGTGGTATTAGTCATAGTCACTAGGTAACTGTCGCTTTTCTTCGAAGAACAGCAGTTTTTTGTGAATCTCACAAATGTAACACATTTCTTCAGCATTGTGACTTTTTCAAAGTTTCTTTTCTTTGGGTCACTTTCAGTGTATGATGTAGTTTGAGTTTCGTATAATTCAATTTGCGTTCAAATGTGAGACATTTCAAGAGGACTAGAGCAGTCTTGAACATTCAAATGAATTGGTAGTTCTTCTGACAAACAATGTAACAAATAAGGTATTTTCCAGGGATAAAGCAACAACGAATTTCCCAACATTGCATACCACACTGTCTCCTTTTTTCAAGAGACAACTTTCGAAATGTAAAAGATTGATCGGATTGTAATACAATTGTGTACTAAGCATATGTTTCATGTGGAGTAAATGGAGACATTTCAAACTCCAGTACAGAGATTGAACCATGAATTGAGCCACATTTACTTAACGCTCTTTGATGTTCATTTAACTTGTAATGGTCAAAAGCTACAAAGCTATTCTAAAACCTGTAGAGCAAATTGCAATATTAATATTGCTTTGTATTGCTATTTCGCACGTTGTTAACTTTCTAATGCGACCTTTACAATTCTACAGACTGGCAATGGCAATTCTGTCACAGAATACACTGTTCTTTCGGCACCCTGCGATCACTGAATATTACCCAGAGTGTTTCTTGAATTTTCTCAGTGTCTATTTCTCTATATTTTCTTGCTACTCCCATTGTAAAATTAGCTGGTTTCTGCAGGAGGGCAATGGAAATCCATGAATCCAGATCCTTTCTAGATTCCACCTTTGATTTTGGAACATCAAGAAAAATATTCACATTTGTTTTTTCATGAAATTTTTCCATATGTTGAGAGATGATGTCTAATCTATGATTATTAACCCAGCGTTAACATAATCCAACAATATTATAGGGGGCAGGTTTACTAACAGTTAGTGCAACGTTGCGACAAAAGGAGAGGGCAGAAATGCACATGTTTACTTGCATATCGCACACTCTTGCTCTCTCTCTCTGTGCTGGTCCACTTGTGGCTGCCAAACACCAATAATGCAGGCACCATGCACCATGGTGCAGGGGTGCCTGCATAATAGGCAGGATTTTATTTGTGCAGGAGGGGTACTTTCCTGCAAAACAAAATCCCCTGAGGCAGAATACAACACACAGAAAGAGGAAAACATTAGGAGAAATAAACATATTTCTCCTCGTTATCCCTCACCTGGGAAGACGTAGCATTTTGACGCATTCCCCGGTTTACTATTGTTTGTAAATCTGGGGATTGCACCAGAAAATCATTGGTGGATGCCTGGGAACACCCAGGCTCCATTCTTGGAATGCCTTTGCAGCAAAGATTAATGCAAGGCAGTGACTTGTGCTTCCATACATTACTCCAGATCTACTGTGCCATGCAAAGCCACCCAAGGTGGCTCTGCTTGGCATAGCAAATATTACTTAAGGGCTTGCGTCCCCTTGCGTGATGCAATGGTGATGCTAGCCCATAGCAAATGTGGGCCTAGTTGTTTAAATGAACCTTACCATACCTAGGATCCACTGGATAGCAAGTGGTCTTGTGATTTCTTTGTCAAATCTCTGACATTATTTTCTATGTAAATTCCAAGTACTCTTTCTTTTTTTTCCCAAGAGATACTTTCACAGAAGTGTAATTGACATTAATGCATACATTTCTTTAGTGCTTAGTGCTCTCCCCCAAAACTGTGAATAATTGTATTTAGATATTTAAGGAGGTTACCTTCTAACATTAACAAATCCAAAATGTGGCTTGGTTTATACTGTCATTCAGAATGATGAGACTATGTCAGATCCCTAAATTTGCCAACCCTCATTTCTCCACACCGATAATAATAATATTTTATTCCAAACCCCTGTTATCTCTCTATATATATATCCAAAAAAGTGCCAGTGAATAAACAATATTGTGCCTAGAAAGAAGCACAGAAATCAAGTTTGTGTAATTTTTGTTATTTACAGTGGTGTTGGAGCAAATGCATACTTAAATGAAGGTCTGAATTTGACAACACTTTCTGCTGAATGCCGCTTCATTGGCATAGCACACTGCTGCCATGGATAAACGAAAACAATTCCTTTGTGGCATTAGATACATGCAAAAAACAATCAGCATGTTGATTACAGCAATATAAATGTTTGCATTTGTTCCCTATGAGATCAGGATCTGTGTTGTACATGGAAGCATGGAACTGTAGAACTTTAACCAAGTTATTATAATGTTCCTATCACAGACACCAGCGAATATCCTGGACATAAGATGTGATCTAGGGTCAAGCAAATGATGTGTGTCACTTGAACAGTGTCTGTTGGGCACGGTCTGATGCTCCATGTAGGCACCATCTTGCAGGAGGGAGGTTGCTTCAAGATTGATTTAACACCCTCACATAGTACCTCTGTACAGTCCTTCTTGCTTGACCCACTTCCTTAGTTCTAGTTCAGGATATTCAATGGGATTAGGTTTGGAACTGAATTTGTGTCCCAGTCCACTTGTTTTTTTTACAGGACTGGAGCCATTAGCAGTGCCATTTTGTACCATACCGGTCCTTAAGAAAAAAGCTCCTGTTAAAACCCTCTGCCCTAACGGAGCATCAGTTATTATTTGAGGAGGCACATTGTCCTTTACAAGTAATAAGTCATAAGAATTAGTGATTTGAGTCCAGAAAATTATTGATATACTCCTCTCTGTGTGTCCTTTGATATGAATCCAAACATTGTAAACTCAGCCCAGTTCATACAAATGCCTGCCCAGTGTTTCTATCTGAACAAAGACATTAGTCCGCTCCATGCTTAGGAGGGACTATTCAGGTCAGATATTGTTATTTCCACTGCACTGTCTAAGGCAACTACTGCCCATTCCCTGCTCTTTATGAAGACCTTCTTTCTGTTAGTCAACCTGTCTCCTTGTAGCAGATAACTTCTTCTTTTGCAAATGCTGCTTACATGGCCCCAATCCCTGGCTGTCATCTCTCCCCTACTCATACGTCTGTCCCTTGTTGGAGTTCTTGGGAAGAGTGAGCCCCTGTGCTCCGATTTGGTCTCTTACCTCAGTGATCCTGTGAAGAATGAGCTTAATGCTCATCAGAGGATTGGTATCTTTATTGAGCTATAATTTCCCTCCTATCACTCAGGTTATGCCCTCTTTGTTCTGCATCTCCTCATACGAATTGGGTGTTTTTTATTTCTTTAATCCACTCTGAATTTTCACACTCTTCCCTTGGGATTGTTGCATCTCAAGTTTCTTTTCTTTTTGATAGATCTTGTTCACTAATCTGGATTTATTGTGCGATTTCTGCAGCTTTCAAATGTTTCTCTTCCTATAAAGATTTCAACTTGAAAGAACATTTTTGGTAATTCCACCCCTTTCTAGTCATGCCGCATCACAGCATATATCAGGTGAATGGCCAACAGAGCTGCACCACTCTATGTTTCCCATAACAATGTTAGCTATAGTTTTGATGCTACCTATTATTTTTATACCAAGGGTCACTGCAAGTGAAACACCATGATATTCTTGTATTTATTTCTGGGCCTTAGGTAATATAGGTATTGATGCTATGCCACGAGTGGTAATATGTAAGCCAACAAAAATGCTTCCACAAGTCTGTGGATTTGGTAACATTCTAATTGGGAGGCACATATTCATTGTTCAATGTTTGTCGTCTGGGATCAAATGAGGATACACCTCGTCTAGCTAATACGTTTTTCTGGCTACAAAACAAAAATTACCTTGGTTGGCCAACACCCCACAATCTCTTTTTTAGTCTGTAAATTATTGGCAGTGGCTTGTGTAACCGTAGGTGTCTGAATGGCACCCTTGACCTCAGTACCTCGCTGTTGTAACATATACTGCCTTGATTGTCAGTATACGTTCATTATTTTTGTCAGTATTTCCCTAGTTTCTGCAATGGAAAGTCAGCCCCTATCTGGGTGTGGTGTATATGTAGATAGTATCGGCCATATTTGCCAGTGCAGTGTCTGAGGACCTAAGTTTACATTCAACGTCATATGTGGTAGGCCCCTCCCTCCCACAAATTGGTTTATGCGCTCTATATATGTTAAAGGTACAGCAGTAAAAATATATGGACCATAGCGATTTGGGGTGTATAATATTGCATATTTTGTGAAATGTTCTGCTGTATCTGTAGTTTATTTTCCATTTCATGAATAAAACGTCAATAGTGTATACCTGGTATGAACACTAGCGCAATTTCTCGCAAGTTATTGGGAATCCCTCTGCCGTGAAATCAACAGTAAAGGCAGGGTGTACATTTCCTGGCATATTTACAGTCAGCAGCTTCCTGCCTCCTGCGTGTAGTCTGCCATTGTTGGCAAAGACCCAGAAATCTGCACTTAGGACTTGGACAGATCCTTTGTAACTGTTAAGCCCTGAGCTGACCTCATTTGGAAAAAGAGGGTGTCTGTCCTGCTACTGAGAAGTATTTTAAAATACCACTAATCGTCGTCTCTTCATGTTTTGTATTCTGCTTGTTTTCAGGGGTCTAGGACTCTCAAGGGCCAGGCTTCATGTTGGGTGCCCTGTTGTGTTGATTCCAATATTACTGGAGTGCCATTCCCATTAGATTTCCTTAGACCCTCTAGGAAATGTATCCTTTTCGGTAAACAGGAGAACTGGCAGGTGTCTCTCACCCTCCTCAAATAATGAATGCTCTTAGACAAAGGATGTTAGATATCCAATAAACCTGTCGGAGAATCTCTTATCTGCTGGTGATTATAGATGGATCCTTGACCTTGTGCCGCCAAGTCAGTACTGATCTTTAGTGGTTGGCATTTACTTTATTATGAATTTTTATTTTGCAGCAATTGTATCCTAATCATGTGTATCAGAATGACGATACTCATTATAAACAGCTCAGAAGAAAATATGCAAATCAGACCAATGCTATGGAAGCTCAAATCGTAGTTCATCACGTCACGAACCTATTAGGCCTTCCCTAATCAAAGTGCTCTAATATCCTTCAGCTAACCAGCCCATGTGGCTGTATTAGTTTACTAAATCTAAATATATGCCAGGTCATGGACAGTTCCCTACATCTATTATACTATCATTGGGTCAGCAGTTGGATATAAGCACTTCAGCATCTGCATCTTCCCTCAGCGAACCCCTCCACATATCATCCCTCCCCCTAGTCATGGAACAGTGTCCCTTTGCATGAAGCGTAAAGAAGCTAGAGCTCAATTTCCTTCCTTGATGGGGTTCTACAAGGTCACCCCTCCTTGCAGCCAAAATTACAACACATACATCAGAGAAGAGGAAAGATTTCCTTCTCGGTTTTGCTAGTTTTAACTGCATCTGAAAACGTGGAGTGTCTATACTGAAAATAATGGTTACCGAGCACCATCTTTTTAGCATGCTAATTCAAATATTTTTCTCTAGGCCCCACCCATATTTCATACATTATGTGATGTTAAACGCAGTCATGTGTACTTGCAACCAGGAAAGTCTTGCATGTAACCTACTTTATCATGCAAAAAGCCTGTCACAAACGACACAATGCAGATCCTTTGATGATGCCAAAAGGAACCTGATGAAGAAAAACTTGAAGTACATGATGCTGTTCCTTGCCAGGCTGCAGAACCTGGCGGAGAGGATATCCTGGTGCCTTCTCTCTGCTGATGAAGAATGGAAATACGGCTGGGAGGCAGGTGCAAAGCCCAACAGAAGAGGAATAGGACACTGCTAAAACCAAGAGACTGCAGTGAGAACAGAAAAGGAGTGCTTGCAGAACGTATGACTAGCTCAAGGGCTGCCGACGGCTTTAAGGGTTGAGCGGTGTTGCAGTTCTTGGTATCAGGAACTATTGTCCTGTTTTTACTATACCTATCCCCTGGGCTGCAGAAGAATTATTACATAGTATTACATATGTTTAAGGGCACGGTGATCATTGGGGGGCTAGGAACATGGATATGTTAGCATAGCTGGACAGAGAAAGTAAAAAAATTTGGCAGATAGATAGAAAATTCATTAGCAAAGCATGTTAAAAATGTTTTTACTGCTAGTTACTAGTTAAACAATGGAAGATTCTCACTTGAAGTAATTTATTCGTTATTTGCCGACTTCAGTATGATCTATACCACACAGGGAAGTACTACGAGAACAGTTGACAGTAGAGGAAATCTCAGAAGTATCACTCAGACGAAAAGCAGTAAGGTGCCTTGCCCTAATTGGCTTCTGCTTCAATTTTTCAAGCAACTCTCCAGTAGAACAGTGAATCGCATGTTTTAATGTTTAAAAATACAAGGTGAGAGGGCTGTAGATAACTGGTGACTTCTTTCATAGTATTTGGTTTTGTTACACGCTATAGAGGTTTTGGGAAGAAGTAGGAAAATGCCTGGATTCTATAGCAGTGAATAAGCAACCAAAATGAGCTACGCTTAAGGTTTCGCGATATGGAGCAATAACCAACTGTCAAGATACGGTAAGATGTTCTATGACCTTGGTCTTATGTATCCTGCCAGGATGTTGCAAGGCTGTGTGAAAATCTTGTGATGCAGACTACATAAATGTGATGCTCATGCATGGGTTGGTGCATGAATGATTGCTGAAAAATGTGAATACAAGAATACAAAGATGAGAAAGCCTGGAGCACGTCTAGAGATATATATTACAAACCACAAGGAAGTAGACATGGCTGTATTCTTTGTTCTATATGGTATGATGACATTTACGAAGAATCTCGGAAGGACTGATACTAGCGATATTCAGAAGAAATATGATGCTTGAATGTTGGATTTCCTACTGATCATATGCTTTATTTTGTATTATGTATTTTGTGTTTCTTTAGTAAAATATTAAAAATGGTGTGGGAAAAAAGAGTACCCTCTGAGATACGGCTGGGTAACCAGTAACTGTGGAAAGACCCTAAATAAAAGGTCTCATGTTGGGCAAACCGTGTGGATTTTTGTTCCACACATTTTGAGACACAATACATACCACTGTGATTTTGACTGGGAGGGAGCCCTCACAACTTACGGCAGGACACTCACTTTGCAAAACCCATAATGAGGCAATAGGTTTATTGGGATCTTAGTTGGGCCCGACATCGTGGTGTTCTGCATGCTGTTGTATGGTGTGACAGTGCCAGCAGATTTCATTTTAATTCTTCTGTTGAATCTTTTTTGTTCTGTGGCTCTGAGCAATGGTGCCCCACACTAAACAGCCATTTGGGGCATGTGTTTACAATTTCCTGTTTTTGGTTGTGGTCACTTTTGAGGAATTGTTCATGAACTCTTCACCATCAATACAATTAGATCTTTAGTCTTTGCAAAGGTAATGGAAGTCAATAAGAAATGACTCTTGCCTTTGACGATGAGCTCACACTTGTTAAACTAGACCTAAAACGAAAAGGTAGATTTAACAACTAGTCTTTTAGCTAAAGGACAAACAGTACATTTTGGGCAGACCTAAAGAAATGCATAACACAATTTACAATGGGCTCTGACTTGAGAGTTAAACACAATTCTAGTCGGAATGAGTTTTTGCACTGGGAGAGACACGAGTCATCTGCCACTCCCACTTTGTTTACCTCCGTTGCCTAACAAGCCTCTGTACCCTGTAACCTCTGTGTAGGTCAGCAACCCTAGGGTCTTTACCAAAGTTAGAACCCGCAGGCAGCTCTGAATCTGTTCCTCGGGCACCTGTGTTCTTTTCCTGGTGGCGGTCTCCAGCCATCAACACTACCTTCCTGGGGCCTCCTGGCCCCCAGACCTAGTCGATCTCAGGTCCTTGTCCCTTCTGCAGAGGTGTAGTATCCTTTCCTGTACAGGCTCCTCCCACAGGGCACACTTCCAGCACCATTTTCAACAGCATCTTTAACCTCCTACCTTAAGGAGATGCAACTTCTTGTGTGGGCTGCGGAATGAAGATACTCTTGGGTAGAGACAAGAACCATTTCAGACGATGTCCCTATAGTTCGCTGATTTATTCAGAGCAGAAATAAGGCCCACAAGGAGAATTCTGAAGAACTACCTGCACCAGCTGTGTTCTGGAGCGACACCAATCAGGAATGACGAGTTCTCCGTGACATCAGCCAAAACACACACGAGGGTTCCACATTTTATAGCACAGATACTGAAGGAACAATAAACACAAACGTGCAATAAGAAATACACATCAATATAAAACTCTCCAGTGGAGTTGGAAATTCCCTTGTACAGCACCTCAGTGACCAAGCAACTTGGCTGATAAACTCACAAGGTAGGCTCTCATTTGGGGAGGGTGCAGTCCAGAAACCCTCTATTCCCTGCAATCAGTTTCTTCCACAGTTTAGAGCTCTCTTTGCAGGGATCTTGTCCAAGATGCCACCCCTAGTAATGTGCAGACTCCTCTACTGGCGCCAATGCAAGAGCTTTGTTGGGAACAAGGCTAACAACCCATTGTCCTATAGATGTGCACTGTCCTCCGGTGCTGTGACCACTTTCTTACAAAGATGCTTTTGCAGCTTATGTTGTGTCCAAAGTCCCCAAGGATAGGAAGAGGGCATCCAAAACGGTGTCTGTGTCCCACAGGGCCCACCAGGTCTGTCTACTGGTCTGTTGATGACTTCCTGTGTTGAGTTGGGCCATCATATAGCGAGCCCTCATCAGGTCTGTTTCAACAAGCAAGGCAATGGGCCCTCACCGTTACAAATATGTTACCAAGCCACTGCTTCTTCACCGATGCCCTCTGAGATCATGAGGTGGGTTACATTCATTGCACTTAAGGTTTCTCCTACCTGACAGTTGCAGAGTGGTCCAGCAGTGGTCTAGTTCTTCAGTTCAGTGTGCCACTATGACTCTATAGTGAAGCAACAGAACAGGTATGTGGGATGTCGGATATGTCAAGCGCCGGATGCCTGAGAATGCAAAGATTAATATTTATTTACACTGCCACTGAGGATGATCCCTGATCTGCAGTTCATTGCACCATTCACTATTTACTTCTCACCAGAGTAGTGAGGTGCAGAGGACACTACTGGGTATTCACGTGGGTATGAATGTCACTTCCTAGAAGGCTCCCCACTAGACCTATTCTAAGAGCAGCCACAGTACAGTCGACAATGGTCAAGAACACATTTTGATGTAAGATGTAACCCAGTGGATGTTTCCATCTTACGTTTCTGTTTCTTAGAACTGAGGCGTTCATTAGTTTAGTAACCTATTCTATGATGAATTATATGTTTTAAAAATTATGATTAACTTAAATGCCTTAAAGGTGCCCTAAAACTCAAATAAGCCCAAGAGATATGTTAAAATCAAAGGTGAAGAACCCAAAAGGGTGTTTCTTTATTATCATAAATGGAAGCTGCAGCATGGTACAAAACCTGCGTGGCTATAGAGGCTTAGCATTATATATAATGTAAAGGTTTCAGGGTCACTTAGTGCGTGGTAGAACAGAGGAACAGCCATAAGCTGGTCGATCTCCTGCCCCCCCACCCAAAAAATGCTGTTTCCTAGACCCATTTCTGTGTAGAGAAGTCACTGATTGACCCCTGGTGGAGCCACATCAGGCAGGGCTGATGGTTAACCAGGGGCAGTGGCCTGACCACCACTGCCATCTTTCATGCATTCGGTGGTCCATCCTATTTAGGGTGGTCCTCCTGAAGCATACTATCTCTGCCCAGGTCCAGGACAGGCCGAACAATCAGTCCCCACGTAGTAGCAGAAAACTTTTTGCATTTCATGGGCAGGGTTTATTTATGTTTCACAAGCAAACCCCTATTATGGGGTAAAAAGAATTATAAACAATGAAGAGGGAGGCAGAAAAACCTGATACTCTGCTGTGCATTCACCTTTACTGAAAAGGCATTAGCCAACTGCACTTTCATCTATTAGATCCCATCAGGCAGGCTTAGATCCCTCAAACTGGCGAGCCTTCCTCCGGTGAGAGGGATAAAGGACTCCACCGATTCAGCCCTCTGGCAGTATGTCTATCAAGAACTAAAGGACCCAAGGGGCATAGCTGAAGGGGCACCTCAATTACTAAGAAGCCAGCAAACAGGGATGCATTTTCCTTGCGTGCATTGGGTCCCATGGCACCCTACACCACCAGCTCCCTTGGCTGTTTGTGTAATTACCCATTCAAGACCATCAATGTTTGCTGATATGTTCTGACAACAAAACCGGGTAACCTGGTCCTCGGTCAGTATCTGGTGAGCAAGAAGAATATTATCTCATTTGAGTTGTATATATTTCAGTACGTGCGTGTCTAGTTTCAAATGTTTATAATCTATTTTTCCACAGGTCTGTTATGAAATGTTACTGTGAACGGAGTAGAAAAGACTTGTAAGGACTGATTAGGAACAGCTGCACCAGCAGGGAGCTGTAAAACGCTGTGCGCACCGGCCTGACACCGGCTTTGGCTCTATGCCATCTTGAGTGCTCCCGGGTCGTGTGATGACGTTACCGGCCCTTATGTGCAGGCTGCGAAATACTAATTATTTCGACATGGACCATCCACTGCTCACAGCAACATGTCCACGAGAACACAGTGAACCGCTTTTTAGGAAGCTCAAGATCTCTAACCTAGTGTTAAATAGACCGATGAGGATAAATCGTTCAGACTCACGCTGTGCAGTTCCTTTGGCTGCACCGTGTTGTGAATTGTCAACATTATCGCAAATCGTAGAAAACAATGACGCATGCGCAGTACAAGGCGCAACGAAGAATGATGGCACCTGGATACATTTGTAAAATTGTCTATTTTCCTTTCGTATTAAGTGTTTTTATAATAAAGAATGCTATTTCAATGCCTGTTGTCCGTCAGCACCAAAAGTCTAGGGGTAGCGAGAGTGACTTCACACGCCATTTGAGCTACGGGCGACCCCTACCTAACTGTAAAGTGTGAGATGGTCCTGGGTGACGCAAGCGCGAGGGTTTATGTAGAGATGCGGGCGGCGGAAAAAGTTAGTTACTTGCCCGCCAGGAGTGTTGACTGATCTGATGTGCCAATAAATATATTAATCTAGCAAACCCCAAGCTTTAGTGTCCTCTTTTGGGCCCGACACTACATTGGTGACGAGAGGTGGCTCTCCCTGCTTTGCTCACCTCCGCCCATTGGCACACCGCCGCTACTGCAGCAGCCGCTGCCTGCACACTCCGGCTCCCTCACTGCGCCGGAGGCCGTGCCTTCTGCCTTTGGTATGGCTGCACGGCGGGAACCCCTACAGCGGCATGACGTCCGCCCTCCTCCAGCTGGCTCCCGCATGGCCGGAGCGCAAAGTCCACCCGGGCCCCTTGCCGCGGCCCCATCTCACCTGCGACTTCCTCCTGGAAGGGCCACGCCTAGCCGGCATCCAGCTCGCCGTGCCGGAGTGCACACGCGGCGTCTCTGCAGCAACCGGAGGCCTGCTCTCACCTCTGCCTGGACTTTCTTTTAGCGCTCCTGCCAATCAATGAGGTGCCGTGCCTTTTGCTCTGCTAAGCCCCGAGAAAGAGTGCTGTCTGGCATTTGCCTGCCTGGCGTGGGCCTACGCAACCTCACCAGCCTTTCTGTCAGGACATTGCTCACTGGGACCACTGAGCCCTGAAGCTGGCCACCCTGCCCACCCCAAGTGATCCTTCACCAGGGCACACACAACTGCCTACAGCACCTCACGCTATGGCTAGCATACCTGCCCTTGAACCTTTACCGTCACTGGGGCCCCTCCTACTCAGGCCGCAATATGGAAAGCCTGGATTAAGCCACTAGAAATCTACTTTGAAGCGCTGGAGGTCAAGAATGAGCGGAAGAGACCTCTGCTGCTACACCTTGGTGGCGCTGACATCCACAAAGTCTCCAAATCAGTAACTGAGGCCACCCCCCACACGTACGCCATGCTGAAAGATGCAATTTCGGAGCATTTTGTGCCATATGCTAACCCTGATTACGAACACTTCCTGCTACGCTAAGCGCGCCAGACGACAGAGGAATCTGTAGACGTCTTCTATACGCACCTCAGAGAGTTAGCAAGCATGTGTAGCCTCCTGCAAGAGGAAGATGAAATCAGAGCCCAATTCATTCAGAGGTGTGCCTCCTCCAAACTCTGCAAACGCATCCTGCAGGAGCCCAAAATGTGCATGAGAGACATCTTAACACTTGGGCGTTCCCAAGAGCTGTCCAAAGCGTGGGCAGCCCACATGGAACAAATGGCCCCCACTCAGGTCAAAATTGAGCCGGTAAATGCAGTCGTCACCAACAGCCCCAAGGCCACAATGGCGCACAGTGGACTGAGACACGAGGAGAGGCAATGCAGGTGGTGCGGTGGCCCCCTGCCCCATCCCAGCGGAGGTGGGAGAACTTGCAGTGCCTGCAGCAAGAGCAACCACTTTGCAAAGGTATGCCGCGAGACGCCCAGTCCACAGCCCATTGTCAAGAAAACAGTCAAGGTGGTCACAGCACTCCCCACCACCCCGTCCAGCAGCGACATGGATAACGACCACTAAGTCGTTCACGTGATCAGAACACTCGACAAATGAGTAGCTCAGAAAAGACGCCTGCCCACATGCCAGATAACCCTGCAAGGCCAACCTATTCTAGCTCTGATTGACACGGGAGCGTCTATCAACCTCATGGCTGCCAAGGTATACCACAGTCTCACAACGCAACCTCTACTCAAGCCAACCAGTGTACTCATCTACGCTTTTGGGAACTCTCAACCCTAACAAATAATGGGCACCTTCACAGCAGAGGACCAACATGAAAGCCTGCAACTCCCCACGAAAATATATGTGTTGTGAGAATGGTCTGGTTTCCTGCTTGGCCGTCAAAGCGCCCAAAATCTCGGCCTCGTTCAGTTCGCCTTCAGTGTGCACGCCGGCTGCCTGGAAGACCTCATCAACGAATTCGACTCTCTCTTCAATGGCATGGATTGCCTCAAAGGGCCGCCCCTTAGGCTGCACATCGATGAATCAGTGGCCCCCGTTGCTGTCCGCCACTGGCATGTAGCCTTTCACCTTCGATCAAAAGTAGAACAAGAACTACAACTCCTGCAGAAAGCTGGAATCAATGAGAGAGTATCAGGTCCGACCCCATGGGTTTCCCCGATGGTCGTCGCTAAGAAGCCAAAACAGCCTGATGCCGTCCACATCTCTGTGGACATGCTCCTGCCCAACCGGGCCACCAAGAGTGAAAGACCCCTCACCCCAACAATTGATGACTGAATAGGAGAACTGTCAGGCTCCAAATGGTTTTCCAAAATGGACCTCCGGTCTGGTTACCATCAGATGGTACTACACCCTGACTCCAGACCGATCACGACCTTCCCACCCACATGGGCCTCTGGAGGTACACGCGCCTCAACTTCAGAATATCAAGCGCTGCCAAAATCTTCCTACACCCAATAAAAGGGGTACTAGGAGGGTTGGCAGGAGTCCTGAACATAAGCAATGATATCCTCGTGCATGCCCCCACTCTTGAGAGTCACCTGACCCGCCTTCGTGCAGTATTCCTCCGACTGCAGGGCCACGGCCTCATGCTACATCGTGAAAAGTGCGAATTCCTAAAAGACAGTATCAGTGTTTTTGGCTACTGGTTCTCCCAACAAGGGATTGGCCCAGATCCAGCCAAAGTAAGAGACATCCAAGATGTGCCAGCTCCCACCTCGGTGTCCGGGGTCAGAAGTTTCCTGGGCATGGTCACATACTGCGGCAGATTCATGCAGAATCTATCGGATTTAACCGTAACATTGAGAGACCTCACCAAATCCAGCAACCTCTGGGTGTGGGGAGAGGAGCAAGAAACTGCCTTCAGGAACACTAAGGAGGCCCTGTCAGCCAACACTACACTGGCCTTCTTCGACCCCAAGCGAGATTCCCAGCTGTCTGTGGACGCTAGTCCCACCGGGCTAGGAGACGTACTAGCGCAGAGACATGGAGTGCGGAGCGTGGGCTCCCATAGCGTTTGGCAGCCGGACTATAAAACCGACAGAGCAGCGATACTCCCAAATTGAGCGCAAAGCCATAGCCATCCATTGGGGGTGCCTGCATTTTCACAGCTATCTACATGGCAAAGCCTTCACAGTGGTCACTGATAACAAACCCCTACTCCCACTTTTCATGGTTCTTCATCAAACTGCCACCACGGATTGAGAAATGGATTTTACAGTTGCAAGAATTCGACTTCTGCGTGGAGTATCAACCGGGTGTCAGAAATCCTGCAGACTTTCTGTCATGTCACGCGTGCCCAGCCAACCCTCAAGAGGCTGAAGAAGCCTTTGAGACGGAGGAGTATGTGCGACTGATTGTTGATAGGGCCCGACCCTTGCCTATCCCTCAGCATGAGATAATAGAAGCCACCAAATAAGACGATTACCTGCTGATGGCCATAGAAGCCGTGAACTCCAACGACTGGCGACCGTTGAAACACCCTGCCAGTTTTTGTACTGAAGAGGATAAGAGGACCCTCCAAGCATTGTTTCAGGTTCAGTATGAACTTTCTGTGAGTGATGACGGCTGCGTGCTGCATGGACCCCGGCTGGTCCTTCCCGCCTGTCTTAGGCCAAGGGCGTTGATGCTGACACATGGTGCTCATCAAGGGATTGTGAAGTCCAAAAACAGACTAAGAAGCAAAGTCTGGTTCCCAGGGCTTGACCAACAAGTGGAAGACACTGTCAAGAGCTGCCTGATCTGCCAGGCCAGCGGCACACCTGACCCCCCCGGCTCCGGTTATCACTGAGGAAAGTCCCACATTGCCTTGGTAAAGAGTAAGTGCTGATTTTGAGAGCCTCCCTGACGGATCATACATGCTAGTAGTGGTAGACGACTATTCCAGGTACTCAGAGGTGGAATTGGTCCCGTCCACCACTGCCTAAGTAGTCATTCCGAAAATGGAAAAGTTAATGGCCACCCATGGCCTTTTTGGGGAACTGTGCACTGATAATGGACCCCCGTTCAATAGTCAGGAATGGGCTGATTTTTTAACATCCAGGAACACGGTTCACCACAAAATCACACCCAGGTTGCCTCATGCTAATGTTGAGGTGGAGCATTTCATAAAGACATTGTCCAAAACCATTCGCATAGCCGAGTCGCAGAACATTGAAAGTGCCATCTACGGTTTCCTGCGAGAGTACAGAGTCGCGCCTCATGCCACCACGGGTGTCGCCCCCAGTCAATTGTGTTTCGGAAGAGTAGTGAGGGATACCATACCTCATCACCCTCTCTGGGCGGACCAACCCGGTGCCCAGAATCAGTCCACACGTAGGAGAACTCACAATAATGACTATGCTTCCCAGAAACGACGAGCCCGACAGAGTAGTGTCCGGGTGGGGGATGCAGTATTAGTGAAAGACCACCACCCAGGCAGTAAGTTTCGGTAACCGTTCGAAGCAGGCAGACAGACTGTGACCGCTGTAAAAGGGACCATGGTCATGGCAACAAAGGGTGGCAAGAAAGTCACGAGGAATGTGTCCCATTTTTTTAAAAGACTCCCTGCTGTGCCAGTGGTCAGACACGTAGAAGACAGCTCCACAGACAATCGCCCAGAAAGTGACTCGGAAGGAGCGAGGTCCGAACCTGCCACACCTCATTTGCCTGAGCCATATGTCAGAGATAGAGCAGTCTCTGGGCGACCTGCGCGGACACTCCAGCCGCCTGTAGCGGCAAATGAGGTATTACTCCACACTGAGAGTCCGAGAACCAAGGAGGACACACCAATGACAGGTTTGGGAAGGTCTGGGACCGGGAGATACCACCTGAGGTCCCACCCGAAAGCATCCCAACGGTATGCCGATTTTGTACCGGAGTGACGTATCCTCCTGTGAAGTGTATTCTGTGATAATTACATTGGTGGACACCTGTTTGCCCCATCTGGGAGATTTTGGTCCTCCAAGAAGGGCCATTTTCTTTTTGTGCTTTTACTGTCTTCATGTTAATGTTTTCATGTAGTTGGGGAGGAATGTAGTATCCGCCCGGGATGCGGCCGAGCCCACGATCGCACCTCACATAAGGGGTCAGCTGGGTGACCCCTACCTAACTGTAAAGTGTGGGATGGTCCCAGGTTACATAAGTGCAAGGGTTTATGTAGAGGTGTGGGCAGCGGGAAAAGTTAGTTATTTGCCCGCCAGGAGTGTTGACTGATATGATGTGCCAATAAAGTTTTCATCGAGCGAACCCCAAGCTTTAGTGTTGTCTTTTGGGCCCGATACTACAACCCACACATGCTTACATATACACACACATGTGCATGGTGGAAGATAAATATCTGAAATTTCCGTTTTGAGCAATGAGAAGTTCTAAAAAATATCTTGAAACTGCTGCGAAACACCTGAAATGGAAGGTCACATATTATGCCTATATTGTACTGTGCAAATAAGTATGGGAAACAAATTGTAAATCGTTGTAAACAACACACAAAGCTGTGGCTACTTAGATTTATTTTCTCCGCCATTTCTCTGATACCCCTTGCAATGTTCATTTGTGTAATTTAAGAACACTATATGGTGTGTAAATGGAACAAGCGACATACACACCATATTCCATCTCCACACATGCATAGTATGCACATTTGTAAAGCTCATGGTTCCCACGCTGGGGCATCTTGGTGCTAAATAACAGATAACTGTTTCCCAAGTCAATGAAACGTTTTTTAAAGGTCTTGGAAATATTGAGTGAACCAGCCAGTTTTTAAACTTGTGAGCCTGCAGTCAAACTTATATTCCTTGAATGTGTATGTTAGTCCATGAGCGCGTCTTACCTTAATAAGTAAACTTACAAGGGGAAGCAAATAGGTTGATGAACCTTTTGACTCGCAATTAAGATGTTCTTACCATAGCTCCAGAACATACAAATCAATAATCAATAACCAATACACAATATCAATAATCAACAACAATCAATAACAGTAATAATCAATAGAGTCAGTAATTGTCACGCTCCCTGACCCTTCACTCATGAATAACCACACCTTTTGCAAAAGTTAGAATATTTATTTCCCTATATGAACAATGCTAAGGTCATGTAGATTAATCTCAAAATCAAATGAAACTGATACAGAAACAATACTGGCTGTCCAAAAGCAGCAGGAGAAATGTACTCTAATCAAAGCTTGAACTTCAACACATTCTAAGTTTATAGTGCAAATGAATAACAAAATCAACTGCGACAAAGTGATTACATACATTCAAATTCAGCAGAGAAATTCATCAAGCATTATTCCCTCTTAGCACAATTCATTAGTTGGATCCTTAACTAACCTCAGATTAGCCTCAGCATGTTGGGCTTCATGCAATATAAGTACACTTCGTGAATATTGGCGGCCACTCATCGTAATCACATTTTTAAATGCCTGCATTATGTTTCTACGTTATTATATTTTCTACACAAACCCACTATACAGAATACTCATTAATAATTTTTATTAAAACACCTGCGATAGCACCACCACACCCGTCTAACATGATTAATGCACTTTTCTAGGGTAAAAGCCTGAAAAATGCTTTGTAAATCTATCCCAACACAGTTTAACAGTCGCTCCTCCGCTATGGCGGAGGTGCCTTGACCCTCTCACTGGCAGCAGCTGCAAATTGAAAAATAAAAATGATGATAAAAAGTGTTTATTATAGTTTTTATTTTTTAGGGGGCGGAGCCACGGGCAATGACAGGGACAGTGCCCAGCACTCCCCTCAGTGTGCATGTGTGTTTGGCTGGCTGTCTCGGGTCGGCCAAACACACACACACTGGGCTTCTCCAACCCAGCACTGTATTGCTGGGTTGGCGTGAGCAGGCAGAGGCTCTTAGTCTGCCTCAGAACACCAAGGCAGTGTGCTCCAGCCAATCCAAACGTGGCTTACATGCTGCTAGCAGCATGAGAGCAGTGGTCGAATTGGCCGCGAAGCAGGCTGGTAGCCTGTGCCTGAAGTGGAGGCAGAAGAGTGGTGTGGCACAGCGGCAGCAGTGAGGAATCATGTAAGTGTTTTTTTTAATTGAATGTTTCTGTTTGTCGTTGTCCCCTAATTCCCCCCACTCCCCACCACCCCAGTCCTTTTCCGCACTGTGAGCCGCTCCTGACACAAACTAGATAGAGGTCTTTAAGCATGTTAATTTCTCACACTTATCCCATCCTACTACATCATGGCCGGATGGGGGTGGCTAAGTGGCCCCAGAGAGACCAAGGCCAATGAATATCTGTGAGATATGGCAGACAATGGATACAGTGCGAATGTGCACAGCACGGTAGTGGGGAAAATGAAGAGTTGGATGACTGTTTCAGCACCATATTACCTCCTGCTGTTAGTAGAGACAGTAGAAGCAATTTTCATATCACACATGCAAACACGTGATTTTACACCTTCATTTTAAAATGATGATGAAATGAGATCTATTGACTAAACAATAATAAACGTTTTTATTTTGTACAGTAGTTTTCTTCCACTGTAATGGGCCTATTTTAGTCTGTCTGATGTGCTTTGGGTGTTTATCTGTTATGGATTGTTTATGGTCGCCTACATTTCGCTCTGCCTCTCTTTCCTGTGAAGTCCTGTACAAATTAAAAATAAACACCCCCACATCCATTTGAATACTTCTTGACAAATTCGAGACAGATCATTCTCACTTTAAATTGACTTTTTTTATTTGTCTTCTTGGCACCAAGTCCCTGGCAATGTATACAAATTGAAAACTGCAATCTGTCCGCATCTGACCCGGCATCCCTCTTATTAAGGTTCTAATGTTGGCAGCAACTCCATTTGGTGCCTGGTATTCCTCGGTCTCTGACTTCCTTCCCACTCTATGATTCTGACTTAACAGATGCCTAAATTATGATTTAACTTTGCTGAAAGTTTGTATTATAGGCATGTGAACAAATTTATGCACTGTGACCGGGGCCAGACTGGAGAATCAAAAGGTGCCCTGGCAAAAAATGCTCAAACAGCCTTTGCTCTCTTCCTCTCCTTGCTCTCTCCATTACTAATTTTTCTCACTCTCTTTCGTTCTCTCTACTCTCTCTCTCTTCTCCCTCTTCGATCTCCTCTCTCCACTTCCCTCCTTTTCAAACCTTTTGTGTCTACTGAAATAACCTGGGAGAGCTGGGGAGAGACACCAGCAGCGACCATGGGATTTGAAGCCTGGCATCCTATGGTTCCAGCTCACCAGGGAAATGCCTTATAAAATTAAAGCAAAAAGAACAGATGTTGGACGGAATGCTGAAAATGCAAACATTCACTCCCAGTCACAAAGATCTGGGTTTAATCCATTGTTTTTTTGCCCACCACGCCTCTCCAGATTGGACCCAGCCATTTACAAAGCAGTCTTGACCCTGCTCCCTATGGGAACAGTCCAGCCTGAAAAGCCAGGCCATGTCCTCCCTGGACCAGAAACTGGCATCCTGGGACCGGTTTTGGGGTATCACCCCATATCAGCCAGACTAGCCTGAATCAAGTGGCGTAGTAAGCACGGGACCCCAATCTGGGCATACCCTTCCCACTTAGGGCAACAAAAGCAAAAAGAACAAATGATGGACAGAATCCTGAATTCCATAATAATGGAAACTGTCACATTATCAATGGATGGCTTTCGCACATTGCAGGGAGATTGTCACTCATCAAAGGAGGCTGTTAAATCAGGAACAAAGGCTGCCTCACAATAAAACGGAAGCTGACAAGCCATTCAAAGAGGATGTCACATCTTGAATGAGAAAGTTGTCACTTTAGGAAGTGATGGCTGATACACCATGAAGGATTAAACTAATGGCTGACAGAAACGCAGGCCCATATTTATACTTTTTGACGCTAAACTGCGCTAACGCAGTTTAGCGTCAAAAAATTTTGCGCCGTCTAACGCCATTCTGAAGCGCCATGTGGGCGCCGTATTTATGGAATGGCGTTAGACGGCGCAATCAGACCGGCGCTGCCTGGTGTGCGTGGAAAAAAACCACGTACACCAGACAGCGCCGGCGTAGGGGGAAAATGGCGTATGGGCGTCTTAAAATGGGGCAAGTCAGGTTACGTCGAAAAAATCGTCGTAACCCGACTTGCGCCATTTTTTTTCGACGCCCATCCCCCATCAACATGACTCCTATCATTGTAAAGATAGGAGTCATGCCCCCTTGCCCAATGGCCATGCCCAGGGGACTTCTGTCCCCTGGGCATGGTCATTGGGCATAGTGGCATGTAGGGGGGCACAAATCAGGCCCCCCTATGCCACAAAAAAAAAAAAAAAAAAAAAACTTACCTGGACTTACCTTAATGTTCATGGGATGGGTCCCTCCGTCCTTGGGTGTCCTCCTGGGGTGGGCAAGGGTGGCAGGGGGGGTCCCTGGGGGCAGGGGAGGGCACCTCTGGGCTCATTTTGAGCCCACTTGTCCCTTAACGCCATGCCTGACCCAGGCGTTAAAAAGCGGCGCAAAAGCGCCGTTTTTGGCCACGCCCACTCCCGGGCGTCATTTTTGCCCGGGAGTATAAATACCACGTAAAGGCCTGGGAGTCATTTTTTAAGACGGGAACGCCTCCCTTGCATATCATTAACGCAAGGAAGGGGTTCACGCTAAAAAATGACGCCCACTCCGGGCACTTTGGCGCCCGAAGCGTCTAACGCCATAGTATAAATATGGCGTTAGTTGGCGTTAGTTTAGCGTCGAATTTGCGTCGAAAAAAACGACGCAAATTCGGCGCAACCAGAGTATAAATACGGCCCGCAGTGTTCAATCATGTCATGCAGGAGAAGCTGATAGACTATACTAAGGATGCAACTACTCCATTTAGAAAATCCTGTCACACCACGGAGGGGTTTCTGTTCAAACAAGCATTGATAAATCCAATAGGTGTGCTTTTTTTGTAAGTACAAGTATATTTTCTTTGATCGGCGAGTTTGTGTAGGTGGATCGGTGAGTGGGAGAATGCAAGACTGAGTCAATTCCATCTCTATGTTCCACTGATCTAACTAACTTGAGGCCTGTTTAACTTTCTCTGCATCTCTGTTCAAAGACAATATTGGAGAAACTGGCTTTCAGCCAACTCCAACATTTTGTGGCAGCAGAACACCTAGTAGATTCCTCACAATTAGGCTTTCACCTACGAAAAAGTACTGTGCTGGTGTTGGTGTGGGTGACTGATCCTGTTATATCTGTCAACACCCGTTTATGCCATCAACCATGCCATCTTTGCTAACAGACTCTCCCATGTGGACATAACTGGATCCACCATAAAATGGCTAAGGTCGTTATTGAAAGCTTCTAGCTAGCAAACTGAATCCCCACTACCTTCTTGCTCCAAACCCAAGATATTTAGATGTAGTGTTGTCCAGAATATTTGTTTAATATCTACATACAGTCTTTAACTAAACACCTCTATCATACTGGGATGCGATTCAATATGTATATTTGTGGATGTCGTCTACAATTTCATGAAGCTTATAACATCCACAACAGAGTGCCTTCTGCTCATGAAGAATCTTTCTTCATTCGATACCCTTGATTGCCCCCAGATAATGGACATTCTACATAATCCACCTGCTTCTGTATGCAGTCTGAGCATCTACTGAGATTCTAACTTGTCTTTGAACTTTCGATATGGCACAGTGCAAAGCCCTTGCGACTTAAAAGGTCTTTAACCTTGGGAACCATCCTATCTTTTATTGATAGGCGACATCATCTTGCTGTGATAAAAGCCCTGGTCGAGTACTGATTTCACAAGGGCAAGTGGTGGCTCCTGTGAAGCTATTAAAACACGATAGGAGAGCATTGGGAGTAATTCAACCCCACATTGACTCCCGTTTTATCAAGAGACTGCAAACGCACAAGGTGTGTGGGGGGTAGAGGGAACAGGTCTCTTATGGCCTATTCAATGTACGCCAGTTGGGCGACTGCCTTAGTGGGTATGGAGGAATGGGTGCGACAGATGGATAAACCTATGAGGGAGTTCCCTTTAGGGACTAGGTGGTCTCACACAATTATAGTGTGGTGCTTCATCATATGACCACCTAGCCCCACCCAGGTAAGATGATACTACCTGGGCGGACTCAACCTCGTTGTTAAAAGAACGTCAGAGGGATTGCTGAAATTTTATCTTGCTGGATAATACAAGGGATCCAGTCAAGAGTAGTGATAGATAAAATTACCTTGCAAATCACCCGTTTGGTTTGAGAATTTAATATCGGTGTTTGTAGGTAAGGTTAAAAGGGGGAATGGGGACGTTCAAGGTGTCTAAAAAGGTGGGGCCCAACATGTTTCTGCCCGCGCTAAGAGCCTAGTCGGTCTGGGGCATTCTTCAGGGTCGAGGATCCCTAAAAGTGTGGAGCTTGACTGAAAAGCTTACCTACAAACTGATTGTGCCACCCACTTAAGTAGTCTTTTAAAACAAGTATGAGCCTGCATTGCAGCCTTTGTGTGCAGTTTTAAACTGCTATTTTGACCCGGCAAAATGAACCTTTAGCCAGGTCAAACCCTTCCTTTTTAATACATGCAAGTCACCCCCAGGGAACAACTCTTAGGATAGGCTACACTGTATTTAAAAAGGTGGACATGTACTTTTACATTTTACATATCCTGTTAGTGAAAAACTCTTAAGTTCGATTTTTTACTATTGCAAGGCCTACCTTTCCTGTATGATGACATTGGGTTACTGTATACCACTTAATAAGTGAGACATTTTGGAGCAGGTAGGAAAGTCATGTTTTGTGTTTAAGGAATTGTTTAAGGAGTTGTAATTTAAAACCCTCGTATATGGTAGTCGGATTTTAAGACAGGCAGTTAGCCTTGGTGTATTCCTCACAGACTGCCTCGCAATAGAGAATCTGGGAGTTGGCAGGATGGACTATCTTTGCTTAATGGGGGGAGGAGGGGAGCTATCACCTACCAAACCTTCACTTCAAAGGAACTGGGCCAGCACACACACAAAGGACTTCACACTACCCTATCGTGCCCCAGACCCACTGAGACCAAGTTTGGGAAGCAGGACATCCCCAACTCATTCGTAGGGAGGAAACTCTAGAAACTTCTCCGACTTCAAAGTGGGTACCAGCTATACATAATGGAACCTCAGCCCCTAATCGTCAGATCACTTTCGGACCTGTGAACGACTCAGAGGAAGGACAGCTCTGCTGCCAAGCTGCTCTGCTCAGCTGCTCTGCTGCATGAAGTATTCTCAGCTGCTCTGCATGCAAGAAGGACTTCTCTGCTGCCCTGCTGCCTGATGAAGAAGGACTGGACCTATACCTCTAACCCCAGGACCACTGGAGTGACTCCAAGGGCTAGTTGGCTGGCCTCCAGTTCAGAGCTATAGGGACACAACAGGCTTCTCTGCACCAAAGCAATTCAGCACATCTTAACCTAGGAACATGCAACACTGCTTCTGTTCAGTGACTTCAGAAACACTGATCCAGCGCAACACATCTTGACGTTGACGACAGGCCCAGTTCAAAGCACCGCAATGCAGGACCGTGCATCTCAACTTCTGTTCAGCCACTCTGCAAGCATCAACCCACTGTGACGCATCCCAACACTGACAACTGGTCCAACTTGTTGCATCACAACTCAGTGTGATGCACGTGACGCAAAACATGCAGCACTAGCAGCTTCTTCGACTTGGACACGTCTTGATGCCCACATCATAGATTCTGATCAGCCGCTTTACCAGCAACGATGCAGCACAATGCATCTCAGCACAGGACTTTGCACCACAAGCCCCCATTGATGGCTCCTCAATGCCTACTCATGCCCTTGCAAGAACTTTGCATCCCAATGCCAGGACACAACGTACTTTTAACAATAGACTTCACTCTGTCCTATTTCGAGTTTGTGCTCCATCACGGTCGGCCTCACATTGTGACTTGTGCTCGGTCCACAATGGTCAGATAACCACAATTGGTGCTTCTTGGTTCTAAGCTCTACCTTTTTTCAAAACCTTTACACTCGTATATCTTAGGTTCCACTATTTGAATTATTAAAGTTTAATCTATTTTTCTAGGCTGTTGTCTGATTTTTCTTGTGTTGTGTTTTCATTTTATTACTGTTTGAAGTGTTGCATAAATACTTTACACATTACCTATAAGTTAATCCTGACTGCTTTGTTCCCATTTACCAGAGGGTTAGGCACAAGTTAATGGGGTCTGCTTGTCTTTCAGCATGACAAGAATTGTGGTTATTGCTTGAGTAGGGTTTCATCCCCCCAACCAATAATGCAGTTTCTCATGCTAACCTTTCCTGTACTGAATCAGCTCCATTGGCTCTTGACAGGCAGGTGAATAATCTTCAAGTCCATGGTGATCGTTTTTAGGGCTACGCATCTGAACTCCTTGGATTTCATGGCACAGTCCTGTTGGAGCCATGACCTCTGCCCACCAGTTTCTTCTGGATGTACCCAAAGCTAGAACAGTAATCTGAGGTGATGGGTCTTTCACTGTAGTTGAGCCAAGCTTTGGAACTCTCTCTCTCTCTTTTGATCTGAGACCAAACCTTCCCAAATTATTGTCTAAAAGTTTAAACTGTACCATTCAAACATCGTCTCACTACCGCTCAAGACTGGTTAGCATTTACTTACTGCAACTTAATATAGTCCATATATATCAGCTCACTTTTACAGTGTTCATTTAGTGCCACAAAACTTTGTACATTTGAGCACTTTAAAAATAAGTAATAAGATAACACAAATGGGCAGATGAGTCTGCAGGAATGGATTGATGGATGGATGAGTAAATGTGCGGACAGAGGAAGAACAGGTCTCTGACCAGTGATTCATGGGGTATGCAGTAAGTTGGACATCTCCATTCATGTCCCTTAGGGCTGGTGTGAACTTCACTATAATCCCCATAACTGGAGACACTCGTCAGCCATCTTAAAAGGCAATCCAGAATAGAAGCTGTGGTGACATTGATTTATCATGAAATCCCCTATGATTACTTTCTGTACACTGATGCTGGCATGTTGCATGGAATGTCCTGTAAATTACATTGATATGGCCTACAATTGAAAGGCCTTTTCTACCTCTATTGATCCCCTAGATGTTCCTGACTCTCCACTCCTCTCTGTCCATATGCCCTACCATATCTGCTCCCTGTTTTTATGCCACTTTCAGTCAGCTGCATATTTTCATCCATAACCTCTTTCACGGACGTCATTAAGAGTTCACAACTGCGACCCCTAGCTTGCAACTTAAACGACCCCTGGCACTGTCTTTGCGATCTCTGGCCTCAGAGGTGGCAAAATCAGTGCCTGGAACACAGGCAGCTCTTCCTTATTTGTGTTGGTTGGGCTCCACTCTCCTTGATTTCTGCCAGTTTTTATTACACTAATATTGAATAATATCATAGTGTTCATGTAGGAGGCTGGACTGGCTTGTAGTGAGTACCAAGGGGTACTTGCACCTTGCACCAGGCCCAGTTATCCCTTATTAGTGTATAGGGTGTCTAGCAGCTTAGGCTGATAGATAATGGTAGCTTAGCAGAGCAGCTTAGGCTGAACTAGGAGACGTGTGAAGCTACTACAGTACCACTTAGTGTCATATGCACAATATCATAAGAAAACACAATACACAGTTATACTAAAAATAAAGGTACTTTATTTTTATGACAATATGCCAAAGTATCTTAGAGTGTACCCTCAGTGAGAGGATAGGAAATATACACAAGATATATATACACAATAGCAAAAATATGCAGTATAGTCTTAGAAAACAGTGCAAACAATGTATAGTTACAATAGGATGCAATGGGGAAACATAGGGATAGGGGCAACACAAACCATATACTCCAAAAGTGGAATGTGAACCACGAATGGACCCCAAACCTATGTGACCTTGTAGAGGGTCGCTGGGACTATTAGAAAATAGTGAGAGTTAGAAAAATAACCCTCCCCAAGACCCTGAAAAGTGAGTGCAAAGTGCACCAAAGTTCCCCTAAGGACAAAATAGTCGTGTTAGAGGGAAAAGGCAAGGAAAACACAAATCAGCAATGCAACAACGATGGATTCCTGACTGAGGGTACCTGTGGAACAAGGGGACCAAGTCCAAAAGTCACAAGCAACTCGGAGATGGGCAGATGCCCAAGAAATGCCAGCGGTTGGTGCAAAGAAGCTCTTACTAGGCTGAAGAACTGTGAATACTGCAGGAACGACAAGGGCTAGAGACTTCCCCTTTGGAGGATGGATCCCCCACGCCTTGGAGAGTCGTGCAGAAGTGTTTTCCCGCCGGATGGACGCCAACAAGCCTTGCTACACGCAAATCGTGCGTTTGGAGTTTTTGGACGCTGCTGGGGCCCAGGAGGGACCAGGAGGTCGCAAATTGGACCTGCAGAGAGAGGGGACGTCGAGCAAGACAAAGAGCCCTCACTGAAGCAGGTAGCACCCGGAGAAGTGCCAGAAAGAGGCACTACGAGGATGCGTGAAACGGTGCTCGCTGAAGTTGCACAAAGGAGTCCCACGTCGCCGGAGACCAACTTAGAAAGTCGTGCAATGCAGGTTAGAGTGCCGTGGACCCAGGCTTGGCTGTGCACGAAGGATTTCCGCCGGAAGTGCACAGGGGCCGGAGAAGCTTGCAAAGTCGCGGTTCCCAGCAATGCAGCCCAGCGAGGTGAGGCAAGGACTTACCTCCACCAAACTTGGGCTGAAGAGTCACTGGACTGTGGCGGTCACTTGGACGGTGTCGCTGGATTCGAGGGACCTCGCTCGTCGTGCTGAGAGGAGACCCAAGGGACCGGAAATGCAGCTTTTTGGTGCCTGCGGTTGCAGGGGGAAGATTCCGTCGACCCACGGGAGATTTCTTCGGAGCTTCTGGTGCAGAGAGGAGGCAGACTACCCCCACAGCATGCACAAGCAGGAAAACAGTCGAGAAGGCGGCAGGATCAGCGTTACAGAGTTGCAGTAGTCGTCTTTGCTACTATGTTGCAGGTTTGCAGGCTTCCAGCGCGGTCAGCGGTCGATTCCTTATCAGAAGGTGAAGAGGGAGATGCAGAGGAACTCGGCTGAGCTCATGCATTCGTTATCTAAAGTTTCCCCAGAGACAGAGACCCTAAATAGCCAGAAAAGAGGGTTTGGCTACCTAGGAGAGAGGAAAGGCTACTAACACCTGAAGGAGCCTATCAGCAGGAGTCTCTGACGTCACCTGGTGGCACTGGCCACTCAGAGCAGTCCAGTGTGCCAGCAGCACCTCTGTTTCCAAGATGGCAGAGGTCTGGAGCACACTGGAGGAGCTCTGGACACCTCCCAGGGGAGGTGCAGGTCAGGGGAGTGGTCACTCCCCTTTCCTTTGTCCAGTTTCGCGCCAGAGCAGGGGCTAAGGGGTCCCTGAACCGGTGTAGACTGGCTTATGCAGAATTGGGCACATCTGTGCCCAAGAAAGCATTTCCAGAGGCTGGGGGAGGCTACTCCTCCCCTGCCTTCACACCATTTTCCAAAGGGAGAGGGTGTCACACCCTCTCTCAGAGGAAGTTCTTTGTTCTGCCATCCTGGGCCAGGCCTGGCTGGACCCCAGGAGGGCAGCTGCCTGTCTGAGGGGTTGGCAGCAGCAGCAGCTGCAGTGAAACCCCAGGAAGGGCAGTTTGGCAGTACCAGGGTCTGTGCTACAGACCACTGGGATCATGGGATTGTGCCAACTATGCCAGGATGGCATAGAGGGGGCAATTCCATGATCATAGACATGTTACATGGCCATATTCGGAGTTACCATGGTGAAGCTACATATAGGTAGTGACCTATATGTAGTGCACGCGTGTAATGGTGTCCCCGCACTCACAAAGTTCAGTGAATTGGCTCTGAACAATGTGGGGGCACCTTGGCTAGTGCCAGGGTGCCCTCACACTAAGTAACTTTGCACCTAACCTTTACCAGGTAAAGGTTAGACATATAGGTGACTTATAAGTTACTTAAGTGCAGTGTAAAATGGCTGTGAAATAATGTGGACGTTATTTCACTCAGGCTGCAGTGGCAGGCCTGTGTAAGAATTGTCAGAGCTCCCTATGGGTGGCAAAAGAAATGCTGCAGCCCATAGGGATCTCCTGGAACCCCAATACCCTGGGTACCTCAGTACCATATACTAGGGAATTATAAGGGTGTTCCAGTAAGCCAATGTAAATTGGTAAAAATGGTCACTAGCCTGTCAGTGACAATTTGGAAGTAATGAGAGAGCATAACCACTGAGGTTCTGGTTAGCAGAGCCTCAGTGAGACAGTTAGGCACCACACAGGGAACATATACATGCACACCTATGAGCACTGGGGCCCTGTGTGACAGGGTCCCAGTGACACATACATATAGGCCACAAACCTATGAGCACTGGGGTCCTGACCAGCAGGATCCCAGTGACACATAACAACCATACTGAAAACATAGTGTTTTCACTATGAGCACTGAGGCCTGGCTATCAGGATCCCAGTGAGACAGTGAAAACAGTGACAAACATCCTGACATACACTCACAAACAGGCCAAAAGTGGGGGTAACAAGGCTAGAAAGAGGCTACCTTCTCACAGTTCACTATTAGTGTAAAAATAAATAGAGTACAATTAGCTGGAATGAGACATTTCCTGTCTGCTGTGGTAAGTAAAACAATGCTTTTAAATATATGTTGTGTGCGTGCTTGCAGGCAGGGCCGGCATTAGGCGTGTGTGACTGGTGCGGTTGCACTGGGCGCCAGTGGATCCTGCCACTGAATGAGGGTGGCAGGTGGGTGCCGGGGATGGGGATAAAAAAAAAAGAAGTTAAAAAAAACACATATCTAGTTCCTTGGGAGACGTCTTCATCTCCTCCGTCCTCTCCCGAGCAGCCTCGTTCTCTTCTGGGAAACACACAGGCTCCCACATTCCCCTCAGCCAATCATGACGCTGCTGTCACAGCAGCGTTATGATTGGTGTGTGCCACCTCTTTCGCCACTCATTCAGGGAGTGGAACCCTGTGCACTTTCTCCTCGCAGGTGTGCAATATAGCCAGGTGGAGAAATGCTAAGTGCGCATGTCTATTTGGCCGGCCCATCACGGCCGCTCAGACATGCACATTTATGATGCACATACTACTCCTTCACCAACCCTCCTCGACCCCTCCACCCCCACAACTTGGCTCGAGGTAAAAAGAAAATGATAATAACATTATGCTATTATCATTGAATTATTTTTCTCCCCACAAGCAATGGGGCGATGCTTCTCAGCCTTAGCGGAGGAGCCGCCGCTGCTGGGCGCTGACCTGGTGGGGGGGGGGGTGCTGACCTGAGGGGGATGCTCTATTTAGCAATAACTTACAATTTAAAATCACCTAAAGCAGAGTTCCGTGTGCCTGCAGCGGTCAGGCAACAATAAAAAATGTCAAACTAACTCTTGTGATTCATGTTCCTGCTAGAGAGAGAGTTTAGAGTTTTGTCCAGTGGCAGTTTTGACTAGTCATAAAGTAAAGCAGAAGGTTAATATGATCACTGCAAAGAACAGATCTGTATTTTATGTGGATACCAGAGTGGATTAGTAAAGCCAGCTTTACTAGAGCTTTAAAACAAAAGAAATGTATGAAAGAGGGCCTATGGAGAGATGAGGGGCACTTTTGCTGGGTGGTGCGGCAATCTGAGAAGGAGGACAAAATACTTTCAAAGTGGAGGTAATTCTTGGGATGAAGGCAAAATACTGGTACTTGTATCCTAGAGGTAAGTAGTCCTGAAGGCAATTTTTGGGATAAATGTTAATACTGGTGTTGGCATACTAGAGGTAAATTTTCACATATATGGCACCCATGGAAAAATGCTGCAGCTGGCATAATAGAGGATATTGTTGGCATAGAGGTAACCATGGAAACAAAAGCTGGCACTAGCACTTTGGAGGTAAATATTGTCATGAGGGGGGTCAACCGTGGAAAATTTGAAGGGGCAATCATGAAAAATTGCTGGTTCTGACACACTGTGGTAATTTTTCACATATGGATCACATATGGTATATCAATGGCCTTAATTGAAAAATGTTGGCTTTGGCGTATTGTATGTAATTTTTGGCCTAAGAGGGCACCCATGACAAAATGCTGGCCCTAGAACAATGGAGCTCATTTTTTAAATATGGCACCCGTAGCACATTTTGAATAAAATAGGCTCAACTCCTGGGATGGTCAGGCTTCATTGGCTTGGCACATCATGAAAGGTCTTGAATATTTAAGATTTTTAAAATTCTGAAAAAATATATGAGGGTTGCTCTTTAAAATGCACTATTTGACTCAATTACTTTTCAAAATGTTTAAACATTTCTATGAAGCAGGACCACCCAAATCCTCTTAGAAGATGTCTTGCTCCCTTGCTTCACTCACTCGCTACAATTCAGGGCTAGTATTATGTCTCCGAAATTTCTAAGATCATGTCAGCACCCTAATATATGTGGTATCTAAAATAGACAGGTCTGTGTTATGTTGTGATATGAATCATGTAGTGATGATGGCACTTCAGCAATACAACTTATTGGAATGTCAGAAGGTTTAAGATTACGTGAGAGGTCCTCCTGGTAACAATCAGGATCAAGGGTCATATAATGTTACTACCATTGATATCATTAAGGTCAAAAGTCAAAAGGCATATGATGCAACTTCTGCTACTCCGGGCATTTTGGTGAATTGACGTCCATGCTCATGCTCTCCATCTCTGTTCCTTTATAGTCCCTATGGTTCTCATCTTTTTAGCAGCTCGTAGAAGGGCATCTAGCTGCTTTGGCTTCCAGTCACCGGGAAGAAGCCAGAAGTTAGGACAAGGGAGATACTCTGAATGGTGGCGCAGCAGGCATACTTTTGCCACTCTAGCAAGGTTTTTAGGCTGGTGCTTCTGCCATAAAGTGAATTTACCCCCGTGAGTGCATCAAACACCTTTGGTAGTGGTTCAGCCTCAAACCAAGCGTGTTCCTATGACTCCAGCGGCTCGAGTGCCAGTGGTGACTTCCCTGACCCTAATATGTCAAATTCACCTCTGGTCTACATCGGCAGGGCAAGCATGCACCACGAACAGGCTGCTAAAGGGTCTCTGGCTGCTGTGGCTTGCAGCCAGCAGCTCCCTATGAGGACTGGTGAGAGACTCCAGGTTGTAGTTATTCCTTGGAGCAGCCACTGAAAACAAATGACTGTCAGTTACAGCAACCAGTGGCTGTGGTGTTGGCACATAAACATGTGATTGACATTTATAACAATATCAATGGCCAAAAAGAGGGGGATATATTGCTGCTCTCTGGGTATTCTGCACTGTTGGCCTGAGCTATCTCTAGCCAGAAGGCAAAGGTCCTGGAGAGGTTGGACAATCGAGTAGGAGTGGTCCCACCCTTCTTGAGCACAGCCTTCAGAAGGTGGTGTGCAGATAAAGCTTAATGCTTTTACAGCATATTTTGTCACCCATAAGGATTTATTAGCAGTAATGAGAAATTTAAGTAAATGACCACAAGATGGTGAGTTCCAGAATAGTAAATAAGAAGAACAGAATTAAGCAATATTAGAAAAAAATAGCATTCTTGTTTTGATGTGGAATGCTGGGTCCAGAAATGAATTGTAAAGGAGTAGAGGATCTTAAAAGAAAATAGAACAGTAATATAAATGTATGTGGGTGATGAAGAGAAAAGCTACAGAAACGTAATCAAACATAAGCAGAGGGAATATTAATCCGGCTCACAACAATATGGAAGGTATTAAACAAACAAATTAATCTGGAAGTATTTATGTAAAAAAAAAACTCCTGTTACGGTGCATTAGGAGCATGATTAGAGACCTTTATATGCTTTCCAAAAACTGCCAAGAATGTTCAACAGAGGCATGACAAAGGGCCTGATTTAGGTCTTGGCGAAGGGAATACTCAGTCACAAACGTGACAGATATCCCGTTCGCTGTATTACGATCCTCATAGGCGATAATGGGATCGTAATACATCAGACAGGATATCCATCACATTTGTGACGGAGTATTTCCCTCTGCCAAGACTTTAACAGTCCCAAAGTCTTCTTAAAATATCACCATTTAGAATGCCATTTACAGGGGGTGGTAATGTGGCATCTTCCCAAAATTGTCCTGATCTGCAACTGTTGTCAGCGCTTAATTTGTAAAAGAATGAGTGCCAGGGTTGTAAGCACTGACTCTCTTTTATGAACTGTGTGCTAAATATTATGTACCTTTCTGGATGATTAAAATAAAAAAAATTGCACTTTGTTGAAATACATTCAATCGATGTTTGACAACTAAGCTCGAACTAGGCCTAGATTCCATGTTGTTTTCAGAAGCAGCCATAATGTTTGTTTTCATTCTGCTGTTCATCACACGTAAGTAAAATGTGCCCATATTGTTTTGTATTGATATGCTGTACTTGGTGAGCTGAACCACGTAGGAAGCCTTGGCACCATTCAACGCTCTTCCTGCTACTATTTGTTTGTATGACGTTCAGTGTTTTTGTAATTAGTTTCCCCTGTTACACCTAAAGACATTACGATAGGATAGGGCACATTAATATTCAAGTTAATCAAAGGCGGATTGATTATCCGTTATGATGGAGAAATGTCCCTCCCACCCCTGCAGATGCAGCAAACATAAAAAATGGTAATAAAATTACTTCATTACCATTTTATTTTTTCTTCTGCCAGCCCGAGCTGAGTGTGAGGATGGGGCCATTACTGCTGATTGAAAGCAGGTCAGATGAATTGTGGCCTCCCCACCAGTTTTAAATGTGCATTTCACTGTGGCTGGCTGTCTTCTGCCATCCAGCCCGACATGCACTTTACACCTCTCCAACCCGAACTGAGTTAGACAGCAAGGTGGAGAAAAGGCCCGATCCCCAGTGCCTGAATGAGCACCAAGCCAGCCCTCTCTAACCAATCCTGGTGCTTCTCTCGTGCTGGTTAATATTATGAACAGCCTGGGAGCAGCACCTGGATTGGTTAGGGGAGCTGGCTCTGGGACTCTGCACTCAGAGGACTGGAGAAGAACACCAAGACCTGAGGAAGTGCAGCATGTGTTAAGTAAATATTTCATTTTCTTTTTAAATGTTTAAGCAATATAAACAGTAAATAAATCACTGACATGCGTTACATTAACGTTTTAAAGTTAAACCTTTTAATTTGAAAACATTAATGTAATGCATGTCAGTGATTTAGTTGCTGTTTACTGCATACTTTTAATTTATTTTCACTGGATTCAGCGCCTTTTTGACCCACTGGTAGGCACTGTAAGAAACTTGCACTGCTTTCAGCCTCAACATTAGATGATGTATAATTCTGTAATGTGATTTGCTAATTCATTTACATCGTTGCTCACACCATGCTGACTGTGTGATTTTAGTTGACCTTCATTGTAAAAGAGACGGGTTTGAATTAATGAATTTTTGGAGGTGAGTCAGTCTTCTGAATCCCTGACTTTAAAGGCAGAATCCTTGCTGATTTGTCTGTTGCTTAGGACTTAGCATAGTTTTGCCTTGACTTCATGTCAATTTACTGCTGCATTTGATTGCTAAAGCTCTGCTTAGAGGCCTGAGGCCGGTGCTATTAAGTGTTAGCGCGCTAAATACTAAAGGGCATATTTATACTCCATTTGCGCCGAATTTGCATCACTTTTTATTACACAAATTTGACCAAAACTAATTCCATATATTTATTTTGAAATTAGACTAACGTCAAAAGATTTGAGTTTGCACCATTTTTTAGATATGTGAACTTACCTTGCGTCAATTAGATGCAAGGTAGGTGTTCCCATCTAAAAAAGGGTGCTAACCCCATAGCCCCATATTTATCCCCCGTGCTAAAATGACACACAGGTGGGAGGAGGGGCTAAATAACCATTATTTAACTCCTGCATCAGACCAGGAGTTAGGGGACCTGTGGACCCATCTCCATGGTTAAACACCATGGAATGGGTCCACAGGTGTCGTCCCAGGAACATCCCCACTCACACCAGAGGGACAATGGAGGATGGGGACCCCATCCCAGATACATAGGGTAAGTAGAGATAAGCATTTTTTTAGTTAATTAAAGTGCCATCGGGGGCCCAACTTGGGGGGGGCCCGCATGGCACAGGGTGCAATGGCCATGTCCAGAGGAGCGGTGAGCATGACTCCTATCTTTTCTAAGACGGGAGTCATGTGGTATGAATGGCTTTGCGTCAGGAAATGACGCTAGGCTGGATAGATGCAAAAAGAACAGTTGATGGACGGAATGTAGAACAAATCAAACATTCACCCCCAGTCACAGATCTGGGTTTAATCCACCAGTTTTTTTGCTCACCATGCCATTACAGTTTGGACCCGGTCATATGCAAATCAGTCTTGACCCTGTTCCCCATGGGAACAGTCCAGCCCGAACTGCCAGACCAGATCCTCCCTGGGCCAGAAACAAGCATCCTGGGACCGGTTTCGGGGTATCACCCCTCTTCAGCCAGGCTAGCTTGAATCTGGTGGCATAATGAGCACGGGACCCACGTCTGGGCATACTCTCCCCACTTGGGGCGACATATGCAAAAAAAACAGTTGATGGACGGAATGTAGAACAAATCAAACATTCACCCCAGTCACAGATCTGGGTTTAATCCACCAGTTTTGTTGTTCACCACGTCATTCCAGTTTGGACCCAGTCATATGCAAATCAGTCTTGGCCCTGTTCCCCATGGGAACAGTCCAGGCCGAACTGCCAGACCAGATCCTCCCTAGACCAGAAAAAAGCATCCTGTGACCTGTTTCAGGTTCCCACCCCTCTTCAGCCAGGCTAGCTTGAATCTGGTGGCATAGTGAGCACGGTACCCGGTGCAAAAAGAACAGTGGCTGGGTCCAAACTGGGGTGGCATTGTGAGCAAAAGAATGATGGATTAAACCCAGATCTGTGACTGGGGGTGAGTGTTTGCATTGTTCAGCACTCCGTCCATCATCCTTTTGTGTTGCTAGGCTGGATGGAGGCATTTGTTTTGCCTCTAACTAGCCTAACATAATTTTTTGGTGCAAGACCTCCTTCTCCCATACCGCCACTCCCACTAGGCTAAAGTAATTGTTTTTTTAACACTAGCCCACCCTTTGCTCCGGCTTGCGCTATTTCTCAAATATGGTGCCCGGCTGGTTCTCACAAGCCGGTGCTAAACATTTTGATGCAAAACTGCATTAGTGCAGTTTTGCATCAAAAAGTATAAATATGCCCCTAAGGCTGACTGGACTTGAAGCAACCTCATGCCTCGTTATTCCACGACTAGACAATCACTTTCCCTTTATTTCACTCTTACAGGTATCTGCTTTCTACCTTTGTGACGTTTTTCCCTTCTTTACTTCCCCCTTTGTGTGTTTTTCTCTCTCTTCCTCTTGGTAAATGTCTGATGAGGAAAAATAAGTGTTGTCAACCAAAAATGAGTGGTGGTGGGCCACGCCAACAACCACAGGCTCAAATTAAGCACTGACCTTTGCATGCTCCACCTCATTTAAAAGATGGGGTGGTCGTTTCTCCACTAAAAAAGCTGTATCTGCTATTGGAAATTTCCTCTCTGCATAGTTTCTGCAGTAACTGGAAGCAGAGTGTTGTTTTACTTTTACACAGGGCCAGAATATGCTAGCGGATCCTGTTATCGCTAATGGATGCTAACCATGCTTAACATTCCCCTTCTTGAAAACCCAGTACTCCATGAACAACTGTGATCACTTAGCAGGTTCATCCTGCTTCTTATTTCGTCGACTCTTACTATGTTTCACTTACATTTGCTCCAGTCAGTGAACCTGTTCACAACATTTTCCACTGCTTACCTATACGTTTCCCCTTTACCAAAGCAAGATGTTCAGCCCCATATTTCTTATGTGTTCCGATATTAGGCTTCTTCTCATTGCCAGTTGTTATGTTATAATTCCTCTTTATTTGATGCTGGCATACCAGACGTCACTCAGCTTGACTTATTGTTAGCCTTACGAAAGCCCAGATACAAAGAGCAGAAACACGTCAGCAGCGCTCGCTGCTAGAAGAATACAGCGATTCACGTTACACGTCATTTCATAATATAATAGCCTGCACTTATAACTCTGAATAAAGTTCTCAGACAAAGGAAAATACTTTTATTTTTATTTTTATTTATGTTATACTTTGGAACACAACCCTACATTATACTAAATTCCTGATATAATGCTAGTATAGTGCTTTTCCTACATTTTCTTAATAGCTAACTTAGTGCAACTAACTGCGTTGGATTATCCGACTAACTACTGATTGTTTGCTTGATTACCCAAGTGCAGACAGCTGATTTTCGATCAAGCACCCCCCATTGGATAAATGATACACAAACATCTATTGATTTAGACTTTGGGTACTATCCGTTATAATTTGAATTTGCAGTAGTTCTTACTCAAGGCTACCATTGTAAGGATGAGTAGCAAAGTTTTTTTTCCTATATTTAGTAAAAATATGTAGAAACGTCATATACTTTCTGTTGGATGTGAATCCAAGCTTTGTCTCACCTTTAAAGAAAACAACATCCATATTGCTTTATAAAGCCCTATATAGACTAAAGCCCTCAATACGATACCGCCGAGCCGTATATTGTTTTCCCCGCTGGGCGGAAACAGTGTTTCCATCTGCCGGCCCACCGGGGAAAAGGGCCGTAAGATTGACAGCGGCTCCAAATGGAGCTGCCGCCAATGTTGGTGTGCAGCGGGTGCAGCAGCACCCGTCGCGCAGATCACTGCCCGTAAATCGGGCAGTTACCTGCACAATGGGGCACTGCACGGGGGCCCCTGCACTGCCCATGCCAAGTGCGTGGCAGTACAGTCGGACCCCAGGGGGGCCCCAGAGCACCCCTTCCGCCAGCCTTTTCCTGGCAAGGGAACCCGCCAGGGAAAGGCTGGTGGCAAAAGGGATCATTATCTGAGGGGCAGCACTGCTTGCAGCCCTGCCCTGTCGGAAAATGATTCCCTCTACCGTCAGGCTGCCTGTCGGCAGCAGCCTGGCGGTGGAGGAGGGCTGGCATAGGTGGCCCTCATTGTCTCCATAATATGATGGTTCAGACCGCCATACCGGTGGCGGTCTTTGCCCCTGCAGCCGGCATGGCGGTCTGAACTACCAGGGTTCATAATGACCCCCTAAATGGTAGCCTCAAAAACATTGTTTGAACTACTTATATGTGTAGTTATCTATTAGTTATTCGAGTTCTCAGATAGTGGTAAGGTTGGAAACCAGCTTAGTGGGTGCAAGAATATTAGTGGAATTTTGCTATGTGTGCAACGGTTTCTTATGTAAAGTGCTCGGACACAGAAGGGTATATGGCCCTCTAAATAAAACTACAAAATAAATAAATAGGAGGACACTGAATGAGGCCTTGTCCAAAGTGCACCGGACTTCTAATAAGAGTAAACGTTATACCTTTCATTCCTTGTGCAGAATGCTGTCCATGGCATTATCTAACAGCTGAACGTCTCATGGCACACAAGTCCTTTGCAGCAATCTTGTCATGTTAAACTTGTCCTCCCATTGCCCCAAACAGGCCTGGGCATATGGTACAGCTCCCTGGATCTCCCTGCTAGGAGCTTTCCACAGGAGCCAGAAAAATGGTGGCACTCAAAATGTCTTGACCCCAGCCCCACTGACCCCAGAAATCTCATGTCTTCCCCAGAGAATCTAATTTCCAAACCAGGAGAACTCCCTTCCAATCCAGGATATCACGCTTTCTAACCACCCTCCCACAGGGCTCTTTAAAAAAGGATATTCCTTCATCAGATGCTAACTAAGACATTTAGGGCCTGATTACGACCTTGGCGGAAGGGATACTCCATCACAAACGTGACAGATATCCCGCCCGCTGTTTTACAAGTTTTATAAGATATAATCAAACTTGTAAGGTGGCGGACAGGATATCTGTCATGTTTGTGACAGAGTATCCCTTCCGCCAAGGTCGTAATAAGGCCCTTATTTTCTGTGTGCTAGCTCTTGGAGGGACCATCTCTGGGTATCAAACTGCCTATGAAGCCGAGGCACTCAGCCTTCCTACTTAGAAAATTGTTTAGTGTACAGGCAAGCTTAGCGTGTGGCTACTGGACTGTAGAACACTGTGTTTTGTTGGAACGATTCTCGAGGGAACAAAAAAAGCAAATCGATCTCTTACTGTTTCATGGTCCCTCTTCTCTGCAGTTCTTACATTTTTGTTCAGATGTGGTCTGCTAGACATGCTGCAGGTGTTCTAGGCCTTGGGGTATTTAATTCACTCTCTGCTTGGTCATTTAAGGTTTCCAGGATCATAAACTGCCTGTTGCTGTTTTAGGTCACTATTCAGCAAGCCTCATTTTTGTGGAACGTTTGTGTAAGGAGTCTAACTTAATTTATTTTTCAATGTTAACTGCATTCTTTTCTTATGACTTCTAAGTCCCTTTGCACACGTATTTCAATGATCTCTTGAAAGTCGACTATTTTGAACTACTAGATTTAAAGAAAAACAGAATGACGTATGGAGACTCTATATTCCATAATCTGTAGATCCAATCCAAGAATAATTCATGGTAGAGTAGGGAGTGAACCTTCACAAGTCCGTACATCGCTCGCAGGGTCACTGCCTGGGATATGGTGACCTCACCTAAGACCAATGCCTTGTTCCCATGGCTAGTACTTTAGAGCTGCCAGGTCATGAGACCAGCCTGGTTTTGCAGAGAGAAGAGTTAATGATGGTTTCCTCTGAATTAGTATGGTATGTAGTCAACCAATGCCGGCTTCCCTTTAGGTTATGCAGCGTGATTTATTTACTAAACTAAATTCTTGACAGCTTTTTCCGAGTTGTGACTTTTTAGTAAATCTCCTGTTTGCAGAATTAGTTTTTTTCCCCATAATTTGGGAACATTGTTTCCTCACGAAGCAACTTCAAAATACTGGCATGCCTCCTGCACGAGCAACTGCAGTTTCACATTTTGGAAAGCATAAAGATACATCCCTAAGGAGGATGGTGTCAGAGGCAATTGCGTCACCGGGAACGTGTATGGATACATTGTTTGGACTGGCTATGTCCAGCTGGCTTTAATAAACATGTGAATTATAGGTGTTACGTTCAAATATTAGAGTTGGTGCATCAGAAAAAAATATGTGTTTAGTATAGCCAATTCAGCAGTTTGCCAGTTGCACTGCTTGCAGAATCACTTATCTGGCTCCAGAATTCATAATAAAATGATGACTCTAGTTTGACTGATGAAATGTGGTACGCTTCGTATCCATAGTTGAGTGCTAACCTTCCTAAAAGTCCTCCTTCCTTCATCGGGTCAGCTTGTTCTACAAGCAAAGACATCAGATCGTGCCCCATCTCTATGGACTCTCAACTTGTGCCCCTCCTTGCTCTGCTCAAAATACATTTTTTCATTATTACCTATTAAGCAACCCAGGTTAATAGTGGTGGAACAAAGGCCTCAGCGATGCAGGGGGCCTGCCCTCCAGGGCCCCCCCTCAGCACAGCACCTGGCCTGGGTAAGCCTGAAGGGGTGCCCCCTCCATGTTCTCTGCAGGGAAGCCCCCTCCAGTTTCATTACGCCACTGCAGGATAAGCCACGTTCCTATTTCGCTTGCAAATTGTCTTTCACAGTAGGCACGGAACAAACACATAGCAAACAATACCTGAACATCTCCGGCATATTCTGCTTGGTTTGCTTGTGTGTGTTCTGAATGTGGAACGGTGTTGTGTGGAACCATGTAGGTAGACGGCTGAGAACAGGGGATTCCATGGTTGAGATGAGCTTTCCTGAGGGTCAACTACCTAATCCTGTTTGTGTTGAACTCTACACTGTAGCCTTCATTTTCACATTGACAATGAGCAGTGTATTGAACTGGTACCAACAGGAATATGTGCAGTGAAACATACATTTAGTTACAGTGTTCCTAACAACTCTGTAAATTCTGGCCAGTGCTGCAGGCGGTAAGGATGACTTTCTGCTGGCTGGTTGACCTTCAAGTATGTATTAGTATTTAATTCTCTGTAGTTTTCTCTCTTGATCTTATTGTTGGATTGGATCTTCCTTACCAGCAGTTTCTATGAGCCGATCTTCAATGTGGCTGCACATAGTGCCTTCAGGCAATACCGCAATGGTTGGTGTGTGTTAGTGCTGCAAGAGCTCTATTATTTCACAATCTGTGCTGAGATGGTCAGGGATTTTTATGCATTCATCAGTGGTGCAGGTTGCAGCAGGGAAGTATGAATAGACACGTTTGAGGAGACAATGGAGAGGTTGGAAAGGTACCATAAGACTAAGATTACTGGGGTTTTGGAATCCCCAGCCCTGGGCCCTGATGGCGGCAAAAGTTTGGCTCATAATGAGGCCCAATGTCTCTATCTCTTTTAAGCAGTGATATCTTAAACATTTGTTGGGCCCTGGGCAAGATATATTTTGGGCCTTTACGTTTGGAAAATGTTTGAATTTGCTATGCTGCACCTCAGAAGGGGAGAAAGCAAAGCAGAGCCATATTTATTAACAGTGGCCTGCTGATGCTCACTGTGGCACACAAACAGGGTGCTTAGAGCCACATAAAAAGTTTGGGGCAGATTTATGAAAAGAGGTGCTGCACCTAGTGCAGCAACACTTTTCCTGCGCCCCTTAGCGCCTCCCTAATGCCACCATATGTTCGCCATATTTAAAATACGGTGCACTATGGTGGTAGTCATGGGGACTAGTGTCATAATTTCTGACGCTAGTCTGGTGTTTTCCAGGATTAGCGTAAAAAATTATGACGCTAATCCTGCAAAGCTCCCAGGGGCCCATTGTAACCAATGGGGGCCTCTTTTTAATGCCTGCACTTAGCAGGCATTAAAAAATGCAGATAAAAATGGGGCAAAGGACTCTCATAGATTTCTTTGCGCTATTTTCACGGCCCCCTAGTGCTGGAATGTCCCCCTTGCATACATTATACCTGGCGCAGGCATAATGTGGAGCAAGGGTTACAAAGTGGCAAAATATGGTGCAGAGTTTTTGGGCTTCCAACACCACATTAGCATCAAAAAATGACACTAATGTGGCGTTGGAATGATGCAAAGCCACCAGAAATCTGGGCCTTTGTATCATTGTGTATATGTATCAGCATTCTGTCTAGCATAAGATTTGTACTGGAAGCATACACTTCCAGTACACAATCGTATCACTGAATAAATTTGTAAATATTCTTTGCATTGCGTGTGTGCTGTAAGGCACAACAAACATGCAATTTGTGGAATGGTTGGAGAAATAAAAATAGTGTTCCATATTAGCACCTGCTTTAAGGCGGAATAATGGTTCTGCCACAAGGACAGATCTGGCTATCTTATAAGATGGGACTTTCCATCAAAATCTATGAGTTCTTGTGCTAATCCAACCAATTAACACCCAAGCAGTGCCCCCTTGATGGAAAGTGGTGCAAAGTATCAAAACTCTGCTTTGACTGAAAAAAGGACTCCCAGCCAGCACAAAATACTTTTTGCACTAGAAAGTAAATACTCCTGCAAGAGATAGGGCCACTCTTCATCACTTTGCGTGTGTTCGCTGCAGGAATTTCAACTGTCAAACTCACTTTAACATGGAGCCCCTTAGAAGGTGGGAGGCTTGTGCAGTTGCCCACTTTGCCCATGTCCTTGGTCGGACTTGCCTGTAGGCCAATCAGGCAGTACCCGAGGACTGGTCTGATACACCAGTGTTTGGGCTGTTTTTTTGGAGGTTTGTTGGCCTGATTTATTGTCAGGTGGACCGTTTTTTACTGCTGATTTCCCTGATACTACCACAACCATTGCCTGCAACAAACACAAATGCATAGAGTCTCCCATATTTTGCAAATCACTTATATAGTATGTCTTTACAAGTTAAAGACTCCCCTATTTGCAACTGCAGGTAATTTTTTAGCTATCTGATTTGCTAATGTGGGTAACCTTTATGATGGTGCCCTGACCTATTTGCTGTCCCAGTCCAACACCGCCCACGCGTTAAAACATTTCTGCTTTCCAGCTAAATTTAACCCCACTGTCAGAAATTAACTCACTAGGAAAATCCTCTCTAGAAAATATTTCTGTCAAAAACAAAATTGTGCTCTCAGTACCTAGCTCCCTCACAAATCTGTCTTCAGCGTATTTCTAAATAAATTCTACTTGTGCTATGGCAAACCTTAGCCCCATCTGTATAGCTTGAAAAGGATCAAGAAAGTAAATGGCCAGTTTTTCACATGCTTTGGTGGGACAATCAACCTCCATAATAGGTAGTGTTCTGCATATCACTTCCTTTGTTCTGTGTTTGCAGAACATATTCCTCGCCGCCTTTCTCTGAACATATTCATAAATTCCTGGCTAGCAGCCATCACATGCCCCAAGTATTTTACTTCACTCACCCCCAGACTGCATATCATGTCCCAGTTTCAAAATATGATCAAGCTTTTAAGCATATTGTTCATAGCTTACTCGAAAACACAGTGTTGTTTTGAAAGCCCAAGACCCTATCCAGTCCTTCTAAAACATCACTCATCTATCTCTCTTTAAAATTAGTTGCTGACGCCAAGCATTTAAACTGGAAAACCCCATCATGCTTGAAAAAAGCCATATGTGTCTTGAATCTTTTTCCCGAACAACCGTAGGGTCGGCTGAGCACACGTCTAAATATTTGCTCCTAAAAATTGTTGACTCTCTTATCAATTGACTCACATTATCAACTCCCCAGCAGTGCGCCTAATTAATTTCTGAAACTTAATGACAACATCTCAATTCATGCTTACAAAGCACACAACCTTTCGTTACAAGAATAACATGTTCAAACTTGTTTAAAACCATGATTTTTCTCAATTTATCCTGAAACACTTCAGCATTACTCCCAATCCACTGTCTTCAAAACACTTGCTCCCACGTGATCCACAATATCATCAGCAACAACCAACACATGCTTTCCACATCCTGGTTTCAGCAAAAACTCCAGCCATCTCTGATTCTGCAATATCAGGACCTTCAATATACACCTTTCTCAGACACATATACCTTCAAATTACATAGAAGAGTAAAAAAACCTCCCAAATCAATTCTAATTTCCACTAAACGCCAGGATTTATCTCAGGAGATAATATGTTTTGGCTAAGACCTTTTTCACCTGAGGTGGTAAGGGAAATAATAGTGGCCGTAGATCCAGAATCAGTCAACAAAGGAATCTCTACATTACACACAATTAAAGACTCAATAGGATCCTTGCATACTGGCATGTCCTTATTGAAAGAAATGCATAGCACTAAGGGGCTTCTTTAGAGTATGGCACACATGATACTCCGCCACAAAAGGTGCAGACTACCCTGTCCACCAAACACCCAGTTTACTAACTCTATTTAGAGTTGGGCACACTGTTGTGTTTCTTCTGGTGGAGCCACTGAAGAATCTACTGGTGGGAATCTCAAATCAACTTCTCCACAGGCACCTGGTCTTTTGCCTAAGTACCTCAAACCATCCACTTACTTAGAGCAGATATTCTGAAATACTTTTTTTCTTTCCAAGACTACTAAGAAAATCCTTGTGCGTCTAAATAGGTAAGCAAAAAATGGATCCCCACATGTTGGGAAAAGCCTTCCAGCATGTCACAGACATTTATCTTTTGTTTTTCAAAAACAAACTTCACCTTTGGGAGTTTATTTAAAAAAAACAATTTTGCTGAGCAATAGGATTAATTGTGATGGCTTCTTAGCAAGCCTTCAGTGTCTTCCGAGGAGCTGCCACTGTGGAGATTTTTTTCAATTTGGTGGTTAGTCTTCCCCAAGGGCAGTGAATTAAATCCACCTGCAAGACCCCAGTGTTTCAAATGCAGAGAGTGGGGACATATTGCAGATGTGTGTTACACTAAAACAGCCAGGGGACGTTTGGAAATAGGATTGGTGGGGCTCATTGTGGGGACCTTACTGCACCAGGTCTAGCATATATAAAGAAGATTAATGTCAATAGCAACAAAAAAGGATGATGGACGGAGTGCTGAAACCTTTCAAACACTCACCCCCAGTCACAGATCTGGGTTTAATCTATAATTCATTTGCTCACCATGCCACCCCAGCTTTGACCCAACCATATACAAATCAGTCTTGACCCTGTTCCTCATGGGAATAGTCCAGCCCAAACTTCCAGGTCAGGTCCTCCTTTGACAGGAAACAAGCACCTTGGGACCGGTTTCAGAGTATCACCCTTCGTCAGCCACACTAGCTTGAATCCAGTGGCACAGGGAAAACGGGACCCACAACTGGGCATATCCTTCCCACTGTAGACATCTTTAGCAACATGAAAGGATAATGTACAGAGTGCTCAAACTTTTCAAACACTCACCCCCAGTCACAGATCTAGGTTTAATCCATCATTCTTTTGCTCATCATGCCACACAATTTTGGACCAAACCATATGCAAATCAGTCTTGACTCTGTTCCTCATGGGAATAGTCCAGCCTGAACTGCCAGGCCAGGTTTCTTCCCTGACCAGAAAGAAGCATCCTGGGACCGGTTTCAGGGTATCACCCTTCATCAGCCAGGCTAGCTTGAATCCAGTGGCACAGTGAGAACGGGACCCATGTCTGGGCATACCCTTCTAACTTAGGGCAACTTTAGCAACACAAAAGGATGATGGATGGAATGCTGAAACTTTTCAAACACTCACCCCCTGTGACAGATCTTGATTTAACCCATCGTTCTTTTGCTCACCATGCCACCCCAGTTTGGACCAAACCATATGCAAATCAGTCTTCACCCTGTTTCTCATGGGAACAGTCCAGCCTGAACTGTCAGGCGAGGTCCTCCCTGGACCGGAAACAAGCATTCTGGGACCGGTTTCAGGGTATTATCATTCATCAGTTTGGACCCAACCATATGCAAATCAGTCTTGACAGGTAGGTGTAAAACAGCCCTTTTAACCCATTTTGGTATGTTTCAGTTTAAGGTTTTGTTTTTTGGTTACATGGAATCCTACAATATTTCAACGTTTTTGGGGACCTTGTCCTCAGCATGCAGCAGCTTTGTGTGACATTGTGTGTCCTGGGCACTTATCAGGTCAAATACCTAGAATAGTCAGTGGATAATGGGATGGTTTGTATAAGGGACACCTTCCTGCACAAAAACAATCAATGGAAATAGTTTCCTTGTTCTATGTGTGCTAGAAAGAGTAAAAACACGGAGAAATAAAGTTATTTCTCCTCGTTATGCCTCCTCTGGGGACACAAAGGTTTTTGATGCATTGGTGTTGTGTGGGAAAACCCATCGTAACTCCCATGAAATGCCTTTTTGAGGCCGAGTATTGCAACACAGCGACTTGCACTGCTTAGCCTTATTCTATATCTACAAGCTACGCAAAGTGGCTTTGCGTGTCCTTGTAGATATGGGCATGCAATCCTGTGCCGCCGGTGCGTCAAAAAAAGTGACGCATCTGCAGCTCAATCCTCTTGTAAATATGCCCCAGAGTTTTCATATAGGCTTTCAGCTAAGTCTTACATCTATCTATAAAGCACATATTGTAATTTATGAAAGACTGTGTGTTATAGAAGACCTCATTCTAAATGAAGTGATTGCCACAGTTAATGGTATAGGGTAGTCAGCAAAATGGTGGAAGGCTGTAGGTAACAATAAAAGAGTGACAGAAGTACGTAGCATTTGACAGAGCAAAGAGCCAGGTGTACTGCAATAGAGCATTATCAATATGGGAGTAATATACACATTTTGTCATCCAAGTAATGTACTGTTGTGGGAAAATATGTTTGGAATGTAGGCATAGAGGACGATTTGGGAATATGTGTGCGTACACATAAGTAATAAACTTTTATCAAAAGTAGAATGCAGATGTTAAAAGCAGGGTTTCTGTTGTGGATTCAGGTGTTGTGGAGGATAGTGTGGGAGTCAGAGTTTTACTAGTGACCTTCAGCTAAAGTCAAGTGTGACTTGAGTACGAATGCCAAGTTTGAAGAGAATGGCTGATTCGGGGACTTCAATTGCCAGTATTAAAGGAGATATGAATATTGCTCACAAATGTTAAACCTGGTACAAGTGAGGGATAAGATTTGACTCAAATCGAATATTAGTATTATGATGGCAGCATGAAGTCAAACTGAAGAAAAAGCTGGTTCTGTGTGAATTTCAGAAAGTCTTTTGCATTGCAGAACAGTAGTAGTGTAGACAAAATTTCAAATCTTCTGATGTATTTACAGGATGTTTGGGAAGATTCATATTGATGAATATGTGCTAGGAAGGGATATCTGGAGAAACAATCAGCTGAATTGATTTAAACTGTAGCTTTGGCCTAGAAAAGGGCTGGCAGTTCACATATAATTCCAGATTTAATGGACCCGAATGGCAGTATCCTGGATTCTGTACATCCATTAACCAATACAAATGAGCTAGTTAGCAGATATACTGTCATAGTCGGACTCTCGCTTCTAGGTGAGACTGCTGGTTTAGAGATGACAGTGCTTTTGTTTGTAGGCAACGGAGTCACTCCTACAACAAATCGCAACTCTCAGCCCATTCCTCTCGGCTTACAAGCAGTACCTCACCAAAACCCCAAAAAGTAAAATGTGATTTCGGGCAGTCTTACGCATGGACTCTAGAATGCGTCATTTCAAGGGATTTGTGGTGGAACGGAAGTTACCCTTTACTCACGTTAGCAATAAGTCTCTGTCACACACAGGCATTGAAGGAGATGCAGGAATGTTTTCAATAGTTTTATTGAAGACTGCAATCTACAGTAAAATGCATGAGCTGCAATGATTAGGATAACAAACAATAAAAGAAGCATAATTGTGAAGATGAGAGTCATGAATTCAAAGACCCTCATCATCTTGCAATAAACATGAAATGTAATATCCCTGACGGAGGCAGATGGAGCTCGCGTAGTTGCGGTTACGCCACGCCACGCCCGCCTCTGGTGCCGGCAGACTCGAGAGCGGGCTGATGACAGGAAAGTGAAGCCCTCTGTTTTCTTTTCTTTTTCTGCCCTGTATCGGAGTGCACCAGGGGGGCTCTTCTGGATTGAAACTCCCCGCACTCCTCCATGCGGAGTGGAGCGAGGACGCGGAGACGCCGCGCCGTTCCGTGCTGACTGCCCCGCAGGCCGAGGTCGCGCCTGGGAGTTTGGCGCGCCCCAGCCTGTCGGTGTTTCCCTGCATCGGACTCGCAGGGGGCCCCTGGATCAGAGCCCCCGTGCCTCCCCTTGTTCCTGGGGGCACGAAGAAGTGGCAGGAGGGGGAGTAAACAAAAGGATAAAGGCCAATGGCGGACACCTCGAGCCAGAAGTGGCTGAGACCAACCAAGGCAGTGCAACATAATACAACCAGGTACCAGGTCTGTGGCAAGGGGCTACACAAGGCTATATTTTGTTGTTTTCTATAGGATCAGCCTTTTTACAGGCCAAACTGATTACTATAGATTCATGACCTTGTTTTTTTTTTTTTTTTGTGAACAAGCTCATGTATATTATATGGACACTACATGAATGGGACTGTGCTGAAAAGCAGCAATAGATTTCAAACTAGAACTTGTAGGAATGATGATATTTGGGAGCACCCAGACTGAAACTGAGCTCAGAATTGAACTGGATTAGACAAATCAAGATATGTACAGCCAAGCACTTTGGAAATTAGTGAATTTTTGCTCCTTGAAAACCTTTGGCGTGTTATTGTTGAGCGCACAAACTGGGCTAGCACGTTTTGAGAGAACCTTTGATTCAATTATTAGCAATCTTATTGTCATCATGGCACCCAAAAATAGGCAAAATCCTGGGGAGAAAGGAGAAGGGGTGCGAGCCACCCGGACTACAAAATCTAGCGGCGAAATGGCTGCCGGTAATAAACCCTAACGCTTGGGAAAATAAGCTGGAAACAGGCTATCGGAACAAGTAGGGAAGCAAAAGGCAATGCCCCTCTATTGTCTCCCCCCCGGGGGAAAGAAAACACAGCCTATAATTATGGGCTTTTGAAAGGGAGGTATACAAGAGGGCACTCTCACGCATTTCTCCCCCCCAAAGTTGGTATGCAAACGACATCAGGCATGAAACAGGCGGCTGACAGAGAAGGGAAAGAGCTCCCTGAGGTTGGAAGTCAGGAGAAGGACTTCCTTTCAACTGGCAGCAAGCTTCTGTGGCCTTGGAAGACTCTGAGAGTGTAGCGCTCAAGGGGCGAAAGGAGCCCGCAAGGCCTTCAAAAGATATGGAGATATATACGGCCCTCGAAGGGAATCCTCAACTTGGAATCAAGAAACAGGGAAATTGAGCCCTATCCCAAGCCCTCAAGAAGAAATATGGTTTGGGAAGGTACAACTATTACACTTTGATCAAAGACAACATGCTCCCCCCTGAGATTTTCCATGACAATATCATGGAGCGGTGGAATCAACAGGGCATTCAAAGGCTTGGGGATTTTATTGAGGACTCTACAATTATGGCATTTGGAAGCCTTCGGGGGAAATTCGAATTAGCCCAAATAAGCTTTTTCAAATATTTACAAGTAAGGGATTTTATCTTACAGCAAAACGGGCGGGCCAGCAGGGTTTGTAAAGAATTCCTTACTAGAAAAGATGATTTCACCTGATAAGAATACGATACGATTATTATACCCGGAATTGGCTGATAACCTATCTGATGATCTGGTGAAGCATAATCAAAAATGGAGTGTTAAGTTAAATGTGGAAGAGGAGGCTTTCTATGAATCTCTTGAGTTAGGGTGTACCTCCTTGTTCTCAGCATCGCTCCAGGCACAACATTATAAAACAATATTTGACTTGTATATCACGCCCTGGAAATAAGCACAATGGGATTGGGAACAAGGAGTACATTGCCCAAGATGTCAGCAACACGGCGTGGATATAATCCATATGTTTGCCAGCTGTACTAAATTAGTGAACTTTTGAGGAAAAGTGGAACAGTTGTAGGATTAGAAATTGAGTTATCAACGGGGGTGGTTATATTTGGGGTCGCGAAGCAAAGGGGGCCCACTGTTAGCAAATGTCTTTTTATGGCTGTGTCAGTATATCGACTGTGTATTTCTTTGGCATGGCTTGATCAAACGCCCCCTACATATCAGAATTGGTTAGATCGTCTCCTGGCAGTATATCAGTTGGAACAGGCCCTGTATAAGCGAAAAGGTAAAAGAGGGAGACAAAAAGGGCGAGAAATAAATGGCTTGCCAATAAGTGATGATTTTACCAAGATATTTCATATGTGGCTAAATGGTCTGTAGATTTATTCATTGCGACTTCTGATAATTATACAGATGTTTATATATGTTTTTGTTTGTGTGGGTACTATAAAAATAAAATAAAAATAAAAATAAAAAAATGTAATATCCCTAGTCTGGAGAATCTAATCGCTAACCTAATGAGACCTAATCTGCCATTACCATGTCAATGGGAAGCACCTCCCAACCTTCGTTACCTTGGAATGAGGTCTCTAGGTCAGATTCCGTGGTGACACGAAGGATGATTTCTGCAGCAAGGTGACATGCAGCATATATGGCGTGGATGACATCTTGTAGGAATCCCTCTGATAACCTTGTCTGTGTGATATGTATTTATACAGATCATGTAGGACCCCTGACACAGGTATGTTCCCAAACAATTGGAAAGGAAGCAGGCTTGTGGCAGCAGTTATGTAAATAATCCCCAACAAGTGTACATTATGTTCCTGTCACACGTAAGTGAGAAGGGAATATGATGTGAATACCTACATACATCACTTTTTATGACAGTGATAGTGACGCCTTCACAGATTGGCACTGATAACGCAAATCAAAATAAATTAAATTTTTTATAAAAAAAGCAAATTTGTCGCAAACTTAACTCCATATTTAGCCAAAGTTATGGAGTTTGAGTAATTTTTTGTACGTGAAAACCTACCTTGCGCTAATGACATGCAAGGTAGGCGTTCCCGTGCAAAAAATGACTCTAAGACGTGTGCGCCTTATTTATCCTTCGGCGACAAAATGACGCACAGGAGGAGGTCGGCCTTAAAACATGGTTCCCAGTTGGATTAGTGCCGTTTTTTAACGCCTGGGTCAGGGCTGGCGTTAAGGGACCTGTGGGCTCATATCCATGGTGGGAGACCATGGAAGCCCTTCACTGCACCCAGGGACTCCCCCTGCCACCCTCGCACATCCCTGGAGGACACCCATGGATGGAGGGACCCATCCATGGTGAGTGCAGGTAAGTATAATTTTTTTTTTTAAGTGGCATAGGGGGGCCTGACCTTGGCCCCCCTACATGCCACTGTGCCCAAGGCCCATGCCCAGAGGACAAAAGTCCCCTGGGCATGGCCATTGGGCAGGGGGCATAACTCCTGTCTTTGCTAAGACAGGAGTCATTTCCATTGGGGTTGTGCGTCAAAACATAAAAAAATGGCACAAGTCAGGTTAGAGCCAATATTTTTGACTCTACCCTGATTTGCACCTTTCTTTGGCGCACAACCCCCAGTCTTCCCTTCGCCTCCGCTGCCCGGTTACCGTCATTTATTTTTTACGCTAACCAGGCCGCAGCGCCGGCTAACGTCATTCCATAAATAAGGTGCCTAGCTGGCGCGTTGGAATGGCGTTAGCCGCTGGTAAACTTTTTGACGCAAATCTGCCCTAGCGCTGATTTGCGTCAAAAAGTAGAAATATGGGCCTTTGTAACTATAAAAAATGCCAGTCATCTTAAAAGAAATAATAAAATAAATGGACCAAAACAGAGCACGCTAAGTAGGTTAAAAGTCACTGGGTGACGAGGGCACAGGTCTGCAAACCAAAAGGCTAAGCTAATCTCCTGAGTCCCATTAACAGATAATGTTGATTCACTTCAGTATGGCGAAAGGTGCTATTTGACTCTGGATTTGTTAAGGCACTTCACTGTGTTTTTAACTATAGGTTCTCTTTTTCCTCTTTTTCAGTTCAAAGGTTGAAATTTGGTTTAGCTTTGGTCTTGTCAATTTTTCTATTTGCTGTCCATCACATGGTATATGATACGGAAGACAATGTGGGGGTCATTCTAACCCTGGCGGTCGTCGACCGCCAGGGCTAAAATGACGGGGGCACCGCCAACAGGCTGGCGGTGCCCCGCAGGGCATTCTGACCGCGGCGGTTCGGCCGCGGTCAGAAGTGGAAAACCGGCGGTCTCCCGCCGGTTTTCCGCTGCCCTTCTGAATCCGCCATGGCGGCGCAGCGCGCTGCACCACCATGGGGATTCAGACACCCCATACCGCCATCCTGTTCCTGGCAGTTCGCCCGCCAGGAACAGGATGGCGGTATGGGGTGTTGTGGGGCCCCTGGGGGCCCCTGCAGTGCCCATGCCAATGCATGGGCACTGCAGGGGCCCCCGTAAGAGGGCCCCACAATGAATTTCACTGTCTGCATTGCAGACAGTGAAATTCGCGACGGGTGCCACTGCACCCGTCGCACCTTCCCACTCCGCCGGCTCCATTCGGAGCCGGCGTCCTCGTGGGAAGGTAGTTTTACACTGGGCTGGCGGGCGGCCTTTTGGCGGTCGCCCGCCAGCCCAATGTAAAACCCAGAATACCCGCAGCGGTCTAATGACCGCGGTGCGGTATTCTGGAGGGGGAACTCTGGCGGGTGGCCTCCGCCGCCCGCCAGAGTTAGAATCACCCCCTGTGTGTTGTGTTTAAGATGACTTGGTCATATTTATGCAAGATGAAGAGTCACACCAGCAATTTGTAAGTATGGTAGGTGAAACCCTAATAGAAAATAGCCTTACTTTGAATGAAGAATGTTTTGAATTGCTTACGTAAGAGGTGGTTTGCTTGGAGCACAGTGTATTACAGGATGACATCAAGCCAAAAGGATACTTGGATATAAGGATCATGCAAGAAACTGTCAAAGAGAAAGGGAAATATGCTTGGAGAGTGGGGCAATAGAAAGCAATTGTGATACTGTGCATCCACTCACAATCTGACCTTTTGATATAAAGAAGACGAGTGTGGTAGCTGTGGATGAATGTGGATATGGTTTTAGTGCAGTGTTCTCCCAATAATACTGCTCTAATGTACAGAATGTGGTATATGCATATATAGCAATCCCTAGCATCCATAGTGTCACCATTCTCATAAACCATTTGGAATAAACATTCAGTGAATAATCTCATCTAGATGAATCTTCATGTAAGTATTTCTTATCAAACAAAGGAAACTGTCATCAGTAAGTAGTGGTGTTTTAGGGGCATCTGTAGGTGTACTTTCCTGTATCCTAGAATGTGTGGGTAAGCCCAATCTTATAAGCAAAGGCAATTAATACTGTAATTGTTACAATTAGCACTCCTTCAAGTAGGTATCTATGTCTACCACTATTGTTCCAGTCTGTTTAGTGGCAATATAACTTCAAAGCTCAGTTTAGCCACAAAGTACAGTTCAAGGAGGCTCAGTTGGATTTGAACTGTTATAACAAAATGTCCAAGATTCTCTCTACCAGTCATTGGCAACAAAAAAATTCCATTCAGGTGTGGATTACCTCCGACAGAGTACTCTTGCTTTCTCTGACCTCTGCACTACTGGCCCTTCTTCATCATGACCACTTAGGCCAGATTCATCAGTCTCCAATTGTATAGTGTGTAGTATTTCTACTTCAGGCAAGCTCTGTCCTTTTGGCCACTGGTCTCCAGGCACCACTCGCTTTACTGTAGCACTAAGCGCTTCACTAGGATCTGAATTTTGAGCAATCAACACTTCAGGATGAGACCCTCTTGTTTCGACTTAAACTATTAACTCATTCAGACCCTTCTCAGGCCGAACATGTTCTTCCTCAAACTTTTGTTGGTCCCCAACAGCTTAATTAACCTCCTCCCTTTATCTACCTGGACCCATCGGTACATCAGGAAGAGGTGCTGTTATATCAACAAGGGATTCAGAGTATGCGCTGCATGCATCCAGTTGGTGAGACCTCAACACTTCACAGCTGTGGTAGTGACCAAGATAACCTGGTATGGTTTTCTTCACCGAGGCTCCAAACATGTTTTGCAGACATGTTTCTTCACCATAACCCAGTCACTGTGACTAAGGTCATGAAACTGCTCTTCTTCAGGCGAAGCTGTAGCCCCTCAACCTGATGGACACAGAATGCACCACATCAGCTAGTCCTTTGCAGTAATCAAAACCCATGCGATATGTAATGTTCACAAGCGCATTTGCATGAAAGGCTGGCAGTCTCATGGCTCTATCCATGATGATTTCATGAGGAGACAATCCTCTCCTCCTTTCAGGAGTACAGTGAAGACTCATCAACACAAGAGGCAAAGCACAGGCCATTTCAAAGAAGTGCAGCACATACCTTGGCCAGTCTAGATTTCAATGTCCTATTGACTTGCTCCACGAGACCCGGAGCCTCAGGTTGTTAACTGCAATGTAGCCTCTGCTCCACTTGTAATGATGCAGACAATAGTCTCAGGCCCTCATTGTCAAGGTGGGTCCCTCAGACTGACTCCAGAGAAGTCTGGAATCCGAACCTGGGGATAAGTTTCTTTAACAACAGCTAAGCTACTGTGAGGATGTAATTTTATCTGGTCAGGTAAGCTTCAACCTAACGTGAGAAGATGTATACAGTCACTAGGACATATCTCAGCCCGTTGCACAGAGGCATTTTGATTAAGTTTAACTGCATTCTGTTCAAGGGGCCACCTAATCTCCCTATGTGACTCAGTGTTACTGCAGTTATTTTACCTATATTCATCCTCAGACATTTAAAAAAACAGTGATACATAGCTTCTGCCATCAGTCTGAACCTAGGAATAAACCACATCTACCAAAACAGTCACACCATAGCATCTCTTCCTACATGAGCAAATCTATGATAATATTTCGCCATCAGAGGTCACACACTCCCTGGCACTACTGAAACCAAAATGTCATCTTCATCTCTTTTGACAACCATCTCAACTCAACCTTGCTGTTCTGCGTCTGACACTTCTTCCTGCAACCTTTTAACTTCCTCCCAGGTATCTGCTGTGGTTAGTAAAAGGTTGTCATTGGTCTCATCTGTTCCCTCATTTTGATATTCAGCATTGAAAGTGCAAGCATTTAAAGCACAATATTTGGCAGCATCATCAGCATGCATGTTTTCCAGTTACAGAATCATCTCCTTTGCGATATGAGTAGCACTTAACTACTGAAACCTGAGCAGGTAGCTGTATTGCTTTCAACAAGTTATATACACTCTCCCTATTTTGAATATGCAAACCTGAAGAGGTCATAAAACCTTGTTGTGACCATAACTGTCCAAAGTCGTGGACGAGACCAAAGCCAAATGGATTATCAGTGAAAATGGTAACTTTCATCTGGTCTGAAACACAGCATGATCTAGTAAGAGTTATCAATTTAATCACTTGTGCAGAAAACACTACTTGAAGCCAGAAAGCTTCAACCACACCTGGGACAGTACAAACTGCGTAGGCAGCTCTTAGACGTCCTTCATGGTCTCGTAAGCAGGAGCCATCAACAAACGTTACATAATCTGCTCCAGGTAGTGCCACATCTTGTATGTCAAGTGTTGGCTTTGTTCACAGTTCAGTAACAAATAGACGGCCATCCTCATCTTCATTTTCAGTATCATTATCATTCTCAGGTAAAGGCAGAAAATTTGCAGGTTGAATGTTGTAGATCTTTTAACCTATTCTGTGCCTTAGACGAGGTGATCTCGTCCAAGGCACCGGTTCCCGGTTGCCTTGGACGAGATCACCTCGTCCTGCACCCGGGAACCAGGGGGAGCGCTAGAGCTCCCCCCATGGGTCCCCCACCCACACCCCCGGTCGTGGATGGAAGGTGAATCCCTTCCCCTTCCACCCCCGACCCCCCCCTGTGACGTCAGCGCACATCGCGTGCTGATTGTCACAGAGGCCTCCTCCTTCGCACTGGAAGCTCAGCTTCCAGCGCACTCGGAAGAGAAATGCAAAGCATTTCTCTTCCGATCACGTGGAGGAGGCCCGGAGAGGCTTCAAAGGGAAGGAAATGTATTTCCTTCCCTTTGAAGTCTCTCTGAGCGTTTCAAAAGCCGGATTGTAAAGCAATCCGGCTTTTGAAACGCCCACTAGACACCGGGGATTTATTTTCACATTTGAAATTGGCATAAGGGAGCGACCCCTTGGGCAAGGGTCGCTCCCAGGGGGGGCATTTTTTTTTAAGGCCTTTTCTGCCCCCCCCTGGGGGCGGATCCGCCTATTATTAGGGGGGGCAAAAACCTCCAGGCACCAGGGACCATTTTTATTTTATTTTTTTATTTTTTTAGAGGTGGGAAGCGACCCCTTAGGCAAGGGTCGCTCCCCTAGGGGGGCAAATTACATTTAGGCCATTGATTGGCCTATTTTTATGAGGCCAATCTGCCCCCAAGGTAGACAGAAACCACTAGACACCAGGGAGTTTTTTTTTTATTTGGATAAAGGGAGCGACCCCTTGGGCAAAGGTAGCTCCGGGGGGGGCATTTTTTTTAAGGCCGATCTGCCCCCAGGGGGGGGGGCAGAAACCTCTAGGCACCAGGGATCATTTTTTTGTTTGTTTTGTTTTTGTTTTTTTGTTTTTTGTAGAGGTGGGGAGCGACCCCTTAGGCAAGGGTCGCTCCCCTAGGAGGCAAATTACATTTAGGCCATTTCTCCCCCACTTGGCGGCAGATTGGCCTATTTTTATGAGGCCAATCTGCCCCCAAGTGGGACAGAAACCACTAGACACCAGGGAGTTTTTTTTTTCTTTGTGAATTTCACGCAAGGGGAGCGACCCCTTAGGCAAGGGTCGTTCCCCTGGGGCAAATTTATTTTAGGCCATTTCTGCCGCCCTGGGGGGCAGATCAGCCTATGCAGAAACCACTAGGCACCGGGGTTTTTTTTTTTTTGTTTTACAGATGGAGAGCGACCCCTTAGGCAAGGGTTGCTCCCCTGGAGGTGCAAATTGTATTTAGGCCATTTCTGCCGCCTTTGGGGGCAGATCGCCCGATTTTAGGTCCCACTAGGCACCGGGGATCTTTTTTTCCCGCCAATGTCATGCAAGGGGAGAGACCCCGTAGGCAAGGGTTGCTCCTGGGGGGTTTGGGGGGGGCAAATTTATTTTAGGCCATTTCTGCCCCCCCGGTGGCAGATCGGCCTATTGTTATTAGGCCGATCTGCCCCCCAGGGGGGGCAGAAACCTCCAGACGCCAGGGCAAATTTTTTTGTGTGTTTTTTTTCTGTTTGTTTGTTTTTTTAGAAAGGGGGAGCGACCCATTAGGCAAGGGTCACTCCCCTGGGGGGCAAATTGTATTTAGACCATTTCTGCCCCCCTTGGGGGCAAATCGGCCGATTTTAGGTAAATCTGCCCCTAATAGGCACCGGGGATTTGTTTCTTTGCGCCAATGTCACGCAAGGGGAGAGACCCCGTAGGCAAGGGTCGCTCCCGGGGGGAGTTGGGGGCAAATTTATTTTAGGCCATATCTGCCCCCCCGGGGCAGATCGGCCTATTGTTATTAGGCCGATCTGCCCCCGGGGGGGCAGAAACCTCTAGGCGCCAGGGCTAAAAGTTTTTGGTGTTTTTTTTTTGTTTGTTTGTTTTTTTAGAGATGGGGAGCGACCCATTAGGCAAGGGTCGCTCCCCTGGGGGACAAATTGTATTTAGACCATTTCTGCCCCCCTTGGGGGCAAATCGGACGATTTTAGGTCAATATGCCCCCAAGGGGGGCAGAAACAACTAGGCATCGGGGATCTTTTTTTTTGTGCCAATTTCACGCAGGGGGAGCGACCCCGTAGGCATGGGCCAGAACTTTCTTTCACCGAAATGTGAGGAAAACATGTTTTTTTAGCCAAATTTTTAGGTTTGCAAAGGATTCTGGGTAACAGAACCTGGTATGAGCCCCACAAGTCACCCCATCTTGGATTCCCCTAGGTCTCTAGTTTTCATAAATGCACAGGTTTGGTAGGTTTCCCTAAGTGCCGGCTGAGCTAGAGGCCAAAATCTACAGGTAGGCACTTTGCAAAAAACACCTCTGTTTTCTGTCAAAAATTGTGATGTATCCATTTTGTGTTTTGGGGCATTTCCTGTTGCAGGCGCTAAGCCTACCCACAGAAGTGAGGTATCATTTTTATTGGGAGACTTGGGGGGACGCTGGGTGGAAGGAAATTTGTGGCTACTCTCAGATTCCAGAACTTTTTGTCACCGAAATGTGAGGAAAATGTGTTTTTTTTCGCCATATTTTGAGGTTTGCAAAGGATTCTGGGTAACAGAACCTGGTCAAAGAACCACAAGTCACCCCATCTTGGATTCCCCTAAGTGTCTAGTTTTCAAAAATGCACCGGTTTGGTAGGTTTTCGTAGGTGCCGGCTTAGCTAGAGGCCAAAACCTACAGGTAGGCACTTTGCAAAAAACACCTCTGTTTTCTGCAAAAAAATTTGATGTGTCCATGTTGTGTTTTGGTGCATTTCCTGTCACGGGCGCTAGGCCTACCCACACAAGTGAGGTATCATTTTTATCGGGAGACTTGGGGGAACGCTGGGTGGAAGGAAATTTGTGGCTCCGCTCAGATTCCAGAACTTTCTGTCACCGAAATGTGAGGAAGACGTATTTTTTTAGCTAAAATTTGAGGTTTGCAAAGGATTCTGGGTAACAGAACCTGGTCAAAGTACCACAAGTCACCCCATCTTGGATTCCCCTAAGTGTCTAGTTTTCAAAAATGCACAAGTTTGGTAGGTTTCCCTATGTGCCGGCTGAGCTAGAGGCCAAAATCTACAGGTAGGCACTTTGCAAAAAACACCTCTGTTTTCTGTCAAAAAATGTGATGTGTCCACGTTGTGTTTTGGGCCATTTCCTGTCGCGGGCGCTAGGCCTACCCACACAAGTGAGGTATAATATTTATCAGGAGACTTGGGGGAATGCAGGGTGGAAGGAAATTTGTGGCTCCTCTCAGTTTCCAGAACTTTCTGTCACCGAAATGTGAGGAAAACATGTTTTTTTGGCCAAAGTTTGAGGTTTGCAAAGGATTCTGGGTAACAGAACCTGGTCAGAGACCCACAAGTCACCCCCTCTTGGATTCCCCTAGGTCTCTAGTTCTCAAAAATGCACAAGTTTGGTAGATTTCCCTAGGTGCCGGCTGAGCTAGAGGCCAAAATCTACAGGTAGGCACTTTGCAAAAAACACCTCTGTTTTCTGTCAAAAAATGTGATGTGTCCATGTTGTGTTTTGGGGCATTTCCTATCGCGGGCGCTAGGCCTACCCACACAAGTGAGGTATCATTTTTATCGGGAGACTTGGGGAAACGCTGGTTGGAAGGAAATTTGTGGCTCCTCTCAGATTCCAGAACCTTCTGTCACCGAAATGTGAGGAAAACGTATTTTTTTAGCCAAAGTTTGAGGTTTGCAAAGGATTCTGGGTAACAGAACCTGGTCAGAGCCCCACAAGTCACCCCATCTTGGATTTCCCTAGGTCTCTGGTTTTCAAAAATGCACAGGTTTGGTAGGTTTCCCTAGGTGCCGGCTGAGCTAGAGGCCAAAATCTATAGGTAGGCACTTTGCAAAAAACACCTCTGTTTTCAGTCAAAAAATTTGATGTGTCCACGTTGTGTTTTGGGGCATTTCCTTTTTGCGGGCGCTAGGCCTACGCACACAAGTGAGGTATCATTTTTATCGGGAGACCTGGGGGAACGCTGGGTGGAAGGAAATTTGTGGCTCCTCTAAGATTCCAGAACTTTCTGTCACCAAAATGTGAGGAAAACGTGTTTTTATAGCCAAAGTTTGAGGTTTGCAAAGGATTCTGGGTAACAGAACCTCGTCAGAGCCCCACAAGTCACCCCACCTTGGATTCCCCTAGGTCTCTCGTTTTTAAAAATGCACAGGTTTGGTAGGTTTCCCTAGGTGCCGGCTGAGTTTGAGGCCAAAATCTACAGGTAGGCACTTTGCAAAAAACACCTCTGTTTTCTGTCAAAAAATGAGATGTGTCCACGTTGTGTTTTGGGGCATTTCCTATCGCGGGCGCTAGGCCTACCCACACAAGTGAGGTATCATTTTTATCGGGAGACTTGGGGGAACGCCTTGGTGGAAGGAAATTTGTGGCTCCTCTCAGATTCCAGAACTTTCTGTCACCGAAATGTGAGGAAAATGTGTTTTTTTAGCCAAAGTTTGAGGTTTGCAAAGGATTCTGGGTAACAGAACCTGGTCAGAGCCCCACAAGTTACCCCATCTTAGATTTCCCTAGGTCTCTAGTTTTCAAAAATGCACAGGTTTGGTAGGTTTCCCTAGGTGCCGGCTGAGCTAGAGGCCAAAATCTACAGGTAGGCACTTTGCAAAAAACACCTCTGTTTTCTGTCAAAAAATGTGATGTGTCCACGTTGTGTTTTGGGGCATTTCCTGTCGTGGGCGCTAGGCCTACCCACACAAGTGAGGTATCATTTTTATCGGGAGACTTGGAGGAACATAGAATAGCAAAACAAGTGTTATTGCCCCTTGTCTTTCTCTACATTTTTTCCTTCCAAATATAAGAGAGTGTGTAAAAAAGACATCTATTTGAGAAATGCCCTGTAATTCTCATGCTAGTATGGGCACCCCGGAATTCAGAGATGGGCAAATAACCACTGCTGCTCAACACCTTATCTTGTGCCCATTTTGGAAATACAAAGGTTTTCTTGATAGCTATTTTTCACTCTTTATATTTCAGCAAATGAATTGCTGTATACCCGGTATAGAATGAAAAGCCACTGCAGGGTGAAGCTCATTTATTGGCTTTGGGTACTTAGGGTTCTTGATGAACCTACAAGCCCTATATATCCCCACAACCAGAAGAGTCCAGCAGAGGTAATAGTGTATTGCTTTCAAAAATCTGACCTTGCAGGAAAAAGTTACAGAGTAAAACGTAGAGAAAAATTGCTGTTTTTTTCACCTCAATTTCAGCATTGGTTTCACGCCCATTTCTGTCACTGACTGGAAGGAGGCTGAAAGCACAGAAAATCATAAAAATGGGGTATGTCCAGTAAAATGCCAAATTTGTGTTGAAATATTGGGTTTTCTGATTGATGTCTGCCTGTTCCTGAAAGCTGGGAAGCTGGTGATTTTAGCACTGCAAATCCTTTGTTGATGTCATTTTCAGGGGAAAAACCACAAGCCTTCTTCTGCAGCCCCTTTTTCCCATTTAAAAAAAAAACAAAACATTTTTTTCACTGTATTTTGGATAATTTCTTGGCCTCCTTCAGGGAAACCCACAAAGTCTGGGTACCTCTAGAATCCCTAGGATGTTGGAAAAAAAGGACGCAAATTTGGCTTGGCTAACTTATGTGGACAAAAAGTTATGAGGGCCTACGCGTGAACTGCCCCAAATAGCCAAAAAAGGCCTAGCACAGTGGGGGGAAAAGGCCTGGCAGTGGAGTGGTTAAGAGTTATGTTGCTTGCAGCAAGTATGGTCTGCTCATACTGCAGCAACCTATTATTAGTAAGATGTTAAGTTCTGGTGTGGGTCAACAAGATTTCAACAGAGTGGGGAGCAAAAACATTTAAAGGGTGACCCATAACAATGCTTTGCACTGTTCGATGCTGACACCTGTGTGAGCCACAGCTTTAAGACAGCCAGGCAACACAGCAGCTACTCGGTCAAGTGTTGCTGACAAATAGGCAGTCGGTCTGTGAGCATTCCCATGCATAAGAGAGAGTGCATCCCTCCCTCTCACTGCAAAACAAAGTAAAGCAGTCAGGCATTCCCCGAGCAGAGGAACAACAAAGACTTTCTATCAGCTCTGAGAAGGCACTGATGCAAGTGTCATCCCAAGGTACCCAGATCTCACACATCCTCATGTGTTAGCCTCGGTAAAAGCGTGGCCACTAGGGAAATTGTGGGAATCCACTTGCAACAGTAGCCCACCATTCCTAAGAACATCCTGAAATATTTCTTAGTTGTTGGTGGATTAATCTGTAGAATTGCTGAGATTCACATTTGTGACACCTTCCTCATTCCCTTCTTAATTTGATGTCCAAAATGTAGAACTTCTCTTTTACAGCACTGCAATTTAGTCAGTAAATACTCTATGTCAATTCTCAGCTAAGTGGTTCAATAGGGCAATGGTATCTTGTTTGCAAGCTTCTCAAGTATTTGATGCCACCAATAGGTCATCAATATATTGGACCAAGACTGAATTAAAGGGCAACTTCAAAGACTCTAGGTTAATTTTAAGGATCTGTTTGAAAATGGAAGGATTTTCAAGGGTGTGGAATTTAATAAAATATCTACTTGTCCATGGGACAGATTGCTTCACCTGTCCTGAAACAAAATCCACTTGTCACTTTGGTGCTATGTAGTGCGGCGACAAATTATGGGAGCAATCTCATTATTTAGGAGCTCTGATAATAACTTCTCTAATTACACCAGGAAAAATACTATATTAGAGTTAGAATTTTTGCAATTCCTTTATTTTGCCACCTATCCACAGATGTATATACTGATGCTGGAGGTCGCAGAAAGCAACAGTTCCACGGTTGGAACACCTTTACCTATGCAAACACACTAACTTGCTTATTTTAGTGGTTTTCAGCAGTTCCTCTCTTGTCTCTTTTCCCATGCTAAGAAAGCTTGGAAATTTACTCCTGACAAGGGAAGAAGTAAAATTTCTTCCAGGGTTAGGAAGAAGGTAGTTGGAGGGAAAGTGACCTTGTAAACATTCAACAGATTTTTCCATGCGCAAATCTACACATACACATTTGCTTGTGCTAAAATGTAGTTTACAAATAAATTCTAGGAGTACCATTTCCCGGCTTACTTTTAAATTACTTCTTGGTAATTCATAAAAGCTGTAAATCTGCACTAATGCAAGGACATACACCAATGATACACAATTTTGTGACTTTCTTTAAGAATTGGGACCCTAGTTAGGTAGTGACAGCATTGTGCACTTTCACAAGGAGCCTATCAACACACACAGTAATTGTGTTAAATGCTAGGAACTACTGGGACAATGTGGGCTTTTTGAGACCAAAAACCAATTTTTGCTTTTTGAGGGCCTAAGACCTGATTGCTCTGTTGGGGTATTAATTGTTATCTCTCCCTAGAGGTACTAAGATTTGCATGTTATAGTAAATTCCAAATGGACATGTCTGAATTTGGCGAACCTAAAGGTATTCCTGTCCTAGGGGTACTGCAATTAGTTTTAGGAAGTACATTCATTTTGGACAAGAAAAAGGGTGGCGATTTTTGAGGAGTTCTCTCATGCTGGTAAAGTCCTGTCTTACTTACTGTAGGATCTGCACTTGCAGTACGTGGAGTATTCCCTTGTATCGGGACTGAAGGTTCTCTTCTCACTGTTGTACTCACAGGAATATTACCTGAGGTTCCCCTTTCGTTAGGCACAGCCAAAATATGTGTAGTGCTTCCTGCTACTCCAGGTTTATAAAAGGGAACCACAGGACCAATTGTGACAGGAATTGTTAATCCATCTGGGGTACATAAGGCAGATACATTTTGAGGGACTGTCATACTTAAACCCTCTCCCATAAAATTAGAATTTACTTCTACTGGTGCGGTAGGCACATCTGAATTCCCATTGATATTTACAGTACTCACTTCTCCCACTTGAGTTATATTATATGTGGTGGACGATTTAAAAATAATTCATTTATAAATGCTTCATCTGAATCACTATCACTCTCCTCCCTTCTATTCTCAGCGTCATCTACCTCTTCTTTCTTTTTCTTTGGCTTTCGTTTATTCTTCCCCTCTTCCTCACTCATCAAGAAAGGAAATAATCGAATTCCCTCAATCACATCAGTTCTCTATGTCTTCTATTCTGCATCCCACCTAGCACCCGCACAAGGGCGTACTGCTTTCTTTATCCTTGCTTCATATTTCTTAATTTGTTTCCAATTAGCTATATGTTCCCAAGCATTAAGTGCTTAGTATTGTGCATGTCTAGGAGATGGTTTCATGTCATTTAGCATACACCTCAAATATTCAAAGATTCTCAAATTATGTGTGCATAGCATGGAATGGCACCCTCTTTCTCAGGGATCTTATGCCATTGTGCAAGCCAAATTCACATGTGAAGACCCACATTTATTACCATATAATGACCTGGCATACCTCCTTGATGCACCTCTTCCCGCATACTAACAGGTAAAGACACATCTCCCTTTATCAGACTTCAAAGTGCCTTAAAGAATTTAATTTTTCAGTCAAAATATGCAAATGTCACAATAACTTTTTGTTCAAGCCAGTAAATTAATTTTCACTCACCATTCTCTGTTCAGTGTCCACAACCAATACCAGTGTGACTCCCTGTAAGTAATTCTTTCTGACCTACCCTGATACACACTCAAATTAAACCTTGACCAGCAGGGTCTCACTCGGATTGATAAGTTTCTCCCTGTGCACCTAGATTCTCCATACCAACCCCCTCACAATCATGCAAAGATAAGGTCCCTATCCAATAGTATAGCTGACAACATAACTCAATAACACAGCAGACAAATACAACATAGTGTATCATACACTGTTCTCATATATTACATCTATCCCAAAATCTACAATGACAGACCTGAAAACCACTTCAACTTTTTTGAATTAGGTGCCGCATTTGCACGCACCTCGAAGTATCTGCTCAGAACATCACATAATCACTGCAAAACACTGCAAGCTAAGCATAGGCAATCACAATGCGCAACCCTATTAATACTCACACATTCGCTGCTACAACTCGTTCCTGAGTCGCTGGAACTCCATCAATCCTCCGAATGAACATTGGAGCATTTGGGCTGAGTTTGGGCAATTTTTGAATGGGACACCCTAACCTCCTCACTTATGTGACAAAACCATCCGACAATGCAATCAGTTGATGGAGCGTTGGGCCATTCTGCTAAATTCAGTCATCTGATGGAACTTTATTGAAGTTGACTCAAGAGATATAGGGAGTCAGCATCAGTCAAAAAAAAATCCAATCAACAATGTAACACATTTGGCTACACAGTAAGGACCAGGAATCAGGACTAAAGTTAAGGAGTATTATTGAAAGTTAACAGTCTGCTGTAAAGATATAGAATAACAAAATGATAACCAAATCTCCTGAAAAAGTTTAGGCATATCAGCATAAGACTCACAAGACGTTCAGTTACAGTAATGCAGAAAATAGGCAGTCGAATTTGGTGCTCAGAGAAGAGTCATCTATCTTCTCTACTAAACAAGAGTAAGGTCTGACGTCATCTAACGTGGGATTAATCAAACTTTCTATATCTAGGGAAAATATCAAAAAGTCAGAAAATTATAAAAAAAGGAAAACAATATGCTCATTCATATAGGGAATGTGTCAGCATTTCAGAAGCTCAGTCAGGAGTCTTCATAGCATCAGGAAATAAGTGTTGGTCTAAGCCACACTTAGCAAAGAGACAGAATGAAGGGGAAAAGATAGAGATCAGCACCTTTTTAAGCTCAAAGGGGAATCTCTCTAGCAATCTAGGTACATACTAGTTAATATCACATGAATCCTTCTAAACAAGACCCCTCGTTCACACCATCAAGGGCTGCATTGTCCTTTCCATTCTCACATTGTAAACTGCAACATTTGTGGATCCTCTCAGAGCTTTTCCAAGAATGACATCGTCCTTGAGCACCTGCCGCATTACTGAATAGGAACTGTAAGCTCACGCTCTGTTTCTCCATGTTCTCCCATCGGGGCCTTTTTTCAGGCTTTTTATTGCTAAGACAGTGTTACATCTATTTCCAAACTAACATTTCATGTGATCATTCCTGTAAAGAAAAAGGCATGCAAGCAGAAATGGAAAACAGTATTTCATGTTGAAAGAAATTCAGGCCTACTCAGGTCAAGTTAAACATATAATTCAATAGTGCACATTTAAATGTGTGTCATTTGTGCACATATAACTTCAAATGCATAAGGATGTCAGTATATAGGTTCAAATCAAGTTCATATTACAGTTTAAACAAATGCAGTGCAATTTTTGAATACATGAGTATAAATGAAAATGAGAACTACTTTTTAAATTCAAATGTGAAGACATTAGTGACCAGGTTTACATTACATTTTCTCATTTCTGATGTTAATAAATATCAATAATAGTAGGATGGTTTTATTCCCTTTCTAAAGAATAAAATGTATTTAATAAGGTTAAGGCACACAGAATATATGAATCTAGAGTTCTACAGTAAAAGCACTTCAGTATAGGGTTTGAGTGCAACACTTTATATTAATAACTTTAGAGCACACAGAATATGTAGTGCAGGATTTTAATGGACATGTCTGGTGTTGTTTTCCTCCTACCCTGGTGGGACTCAGTGTCCCAGGACCCTACGCTTCCATCCTATTGCCCACAGCTGCTGTCAGGGGGAGGCGCCTGACATTGCTTATCCTAGTCCTGATTCTCCCCCCGCAACACGAGTTTTGCTGGACTTGACTGTCATTGTTTTCCCCCTGCCCTGATGGGTATCGGTGTCCCAGGGCCCTCCGCTTACATCCTATTGTCCACAGCTGCTGTCAGGGGAAGGGGCCTGACATTGCACTTCTTAGTGCTTTCTCTCCTCCCACAGCCCAGGTTTTGCTGGACTTGTCCAGTGTTGTTTCCTCCTGCCCTGGTGGGACTCAGTGTCCCAGGCCCCTCTGCTTCCATCCTATTGCCCGCATCTGCTGTCGGGGGGGGGGGCCTGACATTGTGCTTCTTAACGCTTCCTCTTCCGTGCAGCATGGGAAGTGCCAGGGCACAGCCTTGGTGAAGACCGGGCCAAGAGCGGGCCTGTATGCGGCTGTCCACGTCTGGATGAGGCTGGGCTGGGGCCCCCCTCTCTTTGACCCATGCCTCCTTTAACTGTTTTAACATGTGGCGGTCAACCTGCGGGACAAAGAGTAGTTACGCCATACTGCTACAGTAACTATGGGGAAGCACAGGATTGAAATGGGTAATGTTGTCACTCGTTCATCAGTCTCTATCAATAGCATGCTGTAAAGGGTTTTTGGGATTCTTACCAATGAAAATGAGTAGACTTTCGCTGGATTTGGGGGCTCCCTCGACTATTTCAATGGATGACAACAGACACCACAGTTGCTAACCTTGAACCTATGTCTGGGGGAGACCAACAACCTAATACAAACTGCCTGATGAAGTTGCCACTAATAAACCTGGACAGGCAACAGGTCCTGTGACCGGACCCGCTACTACTATGAAGCGCAAAAGAGAGGCGGGAAGGTCAGCACCAGTAAAAAGGAAACAACCCTTCTTTACAACTACTGCCAATAACAACCAAATACTTTATTGGGTACAGCTGTCGCCTGCGCCTCAACCCCCCTTAACATCTATCATACAATACTCTGACTAGTGACACCCTGCTCCATGACCCTCCCCCCCTTTGCTCACAATGACGTATAATAAGGTTAGTTACTTCTTTGAGGAGAAACTTAAGCCGCTGTTTAAGCATTTGGATAGTCTTGGGGATCGTCTGAGCAGTGTGCTCACTCACTCCCCCCCCCCCATCGTACCTGAGGAAAAGAAGGTAGGGGCAGGGACTCAACAGACAAAGGACAGGCTTTTCCAACATCTCTCTATAAGGGGCTACCCCAACAAGGAACAATACTGAGGGGGTTGATGCAGCACATAGTAAAAGTGCAACTCATCAGGAGGCACAGAACTCTGTCTTCCCAACTAAATCAGCTATTGCAGGCAAAGGAGTACTACTCACTGTCTCCAGCCACTCCCAGAGGATGTATGCCAAAATGCTCCCAAATCTTCTGGTTCATGAGTTTCGAACTGCGCCCAGGATTGAATTTGTTTCAAGCCTAGCAAAGACTTTCTGATCTTGGGCCGGAGATCCACCCTCAAGGTACTTTCAAATCGAATCTTGGTAGAAGTTACGGAACAAATGTGTGGACTGGTTTTATAAGCACAAATACTTTAATCCCCAATGCACCAGTGAAATTATAATGGTACAAAGGGTGAGTGGACTGGCCAACAAAAGACATTGATGGTGATTATATCACAGTAAAGTTCCAAGGCCATCTAGCTTTCGAAACATCTTACCCAGAAATAAGTTATCGGTTGTTACAACACCAAGACATGCGCCCTTCCCTTAGATTATTTCTACAAACCCTCAACATTAAGTGCCCAGCCATCTCCCCTATTTTTGCGCATCACAATAGATTCTTCACCCTTGATGTGTTGGATTGACGTAGGTCTAATTCTAGTGACAGGGCTATGCAGGTCATCACCTCTCCAGACAGAGAGGCTTTACCTGTGGCTTCTTTATATTCAGGCTTTGTATTAGGACAAGGTGTTCCCGCATTGAAAAGCCCGAGCTGGAATGTGGCTGGCCTACAATTTAAGATCCAATTAACAGATTGTTTTTTCCTTCATTAGACATTACAACATTATAATGTTACAGAAATCCTGGGTGACAGATAATTTAGCTATTAACGGATTTGAGTGCCACAATATTGTGGCAATTCTGTCTAAATCAGGCCCTGCGTCAGACGGGCTGGCCATTTGGGTGAACATCGCAGCAGGGGGTTGCCTTCCGCATACATAATCATACAATGATAGTTTGCAGGTAGTGAGATATTAGAGGGGTCTGACATTATATCTAATTCATTTTCATAACAATGATTTTATTAACATCCCCAATACCAGATTTCCAATGTTATTTGACTATATTGCCTGCTTACAAAATACTGTTACAGAAAGTGGGCAATTGGCAGATTTTTGCCTAGGAGGTAATTTTAAAGTCAGACTTGTTCCACAGCTTAACTTTATGGATGTGCCAAGTAGAGTTATTACAGAGGATTGCACCTATGCCCAGAATAACATTGGCAGTAGGGGATCCGAGCTGTTGACTTATTTGGCATTGCAGAAATTAAATAATGTTATGGACATTGTTGCCCATCTGAACAATTGCCACCTACCTTTAGAGGCAGAGGTTGTGCCTCCACTATTGATCACTTTTTTATATCATCTAGTTTGGTGAAATTACTGTTGTATGGTTAAATTGTGGTTTCAAACTTTGGGGACCATAACCCTATTGAGGTTGCACTTTAATTTTCACCTAAACCAAAATTTATGAGCAAATGTGGAGCAAGGAATCTTGAACCGTCTAATGACAGTTTGAGATTAAAGTGGAGAGACGTTGAACCAGCCAACTTTTCGATAGTGTGATTAAGGAGAATTTGGATCTGGTGTTGGCTTGCCTATCTGAGAACGATAACGCATACTCTGTGGTCACTGCATATAATCAGCTCTGCTCCAACATCAGGAAAGTGCTACTGAGACCCTCTTACCCTGTAATTAATAGACCCAGGTGGTTTAGCCATGAATGGTCTGTCACCAATCTTCAACTACGTAGGCCCCCTGCAGCTAACCCCCGGAATCTCTTGGAGGTGGCTTCCCTTCGCAGGCAGTATAAAGAGGTCATGACGACTAGGAAGAAGGAAGTATTGATCTAACAATGCGGTTTATTAGTCTCAGTGGTGAATAAGAAGAAATGTTAACTTTTTTGGGCAACTGAAAAACATGAGACAACTGAATCAGGTGCTAACCCCCATTAGTTGTAACATCTCTAGTGAGGCTTGAGAGACACACTTTGCCAACATATATGCAGCTATCACAACGGAATTAAGTCCCCCGTGGCCACTGCACATGAGGGAGTGTCAGTGACCCTGGAGGAGGTTGAGGACGCTATTACACAGAGCATTCAAGGGTAAGGCCTCCGGCCTGGGTGGGGTTCCAATAGCTCTTATCAAGCTGAATTCTGGCCACTGCTATTACTGAATGTTGTTAACAGGCTAGCCCATTCTCCCTTACCAATCACATGGCCAACTTCTGTTATAATCCTCATATTCAAAAAGGGCGATCGTTCGCACCCTGGCAATTATAGGCCCATCTATTTAATAGGCGCCTCATTAAAAATCATGGAAGGGTCCTATACAATAGAATTAAGGGGTGGGTCAAAGACAAGCCTATCCTGCACCCTTGTCAATTTGGGTTTAGAAATAAGTGTGGCACTGTGGAACACTGTTTGAATCTTAATTTGATCATCAGGAAATATACTATCGCCAAACAGCTTAAACTATACTTGGCGTTTATGGATTTGTCCTCAGTCTTTGATTGTGTGAATCGCTCGAAGCTGTGGGCAAACATTCTAGGCTATGGTATGGATGAAACATTGGTGCATTTCTTTGCCTATCTGCACCGACTCATGAAGGATAGAGTTAGAATAAATATACAAGAAGGTGTCACTAAAGAAATAGGCTTTTTTCAGCAGTGAGGCAGGGGTGTGTTTTAGCCTTGCTTTTATTTATAATGTATATCAACAATCTTCACTCATTTTTTATTGACTATCACCCCAGATGTTCCCAAAGTCAAAAGTTCTTTCCTATCAACTTTGTTGTATGCAGATGATGCTGTACTGATGGCTCCCACATCAAGAGCCTTGAGTCTTTTAGTACATGGATTTGTGGATTTTATGGCCTCTCTAGACCTGCAAACTAACTATGCTAAATCTTTTATTATGGTATGCGGCCCAATGCGGCACAACTTGTCCACTCTTACTATTGACAAACACATCTTAAAATGTACCAGTACCTTCTCATACCTGGGCTTAGATTTTCCTGCTAACAGATCTTGGATGCCACACATTGCTAACTTGAGAAACAGATTTTCTAGGGCTATTGGCTCCCCATTTAGTTTGCCGCAGCCTTGGAGCAGGGGAGCTCTTATGCCACTTCTGCAATTATTTAAATTGCAATGTACCCCGATGGCCACATATGTGGCCGAGGCAGTGCTTAATTTGTGCTTATTGTTTCCGGTGCTGAGCACCGGCACTTATTTTTGAGGGCCGTAGCTTATTTTTCTGCCTCAAGCATTTGCTGCGAGCAAAAGACACATATGGGAAAGACGGAGGAAGAGAAAAATAAAAATGTGTCACAAAGGTAGAAAGCAGAAAGCTGCAAGAGTGAGCTGAAGGGGCTGGGAGTGGCTGTAAATGGATTAAAGAGGCCCGAGATGGATTCAGGATTACCCTGCCTCAGTATTTCGTGCTCCCACATTTAATTGCAGCAGCCGCAGGTTTAAGAAGAGAGCTTTGGGCACAGGCACATTTTTATTTACAAATTAAGTACTGGGCCGAGGTATGGGGGTACCTTCAAATGCAATTCTATCCAGGTTGAAGAAAACAGGTTCTGCCATAAGGCTTTGGTGGTCCCCATCTCTTCTCCTCACTTTACTTGCTACAGTGAATTGAATCTGACATATATAGAGGATTACATTAGAGCTTATTCTCTTCTGTTGTGGCTAGCGATCTGTAGAAATAGAGAAGCGAGCCTCACCAGAGACATCATCACAGATTGCCTTAGGTGTGATAAAGGCATGGACATTCCCTGGTTAGCAGGGATGGAAGCCTCTCTGTGAAAGAGTGATCATCCTTATCTTTTTGAGAATCTCAAGGGGAATCACTCAGCTGCCAAAAAAAAATGGTACAGCTAGCTCTGTACAAATCATATTGCAAAGACAGACTGGACATTGAGACTAAGAAGATGAGTGTGGAAGCTTTTCTGAACATTAGAACAGATGGCCAAATCGCAGGGTATCTCACCACACCATCGGCCTGGTGGGAGCGCAGCCTACTGTTTTGAGCTAAGGCTGACACTGTTAAATACCTGCTTTGCTACTCGATAGGCCTTCGAGCAAACCTTGGGGCATAATTATACTCTGTCTGTGCCGAATGTGCATCAACAAACTTTGCCCCATATTTATACAATGACGCCCGACCACGCAAACGACAAAATCCCTCCGTGTGCATCATTTTCTGGATGCGGGAAACCGCCTTGCGGTAATGACTTTAAGGCCTGTGCGCCTTATTTATACTCCTGCGTCATTTTGATGCACAGGAGGGGGCCGGCCTTAAAAAACGGCGCACAGCCTGATGTGTGCCGTTTTTTAACACCTGTCTGAGAGCAGGCTTTAAGGGACATGTGGGCCCACTTTCATGGTCTCTTTGCTAAGACAGGAGTCATTTCAATGGGTCTTGTGCGTAAAAAAATGTTGCAAGTCAGGTTTGAGCCATGATTTTTTAATCAAACCTGACTTGCACCATTTTTTGACGCACAACCCCCATTTTTCCCTACGCCGGCACTGCCTGGTTTGATTAATTTTTTTTTTACTCTGGCCAGCCCGCAGCACTAGCTAACGTTGTTTCTTAAATAAGGCACCCAACTGGTGCGTAGGAATGGCGTTAGCCGACGGTAAATTGTATTGACGCAAACCAGCGCCGGCGCTGGTTTGCATCAAAAAGTATAAATATGGGCCCTTGAGTTCCTACCTGTCCATACAGTGGGAACTCAGGTCAATCAGCATAGCATTTCTTTTTTTTTTTTTGCAGCTTTTGTTGTAGGTACACTAAGCCTATTTTATGTCCTTTATTGAAAAAATGTAATATTACCTATTTTAGGGCATCATTTAGTTTGCTGCTACTAATGAATGATGAAGAGTCTATTGCCCACTTAGCTGGCTATCTGAGAATTGCTGTCTGAGCCTGCTCCTCGATAAATATGGATCAGATAGGACTTTATAACTCCATAGCTTTTTTCCTTCATTTCGCTGCTGTTTTAACCCTGTTTCTTACATTTTGCATCTTTTAAGGAGCACTGCATATATTTGTGTTTTTACTATACATTTTCATTTGTGTGTTTTAAAAGTGTTTTAAATATATCTGACGTTTTATGGACACTTTGGTACCAGAATAAAGGTGGATCGAATCAATGTAGTGCCATATGTATTGTGTATTTGTGACATGTAGGGGTGGACTCAACCTTACGCTAGTTCACCTTTGATAAAGTGCAATGTGAGATGAAATTCCAAAAGAAATGCCATACCATCGGTCCTGACTTGGTACATGTGAATCTGAAGTAAGTATCACTTTATTGTCTCTGATTTAAAAAAAAAAATAAACACATATATTATTAACACAATACGATGTAAGAGCTACTTCCCTAAAATAGATAAAATGGACCTCCATAAAACTAGACAAGAAGCATAACATTGAAAAACACAGAGAACCGTCCTGAACAATGTGTCCTAAACGATGCAGACGTTTTCAATGCAAGCGTAACCACGCTTTCCTGAACAACGCATGCTTTTTCTGTGCCTTTGCTACGCATGTGCTGAACTACGCACATGCGTGGTTCAGGCACAGAAAAAGCCATGCAGTGTATGGGAGAGGATGTGGTGCGTTAAGCGGGGAAGGGGCGGGTGTTGAGTATTTTTTTTCAAGGGATTAGGATAGAGGTCGAAGTATTTCTTTTTTTTTTAGGAGTGGAGTGGGGGTTTGGTTATATTTTTATTTATGGCTTAGGGTGGGCGGAGGGGAAGTTTATTTTTAAAGGTGTGGGGGAAGGTTTAAGTAAGGTAAATGGGTCTTGGGCAGAGTTTAAGGTGGGTAGGGTGGGCTATTTTGTTTTTTTAAGGGGCGTTTGGGTATTTCTTAGAATGGGGGGGTGGAGTAGTTTATTGTTAAAGGGTTAGGGGAAGGTTTAGGTGAGGTAAGTGGGGCTGGGGCAGGGTTTGGTGTGGGTCGAGGGCGAGCTGTTTTGTTTTTTTGAGGGGCAGGGAGTTTTTTTTTTTTTTGTAAGGGATTAGGGTGGGGGTATTTTTTTTAAGGGGCAGGGATGGGGGTTTGGCTTTTTTTATTTAGGGCTTAAGGTGGGGGGCTGGGTAGTTTATTTTTAAAGGGGTGCGGAAAGGTTTAAGGAAAGGTGGGAGGAGGGAGTAGAGAAGAGGAGAAAGGATTTTGAGAGGACACGGTGAGGTAAGTGGGGTTGGGACAGGGTTGATGGATAGTTTTTAGCTGCGGGTGGATTTAGGGCTTAGGGTAGATGGGGTAATTTCGTTTTTGAGGCAGGGTAGGGGAGACAGGATAGTTTTTTTTACGGCTTAGACGGGTGGGGTCAGGGCAGTTTACTTAGGGGGGAAGGTTTTAGGGCTCAGGGCGGGTGGGGAGGGTTGCAGTAGTTTACTTGGCAGGAAGGTTTTTGGGCTCAGGGTGGTTTGAAGGGGTCGGGATAATTTCTTAAGGACTTGGGGTGGGGGTCAGGGTAGTTTACTTAGGTGAGACGGTTTTAGGGCTCAGGGTGGGTGGGAGGTCAGGGTAGTTTACTTAGGGGGAAGGTTTTAGGGCTCAGGGCAGGTTGTGGGTCGGGGTAGTTTACTTTTTAGGGGCGGTGTTGGGGTACATTTGTTTTAGGGCTGAGGGCTGGTGGGGGTGTTGGGCTAGTTTTGTTTTATGGGGCAGGGGTGGTGGTTAGGGTAGGTGTTTTTTAGGGTTCAGGGTGGGTGAGGGGTCTGGGTACTTTAGTTTTTAGGGGTGGGGGTCGGATAGTTTTTTTTAGGGCTGAGGGCAGGTGGGTGTGTTGGGGTACTTTACTTTTATCGTGCTAGGGTGGGGGGATCGGGTTGTTTTTTTTTAGGTTTAGGGTGGGTGGGGGTACTTTCGTTTATAGGGGTGGGGGGTTGGGATCGTTTTTTTTAGGGCTCAGGGCAGGTGGGGGTGGTATGATAGAACCACGCATGCCTTTTTGCATGCTGTTTCCACACATGCCTTTACTAGGCATGCTTGTATTATGAAAGTTTGTTGTAACTGCATGCGTGGTAAAGGCATGCATGGAAACAATGTGGTTGTGGTTCCGACAGCGTGGTTAAGGCATGCGTGGTTCCAGCATGCATGGGTCCATCATACAACCAAAAACACATGCAATATAAAACCCAATACCAGGTAATATCTAATTCAGTAGAATACGAACACATATACCTCCATAAAACTGGACAAAAAGCTTTGCGGCATATTTACAAGCCCCTTTCACCACCTTAGCAACGCCATAGCATAATTTCTTTGATGCTATTGTGGCTTTTCTCCCATGCCATATTTACAAATAGGTGGAATGCTTGGATTGCTCCACTTTGTGACCCTTTGTGCCACATTATGTCTACATCAGGCATAATGTATGCAAGGAGGGCGTTCCGGCACAGGGAGGCCCGAAAGGATGGTGCAGTGAAAATTGCAACATTTCACTGCACCATTTTTTCCATAATTCTTAACGCCTACTCAGAGCAGGCCTTAAATTGACGCACCCATTATATTCAATGGGCCTCTTTGTGCTTTGCTGAACTAGCGTCAACATTTTTGACGCTAGTATACCAAAGTGCCACAATAGCGTAAAAAATGTTAACGCTATTGTGCTAATGAATGCCATGGTGCGCCGTATTGGTACTATAGTGCACCCATGATGTTGTTAGGTGCCGGTAGAGGGCGCAAGAAAAGTGGCGCATCATCTATGATGCACCACTTTCTCATAAATATGTCCCTTAATGTAGTGCTTCCCAACCCTTTGACCTCTGTGGACCCCCACTTTATCATTACTGGAACCCAGGAACCCCCAATGAATCATTATTGTGATCCAGGGACTTCCCCACTGAGTAATTACTGAAAGATGGGGACCTAATTTGTTGAAATTGTTTCATTTTCTAAGCTGTTGTAGACCACCTGCAGATGTTTTGTGGACACCCGGGAGTCCCCAGACCACAGGTTGGGAACCACTCATTGCCTTAATGTTTAAAAGTAGCAGCAGTCATACACCCTGTGATAACAAGTTCTCCTTAATGCTTGAGATAAATAGTTTGTTATATGTCCAACAGCTTTTGGAGTGGAGTCCCTGAAATAAAATAAAATTGCTTCTGTGATAGTTCTAACTCCCTCGCTATTCAAAATAGGTTTCAAGTACTTCTTACTTGGCTTTGTGGAGTTTAGCTCTGTAGATTAAACAATTTGCTAATAGTGCTCAGGAATACTGTTTAGCCCTTACCAACAGTGTCTGGCATCCATCAGACAGATCTATACATAAATGCTGGGACTAGCTTAGACTGGCGACCAAGAGTGGGAAGCCTACCATTCTCCCTCCATATTTTGTAGCAAATGTCTTTATCGCTCCTGTTGTAACTTCGATCCTGTTTCGCAGATACTTTAAATAAGTCTTCCTGCTTGGATTATTATGCAGTATCAAGCCTTAATATGTGTGTTGACACCAAGTCAATTGTACTGTGACCTATAGACCAAGAGTATTTTGTATTACAATAACCATTTTTCATGATCTTAGTCTTATTGGTGCTGATCTGTATATTGCTATTCATAATAAAAGAAAATACCTTAGTTAGTCAGTTTTGTAAGCCAATCTGTGAAGTGAATAGAATCACTAAATCATAGTTATCTTATTCACTTCACATATTGGTGAAATATGGGGCCTTTATGTTGGACAGTTTGGGTGGGTCTCCCAGTCTTTTTGTGAAACCTCAGTTAGGTCAGAGATGAATAAACTGAATAGTGAAGAGGAAGGATGCTCCAACTTACATTAAGTTCACCCTAACCCTTGTGTCCTTGTGCAATTTTAATAAAATCTTCAATAGGCCTTGTCATCTCCCATTACTTCAGTTTGGACCACAGTTTAGATCTATTGACTTTGTTAAAATCGGTGGAGAAGGCAATGAAGCATGCAAAGAGTTTTGAAACCTTGTTCTGACAAGCTTTCTGGGCCAGAAGAGACAGTGCCACTAAGTTGTCTAAGATGGCACATTTTCACCAAAATCCTGTCTGGTGAAAAGATACTCTCTGATGATACAGGAAATGATTTCCAAAGAGTTTCACCTCTGCTTCTAATAGTCTAGTCAGGCAATAACTCTGAGGAGCACTCCTGGACCTCTTTTGTAAATGGCATTGGGATTGAGCCCTTCAAGGATGGTAAAACATCACCCAAATGAATAACAGAATTAAGTATGATAGTTAACAGTGAGCCCCATCTTGTCCCACAAGTTATTTGGTGAATTAAAAAGCCTTTCTGTTGTGAGATGGCAAATTCTTTCTGCCATGATTCAGAGTTGGAGCCCTTCCAGTCACTTTGGGCCCACAAAACAGGTCTTTCAGATAATCTTTCCAAGTTTTTTATGGGGTTTAAATAATTTCTGCCTAGCTTGTGACATTCAGTTCTGATACCCACTAATAACCAGAACTTACTGTAATTTTTGGAGGAGATTGCATCTTGGAGCTCTGACCAGACCTGTTATTGATGGGTCTTTTTGATTTTAATAATTTTGTTTTTTAGATGATTTCTGAGATGTTTTACTGACCTAGATGGGTCCACTGACAGTCCTTTTGTGATAAGGAGCCCTATTTTATGCCAATATATTTTTTTACACTAGGGATTTTCTGTTGGACCAAAGTTCGTAATTTAACAGTTCTTGTTAGCTTTCCAGATGATGTGGCAATAAATTAAAAGATGTTGCAAGGAGATTGGTGCAATTAAGAATGTCCAAAACACACGATTCCCTTTCACACTCATAGTAGCTTTGATTGTTTTGGTAAGAAATAGTTATACCCAGGTCTGCTTTAGCTGAGTATTCAAGTTCAAATTCCAAACAATTCTCTTTCGGTTTTTCATTATTACATGCTCCCTAAGAAGCATGTTTTGAGAGTCATAACTTGATACCGTATGCTGTGGGTTAAGGTCGCTCTCTGGTTTTACAGTTATCCAGTAATCCTCAATGATATTGAAGTCTGCCACATGAATGAAGGTGTAATCAATTATGGAATTATCCCTATTGGGCCTGTAGGTAGGTTGAGTTGGATGGTCTTCAGGAACACCCCGACTAATTGTTTTTTGGTTTACCAAACATTGCTTTGGGAACTTCAAAATTCTAATAATTTATGTCATCTTTGTCCTCTAAAGCAGCTACATGTAATAAAACATTATTAAAATCACTGGTGACTAATAGCTGGCATGATTACTGCTTCAAATTGATTTCATAGTGATAAACGTTATTTTCGATCCTTTATCAGTTTAGGGGAAATATAAATATTAATCGGCCAGATCGCAAATGTTGAGTCAAACTTGGTGTGAGTGCGTCTGACCTTATTTGGCCTTTTATAATTGATTCATAAGGGGACACAATAGAGGTTCAATGGACCTTTTGATTTAGAGTGATTCCACCATATTTCTTCCCAATACACTTAATCAGATCATGCACAATATCATATGCAGCAATCACTTTATCGGAAATTTTGAGTCAGTAAGCTTCACTCACCGTGACCCATGTTGCCATGAATAACCACACCTTTGACAAAAGGTAGAACGTTTATTTCTCTGTATTAACAGGGCTAATATACTGTTAATTAGTCTCAATACCAAATGATACCCATATATCAATAGGACAGGCTGACCAAAACAGCAAAAGAATCTAAATTTAACTAAAGCATTGGCAATTAAGCATTCAAGATTCACTGTACAACTCATTAGCAACAATAACCGAGCAATAGAAATGGCATACATCTAGATTCAACAGATGTGCAAAATCAGTCCTTGATTAATAACTGTTATCCACATTTGAGCTTACTATTTTACCCTCGAAATAGAATTGCAAGTTTGGACTTAATGCAAAACAATTTAGTCAAATGTTATTTGGGAAAACATCTAGCTAGGGCTCTATCAAAATATCAGCTGGTACCTAAAAGAAAAAAGAACAAAAATCTAAAACAGAAACAATAGCATTGTTATACCTCTCCTCAAGGGATAAGCAATCTGCGATTTCTCTTCATCAGTTGAACATCCATCTGGTGAGCATCGGTAATGGACCGTGAAAAGAAACATCTCAGCCAAGCGTGGGATCTAAGTTAACTGAACCACAAAAGGGGCATTAAACTGAGCATTAGCACAGATACTCTTCGAAGATGGTTATTAAGCTAAGGACCCAACATTAACACAACTTCTCTATGAGATGGTTAGGAGGGATAAAGAGACATCAGGAACTGCTCAGTTCCTCGATCTGGACCACTACACGGTAAAGATTGGCATGGAGTGGGCTCCCTCCACAGTGTGTAGCATGGGTATATTGAAATCCCTAAAGCAATTTTTCTCACTGTCATTGGTCAGAACTTCGTCTGTTCACAGTAGACCCAATAAAATTAAAAACCTAAATCTAGGATATAACTAAACCATCTTTCACACTGTCGAGACTGGGCCACTCACCTGAAAGGCAGGATGTCTGCAGGGGCGATGCTATGCTGGAACACGATAGAAGAGGGAGGTCCTCTTCTCCTCGGGCCACTCAGTCTCTGCCACCAACCAATTGAAAGAGGTGATATAGGACAGTAGATCCTCGTTTCCCTGGCGCAAATTCAGCAACTCATAGTCACTGGCTACACAAAGAGGTGTTTGGCGAACAGTTTCCGCAAGGCTTCCTTGAACCGGTTGGAATCATAGAGTATAGGGTCATTGCACTCCACCAGCGGAATAGACCAATTAGCTGCATTGCCTCTCAAATAAGAGATAATAAAAGCTACCTTTGCAGCATCGTTGGGGAATGCAACTGCCCAACACAAAAACTGTAGCTGGCACTGGTTAAGAAAAATGTTGAATTTGGCACTATCTCCAAAAAACCTTTCTGGAGGAGCTAAGGGCACAGGGGTTGGTGTTGTGACCATTACCTGCATGGGTTGTGTGGTGGAAGTCGTTGGGCCTGAATCGGGTCTAGGAACATGATTAGACAGGTCAAACCGAGAGGCCTGTAGTACTGGAGATCTTTGTTTTAGTTTGACTCCTTCCCAGGGGTTGTCTTGTGGTTTATACTGCTGCAGTTCAGTGTGCAACTCCAGGTTCTCTTGCTTTAAGGAAAGAACTTCCTTCTGTAATCCTGCTATGACCCCAGTTAAATCTAATAAAGATGGAGCATCCTGATCAGCTGGTAAAGCATGTGCTAAACCTTTGAAAGTACCCATTGAGGAATCCATCACCCAGGCAGCCCTGTATGTTGTGGCTTGGCTTTATGTCGATATGGGGCCACTCACCTGAAAAGCAGGATGTCTGCAGGGGCGATGGTATGCCCCCGACCTCCTGCAACACCTCTCGGCACTTCCTGGTGGACACAGAAACCCCGGCAGGTGTCCTAAAAGGAAAGGGAGAGTGGAAGAGAAAGAGACAAAACACTGCCACGTCTTGCCAGTCCAGCCAGGCACCCTGTATCTTCGGGGGCAGGTCATTGTTGACAGAGTGATAGTAGAGTTAGTGCACTCAGCTTCCTTGAAACTAAATCTCTCTTTCTGGTATGGGCACAGGAGTGGTAGAAGAACACCTGGATGCTTCAGCACTTTTCTTGGATAATAATAACTGTTGGCACAATTACTAACACTGCATTACCAAAATCCCAAACTGAGTACCATAACAATAAGTACTGCGACACTAGGGCTGGTTTCACAGAGATTCACTGTTGCACACTACAATTAGAACTGTAGTTGCACTTATCATGCACAAGAAAGACAAACAAGGGCACTAATTATCTCACGTATAACTTTCCTGCATGCATAGGGTTAAACTAAAAGGAACAAAAACAATCCAAAAAATACAAATGTCCACTCTGGGTTTAAACAGTTAGGGTGGCACAGTTTGGTTTGGTTTCACTGTGTGTGTGAAACACGCTTCAAAAGCAAATTCTTCAAACCTGAAACACAGGCATGAATGACACGATTTAAATCCAAGAGTTATGCTATTAGAGAAGGAAAAGTCAGGTAAATGCTCTTTTAAAATTGCACTGTCACTTTTGTAGTACTTGAGCTCAAGCAGATTTCCTGAAGCACATTTAGGGAAGTAACTACAATAATAATGTAGAATGTTCAGAAATGCATTTGTCTCTTCAAGATAAGCACCTTGACAAAATACGAGGTCTTAAATTCACCAGCTGTTCTAGGAAACCGCGGCGCTCAAATAACAAACTCCCTGGAGAATACTAGTCACCTAACTGCAGTCTTTTCCGGAGTGCTGGAGGAATGCCTGGTGTCAGCTGGTACAGGAACGAAGAAAATAATTTCCTCAAAAGTCCTGAATACGAGGATGACAGCAGGGGCTGGACTGCCATGTCAGATGCTGAGATCAGGAAGCAAAACAAAGCCAAGCAGGGGGGCATGCTTCACTCTGTTATTTATAGTCAATCAGGAAAGCAGTTGAGTATCCAATTAGAAGCACATGTCTACACCACACCCACTTAGAAGCACATGTCTACACCTGCTCACATTAGCAAACAAGCATTGGTAAAACAAGCATCGATAAAACCAATTGTGTAACACAGCACATTATTTTTACTTAGAAACATGAAGGTTTAACCAAGAACAGAGATACCCTAATCCCTGGGGATGCTGACAGACAACACAGGAGGCACCTTGGGGATTCTTGACACACATGCCAATGATTGGCTCCTTTCCTCCTATTCCCATCGTCAGGTTCATCAGGAAACTCTTTTGTTGTGATCCTTGCTTCAATCAGTGAATCCATTGTTACCTCCTGGGAACATCTCTCTATCACGCATCAAGTTAACATAGTAAAATTTTCTAGTGTAAAGCGTCTCCACAATTAGTTCTCATGAGAAAGTTTAAGACATTTTAAAAAGCGCTTGGTCAGCTCAGTGTGAACAGTGCGCAATATTAATTCTCTACATTCTCAAAACATTTACGAACACTGAATAAAACAATGCAGCTTGACATGAGGTTTTGTTGGCTAACCCCAAACCTCTAAATTAATCAATGCCTTATACTATTAAAGCAAATACATAGCTTTAATTAAATAATACGACCCACTAATACATTTTATTGTACATGTACCCTTTATTTAACTATAAATGTGAATACATTATTAATCATTATACGTGTTATGGTAGCCACTCATGGGGGCACATTTTTCAAGACGCACGTTATTTTCTGTGTTAGCTAAATTCATGTAAATCCGTACCCAAATAATAAATGCAAACTTGTTAGTGATTAATTCAGCTTTCACAGTACCTCCTCTGATGACTAAATATGTCATCACACTCTAAATCCCCTCACACAAATTGTTAGTTTAACTAAACTTTTCTTTCGCTTTAACCTCTTATTCTTCTTCCCTTTCTCAAATTTTCTCTAAAATATCTCTCCAGTTTAATTTCTTCCCTCCTCTGATCCTTTTCCAACATCTTCATTTTCATCACATTATACAATGTATAAATTCCCCATAATCCAATTATACAAATCACAATAATCAATATTATGTGTATTATTTTCAAAACTATACCTTTTCCTAAGTTGCCCAGCCAATTTCCCACAGATGCAAAACCTTTTCCAACCCTTTCCCAAACTCCGGGTTCTTTGAAATCATTTAAATCAGAACTGATATTAGTCAGATTGTTAATAAAGCTTCTAACTTTCTTAGTATTGACCAAGATGAAAGTACAACAATGTTATAAATGCACCAATTTACAAACTCCGCCCTGCTTTGCTAAAAGGATGTCTAACGCAAGACTGTTCTGAAGAATCATAAATCTTACCACAGCCATTTCTTTGTTCATTAGGATCATGGCCCCTGAAAAAATAGTCAGCATGTTATCCACAATAGTAGACAACTTTCAAATTTTTACCGAGTTTAGAATCACTCCCACTGAAGGAATCATTGCTCCAAATATATCTCCAACTATGCCAGAATAAGATTCTCTCTTTGGTCTAGTATGGTGCAACCCTTTCAGGTTTTCAAGTTGATATATCTTTGAGAGAACTGTCCCCTAGTAAAATGTGACATACCATCCTCTTGGAAGACGGTAATAAGCATTTGGTCCACAGGTGTATTAAACCCCTGGAACTGCTGGGTCTTGTCCACTTAACTTAAAAGTCCATTTACTCTGTAAAAGAAACACATGTCTCCATTCACTCGTTCCCACAAATAATGTGTCAGTTCTAGATTCAGGCCTGTGTATGCAAAGTCTCCCTACGTGTTGTGCATCTGAAGCTAACTTCCCTTGTGTTTTGATTTTGCTAAATGCACAGTCCTTTCTAAATGTCCTTTCCACTAACTCCTATCTAATTTCTCCTTTAATGCCTTTCTCCTGTCATCAGTCTGACCTAAGAAGCTCTTTTCTACGGGTGTAAATAAGCATGTCAAATTGTTCCTCTGAGTGTAAGCTGTGCCAAATGTTAATGTAGGCTCAAATAATCCTCTCATTAATTCTATATTATTTTCTTTAGCCACTCTACTCAAGTATTTAATTATAGGAACAAATGAAAATACTACATCATGATTTGAATAGAAATACTGGATATGCTCCTGGTTATAGAACCTTGTTGGTAAAAGACTGCAACTAATTCCATACGTTAATGGCAAGCTGTGATAGGTAATCCCTTCTTCTACTGATGAAGGAATTTGTGTGCAAACATAACACTCTCTCGCATTCATTCTCTTAACATACTCATCTAATAAGCAATAGAAGATATTAGAAGAAAGATATCCGTACGCATTACTCACATGTAAATATCTCATCCCTCTTAAACTTTTCTAATTCTGTAAGTGTGGTAGTCATTTCTAAAGCATAAGTATTATGAGCCAGGGTTTTCTCTAGAAGACTCGCACTCCCAATCAATATCTAACATACTATCACGCACACAAAGTTGCTAGGCCAATATTAACATTTTTGCAACACCTACACTTTCTAACCTGCTCATTAGGGTTACTCATGATCTGTAAAGTATCAGAAAGTAGAATGAAACAAAGAAATATAGCTATGCAGCGAAACAAAAATCTTGTTTGCAAATATTTACAGCCTTCAATCTCTTTTCCAGTGCATTAATTGACTTCACATGCCAAAGAATTGACCTGGATTTTCACGATAAAAACAAAAAGACAAAAATTCACTTTGCAAATCATTAGTCATTGTATACACCCATTCAAGACCTGTGTACCTTCTACTTGCAATTTGCTTCCTTTTCAGACTTCGATCTCCATTTAACTCCCCATCACTCAAATCTTCTTTTCTTGTGATGTCTACTTTTTCTTTGATTGTTGACATTGCAATTGATTCTTTTCTCCTAGCTCGTAATTTCGGCCACTTGTCTCCTTTCAGTGGACCCTTGGTTGGTGCTCTTTTCAAGGTTGGACTTTCAGCTTTTCCCTGTTCTGCATGATTTTGACTCGATGTACCCGTGACTTCTCTTTGAGGAGTCAGAATGTTTTGACTTTGATCCACCTCAACTCCCTCTACCTCAGGGTCTGTGACTTGCTCTGTTTGTCCGACAAGACCATCTGCCTCTAGGAGAGCCCTCCTCTGACTAGACTCTCCCGCTACCTCGGTTGAGGATGGCTCCCTGTCACTCTCCTGTGTGTCCTCCATTTCGTCTCTCACAGGAGTGTTTGGATTATCTTCTGTCTGCTCCTAGTCAGTCTTTGATAGTCCAGTGCAGTTTCCTTCTCCTTTTCTGGAGTTTTTCAAGAAGTTGTTGGTACTCTCAACAACTTGTCTTCATTGTCCACAGGACAGGGTACTTTCCAAGTATGGCTGGCATGAATCCAATTCAAAAGTCCAGTACACTTCACAGCAGTGGTAGTAACCAGTGCTACTTGATAAGGGCCTTTCCACCGTGGCTCTAAACAAGTCTGCCTCACGTACTTTCTAATCACAAGCCAATCTCCCGCTTTCAGGTTGTGGCTTTGATCTTGGGATGGTTGCACAGTGGTGGCTTCCTCCTGATGAGAGAAAGAGCAACCTACATCAGCCAGACCTTTGCAGTAGTCCAACACCATATCATCTCTTATGTTCACAAGAGCATTTGCAGGGATCGCTGGTTACCTCATTGCACAGTCCAGTCTTTCTGTCAGGTGTATTTCTCATACTCATTAGAACTAGCAGCAGTGCTTCTGGACATTTCAGATTTGTGGACGCACACATTTTTGCATGTCTTGACTTCAAGGTGCCATTCATTTGCTCAACAAGTCCTGATGCTTCAGGGCGATAACTACAATACAACTTCTGCTCATTGTTTATGGCTGAACATAGTAATTTGATGACTTCATTGTTGAAGTGACTTCCCCTATCCGATTCTAAAGAGACTGAAAACCCAAAACGAGGTATCAGTTCCCTAAGCTGTAGCTTTGCTACAGTAAGACTATAATTTATTTGTGTGGGATAGGCTTCAATCCAGTGACTTAAAAGGCACACAATCACCTGCACATTTCTCAATCCTCTATACACAGGCATCTCAATAAAATCCATCTGCATTCTGCTCCCGCTCTTCCAATGGGTGATATTGACCACAGTCTTCTTTCCCATGTTCATCTGTTAAAAGGTGATGCAACAGTGGCAAACTGTTTCGGCAACCTGTCTACACTTTGGATTGAACCAGAATTGTTTAAACGTTTAATCATGGCATCCCTCCCAACATGTGCTTGATCATGATAATACCTAGCCATTTGAGTCAATAAGTTACTATCAGTACTATTTGTCCTTCCCCTGTAGCTCACATACTATCATCCCTTTGCACACATTTTATTTTAACCCACATTTTTTTTTCCTCTTTGTCAACATTTTCTTGAAGTGCTTTCAGCTCTTCCCAAGTGTCAATCACATTTAAAGCATAATTCATACATATTTCTTCTTCAGGTAACAATTCTCATTTGTCTTTGAAGGATATATAATTCAATGCGCAAAACTTTGCAACTTGACCTGCATATCCATTTCCCAGTAATACAAAATCTTGTGATTTCAGGTGTGCTCTGCATTTCACCACAGCAATCTTTTCAGGCATTTGTAAAGTTTGTAACAAGTCATGGATCCTTTCACCGTTTCTAACTGGTGAACCAGAAGAGGTCAGGACTATTCCAAATCCATACTGACTTTCAGTATAAATGGTAACTTTAAGCTGTGCAGAAATGTAGCATGCTCTAGTATGAGCCACTGATCCAGCCACTTGTGCGGAATACACTCCTCAAACCAGGAAGCTTCGAGTATACCAGAAATTGTGCATACAGAATATATCCTGCTCTCAATGTTCCCATGTTATCTTTGAAACAGGAACCGTTGACAAACATGATTTGGTCATTTTCATCCAATCGAATATCTCAAATATCAGGTCTCGGTTTTGTGCACTAATCGGTCACTTACAGACAGTATTATTCAACCTCTTTCAATCTATCAGTTTCAACATTTTCCTTTGGGAGCAAAGTTGATAGGTTAAAAAATGTACACCATTGCAGAGTAACATTGGGTCAACCTAGAATCAGAGTCTTATATTTGGTAAGCCTTGCATTAGTAAGATGTGGGGTCTTGGTTCGGGTAAGCAAAACTTCAATGGAGTGAGGGACCATAACAGTTAAAGGATGTCCCATCACAATGCTTTCAATCTGAGTGAGGCTTAATCCAACCGCTGCTACTGTGCGCAATCAGCCAGGCAACGCTGCTGTGACTGGGTCCAAAGTAGCTGAAAAATAGGCTACTGGGCGGTTTACACCACTATGGACTTAAGTCAAGACAGACAAAGAACATGCATCACGCTCATGACAGAAAAATATGAATGGTATTGTGTAGTCAAGCATTCCTAAAGCCAGAGCTCTGCACAGACTCACTCTCAATTCAGTAAAGGTTTTCATGCAAGCTTGGTCTAACATTAGAGGATCAGTGACTTCTTTGTGAGGCCGCTTCTGCAATGGCTTGGAAATGATTGAAAAATTGGGAATCCACTGGCGACAATAGCTCACCATTCCCAGAAACATTCTGACATCTCTCTGCGTGACAGGTGGATTCATCTGCAATATAGGTGTGACTCTCTCTCTGTAAATCTTTCTAGTTCCCTTTTCAATTTGGTGTCACAAATATTTCACTTCTTTCTGACAATACTGTCAGACACTTTATTGCTGGAGACACTTTATGTCCATTCTTCCCCAGATGATTTAAAAAGGCAATAGTATCATACCTGCATGCTTCTCTTGTCTTTGAAGCAACTAACAAATCATCAGTGTACTGTACCAAGGTGGATTGGAAAGGCATTTTCAATGACTCCATATTCTTCTTCAGTATCTGATAGAAAATGGACTGTGACACAGAAAATCTTTGTGGAATTCTGCATCAACAATAGTCTCACTCCAGGAATTTAAAACAGAAGAGAAACTGACTAGCCCCATGAAGAGGTATAGAAAAGAATGCTTGTGATAGGTCCACTATGGTGGACCAGTCAGCATCACTTGGGATCTGGAATAATATCACTGCTGGATTTGGCACCACGGGACAGCATTTAATCACAATCTCATTCATTTTCCTCAAATCCTGAGTTTCCCACAGGGTTTTCGTAAACCTATGATAGGTGAGGTACATGGGCTGCTCAGTACTTCTTTTAGAACACCTTGGTTTACAAATTCTGCAATTATAGGTGCAATCCCTTCAATAGTATCCTGGAGCATGTGGTATTGGGGAATCTGAGGAAAAATTGCATTTGGCTTGACTGAGACTTTAACTGGCTCAACTCCTTTGATTAAACCAGTGTCTTTCCCTGTAAAATCTCAAACCTTTATCTTAACAGGTAACTGCAAGTCAGAAAGAAGGGGTCGCATTGTAAAAATTGGAAAGAAACTGATCAAGGGGTGCTCCTCATTTACCGAATCACAATCTGTTCCTTTGGGCAGTTCATCTTCATCATCACTATTTGTCTGAATTGCAATGTCATCATTTGAACAGGTAACTGGACATCTCGTTTTGCATAGCAATTCTCTTCCTAGTAAGGAAACCGGACTCGAATCACAAACTACAAATTTGTGTAAGCCTTTGAAGTTTACAATTTTAACTGAAACAGGTTCTGTAATCGGGTTTGTCAAATACTGGTTTGCAACTCCTACCATCTGTACTGTTTTCCCTGAAGTGGCAAGTTTGGAACTTCTGCAGTTCTCACTGTAGAGCGTGTAGCTCCTGTGTCAACTAAAAATGAGACCATGGACCCTTCTGATTTACTTTGAAAGAAGCTGCCAGCACACATTCTTCTTCATCTGAACACTCACTCACCCAATCATCATTGCTATTCATCCTCACTGTGTAATGGGTATTGATGTATTGTGTGATTACTCGTGCTAAACCTTTGACCTGTGACCTGCTGAGGAAGCTTCACCTACTGTTATTCCTTTGGGACTTGAGGTATCTGAATTTGTATAGGTATCATTTGGACTTGCAGTTGCATTTGCTGCAACTGTTACATCAGCAAACGTGGCATTTGCATTGGTTGCATAATCTGAAGACCTGCCACCTGACTCACATCTTCTGAGAATTAGAATTTTGACCTTTTATTCTTGGTCCTCTCATATTTGGAAAATATTTGATTTCATTGGTCTGCTGAATAACACCTTCTTGTCCTAGCATTGGACACTACCACTTCAAATGTCCAAGGCCTCTGCTAATGTGAGAAGGTAACAACCTTTTCATTAACTTCAAATCAGGACCATTCACATTTCCAATTCCACCACAACCTCTACCTTGTGCCTGGTTCTGCAACCACGTGTTTTCCTGCTGCTGCTGCAGAAAACTCCACTGCATTCCTCATTGTGCTGCTTTAATCTGCATCACCATTGCCTTCTCTTTCAACTTTCTCTGTTTTAACTCAATCTCGTCACTACAGTACTTGGCATATTGCAATACTTCATCAGTCGGTTTTGCTTGCCAACAAATCAAATGACTCTTAATCATTTGGTTAATTTCAGGTCTCAAACCTTCAACATATCTGAACACAAAAGGAATCATGTCTTTCTGCTCAATTGTCTCTGTACCACTGTAATGTTTAAATGGCTGCTACAATCTTGCATGTAGGGACTCCTTCCTTTCTTGAGCTTTCCTGTGTATTGTCTGCCAATCAATGTTCTTGGGAGAAATTCTTGTCTTCAAAAATTCAACCACCTTATAATAATATTTCATTACACCAAGGCGATGGTTCCCTTGTAGCCGGATCTCTTGGAGGTTCTCTTGTCAGCCAATCTACACTCCTTTAGCACTCAACCCACAAATCTGCTGGGACTACTATTTCTAATAGGGTGTTTAAATCCCCCCACAGGCATGTTGGAAGCTTCACAAACTATCTGTTTGCTGGTACCATTCCAATGGTTTCTCTCCGAACCTGGGGCAGTCATTCGTAAGTGACAATATTTCTCTTCATCTCCACAGGGCACGAACAAAATTCCCTCCCGTAATTTCTCTCACTGGTAATATTTTCACTGGGCCATCAGTCTGCTGCACACTAGCAGTTACATTCACAGAATCGCTTTTCTTCTTGCCTCGTTTCTTTACCCATCTACCTTCCCACCTATTTAATGCTTCCCATGTTTGAATGCTCTGAATCAATTCCCTAATGTGAATTTTCATTCCCTGTACCCTCATGTTCTCAAAGTCTTTCAAGTCAAACTCTAATGTGTAACTCCTTTTCAAATGTTTTGTTTTCTCAATTTCTATGTCATACTTCTCTGCCAGATCTGCTAATTTCTGATGTACTAATCCTGCTTTGTTGGTGGTCGGTTTGCACAAATAACGCAACTCCTCTTCCTGGTATGAGTCAATTCGGTCTAGCCCGATTGTTCCCTCAATCAATTCCTCTGCTTCGAGTCTAAGCCTGGTCAGATTCAGTGAATTTCCTCCACTTGAATCTCCCGTTTGGGCTGCTTAGCTTCTCCAGCCATTCAGATAATTGCTGAACTGTCAAACCTCGTTGTGAGATATTGTTATTATTTACACTTGGCACTTGCTGCAACATTAAGCAGGGGGTCTCTGGTGTCACTATGCTTGGGTTAGGACCTATGTCTGATCTCCATTGATTATTTGGAGGAGTCCTAAAAGAACTCAAATCAATTAACTGACCTGTCCCATCGAATGATGGTCTCATTGGAGTCATCATCCTTGCATTTTTATAGAACCTGTTCATTTCCACACCTGGATTCACAATTTTCTGTTCACTGCCCTTATTGTTTCCCTGAGCAAACAATGGTATAACTGGACCAATGGTAACAGGTACTGATATAACGTTTAGACTTGGTCGGATATTTGGATCTCTAGGGTACATTACCCCTCTATCGTGACTTGTAAATGCAGACATCCCTGTCTGTGACCCTGCAATGGAGGTGTATCTTGGAACTGAATGTGTTTGCATTGTAGACATTAAATTAGGTGTAGACTCTATCTGGATCAGTTGGCTTCTCACAAACGTGTCCCATATGGGCTGTTTGTCCTGTCAGCACCATTAAACTGGTAGCAGTATCTACAATAGGTACAGCTGGATAAACTCTTGTTATGTCAACCTGCGCATAGGTATCTGGGATGCAGAAGTGGTAGGAACGTTATGGCTACCCTGTATCTGTCTCTGTGCAGTTTCAATAGGTACCGTAGCTGTAGGGTCTGCACTAGTACTTGGGCTTGACTCGAGCTGCATATGGTGGAGGCTGATTTCTCAATAATTGTAAAGTAAACTTGTCATCATCTGAGTCTTCATCATAAGTCAAAGTCTTTCTAGATTCGGTCGATCCCTGCTCTTTGTCCTCAGAAGGATAGGAATCCCTCTTCTTGGTACTCTTTCTGGTCTTCCTCTCTTCTCTTGTGTAATTGCAGGAAACATATTAATTCCCTGTAAAGTCTCAGTTCTCCAAAGTTTCTTCTCACTATCCCATCTCGCTTCAGCTAAAGTTTTCTCAGCTTTTCTCATTCTCCTCTCAAGTTGCTGTCTGGCCAATAACTCCCAAATAGCTAATGCTCAAACTGTGCAGGTCTTGGAGAAGGTTTTGAATCGTACAGAACGCCTCAAATTGTCTAAAATTCTCAAATTAAATGTTCCATGGGCAGGGAATGCTAAACTCCGTTCTTTCTCTGCTTCCTTGAGCCATTGTTTCAGTCAAACACCTGGTGCAGCACCTTGTTCTTCGAATACCATATATGTAGGTGTACCTTCTGGCGGTGTAACTCCCCATACTCTAACTGGAATGAATGCATCTCCCCTTAGGGCACTCTTTAAGGCTTTGAAAAATAACATTTCAATCCCAAAATCCTTTTTTGTCTGCGTTCTCAACCAATTACGCTTCACGGTTGTCCAATAATCCATTTGTGACCTTCCCCAGTAACTGACCTATACCAGCTAGGCTCTAGTGGTGTCACACTCACACGTACAGCGTCTGACAAAACCCTTTGGCTTGTCTTCCTTAATTCAGATCTGCACTAAACTAAATGCAGATATTGGGAGTACTAAATAAAAATCAACACACAACTTGTCTGTTTACTACAGGGAGGTAACACAATCACTTCAGAAACCTTACTGAATTTTTAACTGCGGCTTTTAGCTCTAACAGATACTCTTTCTATCTCAGTTTCCCTGACTCGCAAGCAAAATTCGACCTGCCAATTTTACTCTCAACTGATCACTGGATCCTCCTGGTGCACATAGGACTCACCAAATCTCTGTCGAAATCACTCACTTTAACACGCACTCTGAGTTTGTCAACCAGGCCCGTTCGACCTATTAAACAGACAAATTACAACATAAACCAAGGGGCATATTTATACTTGTTTTGAGCCAAATTAGCATTTTTTTTTTAGCGCAATTTCAGTGCAAAAGTAACTTCATATTTATACTTTGGTGCTAGACCCATCTAGCTCCAAAGTTATGGAGTCAAAGTCATTTTTTGGACGTGGAAACCTACCTTGTATCAATGAGATGCAAGGTAGGTGTTCCCGTGCAAAAATGACTCTAAGGCCTTAGCGCCATATTTATCCCCGTGCTAAAATCACACACAGGGGAGGAGGTGTTAAATATGGTGCAAAGCTTGCTTTGCACCATTATTTAGCACCTGGGTCAGGGCAGGCATTAGGGGAAATGTGGACCCATTTCCATGGTCAGTGACCATGGAAAGAGCCCACAGATGCCCACCCAAGCCCCAGGAACACCCCCACCCACACGAGGAGGACACCAGAGGAAGGGGGAGACCCCATCCCAGGTAAGTAGAAGTACGTATTTACCTTTTTATTTTTAAGTGACATGGGGGACCTAACTTGGGCCCCCATACATGGCACTGTGCCCAATGGCCATGCCCAGTGGACTAAAGTTCCCTGGGCATGGCCATTGGGCTGGGGGACATGACTCCTGTCTTTACTTAGAGAGGAGTCATGTCCATGAGGGTTGTGCGTCTAACAATGGCGCTAGTCAGGTTAGAGTAATTATTTTGACTCTAACCTGACTATTGCCATTCTTTCACACACAGGCTGCAGTTTTCCCTACACCTTCTCTACCCGGTTAGCGTCATGTCGTTTGACGCTAACCGGGCCTTAGCACCGGCTTGCGCCATTCCTTAAATATGGCACCCGGCTGGCGCTCTAGAATGGTGCTAGCCAGCGCTATACTTTTTGACGCGAATCGCCGCTAATGCACGTTTGCGTCAAAAGGTATAAATCAGGGCCCAAGTGTCTCATACACTTATACAATGCTCCGGAGTCTTAGACCATGCAGGGCCCATATACCAACAACCATGTGGGCAATATTTGAGCACAAAGTGCCCCACACAGGTGAAATTTGATGACTTTCCTACTCACACACCTTGGAGTACGCAAATTCCCTAAAGAACTTCATTCAGAGTATGCAAACTCCTAAAACAACTTAAATTGCTGTACGCACACTCCCTGTCCACTCACAAACATCACAATTCACCTGCGATTTGCTTATGCTGTGCAAGCACAAAACCTGTTTTATCCACATTCTCACTACAAACTCTGAGAAAATCTTCAAACACCAAGGGGCATATTTATACTCCGTTTGCGCCAAGTGTGCGTCACAAATTTTGAAGCACATTTGGCGCAAACCCGGCACCATATTTATACTATGATGCTCAACCCCGCGGACGTCAAAAATCCTCCATGTGTGTCATTTTCTGGATGTGGGAAACCGCCTTGCGTTAATGACATGCAAATTAGGCGTTCCCGTCCAAAAAATGACTTTAAGGCCTGTGTGCCTTATTTATACGCCTGCGTCATTTTGATGCACTGGAGGGGGCCAGCCTAATGTGCACCGTTTTTTAACGCCTGGATGAGGGCAGGTGTTAAGGGACCTGTGAGCTCACTTCCATGGTCTGTGACCATGGAAGCAGTCCAGAGGTGCCCTTCCCTGCCCCCAGGGACACCCCCTGCCACCCTCGCCCACCCCTGGAGGACACCCATGGATGGGGGGACCCATCCCAGGTAAGTACAGGTAAGTTGAGGTAAGTATAATTTTTTTATTTTTTTAAAGTGGAATGGGGGGCCTAATTTGGGCCCCCTACATGCCACTGTGCCCAATGGCCATGCTCAGGGGACAGAAGTCCCCTGGGCTTGGCCATTGGGCAAGGGGCATGACTCCTGTCTTTGCTAAGACAGGATTCATTGCAATGGGGGTTGTGCGTCAAAAAATGGCGCAAGTCCAGTTTGATCCATGATTTTTGACTCAATCCTGACTCGCACCATTTTTTGACGCACAACCCCCATTTTCCCCTACGCCGGCGCTGCCTGGTTAGAGTCATTTTTTTTTTACTCTGACTAGCCCGCAGCACTGGATAACGTCAATCCTTAATTAAGGTGCCCGCCTGGTGCGTAGGAATGACGTTAGCCGGCGGTAAACTTTTTGACGCAAACCATCATCTTCGCTGGTTTGTGTCAAAAAAGTATAAATATGGGCCCGAGTTTTCTGTAAAGTCATGGTAGACTCTTAGTGTGACATAGACCCTCATTATGACATTGGCGGTAAATCCCACTTACCGCCATGCTGACTGCTGCCAACATACTACCGCCGCTGTGGATATCCGCTAACAGATTAGGACACACACATACCAATCTGTCACTATACAGCCACACACACAAGTCCGCCAGCCAAAGGACAGTGATAAACTGGCCGTATCAAAACCTACAATGTTACGCCAACAGAACTACACCCACAACATTATGACCCACGAATCACCACAGCGGACATTCAATGGTGGTAAACCATTGACGGTGCATACCGCCGCACTCAAAATACACACACTGAAACAAAACAACATCCCATTGGACAATTGAGACTACACATACCTGACACACATACACACACACCACACCCACACACCCACACCACTATAAAACACACACCCACATCACCCACAACCCTTTACGAATACAAACCATTGGCACGAGACTGACACCATGACCACAGACAAGACCAGAGCCACACACCACCTACATCTATACACCACCCACGCACCCCACATCACACACCCCAACAAGTCACCCTACATACCCTCACCCATGCCACTCCCACCTCAGGTTCTCTGAGGAGGAGCTAAGGGTCATGGTGGAGGAAATCATCCGGGTAGAGCCACAGCTATTTGGATCACAGGTGCAGCACATGTCCATTGCTAGGAAGATGGAGATATGGTGGAGGATTGTGGACAAGGTCAAGGCCGTGGGACAGCACCCCAGGACAAGGGATGACATCAGGAAGAGGTGGAACGACCTACGGGGGAAGGTGCATTCCATTGCAGCAAGACACCAACTCGCTGTACAGAGGACTGGCGGTGGACCCCCACCTCCTCCCCCACAACTAACAACATGGGAGGAGCAAGTCTTGGCAATCATGCATCCTGAGGGCCTGGCAGGACTAACAGGAGGACTGGACTCTGGTAAGTCAACTCTTTACTACTATCACCCTTTTACCTGCATGCCATCACATACCCCCACCCTCACCCTCACTCCCATCACTCCACCACCTCCCACACACCCCACCAACACAACCCACACATCCCAGTTCCAAGCCCTGCATGCTCTACCAATGCATGGACACCACTCACAGACCTGCATGGACACCTATCACCACAGCATGCACACTAAAGAGAATCACCAAGACCACCCAATAACAACTCACACAAGGCAAAGCTGGCAGGGCAAAAACAACCATAGAGGGCAACACTCCCATGCACAATATGTCACACGCAGAAACAATAACACTGCATTTACATCCCCACAGGTAACCCAGCCAATGTCACTGGCGAAGAGGTGCCATCAACATCCATTCCCCCGCCCCCAGAAGAGACCCACAGTGATGAAAGCAGTTCTGCTCGCTTGGATCTGGATGACCAACCTGGCCCATCAGGGACCTCTGGACAGTCGGTTACCCAGCCACAGTCTCACACCAACATAGAGCCTCCCCACTCAGGAAACACCTACACAGCTCCCACCCAGCGGGCCCATACCTCTGTCCCCAGGACATGTCAGTCAGTCAGCAGTGTGATCACCACTACAGGGGCCCCAGGCCACCCCACAAACACAGGGCAATCAGGGACCTGGGGTCGGTGGGAGTCGGCACACGGTTCTGGGGATAGAGGCACAGGACAACAGGGATGCTGGGAGGACAGCTGTGCGCCAGGGGGAGGACAGGCCCAGGCAACCTACCTTCCAGGAGGCACCCACTGGGATCCTGGTAGCATACCAATATTCCCAGAATACGCTGGGCCAGATCTTCGACAAGATGCGGGAGAACATGTGGCTGCAGGAGGGACAGTACCTGGGGATCAGGGAGGACTTGAAGGCCATTAACACCACCCTGGTCTCCATTGCAGGGGTGGTGCAAGACATGGCCAACAGTATGAGGGAGGCAGTGGCACACCAGCGCCCCTGACACTAGCCAGACTACTGAAAAGCCCTCCACCTCCGCTGCCGCTAGTGGGCAGGAGGCCCTGCCACAGGACCAACAGGCCACCAGCACCCCTCCCCCTGCAGAAGGAGAACCACCCCACAAAAGTTCCCTGTGATCCAGACAGAAGACAGAGACTATTGCCAAGACCCCCGCCAGGAAATAAGACTCTCCTAACTGTCACCCTTGTGCCCACTCTGTCAACCTGTCCACCTTGAACTGCCATTGCTCCCCTTCCTATGTACCCTTGGACAATGCACCTGTGATACAAATAGACTGGACTCTAACCTCGACTTTCCTCCATCATCACCCCAGCCCATTGCACTACCCTCTCTTCTTCAGAGCACTGCAATAAACAGACTTTGATAAAATACAAGTATGTTGTATGTCAAATGTTTTCAAAATGTATTCATTTAACCAGGTCCAAACATTGCAATTCAACTGTACAGGTATGTTTACATAGGAAAGACCTGTAGTTGGCTGCACTGAACACACCAGGAGCAATAGTAGGGCACCAACATCTGCAAAAAGAGATGCCAAAGGGTACAGTGAGTGGGCATAGAAGTAGGAATTCACAGCCTGCCAGTGACAATGTCACACATCAAACTGTCAGTTATAAGTGAAATAACACTGTCTCACCTGTGTCTCATTGGAAGTAGTGATGAATAACTGCACTTCTGTTGTCCTCATCCTCATCCTCTGCTTCCTCATCTTCACTATCCACAGGGTTCACTGCTGCCACACGGCCATCTCCAGCCTCCTCCTCCTGCAGAAAAGGCACATGGTGGTGCAAGGCAAGGTTGTGCAACACACAGCATGCCACGATAATCTGGCAGACCTTCTTGGGTGAGTAGCACAGGGATCCACCTGTTAGAAGGGGGCACTGAAACCTGGCCTCCAGGAGGCCGAAGGTCCTCTCTATAATCCTTCTTGTTTGCCCATGTGCCTCATTGTAACGTTCCTCTGCCCTTGTCCTGGCATTCCTCACAGGGATCAGTAGCCATGAGAGGTTGGGGTAACCAGAGTCACCTGCAAATATCGAGGGACAGCTGTTAGCCACACGCTCACCCTTAAGGCCCACAACATACCCATACACCAACATCCACTGGGTGGGAATCGGGGCTCACCTATTAGCCACACCCTGTACCTCTGGAGTTGGGCCATCACATTAGGGATGCTGCTATTCCTCAGGATAAAGGCATCATGCACAGAGCCAGGATACTTGGCATTGACGTGGGAGATGTACTGGTCCTCCAGGCACACCATCTGGATATTCATGGAGTGAAAACTCTTTCGATTTCTGAACACCCGTTCATTTCGCCGGGGGGCACAAATGCAATATATGTTCCATCTATTGACCCAATGATGTTGGGGATATGTCCCATTGCATAGAAGTCAGCTTTCACTGTGGCCAAATCCTCCACCTGGGGGAAAACGATGAAGCTGCACATGTGTTTAATCAGGGCAGCCAGCACTCTGCACTATTGAGAACATTGGCTGTGACATTCCTGCTGCCAAGCCCACTGTCGCTTGGAAAGAACCAGTTGCCAGGAAATGGAGCACTGATAGAACTTGCACAACAGTCTCCACTCACACCTGCATGTACTACATCCTCAGCCACTACCACTACCACCAGCACACCTTTCAGCACACTGGCAGTCACCACCCCCACATCCAGGCACACGTCCCCTGTGTCCTCTCCCACTGTGTCTGTGCCCCCTCCTCCCAAAGTACACAAACACAAGCACTCAGACACCCAACAGCCATCCACCTCACAACAGCATCCACCCCATGCATCTGCACCCACACACAGCAGACTGACACCTCCTACCACCACTCCCTCTTCCTCTACTTCCAAACCCTCTCCCTCTTCCCGCCCCCGTGTCGGTCCCTAAGAAGCTTTTCCTCGCCACCATTGACCTCTTCCCTAGCCCTCCCCCGTACCTCATGTCATTCCAGGGTGGTGAAAACTCAGGCAAGCACCTCAGCCTCTCAGTCCATGGGCACAGTAGTGGCCCCAGCAACTCAAGGTGGGAAAGGATCCTGGCCACCAGCCAGCCAGACGGAAAGGGTGCATATCCAAGTGCTTCATGGAAGGGCAAGGAGCCAGCCCCAGCTGCAGGAAGGAAGGGCAAGGAGCCATCCCCCGCAGCAGGAAGGGCTATGAGCCAGCCCCAGCTGCAGCAAGTAAGGGCAAAGGGCCTGCAACAGCAGGCAGTAGAGACAAGGGGCTTAGTGCTGGGACTCAGTCGGAGCCCCCACCACCAACCATGGAGGTGCAGCCATCTGAGGCTGCAGGGGATGGGCTAGAACCTCCCACCACCACTACCAACTCCACCAGCAGCACCGCCACCAGCACCGCCACCTACCCCAGTGGGCAGCCATCTGAGGCAGCAGGGGATGGGCTGGATACTCCCACCACCACTACCAGGAGCAGCAGCAGCACCACCAATGCCACCACTAAACAGACGTCACGCTGGCAGACAGTTTGTAGTCCTGCATCCATGGACTGTTGTGCGGCCTGGCCCCTGCAAATCATGTGAGTATGACACCCAGCTGAGAGACTGTGACCTTGCACTCCCCAAGATCTGCATCACTGGGCACGATACCCCCTCCAGAACCAGTGGAGAAGCTATCCACTCACCCCATCCTCCCCAGGATGAAGCTCACTGGGCACGATGCCCCCTCCAGAACCAGTGGAGAAGCCATCCACTCATCCCATCCTCCAGGATGAAGCTCACTGGGCATGTTGCCCCCTCCAGAGCCAGTGGGCAAGTCACCCATTTGAGAGACTGTGGCCTTGCACTCCCAGGACCAAACAGTGGGCAAGGCACCTACTTGAGATACTGTGGCCTTGCACTCCCCAGGACCAAGCAGTGGGCAAGTCACCCACTTGAGAAACTGTGGCCTTGCACTCCCCAGGACAGAGCAATGAGCCTGTTGGCTCCTCCAAGACCAGTGGCGTTGTACCATCTTCCGGCTGAGGTGCCCCATTCCCTGTCCCTCTGAGGTGCCTGGCTATTTTCGACCTGATGCCCCTGCAGTGTTCTCTCCGTGTTGTTTCAGGAGTGAGGTGGACCGTTGGACTTTGTGATGTGGCCCTGTGGCCCACGAACATTGAGGACTGGGCAGTGTCCCTTGATTTGTAAAATGTATATACTTTTTGATTTGGATTCACGTATTACTGCTATATTTATCTTATTACACTCTTTTTACCCTACTGTAGTTGTCCTTGCATTATTCCTGAGTGGTATGGGGTAAATATGTTATGTTACTGCATCTGCTTGTGGGTATGGTTTTGGGGGTGGGGGTGTTGCATGTGTGTGTCACTTTCTTTTTCCTCCCCCTCCCCTGTGTGCTAGGCTGCAGTACTCACTGTGGTCGTCTTCGAGTTCGTTGGTGTTCGTAGTGGAGCAGCACGTCGAATAGCATGGGGAAGACATGTAGCTTGTGCTCCATGGCGGCGTGGTTCTTCCCAGTGTCTCAGGTGAGTCGTTTCCCTTCTGTGCAATGTTTCCACCAGGGTTTTGATGTCATTGGTACCGCCCCGGAAAAAGTGGCAGATTGGTGTGTCATAATACAGTGGGTCGAACATTGTCTTCTGTCTGGCTGTAGGCGGTTACCGCCGTGATGCCTGTTGCTTCTGCCCTGGCAGTCGGTGTGTTAAAGTGGTTGTCTGTCTGAGCTGTTCCTGCCGTGGCCATAATTTTGCAGTTATAACAACCTGCCTGTTGGCGGTAATACGCCACTTTAGCACCGACCGTCAGGGTTGTAATGAGGGCCATAATCTTTTGTTTCCTCTACCAAATCTGGAATGTTATAGCTGTTGTATATGGGGACCTATAGGGGTCTCCTACAAAGATGCAACACTGCGTTACTGCTACCAAGACCTGAAAATTTGGTGGCCTCTTGAGGAGAGAAACCATCTGATTCTTCTGTCAATAACTGGAAAATGATGGTGGCCTCTTAAGGAGACAAACCACCCAACTCTGCTACCAAAAACTGTGAGTGCTTCTGACCTTATTTGGCCTTTTATAATTTATTTATAAGGTGACACGTTAGAGGATCAATGGACCTTTTGACTGCACTTAGAGTGATTCCATCATATTTGACCCTAATACACATAATCAAATCAGCCACAATATCATATGCAACAGTCACCTTATTGGAAACTTTGAGTCAGTAAGCTTCATGCACCATGACCCATGTGGCCATGAATAACCACTCCTTTGACAAAAGTTAGAAAGTTTATTTCCCTATATCAACAAGGCTAATATCACATAAATGTGTCTAAATAGCAAATGATACACATATATGAATAGCACAGGCTGACCAAAACGTTGAAAGAATCTCAATTTAACTAAAGCATTGGCAATTAAACATTCAAGAGTCACAGTACAAATCAATAGCAACAATAACTGAGCAATAGAAATGACATACATCTAGATTCAACAAATGAGCAATACAAGTCCTTGATTAATAGCTTTTATCAACATTTGAGCTTACTATCTAACCCTCTAATTAGAATAGCATGTTTGGACTTCATGCAAACAATTTAGGCAAAAGTTAATTGGGAAAACATCTAGCTAGGGCTCTATCAAAATAGCGATTAGTACCCAAAAGAAAAAAGAACGAAAATCTAAAACAGAAACAATAGCATCGTTATACGTCTCCTCAAGGGATCAGCAAGCTACAATTTCTCTTCGTTAGTTTGACATCCATCTGGTCAGCATCGGGAATGGACCGTAAAAGGAAACAGCTCAGCCACTCGTGGGCTCTAAGTTGACTGAACCACAAAAGGGGCATCAAACTAAGAATTAGCACAGATACTCTACGAGGATGGTTATTAAGCTAAGGAACCAATATTAATGCAACTTCTCAATGAGGATGGTTAAGAGGGACAAAGAAACATCAGGAACTGCTCAGTTCCTCGAACTAGACTGCTACAGGGTAAAAATTGGCATAGAGTGGGCTCCCTCTATAGAGTGTAGTCTAGGTATATTGAATTCCCTGAAGCAATTTCTCTCAAAACATCATACTTTCACAGAAGACCCAATAAAATGAAAAAAACTAAATCTAAGATATACCTAAACAGTCTTTCACACGTTGATGATAGGCTCCTCTCCTCCTGTTCCCATCGTCAGGTAACTCCTGGCAACATCTCTCTCTCACGCATCAAGTTAACATAGTAACTTTTTTTTAGCGCAAAGCGTCTCCACAAGCAGTTCTGATGAGAAAGTTTAAGACATTTTACAAATCGCTTGGTCAGCTCAGTGTAAACAGTGCGCAATATTAATTCTCTACATTCAAAAAACATTTACGGACATTTATTAAACCAATGCAGCTTGACATGAGGTTTTGTCGACTAGGCCCAAACCTCTAAATTAATCAATGCATAATATATTTAAAGCAAATACATAGCATTAATTACTTAATATGACCCACTAATACATTTTATTGAACATATACCCTTTATTTAACTATAAATTGGAATTCATTACTAATGATTATACGTGTTATGGTGGCCACTCAAGGGGGCACATTTTCCAATACACACATTATTTTCTATGTTAGCCAAATTAATGTAAATCCTTACCCAAGTGATAAATGCAAACTTGTTAGTGATTAATTTTGCTTTCATATTGGTTCGAACTGCAAGTAAATGATTTGTTTCATCTAGATCTGTGGTTCCCAACCTGTGGTCCGGTGACCCCTGGGGGTCCGCAAGGACTCCTCAGGGAGTCTGCGACTGCTTAGAAAATTAAGTAATATTAACAGATTAGGTCCCCAGATTTCAGTAATGATTCAGTGGGTGGGCCCCAGATTCCAATAAAGATTCAGTGGGGATCCCCGGGCTCCAGTAATGATAAAGGAGAGGTCCACATAAATCAAAAGGCTGGGAACCACTGATCTAGATTTATAAAATATGGAAAAACTATATCTACAACTTTTCATGTCTACTGCAAGTAGATTATGTGAGTTAAAAAACAGACGCAAGTTACTATCATATTCCACACTTGAAAATAACAATTGTTGTGTAAGAAGGGGACATGGCTGTTGATGGGGTGAGGCTGTTTACAGCCTTCAAAGAGGAGATGGAAATCAACACTTTTCAATGGTTTCCAGCTCCCTTTTCCTGCCACGATGTGATTTCGACTCCTCACCGGATGACCTTGTGAAGACAGTCAAAAGAGTCTAACACACAGTGGCCCCCTTGGGTTGGAGGGTCTGGTAATGCTCCTTTAACTGTTCATCCAGCCCTGCTATATTCCATAAGCATACGTTCACCAACATTAGATTACCATCCATCAGTCCCTGACCGCCATCAGGAATATGCCAATTTTCTAAGAGGTTTACCTATCTTTCTTCATAGTGTTTGAAACAGTGATACAGAATGATTTACTGTGTTAGATAATGCCAAGTCTGGGACCTTAAATATCCACATATGAGTTAGTGCCAGTGCCTTTTTTGGTTGTTTTGTAAACTGTTTTTCAAGAAACGGGGATATTTCAACAAACTTACTTGTTTCATACCTATCCCTCATACTTCTAGCTTAGGCTTTTTACTTAAGATTTTATTTTCATGCTTAGATCTTGTGTTAGCCTGCTTGCTCTACTGAACTACTGTGTTAACTTATCTGTCATAAAGCGGACTCTTAATAGATCACTGGAGCATATACATTTTTAGTATGTTGTTTCAATTTAGGGTGTCAAATGGGCCGTCTGATATATATATATGTGAGACACAACTTGATTAGGAAGTTGTGCCAGGCCTAGTGTTAGACCTTTTTTCATCAGTGAGGGTCTGGGATGCCCATTTTCATGCAAAGTGGCTAAGTAGCATATACCCTCCCATTACACTGAACAGTGACTATATGATTGTTGCTGGGCCCCCCCTTCCTCCTCGTGATCTGTCCCCATCCCCCTCCCCTGTTCATTTAGATGTTGGTTAGCAGGCTCTACACTACCGTCTAAATCAGAGCTTGAGGGTGGATGTCACAAAGATATTCCTACCTTTCTTACGATCCTCCTGGGCCTCACATCCAAGGATACTGGAATTTAATAGATGCTGTCAAGATATCTGAATTTGTCCCGGGCATGTAGTCAAGAGCTGGGATTATACTGATGTTTAAACAGTGCCCTCAAACATCACAGTCCGGGCGTCATTTAGTCCATAACATTGGGGGTCGTGAATCTAAAATTTCCCAACTAAAGGTGCAGTGGGCTGCAGGGTGGAGGGGGTCAGATGACCAAGATTCAGAATATACTGTTTTCATGAGAAATAGGGTCAGTATTGATTAGCATTAGGAGTGCCTCTGTCTAGAGTGGCACAGTGGATGAAAAACTATGGGTTGGAAAACCACTGTTTAGACTGTTTGCATGCATTAATGGCATCTGCTTTTAGATATTTGCTTGCCAATTGTATGCCAGGAAAATCGAGATTAGAGCAGCTTTCCAAGCCAAAACTGCCATTTTTTTGTGAGTTCAACAAAGTAGTAAATTTGCACACATTTGAGGAGTACATCTCCGGGTACAGGTTTACTACATTGTTTTGGAAACCGATCACTATATAGATTTAAGATTTCAACCGAAAAAATGAACATGTTAAATCCTTTTAGTGAAATGAGAATGAGGAGAAAAATAGACTGGATAAAGCACACCCAACTGGGGGCCCCCAGGCTTATCTACCAAATCATGAATATATTTTGAGCCATGGCACACCCCAAACATCCCCACTGAAGCTGTGCCCCTGTCCGTCCTCCCTGGGCCTGATAGTTCTCTCTGAGACCTCATGGCTATGTCCACACACAGCACAGTGGCCCGGGGTCTCTGCCATGGGATCACATATTTAACATTTATGTTCACTGCACATCCTTTTCTTCATCTCTGTAACAAGAAGGTTTGATGGCACAGGTGTCAAATCAGTGCATGTGGAAAGTGATCCATGTTTCCAATGCTCACCATTTACAAATAAATTTCTCGAGGGACTGGCTGGCACATGTACTAAGTCTGCTTCACAAATGAAGGAGGGCATGCAATCAAATTATTAGGGTGATCCAAGCCATAGATCAGTCTTGAATCTAAGAGTCCATGCATGAGGCGAGCCATGAAAATGTTTTGCATGTATATTGTGCAACAAAGATAATGTAAAAATATGATACAATCATCTAAACATTCAAAACTTTTCATGTTTTTAACATGCAGAAGCGTTTCACCTATGTACATCAGAATATATAAATGCATAGACAGACATTTATTAAAAGTGATAATTTGTAGAAACTTTATTTCCTCACCCCAAGAACAGTGCCACTAGTGAACTAAGAGGCAAGTCAGTCCTCATGCAAACCCTAAACGTGTTCTAGCTTTTTATTATAGATGAAGTACCATTACAGTCTATTAAATACAATTAATGAGTGCTTGCACAGCGCACATCCCAAACTCAGGTATTTAAAAGTGCCCTCATATGTGATAATAAACAAACAGGAGGCTCTGTGAAAGAAACAGTTAATATGCAAAAAGCAGTGTAGAGAAATAATCACCAAGAAGTGTTTCCACAAATGCTTCTTTCCATTTATAACATTTTAATGCACCCTCCTCTGTTTTAAATCTGACCAGTATTTAATTTGTGAAACATTAAGTCCTGGGACCCAAAGTTTTCTTGGGAGCCCACAGCCAGCAGCGGCTGAATGCCAATTAGGCAGTCTAGTTTTGATTCTACATTGTGCTTCTTTCTTCTACTGGCCATCACTTCCTGTCTACTTACCGTCCTCTTCTTCTCTTCTTTTTTGTCCATGTTTCCTTCTTTTGCCACTACTGGCCTAGCTTTCCTTTCCATCTTTTTTTTCTTTCTTTCTTTCTTTCTTTCTTTCTTTCTTTCTTTCTTTCTTTCTTTCTTACTTTCTTTTCTCATGAGTAGCAATAGGTTTGTTGTTTGATTGCACAGAGACTTTTAGTTTAGTAACCTTGGAAAAGGAATATCCAGGCATGTGGACATTACGTGAAATAATTTGTTTCAACTAACATGTGGACTCACATGGGACTGAGACAAGTCCATTGTACACCCTTGGAAGAAACCGGATTGTTGCAAGTGAAAATAAATTGTTACTGAATTGTTGGGATTCACACGGGAAGAGGACATGATCCCAGATCGAACATGAGAAAATACATAACTGTTGTAACCTGACATTTTATTGATTTTTGATTGGATGGTGCCTCTTTTGCGTGATGTGTCCCACTGAACAAAAAATTGGGGCCTTTTGTGTGCTTTTCTATAGAGATGGACTTTGTAAGTCTCAGGCAGTCTTTCCATGGCTCTTGAGAACTCTTGACTCTGTGTGGCTCTCTCTGCACTTTCAAGATAATGCCTGACTGGACTTTTCTGCTCATCTATTCCTTTGCTGATGACAAATCTTTGAATGCTGTTACTTGGAGAGGTATATCTCCTTACAGATTCTCATTTCCCTTGTTATTTCTTTCGTATTCTAGAATAGAAGCTAGCATGCTGACACTCACATATTTTATTTTTCTAGTTAGTAATCTATAGCCTTAGACATATTTCTTCCAAATGATTGTTTGTATTCTTTTGTATTTTGCCCACATATGCTAGCTCTTCCCCACACATGCTTTTCCTAATTTGGTTAGCTGTAGGGACAACCTATGTCCAGCCCAAAATTTGCATACTCTGCTTAATTGAACTTGACTAATGTTGATACAGTCTGACCTGAGACATGTTTTGGTGTTACAAACTATTTCCGTAATTATATGTATTATTCTTCTTTAATGCTTAATTATGGTAATGCTAATTCTATTAAATTTGTTTCGCCGCTTTGGGCAGCCAGTGGTGTTGATTTATCTTTATAATCTGACTTGCGCACAGTCTTCATGACGTTAGCTTTGTGGTTATAAAATAAAGCTTTGGGACATTTAACTGATTGGAGTTTTACTTCTGTAGCCACATTGGACATGGTGTCTGAATTGTTTAAGTGGTGTTAATGTAAATTTTTGTATGGTTCATCACACTCTTTCTGGTTCAAACGGTCCATTGACCTCGGTGAAGCATTTGATTCCTGTGAAGGATGAAAAACGTGCTCCCATCTGTACAAAATCATTAATTATTCCATCTGTTCAAAATTGGATATTTGTACAAAATAAATGTAACATGCTTCCATACTAAGATACAAAACTGCTTGGGGAAATTTTGAAATGGCCAATACCACACAGGAATGTCATTCATCTGGATCTAATTCTCTTGTATGCTGGACAGAAAAGTAGCAAATGCTCCTTCAGAGGGGACACAATGAGCTTAATAATAATACTAAGAGGTCAAGAGGAACTCTCAGCTTAGAAAGCACCTTAAAAAATGCACTCTTGGGACCATGTTAAACACTACGCGAAGCAAATGTGACATATAGGCTATCCCTACATATATCTAGAGCCCTCCACTTAATCAGATGGAGTCGAAAAGCCTGATCAATTGTGCTTCTCCATTATGATCTCAATCCTGCCTGAAATTAACTCAAGCTTTCAGTTTCCATCATCCAAGCAGTAAACTGATTCAGTATGTGCTTGCAGAAATTTTCTGCAAGTTATCAATCAGGCTAATTGGTTGGTAGCTACTAGGTGTATTACATGATCCCTTTTCAAATATGGGAACTATCTCTGCCACCCATACATCAAGTTGTGGAGTGTATGAGATTTGCTGTCATCTTATCTAAGCCTAGCAACTTCTCTAATGTCTACATATTGACCACTGCTCATGTATTAAAAAGGGAGAAAGTAATGGGGTTTTCCTGAACAAGAAATGAATGTACAGTAGTGTCAGTCATTGAATCTTCAGTGTCAGCAGAATACAAACCCTTAAAGTGGGGATCTCATTTGCTTGGCTCCAAATGTTTGTATATTTTAAATGATCAGTCCAGCTGTGGACTCAGACCTCCCACCTAAAGGCGCAAGAGGATAAAACCTAGCAATGGTTGCTAGCTTGTCCTGGTTAAAGGTTTTTCCACATGTTGTGATAGCACTGCCACCTTGAGGAAAAGTCTTCAAATCTTTTTTGCCACTGCAATCTTGAGGAAAAGTCCTCAAATCTTCAGTGCCAGCTTTTCAGGCTCCAGTCTGCCTTTTTGAATTGCATTAAGTTTTCCACAACTTTCAGGTTCCCAAGAAATGTCCAACTAGACCACTGGAATTCTTACAAACAGGCACCAGCCTTGTCTCTCAGGACAGTCTACATACTTAGGCTACTAGAGGGAAGCACCAAGTGGGCATGCATATTTCACTGGATGGATCTTCACCACTCTACACCTGTGGGTCAGCAGGAGACTGGCGCCAATAGTCCTCCACCAAAATGCTCGAAGCAGATGATCAAAGTAGAACTGAAGACAACGCCCTCCAGCCCCCCAATCCTCTTCCTTCCTTTAGGATGGCATGAATTCTTCACTGCAGGCAGGGATGTCTTCTTCTCTTCTCTTCAGAACCAGTCTGAATCTCTCCTGGGAGTATGGCAAATAGATGATTTAATGAAGGTAGTACTTAGTCATTAGTTATGAGGTTTTCCCAATATTTGTACATTTCATAGACACCCAAATTCCCGGTTTTTACTGATGTGATGCAGTACCTGTCAAGTCTATGCCCTTTGTGGGATAAAGCCTTTTACATGTACCTTATATCCAATTGTTGAAGCTCTGTGTCATCTGTGTGGAGTTCTCTCCTGCCTCTTAACTCCATCCCTAGCTTCCCATTCAGTCTTTTGGACCACAAATGATATGTGCTAACACCTGGATCCAAGCCTCCAGTAGAGCCTGTCTTCTCTGGGTATGCTGGAACTTCTTCTTTGAATTGGAAATATGTTTCAGGAGTCTACTCATGCATAAATGCCCCTCAAAGAAGCCTCAAGGCCCATATTTATACGTTTTGATGCAAAACTGCGCCGGCTAACACCATTTATTTGCGCCAATCGGGCATCAAATTTATACTATGACGCACGGCGGGGCAAACCACAGGTGTGAGTCTTTTTTTTTTTACTCAAACCAATGTGTCACGTCGTAAAGAAAAACAACGTTAATGCTGCGAAAATGACTGTGAGCCAGTTTACGACATCACAAATTGGATATGTGCCTTTTTTTGACCCAATAGCGCCAAAAAGCGGGGCAAACACTGCAAAATGTGCTAAACAGAGCCAAAATGGATCCCAGATGCTTGGACAGACCTCAGGAAGATGACAACAGACCAGGAACCAGCCAGGAGGACCCACACAAGACCCAGGAGAGGGAGAAGAAGAAAAGAAAGTGTTGCTTCAGTGCAGAGGAGCAGGAAATTCTGGTGAAAGAGGTGACGGAACACCCGCACCAACTTTTTGTCACCTCAAGATTGCCAATTAGTAGGAGAGAGGCAATATTGCAACAAACTGTTGACAAGATAAACAGTGTGGCAGAAGTACCGAGAACAGTCATCAAGTGCAAGAAACGCTGGCATGACTGCAAGCACAGGACCAAGAAAATGATGGCCAGGAACAGGAAGGCAGCCATGCATACTGGAGGTGGGAGTCCAGCACCGCAAGAGGTCCTAGACCACATGGAGGAGATGGTGGCACCGTCATCCCTGAGGAGATCATCACAGGGATTCAAGGACAAGACAGTGCAGACTACCAGGAGACAAAACAGATGTAAGTCGCATGGGGAATTAAAATGCACAAATGTTAACTGTAAGCGGTGGGGTTGAAAATACCTAATACACAATACATGTAAGTCATGATATTCAGGGAGTGGCATGGGTAAAGGGGCATGGCATGGGGGCATGGGCTGTTCAGAGGAAACAGGGGGCACAGTACTACACTACACTAACAACCTTTGCATGGGGGTATGCTGCCATGCCAAGGATGTTGGAAAAATAAAGCCAGTCCAGGAGGGGTAGGGTATAACATAAAACTGGCCTGCTGTCACGCGACAGCTGGTATTCTCCCTACATGAACTACGGCTCAATTAACAGTCTCAGACCATATCTGCAAGTGTAATGTAATACTGACAACAGTTGCCACTACCACCTCTGCTGTGTGTGTAGGTCAATTAGCTAATGGCAGTAACGTCCCCATGGATCAAACACACCCAAATTAGAGGGTTCAGGATGACAACTTTATCAATCCCCTGAAATCAATACAAATGTTCTAATCCTGTCAAATGTGAATGTCCATAGTTGCTACAAACATCAGCCATTGTCATAAACATTATGTGGTACACAGCACTAATGTCCTACACATGCTGCATATGTCAAGGTCCACCCTGTGCCTGGGTCACAATAGCTCCAATGACACCATGCAACATCCCAAATGTCATACTGCTCAGAGAACAGCACTGAGGGGGAGGACATATGTCACTGGCTAGTGAAATTCACCCTCACAGTCAGAAGAGGAAATGGAATACTGCTAGGACCATCAGTGCAATCCAATGTAGCAAACATTCCCCAACATAAACATTACACACTACCAATGCTGTCATATGTATTGTTGCATGCCAATGCTATACATAATTATGCTAGGTCTCAGAAACATATAGCTGGATGTGAAATATCTGAGACTGGCTCACTTCCAGAATGTTAAGTGTGGTGCAAGTGCCATCAGAACACCCACAGACAGTGCAAGGCCTCACCATGAGAATGGAAGTAGACGGAGGGTTGAGTAGGACAAGAAGGTGGCAAAATACACATTGGCCAGAAACAACACCTAGAGGATGTGATGCAGACAAGTCCCCAAACTGACCACACTACATGTGACATGCAGGTGGGGCATAGGCCTGGGAGAATGTTAATATTATAGACAGGAACAATGAACAGGAACCTATATCACAATGTGCAACAAATAGGAAGGCAGGCACGTCACATTACAAATCCAACAACACAGACACACTAATTGTACCACATCTCATTGCAGAGGATGAAGGCTCTCCTGGGGATATGCCTGTCCTGGACCTCCATGATGACATGGATGACGAGCTGACAAACATCAGCCAGCAGACCCTCCAAGATGTCCTTGAAACCCTCCAGACCCCACCTTGAGTTGCAAGGAGGAGCACAGATACAGCAGCCATCACAGAGGACCCACCCACCACCCCAATTGTACGAACAGCCAGCTCCAACCCAGCTGAGGACTCTGACAACACTGGCACCAGCCTTGAAAGAACTGTAGTTGGAGTACAGCGGGAGCTGGCCAAGGAGGTGGGGATGGAAAATATGGCAGCCAGCCTAGAGGGGGTGCATTTGTGCATGATGTCAACTGTAGAACAGGTAGCAGCCATGCAAGGGTGAACATCAATCTTGCAAGAACTTGAAAAAAGTGTGAAGGAAATCAGCACAGCTGTAGGAGAGTTGACACAACACCTCCAACAACAAACCTTTAAACGTGTGCACAAATGCAATATTGACCCTCTCAGGGCCGACCTGGCTGCCTACCACAGTGATGTGGCTGCTATTCTTAAGAACAAGCACCTCCTGTTGCTGCAGTACTGCCCTTAATAGCCCCACAGTTGGCAGCTACCGGGATGTCTTACTCCACGTCTTCAAACACTGAGGTGTGTGTTGCCCCTTCACACCCACCACCACCAATGCCAGAGGAGACAACACACACATCAGAAGATGAAGACGTGGAACAGATCACCTTCACCCGTAATATACCCGGTAGCACTAGTCCTTGCCACCTGGCCACTTATAACCAAGGTCCTGTGCTTTGTAACATGCCAGTCTTGCAACAGCTGCTCTCAAACACTGTTCTCCTGCCTACTGTTTATCTTGTCACTCTGCCCTGTGATTGTCTCTCACTAACTCATTGGCAAATCATGTCCCTCTGCATTGCCTGACACTTCACCCCAGCATGTCCAATGACATGTCCTTTTGCACTTGTGTAGGATTACAATGGAATGTGTCACACTAATGGACTCACAATCATGGACAATGTAAATATAGCACTACAGCACTTTAGAATAAATAGCACTTACACAACGCCTGTGTAATGTGACACATCAACTGTGAGGGGGATCAGTGATGTTTGCCTCATGTCAATGATCATAGAATGTCAATACAACTGTCCTGAAAGAATGTGGGCTGATAACTATGCACTGTGGTCTGGATTGTACCATCATCTGCCCTTCCTCAGGGTTAATTCTGAGGTAAATAGAAACTATACAGTATAATGCTCTGTTGGGCAGAATAAGTCTTCCTCAAGGGATGTTTAAGCCAAAAATTACTGTCTTCAAATTTTTCTTCCAGACAATCTTTCCGTATGTGACATTTGACCCAAATTTTTGCTCACACACACCATACAGCAGGAATGGATGTGTATGAGTGTACGTACAAATAAGTAACCTGGATGAACAATGTAACAAATGATAGGTGTGAGTTATGTATACTATATTACATGAGATCATACCACCACTCACCTTATAAGGCTTCACTTGAACATCAGACTGCAGGCAGACGTAACACAGTGCCCTCAATACCAAATCTGGTCCCAAAGTATGTGAGATTGAAACATACATCAAAAATTAACAACACATAGGGATCCATAGTAACCTTGAGTGGTGGGTGCACTGGATGGCAGAATCTTACCAAAGTAGCTCTGGTGTAGTTGTCAATGTAACCACTCAATTAGTATTTGGTTGCAGGATGGGGCACAAATGCAAATACTAAAGAGACACTGTTCACCCATGCCAAGTCCCTGATCCCCAAGCATATGACACATACTGTAAAGGAGTACCTAAAAATTTATTTAACAGTACAAAAGGATAATAAAACCTCGGGAAATACCTTAACTAACATAACCTATCCTAACTACACATTACCCACAACTGGCCCTAACTAACCATGCTAATCTTACTAATCACATTTAACTAAACACTCTAAACATCAGGCTCCCACCCCCCTTATAAGACTGGACACGCGGAGGACAACATATACTAACCTAAACACATACTATCTTATACTAAACAAACATATATATTTTTGTATTTTTATATGTATATATATTTTTTTAAAAGACCAAAACCCCAACATCATCCCCCACCCACCCACCCACACACATAATAAAAAAACATTTAAAAATATCATACCCCCACCCCCAACACACTACTACTAACTAAACTTACAGCCTATTCAAACCTAACACTAAGCCCCCTAAACCACTAATTTAAATAACCAGGAAAGAGGGGGGAGGGATTCATGGCAGAGGGTATAATTGTTACAGGCTCGCCCTCCGCAGGGTCTTCTTGATGGCACACACCCTCCAATTAATTTGTGACACCTCCTGCTGCAGCCTGTTCATTCTCCGCAACATACGTTGCATGTCACATTGCATCACTCTGAAATCTGCGGGGAAAATGACTGCAGCAGGGGTGGTCTGAGTGCCAGTTGTAGATGTGTGTCTGGTTGGTGGTGCCATGCTTGTTGGGGAGGTGCAGGTGGTGCTGTCAGTGGTCTGGGAGCAGTGGAGGTCGGTGGTCCTGCAGTGGTGCCTGATATGCTTGGTGCCACCTGGGTGGTAGTGGTGGTGCTGGTGGTGGCAGCTGTTGTAGACACCCAAGGGCCCCTTTGGGCAAATGCCCTCCACCCTCCTGAGGCTCTTTCATGGCGATAACGCCGTGCCATGTGGCGGAACCCAGACTCCACATCCAGAATGTGGTGGTAACATATCGCCCGGTGCTGAAACTCACAAATCTGGATGGCATTCATATTGGCTGCTGTTAAAAATGATAAAGCCAAACATTAGGTACTTCATTGTGTGATATAGCTACTGATGAAAATCAGACAATACATCTAATGTAGCTGAAACAGGTCATATCACCATACAGATCACAGATTCTCCCTGAGGAAGTACATGCCAACGCAGCCTACAAATGTCCCATCTAACAGCACAGCAATGCTCTAAAAGATGTGTAACTCCTTAAATGACCAATGCATCATTGTTCAGCCATTTGCCATGTAAAAAATGCTGCAAGTCCTCCACATGTGACAGGCCAACTAATGACTATCTTCTGGATGACAATCAAAGGCCACAAGATCTGTGATTTGTAAATGGAATTGCCAGGATGGAATAAGTTGCTAATCATGAGAGGGTACCCTAGGTTTGAACAAGTGATTTACAGATTTACATGTCTGTGCACTAAACTTGGATCATCACACCTAGGTACACATTTCATAACCCTAAGCCTGTGCTTCGAGGGGGAGGATGAACAAGCAACAAATACTTTCAAACATCTAGGACACCCAGGAAGCTTTGGATAGCTGTACATGGGTTTGGGCAGTCCACCTGAGGTACGGAGGATGTCCAACTAGGATACATCTAAAACTTGGACAATCCCATCCACATTTATGTTTATAAATGCAGACAATTGTCAACATCATTTAATACCACTAATACCTGCCTTACAACAAGCAGATAGATGCAAGCACACATCTGGCCATGAGCTGCATGCATACTTATGACATTGTACTCAAGTGCCACATACACGTAGCACATGTGGAGCCAGATGCTGCTAGGAAGTCAAACATACAGTTGAACATGTTCATTAGTAAACAGGGGGGCTCAAGTCTGTGGGTAAGACTTTGGCATCCCTGTTCTGTGAGATTCAGAGTCTGACTTGCCAACTAAATCATGAATATGGGCCTCTGCGAATTTTTCTTTATAAAAATGTCAAATACAAATGTCACCCTCTTCACATGGCAAAGCCTACAGGGCTGCACTACAGTTCCAAAATATGACTATACGCTACAGATTGTCCAACTCAAAGATGGAAAAAAGTGATACTCCACTCAAGTAACATATACAATCATTTACCAGCACATCATACCTTGCTATGGGTCCAACACACAGGAGTCAATCACACAACAGCTGCAAACACAACACAGAACTGAAATATCAACACTTACTGGATGTGTCTGGGTCAGCAAATCGAGCCAGCTCTCCGATTGTGTAGGGGGCAGGCCCACCTGTAAAGCATGGAAGGAAGAAATGTGCTCAATGTCTGTGCACTTTACAACACTTCCAAATAAAATGACTGTGTGTAACATTAAATCTGAAAGTCCAGCCTCTCAGGCAGGATGATACTGCAACAGACATACCACTGCAAACATGTACAGACCCGGTCACTCCAGTGAGTGATACACACATATCTGCACACATGTAGTGGCCCTAACTATCATGTGGTGACAAACATGCTCCATCAATTGTTTGCAGACTCATTTATGAAGTGTACTCCTCTCATCATTTGTACTGATGAGAGACATGCAAATCCACTTTTCTGGAGCACTGCAATACCAGTCACTCAGGTATTATGGCTTGTGCATCAAGGGACAATCATTTACTGTGTGACGCACCTGTGGATTGATTTAAGGTCATGATTTATAATGCTTTCTATGGTCCCTTACATGTAGGGCCTGTGTTGTGTGTAGGTTACATGTGCTACATTAACAGTGTACCCTGAGCCACATATGCCCCCTGTGACACCATAATGGCAGGGATCCTGTGCATTAATTGGTGACAGTTTGAGGTTAGCCATGGATTGACCAGTTTTAATATTTGGATACAACAAAGAGATATATGTTGACAGTGTATGTTGTAGTCATCCATGACAGACTGCATGAGCACAGGTGTAGTCATTGCACCTGAAATGTGTCACTCATTGCCCTGTGTACCCATTATGGGTTTTGGAAATCACAGTGAGCCACATTTATCATCTTACATTTGCCTAGTTGGTTGATCAGCGGCTATACAGCAAACTGACACTGTCATATTAACACATGGTTTAGCAAATGTACCACTGTGTCAATCATGATGATGTAGGTTTCAATTTGTATGTACCTTCGGAATAGCAGCAGCACAGGAATGCTGGTCTTCTGATCTTAGCTTACACCCATGTCTGTGATAGCCTCTATACTGGGAAGTTAGTTATTAAACTTATGCTGCATTAGATCAGCAGTGGTGTGCCAAACAAAACTAGCAAAGTATTAGGGAACTTTATATGTATGATGGAATTGGTCAGGGGTCCCTTGCACGACATCATGCACGTAATACATTGTGACCATGCATTCCCCTACGTCAGGTATCCCATGATGATCCCACAACTTATGAGAAGTTCATGGCTGTAGAGTAACACAGATGGCAAATGCATTAACTCTGTTCCAACTATTGTGCCCAAGACCAATGTAAAACACAGGTACAATGAACAGAGGGCCATGGATAGTTGTTATCCCTGAATTTGTATCATTTGCTTTACTTTATGTGCCACAGCTATGGAAAGTAGCACCAAACATTTAGATATGAACCTGTGTGCATTACTTTTGGCATTCATCCCTAATTTAATTGCGGCACAACTAGGTCAAACTGTCAGCCTAAAATGTTACCTGAGGTTAGAAATAACTTGGTACGTATGTGTCAGAATCCAGTTCAGACATATATCAGAAATAATTGGGGGGCACATTAATTCTTGAAAATATCTGGTGAAAAACATGTCTTTCCTGGTACACTCACGGACCATGCCTAAAACATATGTTAGAGCCACATTTTCATCATCTATTGACGTGAAGGCAGCACTAATTTACAGGCTCCAGTTGTGTTTTGTAACTCAGTGCAGCTGTTGCGTCAACAAATGACGGTAACGTGTAGCAATTATCGTATAATTCACGGTCACTGTATGTTTAACTTGCATTCCACATGTCCAACTACATTGCCTGCATCATATGAACAAATCTGCTACTGTCACTACAGAGCATTTAAATGTGCACATTACTCTGAATTGTACTCACCAACAGGGCCACCAATCACAATCCCCATGTGGTCCAACATGTCTTGCTCCCTGGCAACAAGGTCAGCCCAGCGGTGCTTTAGCTGGTGATCGTTGTGCGGTGTGTTGGATACGCGTTGCAGATGGTGCAGGAACTTTTACCACCGGAGGCTCCTTGCCTCTGTGTGATACCCCTGTATCACCCTGGCACCTGCTTCTATCATCAATGGGAGGAAGTGGCACCCCAGACAAATGAATCCCCCCAGCTCCTCCTCACCCATTCTACTGAGACGTGGCCTACCCAACATGCTTGAAATAACAAAGGAATTAAGGGGTGCAGAGGATAATGAAGGGACAGGAGGAGAGGGAAATGAAAAGTAAATAGCCCTATAACAGCCCAAGTATCCCCAAACTAACACTACCCACAACAGACTCCCAACAGTACAAAGACAAAATTAGACACCAGAAATGACAAAAATACACTTACACAGGATACCACAAACACTTACAAAACACCAAAAGACATTATAAAGGGCACACAGGAGCCAAATTCACAATATTCACAGAGAGACACGTCCAAACACAGTCACATAGTCAGGAAAAATCACAGACTGCAAAGTGAAAGTGAACGTACACCCACTGTACCAATTCTGTAAACAGGATATCCTATTACATCACTTCCTGTCTCAAATGTGGTGCAGTTTTATTATGATGCGTCAAAATATTATAACGCTTACAGTCTGTGCGTCATTTTTTTTTACGCACATGCTTAGAAATTACCCCGCATCCATATTTTCAAATATTTTTCATTGTTAACCAATTTCATGGGGTACAGTGTGGGAATTACCGCTCAGGGCCAATGGATGTATCATGGCAGTGAGCGCCATTTTTCTATGCATATGCTGTGTTTTTTGACGCATGTGTGTCTTTTTTTACACGTATGCGTCAACATTTATGACTTTTACTGGGTTTGGGTCATTTCTCACATTTTTATAGTACATGACAGCTGTAACTATACAGAGATAGGCTGTTTGCACCTACATTGTGCATTCCAGTGTATGGGCACATGTGACAGATCACACTACTGCAGACCATGATCCTCTAGTTGTTGTACCGGATTTGTACTCTTCACTGACGCAATAGATCCCCAAACGTTTGGAATACAAATTGGTATTACCCAGTTTGAGCAGGTTGTGCTATCATTAGAGGATAACAAGGCTACACAACTTAATACAGTAACTAATTGCCTGTGTGTCAATGTGTGTGAATTGGCTATTACAATTGTAGTTGTCCCACTGTGTGAACATCACAAGATGTGTTTTCATAAATGTGCTTGTATGCATGTGTTGTCAATGTGGACAACCATCAGATGCTATTCAGTGAGGAAATGTGTTTGTCATACACGTAGCAACAAATGTTGTGTGAACTTCCCAGATTTTTCACATATTTCCAGTGGTTAATTGCACCAATGTCCAGTTCAAGTGAGTGGGCCCATGTGTAGCCTGTGTCATTATTGGGGTCCATGTTGTCACAGTTACGTGCAGTTCTAGTCATGAGTCTGTGGAGCCATTCCCTGCATTAACAAATTATCCTTCACAGCTGAATAGAATAAAAGCCGAAGAGGAATTGAGAACACACATGGGAATAGTCCAGCTATGGCACTGCAGAATTTTTAATTGACTGACAACAGGGCAACCTTGGTGTGCTCACAAAGTTAATGTATCAGCAATTTTAAACAGGCAGGTTTCCTCACAACATTTGTACAGAGGGTGGCCTCTAAAATTCCCACTGTAGCCGGGAGCATCAGTGCCTCTGTGCTGATTAATCTCACAGCTATTCACCACACAAGCCCCATCAATATGTTGGGGCCAATGTGAATCAGTGTGTGGACCGTCAGGGTACAAACGTGTTGACATTTCATGCACATTATCTAATGTTGTTTGCTGTGCTGGAGGCACCATACCCAATCCATGCATACAGCCATGGTACACTGTCTCTGTTTGTTACTCATGCATACATGAAACCCAGACAAGGGATGGGCCATGATTAGGCTATTTGAAGACATGTCCCACCCCATGATACGATAAGTAAGCTGATTACACTATACAATGTATTTGAGTATTCATTGTAGACCTACCTGACACAATACCCCAGGAGGGAAGTGAGGGGATGGAAAGCAACTATGAGACAAATGTAGCCACAGGGAACCTTTATCGTAACACAAAGAAAGGAAGCAGTCAGGCTAACAGGATGCAGGGTCAGTCAGGAACAAAACTGAACAAGGCAAATACACAGTGAGCAGACTGAGAGTGGTCAAAGCTGGAACACCACTGTGGAAAATGTAAACTGTATTTGTCCTGTGTGCTGCAACGTTACACAATAACCCAAGGCCTGTGTTACACAAGTGATTTATAGAGCAAAGCATAACAGGGATATACATATAATGACAGTTTCTATGCCGTTCCAGGCAGCAGCAAGGGCAGTGCATGTTCAAATAGCTGGTCTGCATGGAGGTGCTCACAGGTGTGTGCAGCTTCAGTCTCTCACAAGTCATGTAGGTGAGAATCAAGTTCAAAGGGCCAACAGTACCTTTCACATGGGAAGCAATGGACAGGTGTCCTACAGACCACAAGGCAGTGCATCATCCGACCAGAAGTCCATGTAGACAGATGAACTATGACTATGGCATACCATACTAAAGAGGGAAGCACACTGGAGTCAGAATGTGAGTCTGGGTGTGTGTAGATGAAGGATTATCTGGGTGCAAATAGTCCATTTCCAGGGCCCCCTAGAAAAGGGTGGGGAGAGACAGAAAACATTGCAGTGGCAGAACTTATTACCTGGGATGGCATGTGCAGGGGATGTCTTGTGAGCAATGCTAGTCATAACTGGGGCACTTGTGCTATCCATTTGCAGCTTACATGGATTTCTTGTCACACATACTCCTTGCAAAGATAGCTGATGTCACACTTACTGCTGTTAAGGGTCTGGTCATAAATTCCTGTTACCAATGCAATAGCACATCCACTGCCTCATGTATGAGGCATTTTTTCCCCTTATTGAATGATGGTGTCTTTGTTGTGTGCCATATGCTGCAATGAACTATGTTGTTGCCAACATGTATGTGTGAAATAGCTGTGGTCCTCTGATATTGTGTTTCAAATGTGAAATGGACAGGATATATGTCATTTACAGTGTGTGTGAAGTTGACTGTACATTCATACCCATCAAATGTGATGTGGATTTTTCAGTATCCTAATATGTATTTCTGCAATGCTCCATGAGGCTACACTCTGATTATGAATCTTAGGGATAATGTGATGCAAAAATTATTACCCGGACCAGGATATAGTGATTAGAATAGGTGTTTAATGACATATGGTAAGACAGTGGTGATGGTGACTATAGTTAAAAGAAGTTTTGGAAAATGTGTTGTTTCCGATGCAATCCTGCAACTGTGTTTGGATGGTCCCCCTCATGTTGATGGACAACATCCTCTTCTTCCTCCTCTTCAGTCATTTCTGGGTCTGGTTCATAGAGGAGAATGTCCTCCTTACACAAATGTTGTGCAGGATGGCACAGGTCAAAATGATCTTGCAGACCATTTCTGGTTAGTATAGGAGGCTGCCCCGGTGATGTCGAGAAACTTGAATCTTGACTTCAGGATGCCAAACGTCCTCTCGACTATGGTGTGTGTCCTCCGATGTGCCTCATTATAGGCATGCTCTGATGCTGTGCTTTGGTTTGCAAATGGGGTCATGATCCATGGCTGGATCCCATACCCCTGATCAGCTGAAAGAGAAAATGAGTGAGAACATTTTGATGTTGCTTGCACAATGATTATCACTTTGCATGGAAGTTGTTCTCTTGTGTTGTCTGTGACTCATCTGTGTATGTGTTATTGTGTGGAATCCTAGGCTTCTAGGATGTACCATTAGCATTGGGTTGTTTCATTATCTGAACTGGTCTTTGGCTGATTGACCGGATGTCAGCAGTATTTTTGTAGACTTGCAGTACATTGTGTACTCCCTTGCATTATGTCATGTGAAAGAGGTGTCCATGTGTCTTAACTGGGGGTGACATGATACTTCCATACACAGAATCAATTCCACAGTGGTGGTAGCACGGTTGCATCTATATGACCTGGACATCCCATCCAATTTAACATATGCAATAGAATTTGTTAAACATCAGTGAAGCCCTTTGATTTGGCTAGGTGACAATGTACAACACATCTCCATAAGTTGTCAGCACTGACGTGTTGACAATTGACGATGCACAAATATCCCATGTGTGACAAGTTCTCTGCAGGCCTATTTCTCTGTCCTTGCCGAATTGACTCATGTTCAAACGTGTACCTATACTACTGAACCTTTGATAGTTCAGCTGGCTTACTTGGTTGTGAGGTTGATGTTTCGAGTGTCAGAAGGTCCATATGCCTGTACATCTGTTGTGTATATGTGTAATTGTCTCAAATAGTATGTGTAGCAATGTGCACTTTCAATATTGTCACATCAATATGTGTTCTTAACACAGTCCACTTGCTTAATGGAAGTGGGCAATGTCAGAGCAGGAGTGACATGAGATATTGGTACTGCCTCAATGATTCCATGTCACCTTCATTAAACTCATCATCATCATGCTATGTGTCTCATGGTGTTTGACCTGCAGCGAAACACATTACACACCCCTTACACAGTACTTATTGCTTGGAAGGGTGTTTGATTTAGTGGTATTGATGTGATATTGAAAGATTAATCTTCCAAGTTGTACTACCAGTTAAGGCCATGTCATTGTCATTGTGTTGTTATAAATTGGTCCCTTGTGTCTGTGGAGTGGCACCTGTTGTTACTTGGATCTGTCATTTGTCCATAGGTGTGCATCCAAATGGGTCAGGATATCACACATGACTAGCCTTGCCACAACCTCAGTGTCTTCCTGGCCACGTTTCAATGTATTGGTGTATGTGTTGTGTGTCCTAGAGGGTTGCTGTGCTGTGTGCATATAAGTAGGTTTCTGTACTTACCAGCAAGTAGGCCATTTCCATATTGTCCATCCTGGAAGTGTTGATTGATGGTGCAGTGGCGGTAGATGAATGAATCATGTACTACACTCCCAGGATACTTTGCCACGATGTTGGTGATCAATCCCTGGTGATCGACAATGGCCTGCACTTTGATGGAGTGTGTGTGCTTCCTGTTGCGGTAGAGATGTTCGGTTGCAGCAGGTGGCACAATGCGTACATGTGTGCAGTCAATGGCACCAAGCACGTGTGGGAAGCCGTTGATTTGGGGGAGAAGCGCTGTTTTGTCTCCTGCTGCTTCAGCTGTGTGTTGGGGAAGCTGATGTGGCGGGTGTGAGGGAGATGATGGCATCTAATACCTTGGGTAGGAAGGCAGAGAATGAGGGCTGTGAGATCCCAGCAACCAGGGCACCAGTCGTTTGAAACGAGCCACTTGCCAACATGTGGAGCACAGCTAGCAGCTTTGTCTCTGGTGGAATGATGTGGGGTGTCTGCAAGCTGGGTGCCAACTGTGGCTCAGTGTTGCGCAGCAGCTGCTGAATGGCTTGCCAGTTGAGTCTGTACCTCTGGTTGATGTCTTGTTGCCGGAGTCGCAGAAGGGTTGTCTTGGTCCTGAATATCTTCTCCTGCCTTCTGCGTTGCCTTTGGGGTCCCTGCTGGTGTTGTCAAAGCTGCTGGTGTTGGCCCTGTGCTCTGCGTCTTCGTGCATGCTGCATGAAAAGCACCTCCATGTCTTCCTTTTGAAGCTCTGCTGTTGCTTCTGTGTGTTTTCCTTAAGTACTGGTGTGTTTGCCCCATTTTAATGCCTGCCCTGACCCAGGCATTATTTTTCTACCAAATCGGACTGTGCGTCATTTTCCGACTTCACCTCCGGGCCGTGCGGGTTTTTTGCACGGTAGCATAGATATGGTGCACAGGTGTTTAAGTAATTTTTGGGACGGGAACGCCTACCTTGCATGTCATTAACGCAAGGCGGTTTCCCGCATCCAGAAAATGACGCACCCGGCCGAATTTTGGCGTTCGCGGGGTCGGGCGTCATAGTATAAATATGGTGCAAGGTTTGCGCCGAATGTGGTCAAACGTTTTGACGCACATTTGGCACAGACAGAGAATAAGTATGCCTCCAAGTGGCTTGGGCATATCCCACTTCGTCCAGGGCATTGTCCATTGAAGTGGGAGGAACAGCCAACAAATGGTGTAATTCACAGCGAGAAATAAGAAGGCCTTTTGTAATGCATTTCAGCTTACCTCAGACTAAGGGGCATATTTAAGAGCCCCCAGCGCCACTGGAGCGTCACTTTATGTGACGCTCTAGTGGCGCTAACCTCTGCTCCATATTTACAAGGAGGTGTAGTGCCACTTTTTGTGGTGTTACCCCCTACTTGTTAATATGGGTCCCTCCGACGCAGTTTTCTGCGTCAGAGCTGTGCAATGGGTATTTACTGTGGGTGGGCCACAGCAACACCCATTGCATTTTGATGCTGCCTTAGATTTACGAGATTTCGTAAACCTGAGGCAACGCCAAACTCTAATGCCACCCCAGGGGTGGCATTAGCAAGGCTCAACAAGGAGGAATACTGTTATTCCTCCTCGTTTTTTGCTCTTTCTATGCATGCTGCATTTTGCATTCTGCAGCACTCACAAAAGTGCCAAAGCGCCATTAGTGATTGTTTATGTGCAGGAAGGGACTCCTTCCCACGAATAAACAATCATACCTCTCAACGCAGACATCCTTGCATGATGGTGCAAGGATGGCTGTGTTGGCGCTGGCAGCTAAATTAATTGCCAGATCAGGGGACAACACAGCGGTGTGCCGAATACAATTATATATTGGTTCAGCGTCGCGCTCCGTCATTTTCCCATAAATTTGGCCCTAAATATGTAATTTCTCACAACTTGCTATAAAGGCTATTAGGACACAGGAGGTTAATTTCACCACTGGACTTTTCAGTCAGATTATTTATACCCTGCAAATGTGGTATTGGATTCATTTTCCTATTAAACTCTATTGATGTATTGCTACATTATATTTTATATACCAGGCATACGTCCTGCATATGGGATTGCTAGGAAAGATGTACAATTTGAAATTAGATACCAAGTTCCAAAGAGCGGGGGAAATATATGCTTTACTCGTGATTCAAATATCTGTACTCTGTGTAACAATGAGAAAGGAGAAGACCTAAGCTCTTCTGATGCTAGTTAAAGATTGCCAATCACTAGTGCGAAGAGGCTTCTCAAGTACAAATTGTGAAAACAATTGTGAAGTGCAGATGGTAAATGCTCTACTGCCACAGTATTGATCAGGACCTGCCACATATTGTGCATGGTGTATGTCTCAATGTGCGAATGCTGCAACTCACTATATGATCCTTTTGTGATATTGCCATCAAGTTGAACGGTGCATTTAAACATTCTAGAATGTCGTCTTGAAACCAGACCTTAAACTAAATGACAACATTACCTTCTAACTCCCTTAAAACCACAAAACAAAACAACCAAGATCAGTTCTGATATATTATTTCATCAATAAACTTCTAAGCAATCTCCCAGCCTGCAATTACTTTTACCTCAGAATTTACATATGTGCTTCTGCCAGAGTTTATGTATTTTGTAAGAGGGCTTATTCTTTTAACCAGTGTGTTTGTCACAATAGATCAGAGACCATATTTACTAATGCCAATACAGAATGGCTAGCAGCTATAAGGGCCTCTCCTTTAAGTACCCAAATAATTCTCACCGTAAGGAGACAAGTGAAAAACATATTCACATCGTTTTTCTTCATCAGGGTTTTTCAACTTCAATAGTAACGCATAAGGAAAATAACATTCCTTTCCTGCCAGCTTTGATATCTTTGACAATGCTTTTCCTATCAGATCTGAGTGTTCTTGTGAATGGAGCCAGTGTTCTTTTGTCAATTGAGAAGTCCTATCCAATGTGATAATCTTAACATAGCAAAAGGACTCGCAGGGAAACCTTCCAGATTCCAATTTGGCTCATTCAGAGCGTTATAGAAAAGGTTAAAGACAAAAAGTACATTTGCAGGTGGTCACAGGAAAATCATGGGCGGACATTTAAAAATACCGCCAGAGGCCTGGGTCAAGTCAAGGCGCCCGAGAAGTCCCAACTTACTGTGAGCACACACCAGCTGTGTGGGTTTGGATGTGATAAAACCAACGAATTTTCTAGGACTAGTTGGCACCTTCAATTTAAGACAGCTTGAACGAATTTGATTTATTTAGTTTTTATTTTTGGATATATGACACACTTTTCGAACCTCATTGCCTCTTCCCCAGAATCTTTTAAACAAAGCAGATTTTTGCCACCAGTTAGACCACAAGTGAGAATACAGTGGAACGCTAGTTTCTGCAACAAACTAAACTTTTTTTAACTCACAAACATATAATTTGAAAGTCCTTTAATATCTAACTGGTTTACGTTAGCTATTTTGAAACAATGCCAGCCAACAACTTTTAAGAAGCACTTCAAATTCTAAGTCTGTCAAGATTAAGCAACCGTTTTTTTTGGGTCGAAGACTACCAGACAGATAGCTGTCTGCTTTGCTAATGACATCATGGGGACATTCAGAAAGCTTCCATGGGAATGCATTCCACCTGTGGTTAACCATTAACTTTGTGGTTTGTAACTCAAATGTGCTTGCTTTCTATTTTCTGGCTCTATTTCTTTTAGGCTGCACAGCTCGAGTTGGCTCCTTCCCTTGTCTAAACAATATTTATTGTGTTGCTCGATTTCTGTAAACAGGGCCTTTATCTTGTCACATTTGCTGTACATTTAAAGACGGAGGCCTAATCTGTCTTCAAAGGAGATGGTGTTTACTTTTCTTTTTTATGAGTTCAAAGTGAAAGGATTTATGTGACAATCATGCTGGCTCCTGGAGGGGGGGGGGGGGGCTGGAAGGGGGTGGATGGTGCTTCAGGAAGGATGTACAATGTTATTTTCTTTTTAGCACACAACAAAATTTAAATGTCTGTAAATGAACTATGCAGATATTTAAGAACTAGAGAAGGACAAATGAAGCACTTTTTTGGTAATTCAGAAGTGTAGTGAGAAAAAACTATTTTAAAACGATCAGAAACAAATCAATACACTAGGTGATGACATTTCCACATATTATTTTGCGCTGTGTACTTTTATTGGTAAAACTATGTCTGGGTGAAAGTAATGGTGATTTCAATTGAAGATGTGTTGTCTATATTGGAAATGTGCAACCACAACGTGCATATTCCACTTTCCGCCACTCCACTCTACTCTGCACCACTCCACTTTGCAGCTCTCTGCTCTATAACCACTCTACTCTATGCCAGTGCACTGTACCCCATACACCTCTACTATGCCCCATTGCATTCTTTGCCACTGCGCTGTACACTCTGCACCGCGCCACTCTATGCCACTGCACTCTATGCCACTCTACTCTGCAAAACTACATCCTATGCCACTGCACTCTATGCCAATTCACTCTACTCTGTACCACCCCAAACTACACCAGTACAATCTATGCCAATCAAATGCACTCTGCATTCTAGGCCATGGTAGGCTACCATGCAAATCACTCTATTCTGAAACAATCTACTCTATGCCACTGCACTTGGCACCACTCCACTCCGCGCCACCCCACTCTGCTCTGCGTCGCTCCACTCAACTTTGTTTCATTGCACTCAACTCTGCACCACAGCACTCTGCACTACATCACTGCACTCAAGTCTGAGCCACTGTACTCTACTCTGCACCACTGCACTCTACTCTGCACCACTCCACTCTACACCAATGCCCTCTACATCACTTCATTCAAAACCAGTGCACTCTATGCCACTGCACTGAACGCTAACTACTCTGCATCACTTCACTTTGTGCCACTATACTATATTCTGCAATACTCTACCCCACTGCACGATACACCATTGCTTTCTATGACACTAGATTCTAAGCCCTTCTATTCTTTTCTGCACCACTGTTCTATACTCCACTGCTCTCTACTCTATGCCAATTCACTGTATGCCACTGCACTCTATGCCACTGCACTATCCCCTTCATCCCTCCACTCTACTGTGCACCACTCCACTCTCCACCACTTCACTCAACGCCACTCTACTCTGCAACATTGCACTCTCGGTCAATGAACTCCAAGCCACTGTAATCTGCACCACTGAACTCTATGCCACTCCACTCTACTCTGCACCACTCAACACCACTCTACTGTACTCTATGCCAATGCACTCTATGCCACTGCACTGTACTCTGAAAAATCTACTCTACGCCACTGCAGTCTATGCCACTCTATTCCAATCTGAACTATTCCACTCTTCGCCACTCCACTCTATGCTACTGCAATCTGCCATGCGCCATTCCACTCCACTCTTATCTGCACCGCTTCACTCTATGCCACTGCACTATACCCTGCACCCCTCCACTCTACTGTGCACCACTCCACTCTCCACCACTTCACTCAACGCCACTCTACTCTGCAACATTGCACTCTCAGTCAATGAACTCCAAGCCACTGTAATCTGCACCACTGAACACTATGCCACTGAACTCTACTCTGCACCACTCAACACCACTCGAATGCACTCTAGGCCAATGCACTCTATGGGGAAACACCCGGAAGAACGAGACCGGAACCACGAAGTTGTGAAAAACTAAAGCGAAACAACAGTTTTGTTTTCCACGGTTTCCTGGTTTTGGTACCTTAACCACTCATGTCTGAACAAACTACATGCGTGGTTAAGGTACAGAAGAAGGGATTCGGAGTGGATGCGGTGAAGGAGGAGGAAAGTTGGGCTGGGACTGGGGCTGGTTTTGGGGGGGGTGGAGGGGTGGGGGGCTCGGGATGATTAGGGTTTACGGGGGCAAGGTTTAGGTTTAAGGGGTGGGGTGAGGGGTTGGGGTGTTTAGGTTTTAGGGGTGGGGTGGGGACTCAGGGTATTTTTATTTTTTGGGGTGGGGTGGGGGGCTGGGGGTGATTAGGGTTTGGGGGTGGGGGATCAGGGTTTAGGTTTAAGGGGTGGGTTGGGGTGTTTAGGTTTTAGAGGCGGGGTGGGGACTCGGGGTATTTTTATTTTTTTGGGTGGGGTGGGGGCTGGGGGTGATTAGGGTTTGGGGGAGAGGGGGTCAGGGTTTATGTTTAAGGAGTGGGGGGCTGGGGTGGTTTAGGTTTTAGAGGAGGGGGGTTGGGGTTCTGGTAATTTTGGGGGTGGGGGTTGGGGTTGTTGTGGGGATGGGGGGTCACGGTAATTTTTGGGGGCAGGGGGCTAGACGGGAAGCATGCTGGATCATGCATGCTGATTGCTAATGCCTTTACCAGGAATGTGTTTACAACAGTAAAATCGTTGTAAACGCATTCGTGGTAAAGGCATTAGTGGTTAGAACGAGGTCGTTGTTCTGACCTTGTTGTTGAAGCACCCGTGGTTCCGACATATAACCCACTCTATGCCACTTCACTGTGCTCTGAAAAGTCTACTCTACGCCACTGCAGTCTATGCCACTCTATTCCAATCTGAACTATTCCACTCTTCGCCACTCCACTCTATGCTACTGCAATCTGCCATGCGCCATTCCACTCCACTCTTATCTGCACCGCTTCACTCTATGCCACTGCACTATACCCTGCACCCCTCCACTCTACTGTGCAGCACTCCACTCTCCACCACTTCACTCAATGCCACTCAACTCTGCAACATTGCACTCTCAGTCAATGAACTCCAAGCCACTGCAATCTGCACCACTGAACACTATGCCACTGGACTCTACTCTGCACCACTCAACACCACTCGAATGCACTCTACGCCAATGCACTCTATTGGGAAACACCCGGAAGAACGAGACTGGAACCACGAAGTTGTGAAAAACTAAAGCGAAACACCGCTTTTGTTTTCCACGGCTTCCTGGTTTTGGTACCTTAACCACTCATGTCTGAACAACCTACATGCGTGGTTCAACAACCTACATGCGTGGTTAAGGTACAGAAGAAGGGAGTCAGAGTGGATGCGGTGAAGGAGGAGGAAAGTTGGGCTGGGACTGGGGCTGGTTTTGGGGGGGTGGAGGGGTGGGGGGCTTGGGGTGATTAGGGTTTAGGGGGGCAGGTTTTAGGTTTAGGGGTGGGTTGAGGGGTTGGGGTGTTTAGGTTTTGGGGCGGGGTGGGGTGGGGACTCAAGGTATTTTTAGTTTTTGGGGTGGGGTGGGGGCTGGGGGTGATTAGGGTTTGGGGGTGGGGGATCAGGGTTTAGGTTTAAGGGGTGGGTTGGGGGGTTGGGGTGTTTATGTTTTAGGGGCGGGGTGGGGACTTGGGGTATTTTTATTTTTTTGGGTGGGGTGGGGGCTGGGGGTGATTAGGGTTTGGGGGAGAGGGGGTCAGGGTTTATGTTTGAGGATTGGGGTGGGGGGCTGGGGTGGTTTAGGTTTTAGGGGAGGTGGGTTGGGGTTCTGGTAATTTTGGGGGTGAGGGTTGGGGTTGTTGTGGGGATGGGGGGGTCGCGGTAATTTTTGGGGGCGGGGGGCTAGACGGAAAGCATGCTGGATCATGCATGCTGATTGCTAATGCCTTTACCAGGAATGTGTTTACAACAGAAAAATCGTTGTAAACGCATTCATGGTAAAGGCATTAGTGGTTAGAACAAGGTCGTTGTTCTGACCTCGTTGTTGAAGCACTCGTGGTTCCGACATATAACCCACTCTATGCCACTGCACTGTGCTCTGAAAAGTCTACTTTACGCCACTGCAGTCTATGCCACTCTATTTCAATCTGAACTATCACACTCTTCGTCACTCCACTCTATGCTACTGCAATCTGCCATGCGCCACTCCACTCCACTCTTATCTGCACTCTGTGCCACTGCACTACACAGCAATGCAAGCCACACCACTTTACTCAAAATCAACACATTTTATGCCACTGCCCTCTATGTCAATCTACTCTGCACCACTGCAGTGTAAGCCACTATACTGTACTCTACAGCACTCTACTGTATGCCACCCTGCTCTGCACAATTGCAGTCTGTCACTTTACTGTGCCCCACTCTGCTCCACTGCACTCTGCACCCTGCACTCTACAACACTCTATTCAGCAACTCTGCACTCTCTACTACTGAACTCTATGCCACTCAACTCTGTGCCACTGCACCACTCTACTCTACTGCACTCTATGCCAGTGCAGAACGCTAATGCACTGTATGCCACTACACTCTACATCACTACACTCTACTACACCAGTCTAAGCTATTGTGCTCCTCTGCACTATATAACATTGCATTCTACACCACTTGACTGTACGCCTCTCTACTCTGCACCATTCTACTCTATGCCAATGCACTCTACTCGACTCTACTATGCATCACTGGACTTTTCGTCACTGCATTCTACACAACTTTGGTCTAGGCCCTCTACTCTGCACCACTCCACTCTCCGCCACTCTGCTCTGCAACACTGCACTCTCTACCACTGCACTCTACACCAAAGGACTCTACACCACTACTCTGAGCCACTGCTCTCTATGTTATGGGATTTGTAAAGTGCACAGCTGCTGCAACTACAGAGCTTCCCAGCGCTAACCTGGGGATGAGAATAGAGAGTTCACTGCGACAATAAAAAGTCAGGAGAAAAATGGTACCTCAGAATTCTGTAGCACAGAGCCTGGTTTTCGAAAACAACCTAAAATGCAATCCACTGTAGCCTGCACCACTTCACTCTATGCCACTTCACTCTACTCTGAAACAATCTACTCTACTCCACTGTGCTCTGTGCCGCTACACTCTATGTCACTGCACTCTGTACCAATCTAATCCACTCTGGGTCACACCACTCTATGCCACTGCTCTGTACGCCACTCTCCTCTGAACCAATGCACTCTACACCAATGTATTCAACACCACTTTACACAAAACCAATGTACTTTATGTCACTGCACTATATGCCAACTACTCTGCACCACTGCACTCTGTGCCACTATACTCTACTCTGCAGCAATCTATGCACTGTATGCTACACCCCGGCACGCTGCACTACACCACTCTATTCTGTGCCACTGTGCTCTACACCATTCTACTCTAAACCATTGCACTCTACGTCATTGCACTCAGGTGATGCTTGCTGGGTGGTAGTTATTTAATCATTTGGAAGACAGTAAAATTGTCATGTTAGTGTACTATTGTGTCCAGTTGATAGTCATTTAAAATAAAATTATGTATTCTTGGAAGACCGATGTGCAGGCTTGAAGCGGACGCATATTTGGTGCACAAAATGTAATTGGATTTCTAATATATTAGTAGGACACTAAGGGGCTTATTTACAAGCCCCATGCGCCGCCGATGTGTCACTTTTTCCCATATAACAAATTATGCACCGGCGGCGCAAGGGACTTGTAGTTAAGATCCTGAGATTGCTTTCATTATGTATGTTTGATGGATGCATAACTTTGAACAACACCTCATAGTTATTTGATGGACAATATTAAAGCATGTTTTGGCAGCAATCTCCTGTTTAATTTAAACAAATTGCACAGTCCCAGGGTTTAAAGCAATGATATATTCATTTTGGGGTAACTGTCATTGTTACTAGTCTGAAGCTCCTCTCTGACAAGTTGATTCCTGCTGAACTGCAGTTCAGATAGTTCTAGGTTTGCCATCAGTACAGTTATATATTGATGATGGGACACCTTCTTGTTGACAGGGGCAATTTTATGCTGCCAAGAATTAAATAATTTCGTCTAACGTCTCAGTAAAATGCAAAAAAACTCATATTAGTATCCTTAGCAACATGGACTGATTGTATGATGGTTCCCATGTAGATATACCTGTAATTGTCTCATGCAATTAGGTCAATCTTGCCCTGAAAACATACCCACAAAAGCATCCTTTGGCCTTCTCTCCTGGTATTTTACATACCCGGTGGAAGAAACACGCTATAGACAGAAACATCCATCAATCTGGGTCATGTTCCATATGAGCCACTTTTATACAGCAGCCATCAGATAACTGTGAACTTTATGTTCAGTGACTTTCTCACTAGGGTTCATGCTTCACGGCTACCCTGAACCCCGTTTGTGTCTTCAGTGAAGGCTACTATTGCCCTCTACTTCATGGTTCAAAAGAACCCATTTAGGATGAAGCCAAAAGGCATCTAAAAACATGATCCAGGATGTCAAAGATGTGCTTAAAAAATTGCATTCGGTTTAAAATATAACCTACCTGTGTATGGAGAAATGAAAGTGTTCTTATCTGGTTGATGTCCAATTTTATTTACGTTTGGTGTTTCGTGGACTCATCCTTTCCTCTCTACTTAGGCATTCACTTTTACAAATCCAATTTTTTTAAATTGTTCTTTATTGATATTATGTTTGACAAGCAGTTTTCTTTTACATTTGTGTCGGTGACTCTTATTTACACTTAGGGGTCTTCAAACGACATCATAAGCAGTTTTTTCACAGTTGTCTATAGTTAACATGAGCTAATTTAGACTATTATGGCTTTAAACTCTTTTACTTTTTACCAGTCTTGTTTACCCAAGTCTTATCTCACCCTTTTTGTTTCTGTTTTATTACTGAGGTGGAGATGAACTCTCCTGGAACTGTACATTAGGGCCCTCTTATAGGGCAGAGACATTGAACTTTCCCTTGTTTCAATTATCCCCGTTGTCCCCCCATATTCAGCACCTCCCCACAATGTCATGTGTACAGCCCTGTTTTACCAGTGGATCTACTACTGTGCCTGGTATTTTGCTTAGCCTAGGATGTATGTGTTGGGAATAAGAGCTGACAGTTTTGCAGAGTGGATTTTCATCAGTTTACCCTGCCGACGTTATCAGGATGATATTCTCGTCACTATGTGTGATCCCATCACCATTACGTCTTTGCAGTGAGAGCTTTGTTGCTTGGGATAGCCTATCTCTTCTGATCCTTTAAATAGGTGTTGCCTTCCTTGCTTTCAAGTTCATTGCTATTCTACGCTTAGTTAAAAGGTGGACCAAATTAATAAATTTACTGGGGACATTTGCTTTTTTGGGTGGATGTATGTGTCCAAATATAGTATGTCCTAGGCGTGTGTCTGGTATTTCAAAATTAGGGATATTATTATTTTCCAGTATTGTACAATTACTGCACATTCCCACTACATGTGGTAGAAATCCACCACTGGTATAGTGCACCTGTGGCAGCAGTCTGTTGCACCTGGGTATGTGCAACCTACTTCTTTTGAGAAAAGAAGGTACATCTGATGCAAGTAATTGAACTGGATAAATTTGACTTGAGGGATTCTGAATACCTTTCTTGTATACTCTTACATTTTCAACCATTAATAATCAAAGAGTTTTCCTTCTGAATTATATTTTCAATTTGTTTTTTTGGGCATGGTATTCTGTGTAAAATGTGTCAGCTACTGAATTATGTAATTTCGTTATGGATCATCTGCTATGTTCGTGTGCACAAATAAGCAGGGACATTTTAAAGATTTTGGGGGCCCTTGGTCAAATGTATTTTGGGGGCCCCTGTTCTGAACAGAATTTATGATCAAGTCTCAGCTATTTAATTCCCCTTTTAGCCAGGTCATTAACAGTGCACAGACACACTGGCCCAAATTCTACATGTATTTGCATCTAATGTTCAGGATAGTGATGCATGTTTCAATACCGTAACAGAGCAGCAGCTCACTAATATTACTTCAAATAATCTCCATGACATCCTACCATTTCTCATTTGTGAGATCCTGTTTTGATCTAAATATTTTTTTTATGGATGTTGCATGAAACATACACACATTTGTCTGCAAAATGTCTGTAACAGACTCTCACAAATTACCCACATAAAAAATAAAGTAAAATGCTATTTACAGCAATCTGTTTAAGAATGATTTACGGTCATCAGGACAAGACTCTGCAGAATGGAGGTGGGTCTGTCAGGGAGTCACCCGAAAGGCTGGGGACCTGGGCCAGAGTCCACTTTGCCCATGCATTAAAATGTCTCTGCAAATAAGAGATGTAGCTCTTCAGATTTGGACAGTTTATTATTCCCTTCCTTCCAAGTTAAATTTGTGGTCCTTACCAGTGCTCTCTAGGTCAAGAACGGGCCTGTCTCAATGTTGTATGCATCTCCAGTTGTTTTGAATGTGCAAATAACACTGTTTCAATCTGTCACCTATTGTCATGAGTCCGGCATCTGTCCATGGGCAGATGCTTCATGTGTTCAAGGGCCATATGTACGAACACATTTTCCCATAGGCACAGAGTGGGCAAAACTGCTTGCTTCCTCTGGCCCCATGTGTCATCTCGGGAGGCACCACTGGGGACCTCTGGTGAGTTAACAACTGTGTTATTTGATCATTAAAGTGCCTCAGCCAGCACTGATTGGCTGTGTGTGGTGACCTCGGATCAGAGGTTGTCAGCATTGTCTCAAGGGGCATGCTATTTGTTATTGGAAATTTTAATATCAATTGCCCTCCGAGGTCCTCACTATACCAAATATCATCACATTTGCCATTATAACTGAGCTGCTAAGTAGTAGATCTAAATGTTGGGGGCCTTGAATTCACCTTTATCCAAGGGTTTGTGGATTTTCCCTACTGCAACAGTTTCTCCCAGTTCCCTGGTCTGTTTGGATATTATCGTGCATAATTCTTTTAAATATAGTTTCCGTTGTATTATTGGTCGTGCCACAGAATAATACAGGAGCTGTGTGAGATGTATCATTTTTACAGTTGTTACCCTATCTAGTGGTAGGAGGGATCGCTTGTACCAGAATGGGAGAGCCTGTCTGATTTCAGTCCATGCTCTACCGAGGTTGCCTGCCATCAGCTTTTCATGTTCGTGGTATATCTGCAACCCTCTGTATTCAAATATCCCCATTTCCCATTTGAGTGGGGTCACTAAAGCTTGTACTGTGCGAGTGGGAAGACACATGGGGGGTGATTCTAACCCCGGCGGTCTTAGACCGCCGGGGCCAGGGTCGGCGGGAGCACCGCCGACAGACCGGCGGTGCCCCGCAGGGCATTCTGACCGCGGCGCTTTGGCCGCGGTCAGTGCAGGAAAACCGGCGGTCTCCTGCCGGTTTTCCGCTGCCCCTTGGAATCCTCCAAGGCGGCGCAGCTTGCTGCGCCGCCGAGGGGATTCCGACCCCCCCTACCGCCATCCAGTTCCCGGCGGTCCGCCCGCCGGGAACCGGATGGCGGTAGGGGGGGTCGCGGGGCCCCTGGGGGCCCCTGCAGTGCCCATGCCACTGGCATGGGCACTGCAGGGGCCCCCGTAAGAGGGCCCCCAAATGTATTTCACTGTCTGCTGCGCAGACAGTGAAATACTCGACGGGTGCAACTGCACCCGTCGCACAGCTTCCACTCCGCCGGCTCGATTCCGAGCCGGCTTCATCGTGGAAGCCTCTTTCCCGCTGGGCTGCGCCCGCCAGCCCAGCGGGAATGTCAGAATTACCGCCGCGGTCTTTCGACCGCGGAACGGTAACCTGACGGCGGGACTTTGGCGGGCGGCCTCCGCCGCCAGCCAAGGTCAGGATGAGGGCCATGATTTTGCCCAGTTTTCTTTGAGCCCAGATGCCTGCCTTTAGTCTCCAAGCATGGTCATAATCCCTGCTAGACTGCTCTCTGGGTCCCATAGGAACAAAAGTGTGTCTTAGGCATATAGGGTTCTAAATGATGTCTGTGTGCCAAACAGATACCTTGCTCTAGCCCCTTTTTAAAAAATATACATGCCAATTCCATTATACGTGGTTGACAATGTGTGTGGTAGTGTCAATACTCACTTAAGGCACTGTTATATGGTGATGTGATTTAATATGTTTTCCCCTTCCAGAACGTCGGCAATGAACAACCTCAATTACTCCTTATGTGTGGGGCTTATGCTTTCCTATGCTATCATCTTCCAATGTACAGTCTTTGAGATCCAGGCCAATCTCCAACTGAAGCTCCTTCAGCCCAGCCTTAGCCTGCACCATCTTAGGTCTGCCACAGTTGAAACCTCAGACATGCCCTTTGGTCCACCCTGACAGGTGCCTCATGTCACCATTGGCAGGTCACTGCAGCCATCTCAGTATCTGCAGCTGTTGGGCCATTTAGAATTTCCAGTTACTATCAGGATTATGGCCCTCATTTTGTCATTGGCGGTAAAACCCGCCTACCGCTGCGGTGACGGCCGCCAAAATACCGTCACCGCGGCTACCATCTGTTCACCCTATCATGATCACTGCCGGACTTCCGCTACAAGAATGGCGGAAATCGGGCAGTGATCATACTGGCGGACGGTGGTAAGCTGGCGCTGCTACCACCAGCACCGCCATGCCAGTTGAACGCCGCCAGCTGTATCATGACCTGTGATACGGCCTGGCGGTGTTCCGCTGGCGGGCGGTGCTGGTGGTAGCAGTGCCCCTTCCCATTCCCTGCCAGAAGAACTCCTAGAATAAGGTAAGTCAGGCTTCCGACAGGGAAGAGGGGTGAGGATGTTGTGTGTGTGTGTGTCTGGTTGGGTGCATGAATGTGTGTGTGTGTGTGTGTGTGAATGCGTCTGTGTGTGTTGTGTTGTTTGCGAGGGTGTATGCATGTGAGTGAACGTGTAAGAATGATGAAGTGAGTGCGTGTCTACATGTCAGTGTGATTGTGTGTAAGAATGTGTGCAAGCATGTCTGGAAGTATGTGTGTATTGAATGTGCGTATGAAAGTGTGACTGATTGGGTGTATGCGTGGTGCATGTCTGCAGGTGTGTGCGTGTACGGGGTGGGGAGAGTGAGAGGATTGGAGGGGGTGGGGGAACGTTTGGGTGGGGGGAGTGGGGGATGTCGGGTGTTTGTTGGGGGGTGGGAGAGCCGCTTACCAGTGACAGGAAAGGAATTAACAGTCACTGATAGCCATGGTTTTCGCACGATTGCTAACGCCATAATAACTATGGTGGTAGGAAGGCTCAAAATGCCACCGGCGGTACTATGCCAGCCGCTGGACTGGAGATTCGCATCTCCGGCCCGGCGGTATGAGTGGAGAAGTGGCGGATTGGCTGCAGCCAACCCGGCATTCTCATAATGTGGCGGTATGTACCCCCAGTCTATTGGCGGTACTACCACCACATTAACACTCACTGCCAGAGTCATAATGACCCCCTATGTGTTTTGTGGCCCAGTGGAATTAAGCAATTGTGCAGCTGTGGCATTTTTTGCATAATTATTGATCTGCCCAGTTTGCCACATAACCCATCATCTGCTGCACAATCTACAGATTTTAACAAATAAAGAATTTTGTTTCTAGCTCAAAAGGTGCAAAGGTTACTAAAACACAGTGGCACTAGTTTTAGCACAGTGGAAGGCCCATTACAAAGGTTGACTAGTCACCTTTCTGTTGCCTATTGCTGTGTTTGGGAGTTAAACAGGTATTAATGAGGTGCAACCTTTGCCCAGACTGATAACAATTATAAAAGTGGTAAATTAATTAACTGATCCTATCAGTAAAAATACAGAATTATGCTGCATAATTTGTCTTTTCTTGCTGCATAATTTAGTCAGCTCTACTGCATAATTTCACCCTAATCTGCCACATAATTCCAATGGTTCTGGTCGACAGCCAGGGAGCGCACAGATTAAGCTTCTTCTGCTGCCATCTTGAGCTCGGCTTCACCCCTTTAACAAATCCAGTTGTTGCTCTGCCATTTTTATTGCTGTCAGTACTGAAAAACATGTTAGGGGGATTCAGACTAGAACCTCTTCTTTCTATCAATTATTTGTTAATTGTGACATGAAATTGTTTAATGGCAGCAGTGAATGCATAGAGGTATGTCAGACATTCAACAAAGAGAAATTACTTCTAAAATTCTAGACATAAAAAATGAATAACTTCTCCCAAAATATTCATTGATGCACTGCCACAGCTCAACCACTTATACACAGGCCTGTCTGGTTTCACAGCCAGTGTTAAATTGTTTTCTCATATATGTTTCCTGATGCTGAGAGTCGGGAATATTCTTAATGTTTAAAACATCTGCTTATCCAAACGGAAAGCAGTACGCAAAGATAACTGTGTTTGCTTCAAAAGAGTTAATGGTAGTGGGAATGCATCACATCTCTGGATTTTGTCTCTCATGATCTAATATTAACATTGGATGGTGTAGGAAAATCCAAGGACTACTGGAAAAGTGGAAAACCTGGAGGAGATTCGCCTGGTGGAATTTCATCCATCAAACTATGGTGAACGTACCTTCATGTTTAGTATTTTTGCAAAAAGGATTTTGTGCTACAACCGAACTATAAATCAGTTTCCAATACACCCTTTCCTTGGAAGCAGAGCACTGTGCTATGGGTCTGAGTGCAGAATGTTTTTTTTAGCTGCTATTTATATTAACTGTATTGTATGGGAATATCAAATTGCAATTTAAACTGCCATCTTGTTTTACAGAGAATAGTTTGCATAAAAGTGGCAAGTGAAGGAAAGTTTAAAAGTGGGGTATTTGTAGGAGACAGTGAAAAGGATTTTATTTCCACTTTGAAATACATCCATGAGATAAAGTTTAAACAAGACCGAAAGTCAGTATCAATCCCATAAAATTGACATTTTGAGTTAGGGACGATATTTTTCATGGACAGTCAATTTATAGTAATTGATGCAGCTTTATTTAGGCAATTTCAGTTGTGTCCCCCGAATACTGAACCAACAGTATCGAAGGCACAGAATAGCAAGTGCAGAATATTCAAAATAAGATATCAATAGGTAAGTCTAGATTCATATAGACTAAAGAGTAATGGCACACATGAGGTATTTAAATCTTAATTTAACAAACCAATGTAAAAAGCTTTTTAAACCAATGTAATCCAAACTTTACTATTATCTGGTATAGCACAAAACAGTAGTCTTTATATGAGTTTATTAAACCTTTATCCAAATTATTTCTCTCTCTAAAAATCCACAACACTAAAGAAACTGTTCACAATCCTGAGTCAAATTCTATTTAAATGCCTATACATTAGCCAATTCACATCCAACTTCATTATACATATTCACAATTTCATAGTTAGTCCAATTATCCCATTTGTATAATCTTAATTTCCAGCTTGCTTGTCCGTCGTCAAAACGTGTTTCATCCGGGGGAGTACCCCTGGGATTTCCTCAGGACTTTCTTGTCATTAAAGTTTCATCAAAACTCTCTAAAACAATATTGTCAAATATTATAAATAAATTTCGGCTGTACAATATCTATTTCTAACCTAATCTATTTAATCATGTGCCAACCAAGTAACCGGGTGAGAACCATGCAAAATTGCCCTCATTTTTCTTTTTCTTAGATATATCTCTTAACGTGAGCATGTAAAATAGAAAAGTGCAGCCACCTTGTACGTTAGATTGAGATAAAACGTTATTGATGATGGTGTATATCTTACTCCTTATTATCTGAGAAAGACCCCCCTGTGCTTCCTTATACCCCCAATAGTTAGAGGTGTATCCCCTTAATCCATTTAATTTTACCTTACTAGCTCCGTTGTCACTTATTCCTTTAGTATTTCATAGTATCCCTTGAATTTCGAAGAGTATAATCTGGTTATATGTATAATACGAAATGACAACTGCATCAGTATTTCATTAATTTATGTTATTTTCATAGCAGATTACAGTGTTCATTTAAAACTTGTGGGGCGCTTACCATTTCCTTGTTCCCTTGACTAGATTTTAAATCGTCTCTCGCCATTTTTCTTATTTCATAGTTGCATATACCTAACTCCACATATATGTATCTATGCGAATCATATGTATTCAGGGTACATAGATGTGGCATTAGGAACAGTAAATCTATACAACCCTGGTCCAGCTTACCTCAACGAACGACTACACCCCCAACTGACAACTCCGCTCCACTACCCACGCCCTCGTCACCGTTCCACGCATCCACAGGACCACATCAGTGGCAGATCATTCTCCCACCTCGCCGCCAAGACCTGGAACACCCTCCCCATCCACCTACGCCAGACCTGGGACCTGCTGACCTTCAGGAGATGCCTCATGACCTGGCTGTTGAGCAGTAGCAACCCCCTCTCCTCCTCACCTCCCCCTTCAGCGCCTTGAGACCCTCGCGGGTGAGTAGCGCACTCTACAAATGATTGATTGATTGATTGATCCCTAATTGCACTTACCTCTCGATATTTTGTCCTTCAGTATTGTTGGTGCTGATCTTCAGTAGCACAATTGCAATTTCTTGCTAACTTTGCTGACCACGCAGAGACTAATGCTTTTTTCAGACTCACAGTTGAGTATAGGATCTTCTTCTGCCCTGCTCTTCATTGATCCTGAAGCTGGATGTCCCAGTTTAAATTAGCAGTGTGTGCCCTATTGCTTCTTCACCCTGTTAAATTACCTTCAATCCATTCAATCTCTCTTTTCAGACGCTCGCTGTTATGTTATATCCTCATGCTTGTTTCTAATTGATGCCGAAACTATGATTCCATTGCTGTTCACTGCTTCTTTGTAAAATACTTGGCATTATGTTTTTTCATTATAGGGAGTGCAGATAATATTTACTTTTAAGCAATATATAAGAATGCTAAAATTAAATAATGCACACATTTAAATTAATCTCCAACTGGACACTCATTTCATTCAAGACTTTCTAGGAAAGTGTATAGCATATTTTTACACTCTGCATTTTTGGAACAGCTATCCTATTTCAGCCTTATTGCCTTTTAGAGATTTGACAGTTTAAAATAAGTTATAAAGCCTCTTTCTGCTATTTAGTATTTTTACTCTTTTTACTGTGGGTCGATCTGCTGTTGGGAACTTTTAACCAAAGGACTCCGTTTTTTCAGTCCTCAGGGGTGCTACTTTTATAAATATTGGTTTTGTGGTTTTTACTCTCTTTTTCTGCACCGGTGCCCGGTTTTTGGGGGCTCCTGGTGCATCTCCTTTTACTTTTTATTCGGCAGCCATTAAGGTGCCATTTTCCGGCAGCCATCTTGGTTGCCGGTCTAGTTGTTGGTGCTGGAGCCAGGTCAGGCCTCCCCCAAGCTCTTTTTAAACGTGGGCAGCCACCGGCCGCGCAGCGGATGCGCGCAGCGGGCGCGCCCCTGGCGCGCCGAAGGCGCACCTAAGGCAAGTCCGTCTGCGCCCGTCCGCGCCCTGACGAGCCCAGGGCCCGGAGATGCTGCTCGTTTTAGGTATTCAGCTTCACATCTTTATGCTTTTAGAAACACCCAGATATGTTCCACTCCTGTAGGGCCTAACCAGTCGTCTGTGTGTCCCCCTTGTTCTAGTTGTTCTTGGGCTCCCAATTTCATCTCGCCTTCTAATACCTCCTCCCATCAACTAGGTCAGCTATTACTGCTTAACTGCCGCTCCCTAGTGGCTCACTCCTTACATATTCACATGCTCCTTGAAGAGCTATCACCAGATGCCTTGTTTCTCACTGAAACCTGGCTGAATGGAGATTCTTCAGCAGATTTATGCAGTACCTTACCCCCTAACTATTCTATAGTTCATTTAGAGAGACTTCATATGAGAGGTGGCGGTATAGCTATTATTCACAAAATCTCCATTAAATGCTCAACATTCCCACTGGAAATTCCAGGATGTGAAAGTATGTTCTTCTCTCTGCGCTTGTTGTCTACTTATGCTTTCTCAGGAATCCTTCTCTATCGCCCCCCGGCCCGTGTGGAGTCTTTTTAGAAGTTATCCCGGAGGCAGTGGCCAGTTCTATTGGGAAGGCCTCTAACTTAACCGTCCTCGGCGATTCTAATATCCACCTAGACAATCCTAACTGTCCATCTGCTAAATCATTATTAGCCTCTTTTACCTCTATGGGTATGGACCAGCATGTTACTGGTCCAACTCACACGAAAGGCCATACTTTGGACTTTTTTTTTTAGCAATAGCCCTAATCTTACCTTCTCCTCCTCTCTACCTCTACCCTGGACCGATCACTATTTAGTGTCACTTACGTTTCCCTATGATGCTCCTAGAGAGACACAGCCCAGGTGCACCACAATGGGTCGTGCTTGGTCGAAGTTGGTACCTAGCACTTGGAGAAAAGATTATAATCCTTCTGCTAAAGAAGCCTATAGATCAGCTATTAGATCTTACCATCATAATATTAAGACAACACAAGTTCTATATTACAGCAGTAGAATAGAGAACTCGTCCACTTCTCAGAAAGAAATCTTTCAGATCTTCAAGGAGCTCACTTTACCCCTATGCCGCCCTCCCCTGTGGAAGCTTCTATTATGCATAGTAATGTATTAGCGGCTCACTTTTAAGACAAGATTAACAAGATATACTCCGGTTTTCCTCCATCTCCCTCTCAGAATAATCCCATGGGGCAGGAGATGAATTCTCCTTCGGGTATGACCCAGTTAACCAATTTTTCCCCCCTCACAGGTACTCTGATTGGGAATTTTCTTGCGAATATCAAATCGGGTTCTCCCTTAGATCCGGCCCCTCCTTCTATTCTTTTGAAGGCAGCAGATATTGTTGTTGGTCCTTTGGCAGAAATACTTAATAATTCCTTGTCCGCTGGTATTCTTCCCAGTTCCCTCAAACATGCAATCATAAAGCCTCTCTTAAAAAAACCTAGGATGGATCCCTCTGTCTTGGATAATTATCGACCCATTGCACTTCTTCCTATATTGGCAAAAATTCTGGCGACGCACGTGAACCTGCAATTGACCAGGCATCTTGAGAGCCACGATCATTTACATCCTTCTCAAATGGGTTTCAGAACCCATCACAGTACAGAATCGACACTCCTTACTGTAACTGAATCTGCTCGGCAACTTCTAGATCAAGGTGGTCATGCTGCTATTATCCTCCTTGATCTTAGTGCAGCATTTGACACTGTCGATCGTACTCTTCTCCTTGATAGACTTTCCAAGATAAGGTTAGGAGGTCCAGCCCTTGCCTGGCTCTCCTCCTTCCTCACGGGAAGATCCTTTCAAGTTTTGGATCTCTCTTTTTTGTCTTACGTCAGGTCTCTATCTTGTGGAGTCCCGCAGGGTTCATCTTTAAGCCCCACCTTGTTTAACATCTATCTGTCATCCTTGGCCACAGTAGTCGCTCCTTATAACCTCTCTATGGTCACTTATGCTGATGACACGCAATTGGTGGTTTCCCTCTCTAGTAGTAGGGACAACCCCTCTGCCAACCTGGCCGACTGCGTGAAAGATATTGGGGACTGGATGACCCTGTCGAAACTGAAATTTAATGACAGCAAATCAGAGGTAATGATTATAGGTAATGGCGCCCCTACCGCCCCTCTGGCTATGTACTCTAAGGCTTTTAACAGCCTGCCTCCTCCAATAACACAAGTAAAAAGCCTCAGCTTTCTGCTTGACCCACGCTTAACTATGGAGCCACAAGCTAAAAGAATCTCCTCGATCTGCTTCGGCTTAATTAGAAGTCTCAGGAAGATTCTTGGACTTCTGCCATTCGCTGCCAGAAGAATTCTTGTACAAGCCCTAGTTCTCTCCCGCCTGGACTACGGGAACTCCCTATATCTTAGTTCTCCAGATTATGTAATAAAGAGGCTGCAGGTTACGCAGAACGCGGCAGCTAGACTTCTCATGAATACCCCAAGGCATCTTTCCGCTAAACCAGCACTTGCAGCTCTTCATTGGCTCCCGATTAAGCAGCGCATTCAGTTTAAAGCTCTGTGTCTTGTTCACAGAGTCTTACACAATAAGGGTCCCCTTTCCCTTAGAAAACATATCTTTCTTTACTCCCCCCTTAGACCTCTTAGATCTCGTTCTTCTCGACAGGTTTACATCCCTTCGGTCAAGAGATCATGGGGAGGTAATTCGTTCTCCATCAGGGCTGCTCGGCTCTGGAATGCCCTGCCCTTTGAATGCCATCAGGAATCCTCTGAACTTCTCTTTAGGAGGAAGTTGAAAACCATTCTCTTTCCCAGTTAATCTGCTTCCCCTGGCTCTTCCGACATTCATGGTGTACTTTAGCGCTGGGATGCCCCCTGGTAGCCATGCGCTCTACAAATCTATAAACTAAACTAAACTAATATGCACAATATTAATTTTGGCCAATGTATTGCAATGGGAAAATTAAACATTTATCCTGATTTGTTGATGAGAGAATAACCTTTATCCCAGCTTTGAAAGTTTGGTGCTCATGTTAATAGGTAAATATGCTTAAAATGAATGGATAATGACTCAAGTAAATAGAGGTCAGCCTAACTTTGAAAATCAATCGTCTTGATACTCAGGTTGGAATTCTGAGTCCAACAGAATTCAGCTTGATATTTCACCCTGTACGGAGTTACAGATAGTCGTCCATGGGTTGTTTGAAGGGAAAACATACTTCTTGGAACGAGGCTTTGGGGAATGTCATGCACAAATCAGTGTTTCCATTCAGATTCCCACATGCTTTCCACTGGTGTTTCATTCTCTGAGCTCACTTGCTCTCAGAAGCTGAAATCTAAGTGCGCAGCATCACAACTTGCCCCTCGAACGGGGCCGATAAGTGTTGTTGATGGCCCTATTGGGATTAATGGGGACCTCAAATGAGCCCTTTGAAGTGTTTTCAATTATTTAACAGTTAAGGAACTGATGGAATTAGCCCCCCAAGTGCCACAGTAGCATTCACATAGGAGTTCTGGATATCAAAAATACATATGGCCCGATACCGCCAAGGCTTCCACCCCAAAACTCAAAATCAGCCCTCCCCCAACATATAGGCAATAATACACACATCTTTTGGGTGAAGCATCATAAACCCCCAGCCGTATTTTATTTTTGACAAAACAAAAACAATTACCGTAAGAACACTCAACATTTCAATATTATAGGCTGTAACCCTTAGTATTTACAGTATTATTTACATGCGTAGATGTCTAGCCTTAACAGAGACGCTAATACATCTGGTTAACTAGCACTATCTATACATGTTCCTACATAACTCCAGTCAGTGGCTGTGGATGAGATCATGATTGGTACCAATGGTGTCTCCCAGTCCCATTCAAGTGTCCTGGGGTGGGTTCCTCCTTATGGTAGGACCCCACCCCCACAATACCTCCCGGGGCACACTGTATGCAAGGGGCCCACCTGCCTACCAAGATACCTACTTTGGACACCCCCTCCACGCCTCAGTCCTCCCCCCAGGGCCTGTGCTGGCTTCATGCCTACTGTGCATGCATGGGTTGTTGGCCACAAGGACCAGATGCCAGCATTCACTCGCAGCCTCCCACCCCTGGATGTGCGATTTGATTCCCTGCCAGCACCCCTTGGAGGGCCCCATGACATCACTGTCATGCTTAAGTAAGGAAAGGTACCGAATTGCCTCACCAATCATGATCTCACCCTGCTGTTAAAGATGATGGCATCCGACCTATCAGGAAAAATAGATGGGCTAGACCAAGATTCACAAGAGCCAAGAAAATCACCCAAGATAACGAGAACATCATAGAAACCCCATTGCCATGGGAAGGTGGGTGGGTCAATAATCAAAAAAATGTGTGCGGTGTGTGAGGGGAGTCAGCGTCCTGTTTGCAAGGCGGCAAGCAGGAGCAAAAATCCCTGCTCGCCACCATGCAGACCCTTTTTTGGGTGGAGCTGACGAGTGCAGAACGTTTGCACGACCTGGAAGCACTAGTAGTGCTTCAGGCGTCAAACAGGCGAATCGCTGCAACCTTTGCTGGGGGGTCGGAGGTGCTCTGCGCCTCCGCCACCACACGAGCACTAGCCCAGCATGACCCGCCATATTTGCAGCTCCCCCGAAGATGGGGGAGCTGCGTGGAAATGCACAAATATGCATCATTTCTAGAAATTAGCCCCCTATGTGTTTGAACTCCCATCCACTCTGAACAATTTTGTTGACATTTGAGACAGTTTGTACTTAAATTTTCATAACTAGTTTCCAGGTAACAAATACAGATAGTAAGGTTATTTCTGTGGAGTGGCCGTGCACTGATTTTACCCTAAGAGGTCAGTAAGTCTCCTGACCTGCCCTCTAGTAACACTTGCAACTAAAAGGGAGTGGTAGTTTATTTCAAATCTAATCACAGACTCACCTTCTAATATGCAATAACCACCGATGTTCACAATTTTTCATAATATATATCCATTTATTGTTTTTCTACAAAGATATAGGTAAACAAATGGTTATTAGAAAAAATCATGACATATTTACAATGAAAAAATAATTTTTTAAGCGTGAACTCAGATTCTGTGCAGAGAATGCTCATTGTATTCTTAGGCATAATAAGCCAAGCCAAAGGCTATTGACAATCAGAAATACATTCTTTTGAGCTGAGACTCAGGTTTTATGCAGAGAATAACTTATTAATATTTTTATGTGACATTAGCCAAATCAGAGCCGAACATACTAAGGATCGTAAAGTTAGCCAGATGTTGAAAATTACTTTTGCGCGGTTACAAAAACAGCCAAAACAATGGCAATTATGTTTTTCCAAAATAATCAAAACATGTGCCTACCAAGTAAGTATATTTATAATGGTGTCAAAAAGGTTTACTGTGCTTAAGGCGCCAGTTTCTGAGCTTTGTAAAACGGGTTGAGTGAATACTAAAATGTCATCATGTTTGTCAGTGGGGGTCAATAATTCACGTTGTACTGTTCCCAGATGCTGGCAGTTAGTGAGGAAAATGAGGGAAGAGGAGGGGTGGAGAGGCAAAAACATGGATGTACCCAGAAAGCTGTAATTTAATAATAACCTAGCCAGCGTTCTGAATTTGCCAATGGATATTTTGGTTGTCCAAAGTTTTTTCCATAGATGTCGAAACGAATTCACAAAATACGAACAGAACATAGATCAGAAAAAAAAAAAATTAAGCAACATATTTTATTTCGAACGGTTTGTGTGAAAAAACATATTTAGAAAAGAAATATAAGGTATGTGTCCAAGCTCCTCTGCTCAAAAAATACCTAACTCCCACTGTGAGTATTAAAACGCTCAATACTCCCTGCCAACAAGTATGTCATGCCTACCAGTGGTTACACATACCGAAGACTGAAATCTACAGCAAATTAATTCCTAACCTGATCTGTAAAAAGAGAATACCTCACATCTCTCGTGACTTGAAGCAAGATGCATCTAAGGAGAGTGTGGCATTGTTATGACAACAATGAGCAAATATTGTCTTTTAGTGACTAAAATAAGTCAACCAAAAAGGTGACTGTGTTTGATAGGTCCTTTTATTAAAATATGTTAATCAAATACTGCTGGTAATAGCATTTCTTCTTGTGACAGAGGGGGAATCATTCACCTCTAGTACTTCGCTGCTAGGCATAAGCAAAAATTGTCACCACAGAAAGTAAAGGACACTTCTCTTGCTTGCCCGAGGTAGGGTCGGTGTTGCCTCTTCTCACAATTAGAGAGACCTGGAAGAAGCAATTCTTTCTGAGAAAAGATCACAAAATAGGCAAAAAAGACTTCCTGGTAAGAACTGAGGTGAACATGCTCCTCACAGGCCTTCCCAATGTGAAAGGGACTCCTGGCATGAACTTGAGTAGATAAACTTCAACAGGCCTAACTTGGTGACTGTGTCCGACCTGCGCTCCATCATGGCAGCCTGGAAGTGTGACTTTGACCTGGTCCAGCGTGACCAGACATCCCGAGTTGGTGCTTAGTAATTTTTGGTGCTATTTTCACTAAATGCTTTAAACATTCATGTATACAGTTTTACTGATTGTATTTTAGTTATCTTGCTTTATGTTTTTTAACTTGGTGTAGGATCCTTTTTATATGGTGTTTTTATTTTATTACTGATTGAAGTGTTGAAAGTACTTTACATATTGCCTCTCTGTTAAGCCTGACTGCTTTGTGCCAAGCTACCAGGTAGTTGAGCACAGATTGATTTGAAGCTTGCTTGTGCCTTACTCTGCCAAGGATTGTGGTTGCTGCTTGACCAGGGCTCACAACCCAATCATGCAGTAACCCAATTTCTCACATTGGTGATCAGCAGTGAGGATTAGGACTTGTATTTGTGCAGTGCAATACAGTGATTTAGTGTACACTACCATCCCGTATCTAAGACTAATATGAGTGTAAGTTCTCCTTGATTGGCTTCTTGGTGTTTTTTCCAAATGTTTCCCCTGTCTGTTGTGTCTGAAACCACACCTGCAAGAATGGAATTCCAGGTGGTCAACATGGATGCCTACGCTGTAGCCCAACCTAAGGAGAGCTGCAGGAAGAGGGAACTTTCATCTAGGAGCACCACCAGGAAGGTGGAGCTCCAAGAGACGCCGAGGGCCTGGGCGGAAGCCCACTAGTCGGTTGTCGAAACTACAGAAGGGTAGTCTCACAGGTTTTCTCAAATCAGTGTGATTTAAACAACATTTGTGAACTGAATATTCCTTCTTCGAATATGGAGGCTGACTTACTCCCAATCAAATGCCATTAGAAGCCTAGTAACCCTTTACGGGGAGTCTATTACGTGCTTATATGTGACCACATTTTGGAAACCTTGGTTGCTTGACTAATGAAATGTGCATAATGTCTCACTTTGTATAAAAACTATAATGGAACTGACATTTTGCCCATAAAACCTGAAAGAGACAAATTACAGGTTCAGTCAGAGGTACTCCTTTTGTGAAGAATATGAGTACATTGCCAGTAAAAACCATCAAGCATCTTTAGTAAGTTGTATTCTCAAGACGCCTCGCAAAATACCTTCCGCTTACGCCTGACCTCAATCATAAGCACCTGTTACTGAAAATAACACTGGGTTTAGCATTATGAAATGATTTAAATTTTGTGGAGATGGACAGGGGGGTTGTGCTTCTTTTCCTCGTGGTTTGAATGTTAAAGCTATCATGCTGCAGCTTCTTTTAACATTCACTACCTATGCCAACCAAAAGTGATTACAACGTCAACTGAATTTGGTCACTAAAGATCTATTGACTATGATTTAAATGTTTGCTTTAGTTTCTTAATCCACTGATTTCAATTTCTTTTGGCCAGTTTTTATTAATCCCATAGATGACTGGAGATTAACCTACTGTGTTGCCTCTTCAAAGTTTTCTATATCATGAAATGTTCAAACAACTGCATTACTTTTAAGGATAATATAATACAATTATGTTTTAAATTATTAGTAAAGCATATATTGTCAGTCTCTGATTCTGTTAATATTTTAAGAGTTGCCATAATGTGTTGATCTTCTTCATTGTTTATAAGATCCTTGTGTTTCATGTACTCTATAGTTGTACTTCTGCAGTTTTCCCCACCCCAACTCATGGATGACAAACTTTCTTTGAAAACATATCCCTGCAACCAAACAATACCTAATCTCCTCTACCCTAGCTACGTATCCCACCAACCATCTCCAATGAGAATACATTGATAGACATACCCAGTGCTAATTAATTTTACCTACATTAAAAAAACTGGAGTAAATGCATGGAACGGTTTCACCAAGAAGCACAAGACCAATCCCAATAAGCAATAATAATACCCAGTAACAACTGAATTAACTATTACCCACCTTAAAGCGTGTCAACGCCTCGCCATGGGAAGTAGGCAGCATATAAATGTAATTCCAATACAACAATTTGAAGATAAAATATCACAATGCCTCCAATTCATAAATTGATAGCAGGAATATTTATGCAATCCCTTGTCAACACATTACCATTGAACTAATCATGATGGCTCTGAACATTTTGATATGTTTTGTAAAATGCGTTATTTTCTCTTTCATCGCCATTACTTTTATGCATGTGGAGAGTGGGAAGTGTTCTGATGTGCAAGATACACGAACAATAAACAAATCCCCGGGTTCCAAAGAAGAAAACATGTAAAAGGTGTAATTTTTCTCCACATCTGCTCTAGGCAGCTGGAAAAATGCTTTTGAGTGTGTGTCCAGCTGTGTGGTTGACATCTGGGAACTGTATTTATCCCAAACCTGCATCGTCTGTTGTTTTTTCTTTGTTTGTTAGTTTGGCTTTCAGTTTTTGACCGCATGTAAGCACTGGTGGGCTTGGTGTTCAGTTTGCAGAAGGTCAAAAAGTTATACAACAGTTTAGGATGAGTGTTTGTAGGTAAGGGGTAGGAGGGACGGTGGTTAAACGTTTGTGCTCCTGTGACATTAGCTGGTAAATCTGTCCAAGCTGGAATACACCAGCCACCTGAGAATATTGACTCAGGTTACTTCCAGAATTCTTATCTAAAATGGAGAATTCCTTTTTTGGTTATCAAGAGAGCTATGGAAACATGATATGGTAGGTCATCACTCAAATTTATGCGGGGTATGGAATCCAAATCACTTTTGGTATACCCTGAGGTCTTGGTACGGAATTAAATTAAATTATTTTAAACTAATGTGGTAAGTTCATAAGTTGGAAATGTTAGAGACCATAGGCAAATAATTGATACGTGGGCCCATATTAACAAGACTTTGCTGCAGTGTACAAAAACAGGGCCATTCTATTTGCACAATGTTTACCTCTGTTGAGTTATGGAATGGAGCTGTACCTTATCACATACGGCAAAATAGAACAAAACCTTTTTTTGTAGGTTCACTTGAGGACTACGACTTAGTGTTAACATCTTTACTGAGTAATTAAAATGTTTTATACGCTTGTATTACAGAGGTTTAAAAGCGTTTCCACGGTCAGTTTTCATCCAGTTTCCTCTGGTGCAAAGATTTTTGTGATCTTTACCAGGACAAGTTCAGTTTACTTCATTCTGTATCATGCACAGAGATAAAATGCTGCTACTGGGATTGCCATTTTCTGTAACAAGGTACCTACTATGAGCCTGATTTAGACATTGGCGGACGAGTTGCTCCATCATAAAAGTTACAGATATCCTGTCTGCCAAATCTAAATCCCATTATATCCTATGAGATTTAGAGATATCTGTACCGTTGTGACGGAGTAACTCATCCGCCAATATCTAAATCAGGCCCTATGCTTGCAGAATATCAAAATGTCAAAATAAGGAAATTATGGTTATTGGATTATTACAGTGGATTCAAATTAGAGACATAATCAAACGCTTGTTAAGCAGAGTAGTCTCACACACACACACACACACACACACACACTCTCACTCCACACCCTACCCCGCTACAAGGAGGTTTTCTGTTTCATGCAGCAAAAACAAATCCTGGGCATGTTTATGGATGTGACTCACCTCTTGGCAACCTTATTCTCCATGAAGCTATGTGTATATCTGTCCTCCCTGTATGTCTTCTCTTCCATGGGCTAACTGGTTAGATCAGGAAAAGAAGCATAATCACCTGTAACAACAAATACAAAACAAGCCAGCACCACAAAATATCTTGTACAGTCTTTAAAATCACTGTTTCTTCAGCAAAATACGTGAACTACTATATAAGTATATGTGATGTAATTGCATAGTAGTTTCTAAGGTGGCTTCCTTGAGAAACGAAAGGCGTACTCATTCACTGCTGTGCCCCTGTCCATGCTAGACTCCACCGGGTGAGGGGATGAGGTAAGTGGGGAGGGCTTGTAGGACACCTCATCCTCAATGGTGTTGACCACACATCTTGATGTTGTGATAGCCCAGCAGGATGAACTGCACACCCTCGTGCCTTTGCTGCAGGACAGACACTGGGGAGGCGTAGGCTTTTGACGCATTCCCAGGTTTATGAAATCTTGTAAATCAGAGAATCTGTCAAATGCCATTGGTGTTATGTCTGAACACCCACCCTAATGCTCATGGCATGCCTTCCTATCGCAGTGTGAAAAAACTTAGGGGTATATTTAGAGGCCCCTAGCGCCACCTTGCTCCACATTAACTTCATTTATTTTGACATTAATGTGACCCAACAAGGCCAAAATCCTGTGCTATATTTACAGGGTGGCACAATGCATGCATTGTGCCACCCTGTAACATTGCGCCACCATGTAACCCTTTGCGCTACATTATGCCTATGCCAGGCATAATGTAATCAAAGGGGGCGTAACCCCATTAGGCGAGTCAGTAAAATGGTGCAAGGAAATCTTTGGGCTTTCCTTGCACCATTTACTACAGCACTTTTAACACCTGCTCAAGAGCAGGCGTTAAAAGGGGTCTTCCATTCTTTAGAATGGGCCTCTACGTGCTCAGTTTGGCGCTACTCCTGCAGAGTATATCAATAGAGTCATTAGCAATGTTGTCGCTATGTAGTTTACTTAAAATGTTAAGGAGTTTCTTGGGTAGGCACTCTTCCTTGAGTGCATTCCATGGACTTAATATGGACTCTCTTAACTCAATCAAAGACAGTTTTTAGTTTGATAAAAACATGTAGAGTGGTGAATTTTTCTTTGTAGCATAATTGGAGCAGATGAAGTACAACAGCATAATGTGGTCAATTGTGCTTTGACCTTTTCAAAAGCCTGTTCATAAATGTGTTATAATCGTACCACCCATCCATGTTTCCAGTGTGATAAGAGTAGCTTGCCCAGAATTGTACCCACACCATCTAATAATGTGATACAGCAATATTCGGTGGCGTCGTTTCTTAGCTCTGTCTTATTGATTAGTACAATAAGGATAGTCCTTCAAGAGGCAGGTACTTCCTGGTGGAACATAATGGGTACAGATGTTCCTGTACACATCACACAGTGAGGAGCTTTCAAAGGTGTTTAACTGTAAATGGCAGTGTAAACCTCCTACTCTTTAAATTCTGGATGCTCGAGTTCAAGTCCCAGTTATAAACAGATGGGATGTGTACATAGGTAGGTTTGGCTGGTGTGAATTTCTTGGTTTCCCCTTGCTCAGATCAGTGTTAGGAGGCAACTTATATAGAGTAGAGAATTGCTGGATCCAGGCTCAGGAGCAATGTTTGAGTCTAAGGGCCTGATTTAGATTTACACAGACGGATTACTCCATCACAACGGTGACGGATAGCCTGTCTGCCGAAATATAAATCCCATTATGTCCTATGGGGTTTATATTTGTTTATATTTCTCCTATGGGTTTATATTTCAGTGGATGGGCTAATGATCGCTGTTGTGACAAGGTAACCCGTCCACCGAAATCTAAATCAACCCCTACGTTTTCTCAAGGGTCCCGCAGCCACATCTTCTAGGTCCTAGAATTTCTTGGTATCTTTTTGACTGACAGAAGCCTGGAGGATTTTCCATGCCTTGAATAGCAGTTTACCTTTTTTAACCCATCTGCACTGGTGTCTGTGTTCTTAAATGAAGTTGTTGATGTTCTCTTGAGCTTATAGCATTCATCATCAAATCATTTGAATCGAAATGTTTTGAACGCGTTGTTAGGCAGTTGCTCCTCTCCTGCCTCAGGCAGTATGCTCATCCAAAAAGAGCTAAAGATTGTTTATCACCGTTTCTCCTTGTTCATTAGTTGTGTTTAGAGTGAGGAGCGTAGGTTATCCCATTGTTTAATTACTACAGGATTCTTTGGTTTCTGGGGATTAAACAGGAATATGTGTTTCCTGTTTGGTTGCATGGTCAAATTGCAAAGCTAGGAACCACTGCTGTTTCATTGACAGATCAGGCCAACTAGCGGAAGGGATAGCAGCAACTGGAGTGGGTCGTGGTCACTTGCCAGTATGTGTTCCACAGACATGTCTGTAGCCAAGTGCCAAGCCTCTAGCTTCAGTATGATGTAAATCAACTATTCTTTTGCACTTGTCTGATCTGAGTGTGCTTTTTGCAGGAGCGTCTTGTAGAGTGCAACCATTTAAATGACGTTGGGCTGCAGAAATTAGTAAAGTGCTCAGTAGTTCCCCTTTTTTGTTTGGCTTGCAACATGAGTGGTAAAGAGGCGGAGTGCCATATGCGAGGCCTCTTCCAGTACAGTGTGCTCGGATATCTTAAGGTACAATTTGGTATTTAGGTCTCTATAGAGTAGGATGATACTGTTATTCTGTGTGAGCCTGTTCAACCCCCTGGAGTCTCTGGGACCTCAGCAGTTGGGTTCTTAATCTTGTCGTATGCTGCCAATGAGCAGCTCGAGGGTGCTAAGAATGGCAGAATTTCTTTCGCACTAGCTGGGGGAAGATATGTGCCGAAAATGTCAGGCAAACATTGTCTTTTTTTAACTTAAGATTTTAGATGCTGTTGCTTGTTATAGAAACTAGGGGTGGGCACTCTGCCAAAAACTTCGCTAGCCCCAGCAGAGTGGAGCTCACCAGCGTGCACAGCAGCCCATTATGGCCCACACAGTGCATGCACAACTCGCATGGGCCGAGGGTTATGCACTGTGTGGCCCATAACTGGGCTACACTTTACACTCTGACCAGAATGAAGATGACATTTGCCTTACTTTGCTTTCTGCCGGTTTGCGGCATGGAGCTGCAGTAAGCTGCTGCTGAGGGGCTGCACCAGAGCCAGATCTGAATCCAGGCCTCCCTCCTTTCACTGTCCTCAGTAGCCTAGGAGCAGGGTGCAGAGGGACGCAGAGGGCCAGCTCGCTGTCAACGGGGACCCTGGACCCAGGTCACACTCTTGTTTCGCTTTCTTTTCTATGTGCACACGGGGGCTGGCACTGGTCATAGACAGTATTTCTATATGAGGGATGTCTGTGCTTGGAGAAAAGGAAACTTGTAGTCAGAGCTCCACTTGAAAAGAACCTTTCTCCCCAGAGTCCCTAGGAAAGGAAGTGGTGTTATGGGGTATGGTGCTGAGAGCAGAAGGGAGAACTGGAGACCAGTGGAGCATCAGCTGCTGAGTGGTAGTCCGGCAGTTCCTGCCAGATAGGGATGTGTGTGGCCTAAGAGAGGGCATTAGTGAAGAGAAGTGTGCAGCTCTGGTTGAGAGCAGCAGGCTCTAGGCCGGTAGGCACAAGAAAGGCCTGAAACTGCAGCTTTTGCTGCCTACGGCATACCACCCTAGCATGAATGCACCTGGTCTCGGAAGCACTAAGCAGGGTTGGGCTTGGTTAGCCAGGCCCAGCACTGCTTAGCTCTTCTGAGATCAGGTGCATTCAGGCCAAGGTGGTGGTAGGGCAGGTGGCATTCTGCAAAATTTCACAGTTTTTAGCCAACGCCGCCGAATTCCGCCTAGTAAAACTCCGTGAGCTCCACCAGCCTGAATAAAAATGATTATTTCTGCATTGGTTGAGAATCCGGTGGAGACTCAAATAGTGAGGCCTCCTTTCGGTCTTCCTGTTATAGAATAGAATATGAAGCTGTCTAGGCCGATGTTCTTTGTTGCCCATGTTTCCTGGAAACAGCAAATATCTCACTTCTTTGTTAATATGGACCACTCAGTGTCTTCTGGCTTTTTGTTTAAGGCCTGCAGCATTCTTGCATAGAATTGTAATATTTTCTTATGATTAGGCCTTGGGGAGAGGCTGATTCCTATGGGTGTCAACTAGGAGGCCCAGAGGGCAGTAACTGGTTATGTCCAGGGCTGCTTTGGTTGACTTGTGTCGTGTGGAGTGAAGCTAACTGCCTTGCTTCTGTGCTGCTTTCCTGGTACAAATAGACAAGTAGAATATGATTTTTGAGAGGTCCTTCTTGTTGAGAAAAGTCACAGAAGTGCTACAGGCTGCTCAACAGGCCAGTTGAATAGGTGGTTACTTGTTTCTCAATGCATTTGATCTAGAAAAGTGGTGGGATGATCCCTTTGTCACAGATATGCTTATGGATGCCAGTTCTTCTGCATGTCCCAAGATTTGTTGGACCACATATTCTGTGTTGCTTCTTTGCAGTGGGCTATAATTGACAGCACAAAGCTTGCGCATTGCAGGCCATTCAGAGTTATGTCCTGAAGTCCAGGAACAAATCTAATTGTTTTAAGTGTATTGCTTTTACTGAGGATATCATGTTTGCCTTTGGACTGATAAGTGGGAGTGAAGGACAGAATAAGGCCCATATTTATACTTTTGACGCAAACCAGCACTGGCGCTGGTTTGCATCAAAATATTTACCGCCAGCTAACGCCATTCCAACGCACCAGGCGGGCGCCTTATTTATGGATTGACGTTCAGCCAGCAGCTGTGGGCTAGTCAGAGTAAAAAAAAATGACCCTAACCAGGCAGCGCCGGCATAGGGAAAAATGGGGGTTGTGCGTAAAAAAATGGTGCAAGTCAGGTTTGAGTCAAAAATCACTGCTCTACCCGGACTTGCACCATTTTTTGACACACAACCCCCATTGAAATTACTCCTGTCTTAGCAAAGACAGGAGTCATGCCCCCTTGCCCAATGGCCATGCCCAGGGGACAACAGTCCCCTGGGCATGGCCATTGGGCACAGTGGCATATAAGGGGGCCCAAGTTAGGCCCCCATGCCACTTTAAAAAAAATAATAATAATACTTACCTCTACTTACCTGCGATGGGCCCCCCCATCCAGGGGAGTCCTCCAGGGGTGGGTGAGGGTGGCAGGGGGTGTCCCTGGGGGCAGGGAAGGGCACCTGTGGACTGCTTCCATAGTCAGAGACCATGGAAGGGAGCCCACAAGCCCCTTTACGCCTGCCCTCATCCAGGTGTTAAAAAACAGCGCACATCAGGCTGTGCATAATTTTTTAAGGCCCGCCCCCTCCTATGGGTCAAAATGACACGGAAGTATAAATAAGGCACCACAGGCCTTAAAGTCATTTTTTCAACGTGATGTCATTAACGCAAGGCAGTTTCCCACATCCAGAAAATGACGCGCACGGAGCAATTTTGACATTTGCGGTGTCGGGCGTCATAGTATAAATATGGTGTTTGCGCCGAATTTGCATCAGAATGTTTGACGTGAATTCGGCGCAAACAGAGTGTAAATATGCCCTAAATGCCTCAGTCTCTGGAGCCGTGCGACAGTGCAGAGGTTTAGGAATCAAAGTGAGCGTTTCTGTTGTTACTTCAGATTTTAAGCCCCATGTTATTACCTTGTAGGGTTCTTCTTCTAGAACGAAAATGACACGCAGGCTTTTTTCCTAGGGTTTTGGTTTTGATTTGGAAGTTATCTATGCAGACATTTAATGGTGTCCTATTTTGATGCTATCACGTTGTGAGTTGGTTGTTGCTTGAGCTAGGTGGGGTGAAATCCATGGGTGGGCAGTTGAAGGTCAAAATGTACTCTCTGCTTTGCCATGGAGATGTTGCCAACAGGTACTCTGGTTAATCTTCTGTTCTCATGTGTGAGCTTGCTTGGTTCTCAGGAGCATGATGATGACAGCTTGGGTGCCTGGTCCTTAATATGTTCTGTAGTGTACTTCCTAGTAAATATGGTACTTTGCTTGTCCAGATGTGCAAAATTCAGAAGAGACTGGAGTTCCTTGGAGTCTGTCTTAATCTTTTTACGTGCATATGAATTCTGCATATTTTTCCACGCAACAAGCCTGCGTTGTCATTCTTGATGACATTGTGTCATAGGTTGTCAGTTGTTGCAAACTGTCTTTACTTAGAGGCACAAGCACTTTTGCTACATATCACTGCTTAGTAATGCAGACATCAGGTTTGGATGAGCACAGACCATCATTGGTTAGTTTTGGATTCTTTCGTTGCACTTGATGAATTGGGATTCTCTGAGTTTGCTTCATCTCTGTGGTCTTGGGTTAGCTCCCATTTTTATTTGGTTTTGTATTGTCTGTACACCATGTTAATTATCGACTTGGATTATGTGTCTTCTTTTTGTGGGTTGGGGTGCAGGTGGTTAATGCATGTGATGTTATGTTTGAGACTCTGTTGCTAGTGGTGATGTGTCCAATAGGAGCACATTAGGGTCACAACTTCTGCCTACACATTGGTCCAAGGCTATCAACCCTTTTTTTTAACCAGTTTCTTTTTGCATTCCCCTAGTACTGAATTTATTACTTTTAGGATTTTACATATTTTCTTAAGGATTGCTGAGCAAGCACACATATCGTTTTGGAATGGATGTACGTCACAGTTGTTTATTTTAGCTTCTTCTATTGCATGCACCCTTTTATCGATAATGGTGATGGAGAGGGCAGAATCGCGTAACACTAGAGCTTGGTCTTCTAAATTTGCTGATTGAGCAAATAATGCCCCAGCTACTGTGTCCAGGTTATTTTACATTTCCTTCATGGTTGCCAATATTGGTTGTGTGTGTGGCTTCAAATGCCTGATGATTTCTTGGCATCATGTTCACAAGAAAAAGATTTGTGCAAGTAGGACTCATTTCTAGTCTGTATGAGCCCTAGGTAAGAATTGGCAAGATCACACTCGGTGTTTGATTCATGATCAAACTCGGTGTTTGACTCATGTTGCTCTCCCCTATATCATCGCCATCTGGGAGAAGCATCAGATATGACTGCTTAGCACTGTTTTGTTTGGCTCAGGGTTGTTTAGGGATATTTTTTCAAAAAGGATTGAGGAAGTCAAGTCATATTTGGATGATTTCTCTGGGTTTCTTGCTTAAGTCAGTAGAAACGTTAATGCTTTAGGTATGCCAGGTTCCTTATTGATCTCCACTCTGTTATTTGTCTGTTTGCAATTGGTATTTTATTACTCATGACAGGGTATTATAGAGGGCCTGTGGGGTTGCTATTAACACTAAGGCCCATATTTATACTTTTTTGTGCCGCATTTGTGTCACTTTTTGATGCAAAAGCAGCGCAAACATACAAAATTTAATTGTATTTTGTAAGTTTGTGCTGCTTTTGCGTCAAAAAGTGACGCAAATGCGGTGCTAAAAAAGTGTAAATATGGGCCTAAGACTTTTCTTTGCATTGCAGGTGATTTTGTTTACTGGGGAGGCTAGCTGCTTGAATAAATGAGGGTCCTTATCATTTGGGTAATTTCTACAGTATTTTGTTAGTTTATTGGTTGATGACTCCTTCTTGATTGATGTTGACACTGTTCTTGGGGATGAAAATGCTTTCATCAATTTTAATGAGAGTGGTTGCAGTGTTATGTATCTATCGCTTACCCTTGGTTGCAGGTAGTTGTGCGGGCAATCATTGAGCTCTCTGTGGTGAGGCCTTGAACATTCCTTCCATAGAGATGCTATAGTCCCTTTATTTGTTGGTCTGGTCACTGTTGAGGTTATTAGGATGTAGGATTGGTTTATCATTTGCTCTATCAATGGTTGTGGTGGTTGGTTTGAGTCTCACTGTGGGTTTTATCCCAATCCTAGATTTTGCCCTGGTGACTCGCATGGTGTTTGGGGAGATGAAATTAAGAACCATCCACTTTATCCTTTACTGTGGCTACTGAGGCTATGCTGATTTAACTAGGTGGCTTTGGAGATTTGTAGGTGCTAACTGTGTGGACAGGGCTGAGAGTTGCTAGGACCAGTCTGGAGGCGGAGTTCTGGATGTTCTGTAGTTTGCAGGTGAGTTTCTTGTTGATTCCGGCATAGAGCTCGTTGCTGTAGTGCAGTCTGTTGGTAACAAGGGCATATGTGATGGTCTTTCTGTGTTTGAGGGGGATCCATTTGAATGTCTTGCATAGGAGGCAGAGGGTGCGGAAGGAGGTGGATGCGACTGAGTTGATTTGGCGGTCCATGTTGAGTTTGGAGTCAAGAATGATTCTGAGGTTGTGGGCTTGGTTCGTGGGGGTGGGCTGGCTTCTGAGGGTGGGGGGGCCACCAGAAGTCATTCCACACGTCAGGGTGAAGGCCCATGATGAGTACTTCAGTTTTGTCTACGCTGAGTTGTAGGCAGCTGTTTTTCATCCAGTTAGCGACTGCTCCCATGTCTTTGCAGAAGTTGTGTCTGGCAGTGTTGGGTTTGTTGGATAGGGAGAGTATGAGTTGGGTGTCGTCAGCGTAGGAGACGGTGTTGAGTCCGTAGTTTCTGACGATGGCGGGTAGTGGGGCCATGTAGATGTTAAACAGCCTGGACCTGAGGGAGGATCCCTGGGTAACTTCGCAGGTGGTAGGTAGGGGGTCCGAGAGGAAGGGAGGAAGTCTTACTTGTTGAGTTCTGATGGAGAGGAAAGATCGTCTCCAGTTGACGGCCTTGTCTCTGATGCTGGTCTTGTGAAGTCTGCATATCAGGGTGTGGTGGGAGACTGGGTCGAAGGCTTCCGAGAGGTCAAGTAGGATGAGGGGTGCAGTCTTTCCCTTGTCCAGCAGGGAGCGGATGTGGTCCAATGCGGATAGGAGTGCTGTTTCGGTGTTGTGTTTTTTTCTGAAGCCTGATTGGGAGGCGTTGAGGATGTGGTCTTTGATGAAAGTGACGAGTTGGCTGATGATGGCTTTCTCAATGACTTTTGCTGGAAAAGGGAGCAGGGAGATGGGCCTGTAGTTCTTGAGGTCGGTGAGGTCTGCCAAGGGTTTCTTGAGGAGAGGGTTGATCCCAGCGTGATTCCAGTCATCGGGGAAGGAGGCAGTTTCAGTGGCGCTGTTGAAGATGTGTTGGGGGTATGGGTCCGTGGGGGCCCCGGTGTGTATGGTCCTCATTGTCTTCAGTGTATCTTCGGTGGTGAGGGGGGTCCAGTTGGTGATTGTTGGTTTTTTGGTGTCGGGTTCCAGTGGAGGGGGTTCTGCACATAGATTGTCCTCGCTGAAGTTGTAGTAGATCTTGATTTTGTGGTAGTAGTATGTGTTGAGTTTGTTGCAGAGATCTTGTGAGGGTGGGATGTCTGTTGCTTCGCTTTTGGGTTGGGCGAACTCCTTGATGATGCTGAAGAGTTCCTTGCTGTTGTGTGCGTGTGAGGAGATTCTTTTCTTGTATTGCTTTCTTTCTGGTGCTTTTGATGAGATAGTGGTGTGCGGTTGTGGCGGCTCTGAAGTTGATTTGGGCTTCTGTAGATTTGGTGTTTCTCCAGATTTTCTTGAGGTGCTGACATGTGCGTCTGGATTCTCGGAGTTCTGTGGTGAACCAGTTGGCTTTGTTGACGTGGATGCTGTTGTCCTATTTGAGGGGGGCTATGGTGTTGGCGCAGTCGGCGATCCATTGTGAAAGGTGCAGGCTGCAATGTTCGGGTCGTGGTTGTGTGCAATGTGGGGGGCGGAGTTGGCGAGGGTGGCGGTGAGCTGTTCATTGGTGAGTCTTTCCCAGCTTCTACGAGATGGTTAGTGTTGAGGTCTGAGGATGGTGGGTGTGTTGAAGGTGAAGTGGATGCAGCGATGGTTTGTCCATGGAAGTTTGGAGGTGTGGCTGAAGGTGACGGAGGTTCCTGTTGTGAAGATGGGGTCGAGGGTGTGTACTGCTGAATGCATTGGTTCCATCACGATCTGCTGGAGCCCTATGTTGTGGAGTTTGTCAAGGAGGGATGCGGTGTTGGGATCTTGTAGGTTGTCGAGGTGGAAGTTGAGGTCTCCCAGCAGGGTGTAGTTGGAGGCTGTGATGGCTTGCGCGATGATACTGTCTGTGATGGAGTCAGAGAAAGGTTGGCGGTAGATGAGGGTTCCCCTGAAGGTGGATGTTGGACTTGTCTGTAGTTTGAAGTAAAGGTGTCCCATCAGGCTTGTGGGGTCTTCGGAGTGTGTACTCAGTCGGATATTAGACTAGTGGACCATGGCGATTCACCACCGGGTGGTTGGGGCAGTCTTTCCTGGTGATCTTGTATCCTTAGGGAATGGCAATGGCAATGTGCAGGCCAGAGGTGGTGTTGGTCCAGGTTTCGGTGAAGAATGCGACGCCTGGGGTGGTGCTGTCAAGGAGGTCCCAGATTTCGGTAGCGTGTTTGCGGAGGTAGTGGACATTGAGGAGGATGCATTCCAGGATCTTCAATGTGGGTAGTTGTTGCAGGTGCATTGTGCTGGGTCAAAGGTCTTGGTGATGGTGTAGGATTGGCGGCAGCGGAGGCAGCTGAATGGTCCGTGGGTGTCGGCCAGTGAAGAGGGCTTGCAGTTGTTGTTGCATCCTAGGTTGAGTGCGTGGAGTGCTGCTGGCGCGTAGAGGTGGCGGGTGGGAGGCCCAGAGGTCCTGGCGGTGGTCGTAGTCGGGTCGCAGACGGATGCAGACCGGCTTGCCTTTGGGTTGCCAGTGTAGCACCCGCTGCGTGCAGCCACAGTGGGCGCTTTTAAATAGGGAGAGGGGTAGGAGAGGACAGCTTGGAGGCGGGAGCGGGTAAAACGGCACAAAAAAGTAGGGCAGGCTGTGGGGGCAGCAGGGAGAGGGAAGAGTGAAAAGTTGGGAAAAAGCGTGAAAAAGAGAAATGAGAGAGAATGCAAGAAAGATAGGAACATGAGAGTAAAAAGCACAGAAAAAGAGGAATAAGATAGAAAAAAAGCACAGAAAGCGCAAGGGCACAATACAGCAAGCAGAAAAGCATGAAAGGGAGAAGACAGAGAAAAAGAGGATGAGGGCCAGTGGGCAGCCTAGCAGAAAAATAATGCTCACTCACTAGACACCAGGGATGAGGCGCAGGTAGGAGCCCGCAGCAGCATGCAGGAGGAGGAAGGCCTCAAACTTCTGACTTCTTACCGGGGTTAGAGTTCAACAGACATGGGCTGCACTTACTGGAGGAGCTACACAGAGGCAGAGCAGTTCACTGACCAGGTCAGTAGGGTAAGAATCATAGGACTTCAGAGCTCTAGGGTGTCTATGGTCAGTGGCGGCCGGCAGCTTTAGGAGGGAGGGGGGCGGACGGGAAGCACACACACACACACACACACACACTCATTCTTTCACACACAGACATGCACGCACGCACACCCATTAAAAACACTCATACCATTCAAACATGCACGCATGCACCAATTATTTATTTTAAAACATCACACACACATACACACTCATTCTTTCACACACGCACGCGCTCACTTCCATTAACACTCATAACATTCAAACATGCACGCACGCATCAAACATTCATTTTAAAAGATCGCACACACTCATTCTTTCACACACGCATGCATACACATACATTAACAACACTCATAACATTCAAACATGCATGCACGCAAGCACCAAACATTAATTTTAAAACATCTCACACACACTTACCTTCAGCCTCGAGGTCCCAGGAGGGCTGGGACTGCTGTCTTCCCTCATTGGTCAGCCAATGAGGGAAGACAGCAGTCCCAGCCTCTTCACATAGTGGGATAGAGTCAGTGAGACTGCTGACCCCATGCCACTCTGTGACGAAGTTTCACTGATCGATACTTGCCCTGGGCGCTTCAGGGCTTAAACCTGAAGCTCCCAGGTCAAAGTCAATGGGTGACACTTTCCTCGTCACCCAGGGGAGGGCATCGAGGCACCTTTTCTGAGCTGAGGAGGTCACGCCCATAGGAGCTGTGACCTCCTCAGCCCAGCAAAGTTAATCTCAGGCAGCCAGGAGTCTGCGCAAATCGCACATGTCTCACTCCTGGCTGTCTAAGCTGAAAATGAAGAGTGTCTGTCAGGCTGACCTTTGCTCAGCCTGATAGACACTCTTCAGGAGGGGCAAAAGGTGGGGGCGCATGGCCCCTCCGCCCTAAAGGACGGGCCACACCTGACTATGGTGCTAGTGAGCCCTCCAAAATCCTGCAGCTGCAAGCAGCAGCGACGGTGCCTTCTTGGATGCTGCACACAGCAGTGCACACTTACACTGTCTTACAACCCAGAGCCTCTGTCCTCCTTACCACCACAAGCTGGTCCTCCTCCTCCTGTTGGCTCCCAAAATATGAACACCAACTCCAGCAGTGGCTTATGAGGCAGGTAGGACAGATGGGCCTGACAGCAGGTTGTGGGCTGCAGTGGCCAGGGCATGAGCATTCTGGCCACTTCCGCGAACAAGATGATTTGTAGATAGGAGGAGTAAAAGTATAAAAATGGAGCTACTCACCTTTGTTTAGGTGCGCAGTGCTAGGAGTTTGAGGGGCCAATAGCAGGTGGGAGGATGGGGCCGCCATTGGAATTCATTACTCCTGCTTCGCTTCTCTCCTCCACCTTCCTTGGAATGGTTTGCAGCAGATATTGAAAGCGAGATAAATATCAGTGGCAGAGGTCAGGGCAGGTATAATAGCACCACATGTCACAGGCTTATGGCAGTGTGTTGTGCTCCCTGACTCTGCACAGTACCAGACGTGCTGGATATGGATGGAGGTTTAGCAGTATTTGGAGCAGTAGATGGAGCTTGGCTGGCTAGGCCAATGTGCTGCCCGCTGTATGGTCCAGTCTCCCTGGCAGACCGCCACACCTCTTGAGTTCTCTCTCTTGGCCTTGGGGCTCAACTTTGGGCTTGGACTTGGCCCTAGGTCAGATCAGGATTTTTCTGTGGCAAGGACAGGGGTTGTGTACAGACAGTTCTCTGTGCTTACACTTGTGGCTACAATTTCAGCACAGGACAGCACACTCCTGATAGGCAGGTGGTCCTCTGTGCCTCACACGCATTAAAACAGACAGCCAACCACTCATCTAGTGGCAGGACATGGTCTGCTTTGGGGCTCAGCTTAAGGACTTGGACCTAGTTGTCTAGCAGTCCCAGCAGAGAGTTTGCTGCTCCTCTAAGGACGCTGATGGCCCATCTCAGGGCTCGGCTCAGGCCTTGGAGGTCAGTGCAAGCTTCTCGTTTGGTCAGGATCTGAACCAGAGTCTCTCTTGGGGACAACAGCTGATCCAACATCCCCTGCTTCTTCTGCTTTGAAATCTTTGTCTCAAAATGTCCCTTTTATTTTGGTGTTCTTAATATTTTAACGTATCAAACAATTGTCGTTTTTATTCAATTTAGTCATTAGATAATGTATTTCTGTTTAGCAAGAAAAGCTAAACAAGGGAGGGTGCTCATTCTATGGCTCATTATGAGGGCAACTGTAAAATTTCCATAATCGTCCTCTTTGTTACTAGATCAATGCCAGTAAGTTCCAAAAAACTTCACTGCGTTAAAACAAGTGTTAAAAAACATAACAGTCGAGTTCAGAAAATTTTGAGTGGCTCTGGAAAAAAGCATAACATCACAGTGCTTACAGATTACCTATATGTGACTTTTTACGTACCATTGACATAATATCAGAACCAACAATATTGTGCCAAACATACCAATTACAAAAGTATTGTTTTCCTATACTTATAATGGTAAGTACAAAAAGTTCGAAAGAAATATCATTTTACACTAACATTGTTCAAAAACATAAAAAATATTGTTTAATATATATAGTTTAAAACAGTAAATCTTAAATATTTTAATATATAACATCAATATAATGTAAATTAAATACATTTAAATAGTATTTAATACTATATAAAATATATACTTATATAAACACATACACACATATACTTTAGATTATATTACATTTATGATTATTTTTTAAACAAACTATTATGAAAGCATATATATATATATATATATATATATGTAAGCTTATTAATGTATATATATATATATATATGTTTATACGCTTATATATATATGTATTGTACTTTTATAATAGTTGATTTAGAAAAATAGGCCAAAAACCCTGTGAAAAAGGCATCTAGAATGCCTAAACATGTAGGGTGTTTTGCTTTCTGCACGCTGTGTGTGGATTTACTGGAGAAATCTAAGTAAAATCTCTGATTCACTTCTCTTCACTGGAGTGCGTATTTCACTCATAGGAGTAAGAGAAAAGTGTTTATATATATATATATATATATATATATATATATATATTTTTTTTTTTTTTTTTTTATATATATATGTGTATATATATATATATATCATCCACAGGTCCACCTTGTGGCGCGCAGATTTTACGGGTGCAAACGTGAGGAAAGGACCATTCCTCCACAATCTCCAACACCAACAATTGCAAAACAATTGATTCGTATGCACTCCAGGAGAGTTTTATTGCTTCTATTAAAAAAAAGTGTAAGAAGACACCACGGTGTTTTCTTAAACTTTGCTTGAATAGAAGCAATAAAACTCTCCTGGAGTGCATTCGAATCAATTGTTTTGCAATTGTTGGTGTTGGATATATATATATATATATATATATATATATATATATATATATATATATATATATATACACGAAACATTATAAATATTAACAATTCAATTGTAAAACAATAAATACATTAGGAAATTAATAAAATATAAACAATTTGAAATAAATATATATGTACATATATATGTATATAGATATAAACAAATAATTAAAAAAAAAAAACACATAATAATTATAGATATGTTTAAACAATATTAGAAAAAGACTGAGAAAAGTAGATATACTATTCCTACTCCACCCTGCAACTTTAGGGAGAGCGTTGAATTTTGGAGGGGTTAAATTGTACTTTTCCCACTCCAGTCTGTGCAGCAGTGGTGAAAGACTTGTACTTCTGAGAGTTAAGATTTAGTATTCCCACTCCAGTCAGTGCAACAGTAGGGAAAGCATTGAACTTTGGAGGGGTAATATTTAGTTTCCACACTCCATTCTGTGCAACAGTAGGGAGAGATTTGGACCATTGAGGGGTTACATTTACTATTTCATCTCCACTCTGTGCAAAAGAAGGGAAAGCGTTAGACTTCGGTGGGCTTATACTTACTATTCACACTCCAGTCTAAGCAACAGTCAGGAAAGTACTGCACTTCAAACACATCACGTATATGAATAACCCCATTAATTTAGAACATATACTAAACTCTTAATTTGAACATTATCAAATACAAAATGTCTGTATAAAAAATAAAAAAACTATTAAACAATTTACATGATAACTTATTAATTTGTATTTGTTTTATTTTATTTAGTTGTATTTGCATGTTGGGTATCAACAACTGAACAGGACACCACATAGGATATCAGAAGCACATTTCCAGTGCAAGAAATGCAGTAACAGTAACAGAGATTACCAAAACCCCCTCCACTCACCACCCTCTGCCCAGACAGCCATCAGCCTTTAAATTGTGAAAACAAAAGTAAGGTAGACAGTCAGTTGCATCATTTTACTGGTCTACATCCTACCTACACCCATTATGGCATGTCCTGAATCCATTCCCTGCTATCTTCTGGTGACTCCAGGGAGCAATATTGTAACCATCCGCCCCATACCTTATGACACTTTTGGGGGCATCCCCTGGTGGCGTATGTGACATTTTCTGCCACCATTTACATGTCCATGCCCCGACTTCACTCCTGTAGTGTCAGGCACTCACTCACTCCCAAGTACCGGGCTATGCCCCTCTTAGCCACTACAAGGCCTAGGCTACAGAACAAAGGTTTGGCCCGTGGCAAGTCTATGTCAATAGGAATCCCAGGAGGATGAATTTCAGTTCTAGTGGGATCTATTCTGCAAGGACCTTACTGAGCTCCTCAGTGATTGCCTCCTAATAGTCATGGATTGCAGGGTATCCCCAAAGTGTGTGGAAGAAGGAGCTTTCCTCCCCCCATCACAGACTGCGCAGGTTCTGAGCCCTTCCCATGGAGTGCAGTTTCCATCTATCATAGTACACTGTGTGAAGGATTTTAAATTAGATTAATCATAGCCTTGATTGTATTACCACCTCCCTCAGGTGCATCAGGGCTGCCTCCCACTAAATATCTTCCAGGTCTCCTACAGCCTCTACCCATTTTACCTGCAACCTATGTAGGGCATGTTGTTATTAAGGGTTTCATAGGTTATGGAGACTGCACCTCTTCCCAACATCTCCGTTAGCAACCACTCTTCCAATGGGGCATATTCTGGGATATCCTCTCCGGGCAACCCCTCGGCCAGCCATGCATTACGTATCTGTGCATATTTGAAACTGGTTAGCATTCATTCCAAACTTGTGCTGAAGAGAGGGGATTGGTAGTATATCTCCACTCTCCATCAAATTCCCTGTCCTAGAGATCCAGATAAGATCCCATGCCTCAAATCCTTGCAATTTCTGCATTTCTGGGAGACATTCCCCTTCCAACAGGGGCATTTCTCTGTGGGTTTGTGGTACGAACCCAAACACTTTGTGGCTCTTCCCCAGGCTGCCTTTGCCACCTGAGAGGCCGGGGGAGACGCTGTGCCCCTCTGCCCCATAGAGATAATGTAGGCAGGACTTTTTACCCCACTTTGCCCTTTCCAGTCTGAAGGTGTGGTGGTCTAGTGGGGTGAACAACCAGTCACATTGATTAGGTCTGCTGCCCAGTACTATGTTTCCAAGTCAGGTAGGGCAAAAATGTTGACGCAAATTCAGCGCAAACCTAACACCATATTTATACTTTGACGCCTGACCACGAACGTCAACATTTATGTTAATGGTAATTAATGCATTAATGACATGCAAGGTAGGCATTCCCGTCCAAAAAATGACTTTAAGGCCTGTGCGCTTTATTTACACTCCTGTGTCATTTTGACGCACAGGAGGGGGCAGGCCTTAAAAAATGGCACCCAGCCTGATGTGCGCCGGTTTTTAACGCCTGAGTGAGGGCAGGCGTTAAGGGACCTGTGGGCTCATATCTATGGTCTCTGGCCATGAAAGCAGTCCACAGGTGCCCTTCCCTGCCCCCAGGGACCCCCACTGCCACCCCCACCCACCCCTGGAGGACACCCAGGTAAGTTAAGGTAAGTATTTTTTTTTAAGTGGCATAGGGGAGCCTCACTTGGGCCCCCCTACATGCCACTGCACCCAATGGCCATGCCCAGGGGACAGAAGTACCCTGGGCATGGTCATTGGACAGGGGGGCATGACTTCTGTCTTTGCTAAGTCCGGTTAGAGCAATGAATTTTTACACTAACCTGACTTGCACCATTTTTTGACGCACAACCCCCATTTTTCCCTATGCCGGCACTGCCTGGTTAGAGTCATTTTTTTTTACTCCGACCAGCCCGCAGCACCGGCTAACGTCAATCCATAAATAAGGCGCCCACCTGGTGCTTTGGAATGGCGTTAGTTGGCTGTAAATTTTTGGACGCAAACCAGCGCCGGCGCTGGTTTGCATCAAAAAGTATAAATATGGACATCAGTTCCCTCTTCATCTGCCCATGACCAGAAGGATCCAACATACCACATTAGTGCGGCAGTAGTGGCATCGACGAGGATAAAGCAAGATTAATTATGTGCCTGATGTAGAGCTTATAAAGGAGCGTCTGACCCGGACACCATCTGGACCACTCCCCAATTTACATGCTTAGTAAACAATTCAATAATGAATTATCAATTAAAATATTTGTTATTTATTTATTAATTACTTAACTTCCCACACTATACCCCTACAAACCTAGCAGCCGACATTTAAAATATATTTATAATAAATAGATCACAATTTACATAACACATATTCAATTAACTGATTAATTAATAGTTGTACTTAATTAATATCCCAACTTATACCCCTACAAACCTAGGATCCCTAAAATAAAATATAACTAAAATAGGTCAGTATTACATACTAAAAACAAAGCTGCAAAGAATTCAGAATGCATCTGCCCGCCTCATTCTAGACGTCCCACGCTGCGACCACATCTCACCCCACCTCAGAGACCTGCACTGGCTACCAGTATCAAAGAGGATCACCTTCAAAATCCTCATCCACGCACACAAGGCCCTCCACAACACAGGTCCCACCTACCTCAACGACAGGCTCACCTTTCACACCCCCACCCGCAACCTTCGCTCCGCCAACCGCGCCCTCGCCTACGTTCCCCGCATCCCTGGCACCACCGCCGGAGGAAGATCATTCTCTCACCTAGCCGCCAAGACCTGAAACTCCCTACCGCTCCACCTCCGCCTGACCGAAGACCTTCTATCATTCAGGAAACACCTCAAGACTTGGCTTTTCGATCAGTAGCTCTCCCCCTCACTTGTGCCTTGAGAGCCTACCGGGTGAGTAGTGCGCTCTATAAATCCCTGATTGATTGATTGATTGATAATATATAGAATTATCAATTAAAACATTAAAACATTAATAATACATGGATAAATAATTGTTCATTATTTTTAGTTAATTAACTTCCCACCCTATTTCCCTACAAACTCAACAGCCCGCCCCTACACTATAACTAAAATGTAATTACACAATTTCCATAGTTAATAATTAATTAAATAATTAATAATACATTAATAAATAATTGCTATTACTTTATTTACTTCCCACAATATATACTACAAACCGAGCAGCTCACACCTCCAATACAAACTAAAAAATATAATTAGTACACAGTTTACATAAGTAATAAATAGTACTTAATAATAACTGACTAAATAATTGTTAATTATTAGCTAGTTAACTTCCTACTCTATAATCCTACAAATCCAGCAAACTGCACCTAAAATGTAACTAAAATAAATGATTCTGACATAATACTGAACTAAGTAATTAATAAATTAAAAAAACATGTTTTAATCAATTAATTATTACCTTGCTAAATTCACACTCTCCACCCCTACAAACACAGCAACCCAAACCTGAAATATAATCAATTAAATCTCTATTACACAGAATACATAATTATTATCAATGAGATACTTATTTCAAAATTATTAATTAATTAAAAACAATTACTTGATTAATGTTCCACCCTATCTCCTTACAACCCCAACAATCTGCTATGATAATTTACTATTAACAATAAAAATAAAAATTCTAAATTACTTAACATTACAAACTACATTGAAAAAAATAATTACCAATTATACAACAAATAATAACCCATACAATTAATATATAAACTAAAACATATTAAACTAATTAAAAACGATATTCTTTACAACTAATTTATTGAATACAATAATATCAACAACAATATGATGGTTAACGTAATTACTTCCTAAAAAATGACATTCTCAACATTGATCTTTCTGCTTCACAATATTCCTGTATCACAGTATTTTTTCCGATATTTCTGTATTCTGATATTAAAAACAATATTTTGTCCAAACACCTCTTTTTACATATGCAGAACAGCCCATTCCTTGCCCTCCAAAGGTGAGAGTTCTGGGGGTATTTTGTAACGTTTAATATGGTTGATAGCAACTCTTCAGAGTGCTGTGGATGAGAGACAAACAGTGTATAACCAAAGATGCCCTGCTCTTTCACACTCATGTTTCCCCTTTCTCACAGAGGGGTAATAGAAGTGGAGAAGTGTGGCACAATGGTTAGAGCAGCAGACCCTGATGCAGAGATCTGTCCTGGGACCATGGTTCAAATCCTGCCTCAGTGGGTCTTGGGCTCAATTCCCTTGGACCAGATAATTCTCACATCAGTGCCTAATCTAATTAATGGGTCCAACTCTGGGCAATAGCTTGCTCAATCTCCACAACAGCACTTGGGATGCCTGGCTTCACCCTGGGGGTTGCCCAGGAATGGGTGTCTCACAGGGAAAAGCCAGGAGGGGTTCCACAGTGGTATGCATACAGTGCCTTGAGACCCTAATAGGTGAGTAGTGTGCTATACAAGTGCAAAGTTTACCGTTTAGAACCTCTGGGTTTTCAATGCCAAAGTATTTACTGTTGAATACTACTATGCCACCATCAAGTAACTGTAAATCTCAATTTATTGAAGGCAGGTGTTCTGATGCCCTATTTCTGTTTTATGACTGCTATGTAACCCAGTAACCGTGTACATCACAACCAATGCTTTTTTGATTTTTAGAAACAAACTCCCAAATTAGGGTCTTTTAATCTGAGAATCAGAAAATACCAACTAGCATTACCTTTTGAATTAAAGGCCGTCTGACAGCTTAGCAGACATCTCTAGATGCAAGGGGAGAATCCCCACTGGGCCGGTGAAGCAGTCCCTTCCTTTCTGGTTTGTTGGAGGGCTGCTGGGGTGTAAAGGCTCTTAACTCTCATATAAAAAACATGTTTTTACTTCTCTTTCCCCTGTTTCCCTCTTAGGCCAACATCTTCCATGTGTTTGATGCTGGGGAGGGAAATGTAAGCTGTGACAGTTAATGCCAAACAAAGTCTATAAACGTCCATTAAGCCCTCCTCATGGATGATTAAGTGGGTATTTATTCAGCAACCAGAGAATGTCTAATATAAAAAAATAATTCCTCCCAAATGGTTTCCTTCGCCATTTAAAGAGATCTCATAACTTAAAAGTTACCATGCTGGAAATGGAGAAGCAAGTGGGTGGGGCAAGGGAAGTACTTTATATTACAGTCTCCATGCGACTGTGATTTCAACTATAAGAATGACTTTGTACCCTGTAAGACTGTTTTCTTTTAAATGAGACACTAACTGTGCTTTTTCTGAGTCCCTTCTTCCATGACCAATAAGTAGATCATATTCAAAATTCCAGATTGCATAGCAGATTCTAGAATCATCAGTTTATTCTCTCACGAATTTCATCCTAGTGGCAGCGCCAGAAGACAGCCTTAAATTAATTTGCTTAAAACACTATGGGGAAGATTTAAGAGCCCCTAACGCCTCCTTGCGCCACATTAGCATAATTTGTTTTACGCTAATGTGGCCCAATGAGACCAAAATCGCCACGCCAAATTTACAAAGTGGCATAATGCATGCATTGTGACACTTTGTAACCCCTTTGCCCTACCTTATGCCTGCACCAGGCATACTGTTTGCAAAGGGGATGTTGTCCTATTAGGGGGGCAAAAAAACAGCGCACAGAAATTTAAGAGATTTCTTTGCATTATTTTTTTCTGCACTTTTAACACCTGTTTAAGGTAGGAATTAAAAGGAGGCACACCATTGTTTGCAATGGGCCTCAATGTGCTCTGCAGCATTAGCATCAACATTTTTTATGCTAATCCTGCAAAGCTCCGAACTCGCATCAACATTTTTTACACTAGTTCCCTAACTACCGCCATGGTGCGCCATATCTTAGATAGGGCACACACATGGTGGCATTAGGGGTGTGCTAAGGGGCGCAAAAAAAGTGGTTCTGCACTGGTTGCATCGCCACTTTTCTTAAATCAGGCCCTATGAATATCATCCACTAAGAAAAGAAAGCTGACCATAATATAGAGGGATCTCTATTGCCCACTCAGCCAATCCATTTTGCAGAGGCCCATTACTGGATGTTCAACACCAAAGTTGTATAATCCTGTTAAGCTATTAGAGTCTGAGCCCCAAACCAGCAATTGGGGTACAATGACGGACCACGAGCAGCAACTTCCAGGGGTGCCATTTTGGGAGGATATTCTGAACAGGACTGTCCCTCAGAGAAGGCCTAACTGTAGTAATTAGAGTTTCGAATGTGATATCTAGAGAGACGATAGTTTGCACATAGTTTGCATAACCCGGGGTTAAAATAAAAAAATTGTTTTGCTGCTACAATTCAGTGAACACAGAATTAGTTTAAGGAGAGCTGAATGCCTCATATGTATTCTACAAACTTGCACCCTGCAACGTAAGATGAAAAGTTGTATTATACAACCCACAGAAGAACTAGTACACGCACATGTGAAAACCTTTATGGGAGCACAACATGATTAGTCCTAGCAGACTAACAGACATAGAAAAAACATAACTTGGATGTTGGGATAAAAAGACCGTTTGACTACTGCCAACACACCAAGTACTGGTAATTTTCATGCTAGAACTAAGGGGCAGATGTAAGTGCCCCCAGTGCCTCTTGCGCCACATTAGCATCATTTCTTTTTCACACTAATGAGGCCCAAAGAGGCCAAAATCACTGTGCCAAATTTACAAAGTGGTGCAATGAATGCATTGTTCCACTTTTTAACCCTTTGTGCTACATTATGCCTGCGCCAGGCATTATGTATGCAAAGGGGGTGTTCCCCCATTAGGGTGGGCTGAAAAAATAGTGCAAAGAAATATAAGAGATTTATTTGTGTCATTTTGTTTGGCACTTTTAGCGCCTGCTCACAGCAGGCGTTAAAAGGAGGTACACCATTGTTTACAATGGGCCTCAATGGGCTTTGCTGGGTTAGCATCCACATTTTTTACGCTAATCCTGCAAAGCTCTGACCTAGCTTAAAAAATTCTGATGCTAGTTTCCTAACTACCGCTATGTTGCGCCGTATCTTAGGTATGATGCACACATGGTGGTGTTGGGGGGGGCGCTAAGGGGCACAAGAAAAGTGGCGCAGCACTGGGTGCAGCGCCACTTTTCTTAAATCTGGACCTAAATCTTGTAACTTATATCAGGTATCTGATTTTATGTGGAAACTGGCTTTTCTTGAAAATGCAATGTTTTACCACTCTCTTAATTCAACTTCCCGTTGGTGTTTTTTACTTGCTGCTGTTTCCCGCTACTATCCTCTGTGACTCAATTGGTTGTGAAATTCCTTTCTGGGGCACTCGTTTTGTCCTCATCCAAGTCTGGGAGTAGTGTGATTTAATACTCATCAAAAGACCTGGATTAATTCCCCATTCTACCAGGTTCCTGTCACAACAGCCCTTGTCAGCAGTCCTCTGTCAACCCCATCAAAAGATCCCTTGCAGTTAACAAAATAGACAAAAGTGCCCACTTCCTGAAAACAGATGGCCTACGACGGAAATTGCGAAGCTGCTATCCACAGTACAGTATTTAGTGTAGAAGCTAGTCTGATCAGAACTTCTTCCACAGCAATTAACAACAATTAGTACAGTGCCAAGCTAAATTTAGTATCAAATGGGTCATTTTTTCAAGTTACTGGAAACAAAACTTACATTACATTTAAATCTATATTTTGTTCATTTCTTTATTTTGGCAAATAAGCTATGCTATTCTAGTTTTAATTATTTTAAATTAAATTTAAAAATAATACAAGTTAAATCAATAAAACTGATCATTAGTACACCAATAGTTGTGTGATCAGTATAGAATGAAACTATAAATTCCATATTTTAGAAACATCATTATGTTCTGGTCTCTAGAGTAAAACTTATTTATTTTTAACACAGGTAACTCAAACATACAGAATCAATTTTGCTCATACTTAAAAACTCAAATGTCAATCCTTTTCTAAAATAAGAATGCATAGCAATGCTGACTGTTTTAGAGCCAGGCACCTTCCTAATCCCCATCCAAAACTATTAGCGTCTTTTATTTTGTGTATCCGACTGAGGAAACTAGTTTCAAAAAGTCAGCTCAAGCTATTCAACAAACTGGCCAGCTTGCTTCCCTCCTGAGGAAGTTTCAAGTGTTTACGACATTTTTACCGAACAGCCAAATATCCTCTCCTGCTGCAGGGTCATGAAAATGTTGGCACTTCACCAGCTTTCACAAAGAGGAGTTTGCGAAGCTTCTGAATCAAAACATTGTCAAGGCGCCTCTTTCTTTCTCTTCCATCTTTTCAGACATTCTACGTCACAATGAAATGTACTGCTCGGGAATCGTTTGCCTCATTTCTGGAAACTATTAAAAATCTGTTAACACAGATATGCCTTTGCACTTATAAATTACAGTTTGGATCTGAGATAATTTTCCATGTTAACGAGATTAAACTGCCCAAGAGACCTGGTCAAAACAATATGTATTATCTATTACGATCGTCCACGTGGGAGAATATTTACTCAAATAAATGTGAGCCACTGGTGTTTTATTTCAGAGCTTGATGTCTGCAGATGCTGCTAACTATGTGGTTTACATACTCTGGGAAGGATGCATTGCTTGCCTACTCAACGACTGCTTCCCCTCTTTTGCGCAGCAAAAATCAGCCCTTAATGAGTACATTATAGTGTTTTTGAGACCCCACAAAAAATCCCAACAAGTCATGCAAATCAACTCAATCACAGATCCATAAGTACCTCACCTGCGCATGGATTGCATATCGAGTAGTCAACTCGAGGGTGTAAACATCACAGAACCATTCACTAGCACATTCAGCTGTTCTTTCTATTGCCCTCAGAAGGAGAAATATATTTCCTAGTGCCAAGTAAGTTCCATTTCATACACTTCAATGGAATGCTGGAAACACACTTACTGCAAACCTATTTTGGACTAAATGTAGGTGCTAATTGTGGATTACCAAGCAGCATGTTTATGAAGACCTACAAAGTTATGACTTTGTGGGTGGATTTTGCACCGCCACCGCCCGCTCTCTGTAACCCTCCTTTCCTGTTCTTCACCACAAACATAGTTATGCAGCATTTTCCAAGCTCCGACTGTGAACGAAAATCCCTGCAAAATCTGTTTTTGTGAATGGCAATTGTGGAATATACGGCTGCAGGTGCCTATTTTGTACATGCATTTTGCTCAAGCTTTCAAAATACAGATGCCAAATATATACAAAAATAATTGAGCACAAACATGAACTTGTGGGCATTTACTTTTTATGCATTAGAAACAGATAAGATAATAAATACCGTTCCACATCTATTGGTATTACCCATTTTGTGTATCTTTCTGAACAAAATGACTCCTGAAATGTTAGCCTTAAGGAACAGAGGAGAGAGAGCAGTCTTCGATGAGGTAAGAATGTAAGTTTCTAATGAAATATCAGTGTATTCAAGAATACCCCTACCTTCTTGATGTTGTATTATGTCGAATTGTAGAGTGTACTAATCACCCATGAGGGTACCCAGGCACTTTAGCATGTGTAGGCATGTGGTGCCCACAGAGTTATTGGAAGAGCCAGGTCTTCAGCTTCTTGCGGAACTCAAGAAATTAGGAGGAGGCTCTGATGTGTTGTGGGAGATCATTCCATACTTTTAGAGTGATATAGGAAAACGAGCGACCTCCTGATCTGCTTTTGTGGATGGAGGGGCACATACCTCAGGGTAGTTATCTGGTAGGCTAGTGAAAGTGAATGCGGTTGGTTGAGTATGCAGGTGTTGGGCAGAGGTTTGTATGTGTGCATGAGGTGCTTTAATTGGCTGCGTTTGTTCATGCATAACCAGTGGAGTCCCTGATGTGAGATGAGGTGTGGGTGCAGTGAGAGAGGTCGAGCATGAGGCTTGTGAAGGCCTTCTGACCTTTTGTATGGTCTGCAGTCTATGTAGGAGTTGCTTGTCAATTCTGCCATACAGTGCATGGCCACAGTCAAGTATGTTTGTGATGAGTGCTTGCTTGACAGTTCATTTGGTGTTTTGTTGTAGCCACTTGAAGATCTTTCTTACCATACACATGATGTGTAAGCAGGCAGCACTCACTGAGTTGACTTGTGCCGTCATGTTGAGTTGATTGTCCAGGATGATCCAGGTTTCTGGGGTGGTCAGTTGGTAATGGTGTTCCTAGTTCTGTTGGCCATCAGGTGTCATCACATGAGGAGGTCTTATTTCGGAAGTTCAGTACTTCCGTCTTGTCTGAGTTGAGCTTCATTGAGTTGGTTCTCATCCATTAAGCTACCACGGTCATGCTGTTGGTGAAGTTTTTTCTGGTGGTGATTGTCTTGTTCATCAGGGAGATGATGAGTTGGGTGTCACCAGCATGGGAGGTGATAGTGATGCTTTGGGATCAAATGATGTTAGCGAGTGGAGTCACGTACTTGTTGAACTGAGTCGGGCTGAGAGACGATCCCTTGGGGATAATATGAAGAGTGAGGGAATACTCAACATTTCTCTTCCAAAAGGAATCCTCTGGACTTTTGGATGGATCTGGATGCCTTTTATATGCCTGTGGTATGATGTAAAACCCAAATGAGAGAAATGGAAATGGGAGGGGAGAAGAGCCTGGAATTCGAAGGAACATTTTCAGCATCATGGATGTAGGGATGGAGACCTCAAAATCAGCCTGTTTTTTCACATTGGACTACTCCAAGTAATACTAAAGTGGACAAGATAGAAAAATGCAGAAAACGTCAAGAAAAAATGGGATAATGGAATGCTAAGTTAGTCAATGATACCAACATATAGTGTGAATTTATCCCACACCTAGTGCCTTGTTTCCCCCTTATCGCCTTGCTCGTTGTATTGTTGCCTATACAATGTAGTATATTTAGCAAATTCTTACTTACTATGTTGCTGTTTTATCATATACAACTATTAACAGTGTGTAAAATTTTATTTTGGTCACTTGTTCACAAGAATATAAGTAGGGTGATGAGCCAATATTATTTAGCATGAACCACTGAAAAGGACATACACATTTTTCTGAGCTACTTATGATTCACTGGCGTAAATAAAGACAGTTTCTTGTGATTGGCCTGACTCCTAAAAGAAGAGCAACTGTATAGGTATCTCTTCTCACTGTTTAAGGAAAATAAGCAAAATTGAGGGTTGTCAAGTGCAATAATCTGTGTCAACATGTGCAAAGATCCGTACTGATGCTCCACCTGTTTTTGCTTTTTTATAGTGTTGTGAGTTGTGCTGTATTGAGTTATTTTATGTTGCTTTATTATGTTGTGCTTTGCGTTGGGTTCAGTTGTGTTTTTGAGTTGTTCTCCAGTACTATTTTTATTACTGCTTTATGTTATTAGTTAGTTTGTTGTACTTTGTTATTGTGGTGTGTTTTGTTGATTTTGAGTTGCATTTTTCTTTTATGTTGTTTTATGGGACTATTTTTTTGCTTTGTTTTTAGTTTGAAGTTATGTAGGTATTGTGAGTTATGTGTTTTATTGTCTCATGTTTGTCTGTTTGGCCAGAAGAGCATTGTGCTGTCTGCAATGCACTGTTGGTGTTTTTGTATTGAATTATATTCTGTTGCCATTGTTCTGCGTTATGTTTCTTCTGTGTTGTTTTATTGGGTTGCTTTCTCATATTTTGCTGCTAAATTGTTTTGAGTAACTGTTCTGTTATGCAGCTTAATTTGCGAACTTCAACTAATGTGGCTACACTAAAAACACCCCATCCCATTGGACAAACAGTGAAAAGCAAACTTTTTATCACTGTCATACGTGATAAAATACCACTGCAGTAGCTCTACAACAGGCTTCTCCAATGAGTAGCTTGTGAGCTACTGGTAGTTCTTCATCTACCTGTAAGTAGCTCTCCTATGTGCAGCCCAGCATATTAAAATAGAAGATTTTGTTTGTTTAAATTGATATATGTATACCACCATTGAAAAGCATACATATGCTGATGTTTGGATAAAAATGGTTGAATTTGCAAAATATATTCAAAGCTGATGCTGAGATTTGAGTTATGAATTTTGAGGCACTGGGAGACTCTTTGGTCATATTATTGCCTTTGTGCCAAAGGCATTTCAACTGTGGTTTCATTTGTATTACTCATGTAGAGGCATTTCAAATTGACAAAGCTGTTTTGACATTAGGACTGGTAACCCTCCCTGACACACTGAGGTGATTACTGCTGGTAATCAAGCATCGGGATGGCCACTAATGTAACCTTGACTGATGCAATCAATAATGCAACACTAATAACGATAGCTTCGGATGATTTCCATTGAGCATAAGTAGCTCTCATTACAGAAAAAGGTGGAGACCCCTGCTCTACAACCTTCCAGTACACCAATCAGCCTAAATGTATGGCATAACAATGCTTTAAAACAGCTCTTGCCAAACCCAGTTCATGCAGTCTTGTTTTTGTGCATTCAGCAGCCTTACTGTGCATTCAAAGAGAGTTCTTTGAATGTTCTCTTCATTAAACCTGTGATCAGAAGCGGGCTAGCCTCAAGGGCAGTAAGGGCTTGCCCAATGGGCTGGACAGACAGGTTAGTGTGTCGGGTGTTTTTTTGGCTGTTTGTTGGCCTGTTTTATGGTCTTCCAGGCCTGTTTTTACTGTTGATTTCCCAAATATTAAAACAAACATTGCCTGCAACATGCTCAAATCCACACAGTCTTCCACACTTTGCAAAACACTTATAATTATACAAGTTTAAAACTGCCCCAGTCCGCAAACATGAGCAACTTTTTAGGTCAAAGCCTATCATACTGCGCAGCTGTCTGTTTTGCTAAAGACATCTTGCGGTCTTTTGGGAAGCTTCCCTGGAAATGCATTCCACCCCCTGCTTACCAATGGCTTTGTGGTTTGTAACTCACATTTGCTTGCTTTCTATTTACTGGCTTTATTTGTTGTAGGCTGTCCAACTCAGTTTGTCCCTCGCGTGGAGCATTACTTATTTACTCTATCCTCCTGAGTACTCCCTTTGTGTAAACATGCCTTTAAATCATGTTTGTATCTTGTCACATTTGCTGTGCATTCAAAGACAGAGGTCAAATGTCAGGTTCTGTCTTCCGAGGGAGCTTGGTGTTTACTTTTCTTTCTCTGACTTCAAAGTGAGAGGATTTATGTGACAATCTTGCTGTGAAAGGCTTTTTTTGTAGCAGACAACAAGGTTCAAATGTCTGTAATCAACTTTGCAGACATTTTAGAGCATATCGGAATTAGGAAAGCACAAATAAAGCAATTTTGTTTGTAACTCTGAATGTGGTGGAAACAAATATTTTAATACAATCAAAATAGATCAATACACTAGGTGATGGCATTTCCAGACATTATCGTTTGTGTGCTGTACAATTTTATCAATACAGCTGTATCTCTCTGCAAATGTAATGGTCATTTCAGTTGAAAGTGCATTGTCTGTATTAGCAATGTGCGACCACACCATGCATACTCCAATTTACGTCACTCCACTCTACTCTTCACCACTCCGTGCCACTGCACTCTACTGTGTACAACTCCACTCTATGCCACTTAACTCTGCATCACTGCACACTACTCTGTACAACTCCACTGTATGCCACTGCACTCTATGCCTCTCTACTCTACTGTGCTCCACTCTACTTACGCTAATGCACTCTATGCCACTCTGCACCACTGTAATCTTCACCACTGGTGTTTGCACCACTGCAGTCTAGGCCACTCCACTCTACTCTTCAACACTCCACTGTATGCAGCTCTACTCAATGCCACTCCACACCACACTACTCTTCAACACTTTGCTCTATGCCATTGAACTCTATGACAGTGCACTCTACGCCAATGCACTCTTTGTCAATGCACTCTACTCTGTAGCACACCACTCTACACCACTGCTCTTTATGGCAGTCCACTCTACACCACTGTGATGTACTCTGCACCACTGCACTCTATGCCACTCTACTTTATGCCATTGCACTCTACCCTGCACCACTCCACCCTACCCTACACCACTCAACTCTACTCCACTTCACTCTACTCTGAAATGATCCACTGTATGTCTCTGTACGCTACACCACTCTACTCCACTCTGCAACACTCCACTCTATGCCACTGCAATCTTTGCTACTCTAAACCACTGCACTCTGTCAGTTCAGTCTACAGTAAGCTACTCTGCACCACTGCATTCTATGCCACCATAATTTACTCTGCAACACTCTACTCTATGCCACTGCACTTTACACCACTCTACTGTACACTATTGCACTGCAGTGTATACCACTCTATTCTATCCTGCACTCCTGTACTCTGTGCCACTCTACACTCTGCCACTATGTCACTGCAGTCTACTGAGCACAACTCTACTTCACTCTATGCCAATGCACTCGACACCACTACACTTTCTTGCTGGTTAACTGTGCCCTTTCTTCAACACGTTATTCTTTAGCAAGAATCTACTCTTAATATTTGAGCAGGTTTCGCCCCAAAATGCTCATGGAAATCTACGCAGATAGTCTGCAGTCTTCGAGTTAGACAGTCTTCATGAATTAGTATGCAGGAATTGTTCATTACTTTTTTTCTGTTTTATCTCTATGGAAACTGCCTTTGCCTATGCCACTAATACATTTTGGGGTTCTTCTCTTCCCTTTCTGGTGCCTAAACACACTCAAACATTTTGAAGTATACGCATGCTGAGAATAGAACTGAACATGCAAATAGGAATATTGCATGCAGATGTGCTGCCTTCCTTCCCAAAAGCCCCTTTCCCTGTACTTAACGCTAGAATTAGTACTAATCAAAACTCACCATACTTTCAGATTTCCCATCATACTACATTAAATCTGGGGGCATAAAGGTCTGCAAATCCTGATTCTGTGATGCACGATCTTCATGCCTACATATGGAGTTTTTTGCTCGCCTAGTTATTGCACTTAAGGACACAAAAATGTTTGAGAATCAGTTCAAAAATATCACAACTGGGATTAATCCAATTTAGTTCAGTAACTTTTGGTAGTTCTCCAGGTTTAAAAAGAGCAGTTTGCGACGCACTGTGCCTAACACACTCAAAACTTTGGGGTGCCAAATCTAAAATATTTGTAGACTCTTATTTGTCTTTCTTTTCCGAAATGGTAGATACAGTGAAAGGTATTGACTTGGCATGCCTCACCAAGATTCTGGAACTTCTCAATAAAGTAGTAAGAAGTTTGGCCTGAGCATGGCTAAATTACTGCTTGGATCAGATGTGGTTCTCTGTTTAAAACTATGTAGTGACATTAAACTCTTTCCCGGAAGGAGCCCAAACAGCGTAGATTACAATAATCCACGTGGGAAGGCAATTAGCCCTAAAAGACTGAGTCACTCATGATTTATTGCAGAGCTCAATATCTGTAAGTGTTCCTAACTGGGTGGGAGAGCAGAGGTTGGGAACAATTCCAACGGATCATGCGCTGGCCTACTCAGTCACTATTCCTTCCTTTTATTCAATAGCAGGAGGCCACCTGGCGCGATACACTGAATGATCTTTGCACTGCTGGCGTGAACTCTTACATATTACACAGTACATCAGAAACATACTTTACCACAAAGGCACCATACTGTCTCATGAGGACATCTGCTGAACAAGATGTTCTTTCCAGGGTCTTGATTGAAAATGTATTAGGAAAGAAGATATCAAGACCTTCAGAACAAACTGTGCCCCAGGAAGGAGACTTTTTAATGTGAAACTGTGGGAGGTAGTTTTGATACTTAATAGTTGTACTTAGAATAAAGTAATGTTGACTGTAAGTCTCAAAATAGAGGTACAATAATGTATAGCTACATTTTCATAAATTCTCGACAGTTGTACTTTGCTATACATGATTTACAAAAAGTGGACTATTTGAAATAACGGCCTAATTAACAAAGTTTATTTTGTAGGCAGTTGTGCAATAGTTTAAGCTTAGATTTGACTTAATCATCGCTCCGATTCACAAAGCTTTCTATCCCTGGGTAAGCTTATTGAATTCAGGCAATCCCAACTAAGTCGCAGTTTAAGACTGAATTAGGGTACAACCATGCTCCATGCCTCAGGCTTGGAAATTCAGTACCAATTCACGCATAAGACAGGAGTAATACACAACTGTACACGGAAAAAGCATTGGGCATTGGACTCTGATTATGCAAGTTTGTGTTTCTGGCAAAAACATTGGAGTAAGCTCATCCACCTGGCACAGTAGGTAAGGCGAGACATAATACATGTAAGATGCTTGAGAGTGTAACAGAAGGAGCATAGTGCGTAGCAAAAGCAAACTGCGAGATACAAGAGAGGCAAGAGAACCAGACCGAAAAAGGCTGAGCTTTGAGATTTTGTTGTTACAATGTAGAGTGGGGAATTGAATTATACAACGCAGTTCTGAGAACTGTGGCCCCTATACCACACCTTTGAAGGTGCAGTTATATGCAACGTAGGCTTCAGCTTGTGAGTGAAGAAAAGACTCAATTTGTAGAAAGGTACGTTTGAACTTACAATAGCAAACCTATGTTAGCCCTTTTGCCTTGCACACAAACTGGCCTGAAGTGATGAACTAAAGAAATGATGCACTAAAAAAGTGCTTAATTTGAGCCAGTGGTTTCCGGTACCAGGCACCAGCACCTGTTTGTTGGCACCTGCACTTATGACAGTCTGCCACAAGGTAACGTTGTCTGCCTAACTTTGAAAAGAGCACAACAGCTGTGCCCAAGACCTTGTTTTGGCTTTTAGTGCCTGGAATAGTCTGAAATGTCACACTTGTAGGAGTGTCATTGTTAGTAGTTGTGTTGGTACTGTCATTGGCAGTGCTGCCGGGGCAGTGTGTGGTGTAAGCTGCATGGCCTCCTTACAAGGGCCCTGGTACTTTTTTTTCTCCAAATTAAGTACTGACTAAAACATCTTTAAAATGCTAACAATTCCACCCACTCATGGCTGACATCTGCCACTGAAACCCCAGCTCACTTCTCCGCTGTGGAATCATCATCCATTGGTAAGATTAACAGGTCTGGATCTCTTTAGACCTACCTGGTGTTTTTCTAGCCGATCCAACGGTTGCCTGGCTCTCTTACCTGCTCCAGAGGCACGACAGCCAAACTCACAAATCTGTTGCCTGTTGCAAATATTTTTGCCACCCATTGGCTGACAAGGTTCCCAGTATTCAAACAACATCCAATGTTGTTATTTCTGCCCTCTTGTAAAAGTTCACCCTATTTTTATAGCGCTGATCAAGCATCCAAATGCAACCAAAGCTTTCAGCTGCAATGTTTTCTAGACAAAAGAGCCAGAATTACATTAGTTAGTGATCACATGTTTTTTTTTTAGTTGGACCTAAAATACATTAGCCTACAACAACTTCTTGTAAAATTATGTACTATTTCCTTTTCCTACATACTACAGCTGCATCCTATTTCTCCTAAATAACTCACGTACATAAACTGCTACAACTACTACTAATAATAAAATAACATTTTTGTTGTTGACATTATTGCTAGTAAAATAACTTCTGTCTTTCTGGAATTCAGATGTGTGAGGAAAAGGTTGTAAATACTGCAAATGTTATGATTAAATAATAAATGTAATATTTACATGTTTGGAAAAGCCCTTATTTGAGACCGTTTTACATCCCTCGTCAATGTCTGTCATTTTCCTTGTCTGACACATGTATACATGGGGCCTCATTTACAACGTTTTGGTGCAGAGCAAAATAAAGGGCTGGAATGCATTGTATCTACAGAAAGACAATCACAAGAGGTGTTTTTCTGTTTCCATGTGTGCTTCAAAATGCAGGAGATATTGTTACGCTTGAACGAAAGCAGTCAGGCCTAACTTAGAGGTAATATGTAAAATATTTATGCAGCTCTTCAAACAGTAAAAAAGTGAAAACACAACAAGAAAAATCCCACACCTATTTAGAAAAATAGAGTAACATTTAATAAACTAAATTTGACACCAAAACGACAACAATCCATTCAGTAAAACTGGGGAGATGCAATTTTAAAGATTTCAGGTAATTAAGGTGCCTAAAAACACCAAGCGTCACTGGCGGTTATATGGTCGTGGGAGACAGGCTGACCACGATGAAGTGCAGGCCAGATACAGGGACCAGCTTAGTCCAGCTGAAAGAATTACCTTCAGAGTCTTCCACTAAGAGTTCCGTTTGAGGTGGAGGGGGCAGCGAGAAATACAGTGAGCATCACAGATGGTTGTCAGTGTAATGTGAAGAGCAGGCAGGGCGTTCTGAACAGTCTTCACTGTAGCATGAAGATCCTGCTGGGCATTGTGGATGGTCGTTGCTGGAGCTTCACGCAGGTGGTCACTAATGGCTCTTGATGCTGTAGCATGAAGCGCAGATCTTGCTTTGCTACGCGTCAATGGTGGTCACTGTGGTGCAAGCAGTCAGGTTCACCGGAGCATCGCATTGGTAAGCGGTATGGGCAACAAGGTCTTGGCTCAAACAGGGTCGTTTGTGGTTATGAACGTCCGAAGTTCCCATTTTCTTGAGGGGAGAGCTCAACTAATGCCACACCAAGGTCCAGGACCAGAGGGACACCTCTTGGGGATCAGGAACTCACTCTAGCGGAGCTCAGCAGTGCCTGGCAAATTCAGTTGCAGGTCCATAAAGTAGGTCAGCTGGGCAAATGCAGGAAGGCCTCTGGAGCTTGGTATGTCCCTGTAGCTCAGAACAGGAGGTCAGTCAGTTGGCCCTTGTAGTCACTTCTGCCTGGGATAAAGGGTGCAGGTCCAGTGTTCCTTCTCAGCAAGCAGGGCAGAAGGCAGTTGGGCAGCAGAAAAGCAAGGCAGTAGTTTAGCAGTCATTCTGGCATCACAGCAGTAGATCAGTCCCTTTTCTGTAGTATCTGAAGGTCCAGAGAGTACTTAAGAGTGGGTCTGAGATCCTAAACTTATACCTGGTGCCTTCTTTGAAGTAAGAGATGTTTCTAGAGAATTCTATTTGAAGTACTTAAAGCTTTCTGCTTCTCTTGCCCTGGCTCCAAGCTGGCTGCATGAACAATGCAGTGGCGACAAGTTTTTTTTGTGAATGCAGGGCATAGCCTATTCAGTTGCAAGTGGGGCTGTGCCCAGCTCTGCCTCCCCCATCCTGCCAATTGATTGACTACCCAGGCACACCTAATCCCTCTTTGTGTGGCTGCCTGGAAGGAATGAACAAAGGCCAGCTGACAATTACACCCAGCCATGTGACCCAAGAGTAGGCTGCTGGCACCAAACAGTGCAGGAAAATGGCAACTTTCTAAAAGCGGCATTTTCAAAACTGTAAATTAAAATCCGACTTTACCTTTAAAGAGGATTTTTAATCACAATTCATCAGACACCAAGCATGACAAGTTCACATGTTTCCAATCCAAAACTAGAACTTATTAAATGTAATATGGTGACCCAATTTTATCCTATTGGAAAGGTAGGACTCACAGTATTGAAAAACAAATTTAGGATAATTTCTCTAGCAAGACATGTAAAACTTTAAAGTATATGTTCAACATTTTAAATACACATTTTAAATACACTGCACCTTGCCCTGTGGATTGTCCAAGACCTACCCTAGCAGCGACCGAAATGTAATAAAAGGAAATATTTAGGCTTGGCAAAATGTTTACTTTGCCAGGTTAAAATGGCAGTCTAAAACTGCACACACATGATGAAATGGCAGACTTGAGGCATGCTTAAAAAGCTACTTAAGTGGATGTTACAAGTAGTGCTGCAGGTCCACTAATAGCATTTAATTTACAGTTACCAGGTACATGTGGTACCGCTCTACCATGGACTTACAAGTAAATTAAATGTGTCACTTGGGTGTAAGCCATTTCACTATGTTTAAAGGAAAAATCACGAGCCCTTTAGACTGGTTAGCAGTGGTAAGGTGCACAAAAGCCAACAAAATCGTGTTCAGAAAACAAGAAGATGAGGGCAAAAAATTTGAGGATGACCCTGCAGAAAGGGCCAAGTCCCAAAAATAAGTATTTAAGAAAGCAATGGGCTTAGAAAAATGGCGTAGTGTGTCTTCAGTCCATTTGATTGATTCAAGAGAAAGTGCAAATCATTGAATGGATGTGTGCTCTATTTCAACAGACCAGACACTAAATTTTGGGGCCTGAGTAAGGGAGTGCAATGCCTATCTCTGGGGTTAAAATTGTCACATAATTTAGTAGTGCTAATTGGATTCTTGTACCAGGATTCCACACCTCTGCATCCATATATTGTGGAAACTAAGTAAATATTAGTGACAGAATAAACTCTTGAGCACTTGATAAAGGTAGATTGGAGCAACAGGTAGTGCTATGGAACAACACAGTTTCTGTTTCAATCATGTAGATAAACAAAATTGGCGAGTCACAAGTGTAACTTGCCTTGACCTTATTTGTTTATCTGTCCATGGGTGAGTGATGCTGTTCACGGTTATGATGCTGTTACATTTCCCCCCGTCGAATGAGAGCATGGTTTCTCTACTGTTTGTTTTCTTAATCTCTGATGGTCTTGTCTTGGTGCATAATTTTTCTTTAGGTTTTTACCTTTTGATATGAAAATATAGGTTTGTTTTTGAGGTGATTTTCAAAATCAACTTCCTGCTGTAGAAAGAGCCTGTGTTTGATAATTATGTTTTTCATTTGAGTACTTTGATGTGAATACTGTTAGAAGGAAATCTGTTAATAAAATTAGACAGATCAATTTGGCACAGTAATATAGGTTTAATCGATTTTCAACTGGGAACAACAGGGAGTCTCAACAAAGAGGCCATGACTGAAGTTCCTAGTTCACAAGCAGTGGTATTTATACTGTAAAATCCACAAAAAACTATGCTGACAAGTTCAGCATTGACGTAAGCAAGAGCAAGCAGTACAGATAAGAAAATAGGGGAGAGGTACCTCTTGACAAGAGCACATGCACTATTATTGGTCGCCTCATGGGTGGGTAAGTAACATTGACGTCATTCAGCATCTCTATCTTTCTGCACGACAAGGGATTATATGTTACATGATGCTCATGGTAGCCCTGCCTTGTGCAAATGCTTATTTGACCCTTACACAGTTCCCCTCACCAAGATATGAATGACTTGTGGTTTTTAGGTCCCTTGCGCTAAGGCAGGATACACCCTTTTGTTCCACCCTGTTCGTGCTAAGTGAAGATTTTGAAAGTGACAATTGATGATGCTTTAAAGAAAAACTCTGATTCTAATGTGGCTTGGGCCTCTTGTGTGTTTCCGCACAGCTAACTTAACAATGCAGCATGTGTATAAGTTTCCTAAATAATAAGTCTTTGTTTGTCCTAAATATGACCTGCCTTTTCTATTGAACCCACAGACTGTCTTTCTTTTTTTAGCATGTCATGTATAAAGCCTTTCACTACTTACATTGGTTTACAACTATCCCTAGCCTAAAATGTTTGTATTGGGGTTTGGGAACTTTTGTTTGTATGCATGTGATGTATTTGATGTGTTCCTATTCTTCCTACATCATTACCCCCTCTAGTTGATTATTCAACTACTTTTCCTACCTTCCCATCTACTAATGAAACTAGGGGAATCACCACATGCCCACTACTCTGTCCCTCCCAATTTAGCTGTCATCCTTTTGCAACATGCTATTATTACCTGAAAAATAAGACGCATCAAGAGCAACAACACGATCAAAGGCAACAATGCCTTGAACAACCCTGACATCCAGGACGGCACCCATTCAAACCAGCCCTCGAACCACCCATTAGGGGCACCTCCCTCATCGATCATTTTCTTTTGTAGATCATGCAATGTCTGAATGGCCTGAGTTAATGTCCCCTTGTCCGCATCATTGGCCAGCACATAAGTACAACAGGCCGATCCAATCTTCTTACACACTCCTCCTTCCATGGCCGTCATTAAATCAAGTACATATCTGTGTTGCATTGCCATCAGCCTAAGGGCTCGGAGTTCTTCCTTGATAGCATTGAACCCATCTTCGGTTGCATTTATGGTCTTCATCAATTCAAAGCGTATGATCTGCAGCCAACGTGCAGTTGCCTTTGCCTGAATAAATGGTAGGATGCTACCAAAAAAGATTTGGGCATCATTAAATAGTCTATGTTCCTGTGGAACGTCTTTCCACACTGCAGTACCAAAAAACTCAGCAGCTCATTTTGTCCGGTAATGGTGAAGCAAGGTTGTTGGATGGCTCATGGGATGGTCATGTAACTGAGAGTTGTCCACACCTGGTATCACCCGGGAGGGGCTGTGCAAAGTCACTAGGGAGCAGAGGCCATTCCAGTTCGGGATAGTTGTATGTGGAGCCGGGCCCCACACATCCAGTAGTGATCCATCAGGCTGGAGGTGCCGCCCTGCATATCAGCGTTGTAGGTGGTGATGTTGCAGTTGAAGTTACTCCCCACCTTCATTGTCCCATTCCCTCTGAAACAAAGAGAATACTGTGTTAATTTCATTGCTATTCTAGGGTGTATGGTAGTTCCTGCACATGTATATCTCTGTATGTTCGCATCCCATATTTCCTGACATTGGCCTATTATCTTATTAAAACTTAGTGGACCTTGTATCTCAGTGGCATTCCATAGTGATATTGCTCTACATATGACTTTGGCCTTGGCATGCCATTTATCATGGGCAAATACTGATCCTGGATACTAAGAACTGGCCTGCCTGTGCAATCAGGGGGCAGGGGTTTAGCTAAATAGTTACTACATTCAGATGATGGGTAAGACCTTCCAAAAATACCTTGATGTAATACCCCTTTTTCCCAATCTGGGTGAGACCTTTTTTCCCCTGCCTTTTTCATTTTTGATATCTCTTCCATTATCTCTTGTTTTCCTGCCAGGACTTGTAGGACTTCTGGGGTGGTGTCAAATCTAGTTGTGTTAACTAGTGCAGTAACAGGACTAACATGAGTTGGTTGTAGGTGTGCTCTCATTCTGCATAAAAATAGGTGAAGGAGACGATGTGTAATGTTTGGGGATATCTCTTTTGGGAGATGCAATCTATCTACTCCTACAGCATGGGGGATGAGAGAGCATACATAACAACTGGTGTTGGATGTGGATGTGCCTATACTATGCATGTGCTGGTACCACATATTATCAAACAAAGCAGTATGGAGAGGGTGATGGTCAATATCATTATCAACAGTTCTACGCATGTGTGTAATAATTAATATAGGATCAAAAAAATTAAAATATCCAAGGGCTAAAAACATCAATATCATTGCACCGAGGAGGAAAAACAAACATAAAATACGTAACTGGAAAGAAGAATTCTCTAATATTGGAGCTTTAGAGGGAGGCTTTACTCCGGTTGCTTCTCCTGTTCTCCCCTCTCTTTTTCCTGCTCGGTGTCCAAAGGGATGGATGGCATGGTCGGGCCAGGCGGATGTCCTGGAGGTGGTACCATGGTTTGTGGCCGTGGACTTTCACTGCTGTAGTCGTGCTGTCTGTTACTGGGAACGGTCAATTGAATTTGCAATCCTTCCACTTTCTGACAAAATTGCGAATATATACTAAAGTTCCCAAAGGTAATGGTGTTTGTTGATCCTTTACAGGAGATGCGTGGGCGCGCTCATTGGCTGCATGTTTAACCTGTTTAGAGAAGAACTTTAAAACTTTGGTTAGCTCAGACATGTATTCATTCATTTCAGTTTGTACAACTTCAGGTGCGCTCTCAGTCTCCAACTTATGTCTAGTTGATGGCACAAATGTGCTCATTGTTCTACCTGTTACTATTTGATGAGGAGTCAAATGGTGATCTGATCCTGGGGTATTTCTCAAAACAAAGAGTGCTAAAGGGGGGAGTATAGCCATTTATTTTTCAATGTCACACATAGTTTACTTATTTTGTTCTTGAGGAGGCCACTAAGGCACTCCACAATTCCATTGCTTTGCGGATGATAAGCTGAGTACAGTTTATGTGTTATTCCTAACAAGGTGGTGAGGTGAGAAAAGATATTATTGACAAATTGGGTGCCATTGTCGGATCTGATCCCCTCAGGGACACCCCACCGCAGTATTACCTCATGGATCAAAGAATTACCAGCAGAGTTGGCATCACAGTGAACACAAGGTCCTGCTTCAATCCACCTTGAGAATGGGCAGACTACAACTATAAGATAGCGATAATGATTGCATCTGTCAATCATATCAATGTAATCAATGTGCAGTTCCTTAAAGGGACCTTGTGGATGAGGTATTGTGGAAGCTATTACCTTAGAGGTGGGACTTGGTGAATACTGCTGGCACACTGTGCAGGTGTGTATTTACATTGTAATCATCTCATGTAAGTTAGGGACAAACCAATCCTGACGTATTTGGAGGGACATATTGTCTCTAGCAGTAGGTGAAGAAAGATGTAGCTGGTTTAGAGCTATCAGTAGCAATGCTTGGGGCATGACAGGCTTCCCTGTTGGCATTTATCTGTATATTAAATCTGTTCCTGTCTGTGTGCATCCTCTGGCTTCCCACAACTGTTTCTAATGCTCTGGGGCATTTTCCTGTATCTCTCTTATATGCAGATGAGCTGTCTCTGTGTAATGTCTGGATGTATTCAAAGGGTCTGAAGGTGTCAATGTTTCATTAGCTAACAAAACTGTGGTATGTGTGTCACTAAGAGGGCGTGTTGCTGCATCTTTGGCTGCCCAATCAGCCAGAGCATTTCCACGGGACATAAACTCCTTACCATTAGTGTGGGCTGCTCATTTCACTACTGCAACCTCATGTGGCAGTGTAAAAGCTTGTATCAAGTCCTCTAAAAGGGGGCGGTGCATGACAGGGCTTCGATCAGACTTGAGAAATCCCAGTCTGTTCCACCGCATAATGCTGGAATGCACTGTCGTAGTGACAAAGACTGAATCAGAGTATACTGTTATTGTTTCTCCTTCCCCTTGTTTGAGGGCTGCCACTAAAGCTACGAATTCAGCAGCCTGGGCTGAATATTGAGATGGCAAAGTTATCTGTTTGGTTATCTGCAGTGTGTCTGAAGAGTTGTGCTGCATCGCTCTGACCACTGCAGCACTTGTATGTCTTACCCCTGTGTCCTGATCTATTGTGGAAGACCCATCCACAAAATATACAACACTACCTGGAATGGGGTCTTCTGTTGCTTGGCAACACTCATCTGGAGTACATGTGGCACAATCATGGGCATCATCGTCAGTGCAAAGAAGGTAGCAGGATTGACCATGTGACATTTAACCACCTTTAAGGATGATAATGATAATATTATCTCATAGACTGATACTCTCTGTATTGTTAGTGTTGTTTTAGCTTTCTGAATTATTGCAAACACAGCATGTACAGCATACAGTGTCAGAGGTGCATCCATGACAATGGGGGCACTTTTCTCTACCGCAAAGGCTGCTGTGGCTAGTGCTTGTTAACAGGGGTAATGGCTTTTCATGACAGAATCAAGTAGGCCACTAAAATATGCAATTGGTTTGTGGCCTAAAGGATACTTTTGGGTGAGGACAGCCGTCATCACCTGGCCATTACAGTGGCAAAAAGAAAAAAATATTTGTTGTAGTCTGGTGTTCCTAACACTGGTGCATTTGTTATCTCTGTTTTTAGCTTACTGAAGGTTTGTTCCATCTCCGTAGTCCATGTTATCCTGTCTTTCTGTGTTTTTGCCTGTTTGATAGATGCAAGCAATGGGGATATTAAAGTATTGTAGTCAAAAACCCATTGTCTGACATAATTACATAAGCCTAGGAACTTCTGCATTCCTTTCACAGTCTCAGGCTCTGTCATCTGCTGAATGGATTCTGCTCTCCCGGGCATAATTCGGCGGCCTGATGCTGACAGTAGTTGCCCCAAGTATCGAACTTCTTCCTGGCAGTGTTGTAATTTGTCCCTGTCCACCTTGTAACCCCTTTGAGAAAGGGTGCACAACAAGGACACAGTGCCCTTTCTACACTGCTCCTCTGCTGGACTACAGATCAGTAGGTCATCAACAGACTGCAGCACTGTGCTGTCACATTGAAAATTGGTGAGGTCATTCTTGACCATCCTGTTAAAAACACTAGGGGACTCATAGTACCCTTGAGGTAATCGGGAATGAAGGTACTGTGAACCGCGATAGGAAAATGCAGTCAAATAGTGACTATGACTGAAAAGTATTTAGCATCTTTGGGTATGTTGGTTAAGAGGATGGAAGGGTCAGGTACCACAGGGAATTCTGGTATCACTATTTCATTAAGGGGGCACAGGTCTTGCATCACAAATTTCCCTTGGCCTTCCTTATAGCGTAAATTGAGGTGTTGCAGGGGGATACAACTGGGTATATAAATCCCTGCTCCACCAATGCCTGTATAACAGGTGCAATGCCCTCCTCTGCTTCTTTGGATAGAGGGTATTGTCTCACTCTTGGCAGTATTGCTCCTTCCTTCAAAATTATTCTGAATGGTACTGCTGTGCGGACGAGGCCTACATCATAAAGGCATTTTGTCCACAAGTTGGAGGGTACCTGAGCAAGGTCATTATCTTTGATAGTACTGGAGACATTTATTGGTATCACAGGCTTTGTCTCCAGTGTGGTGCATGGAGGTACACTGTTTTGAAAAACAACCTCTGTCTTTCTAAGGTCATCAGCAAACAAATGGTCATCTGATATGTCGCTCACCTGCATGTTGGGATCATAAAAGATGACACAAGTCCATATCGCACCAGTGTGGTCACTTGCCATCAGTGTCCCATAGGTGGGGGACACTTCTAGAGCCTCTATTTCCAGAATGAGTCTTTGTCTAATATTTCAAAATAGGGGCCCTGCCGACTAAAGAGAAAGCTCTTGGGTAATTCAACTAGCTTCCCTGCCAGTTCCGGTGTTTCTGCTATGAAGGTGTACACTGCTCTAGTAAAGGCTAAAATGTCTACAGGTCTGGCTCTAACTTGGTTACTATCTGGGGAGTGTGTAACCATTGTCATGATGCGTGTACTAGATACTCCAGATGTTGAACAGATCATAGTCCCATCCTCTTCAAAGTGAATAGTCATGTTTAATTTTGCCATGAGATCAAGTCCTAGCAGATTAGCTGGTACACTTGGGGGGAATAAGAAACATCCATCAACATACCTCCCCCCTATTTCCATCTCCACAGGTTTAGTGAATAGAAACCTCATTACAGCCCCGGAGAACCCCTGTGTGACCATTGATAAATTTGACAATGGCAGTCCCCTCTCATGGATTCAGGACCTAGTGGCCCCAGTGTCAATTAGAAAGGTGTACTCATTGTCATTTATGGTTACCATCACAGTGGGTTCCTCGTCTGGCCTGTGGGTTACCGATAAGACTAGACACATGAGACTTCTCCTTGGGCACCTTCATTGGGCATATCCTCCCATGCAGTTTTGCTGGAATGGGTTTCCTCCCCTGACAGTTACCCCTCCTTGCAAGTTCTGGTGCTGCAAGGTGGGCTGCACTGTAGGCTGTGGCCCATACTATATTTGGGGCACTGATTGCTGTAACTGCTGAGGCTGTATCTGTAGTTGAGGCTGAAGTTGTATTTGGAGCTGTGGGAGATATATCACTTAGGGACTCGTGGCAGGTTGTGCTACAATGCCACCAGGCGGTGCTATTTGTTGGCCATAATTTGCCCTTGTCTGGTTGCTAAGTTCATCTTCCTTTTTAAACCTACAATCTCTAATGAAATGTCCTGTCATCTTGCAATAGTGGCATGTCTGTCCACTCTGGAATGTGTTTACTCTATTTCCCCCAAACCTTTCTCGCCCTCCTCTTCCTTTATTCCTGTTATTGCTTCTCTAGGCATACTGGTAGGGTTGCGTTGGGGAGCCTGAAGGGGGCACTCCCAGGGACACTGCAGCTAACTGAGTGGTGGCAGTTCCTTCCTCTGTTTTCTTAGCCAGTTTCTGCTGGACCAATTTAGCTGCTGCTTTCTCTATTTTATCTTTCTCGCTCTTTTCCTTTTCTTGTCTCTTCTTACAAAAATGTATAATGTTTGCTTGTATCTCTAGCCATGGTTTGACCTCTAAGGCCACTATATTATCTAATTTATCCTGCACTTCAGCTGGCAGACCCTTTTTCACTATATTGTAAAATAGTTTTGCATTCTGTCCAGTTACATCCCAACTTTCCCCCACTTCCTGTGTCCATTTTCCCTTCTTTCTGCCAAGGAATTGGGCTGGGTCCTCATTTGGCTGCATTGTTTGTGCCATAAGGGACCCAATGTCTGGCCTGTTTGAATACACTTTCCTCAGTTGTTTCCAAACAATTCCCCTTACTCTATTAAAGGGTGCCCCATCACATTTTTGGGTTGGTCAATGTCACATCCTTTACTCCTGCCTTTGTGAACAGTAGGTCTGTCTCTTCTCCTATAAGGTAACTTAGTAAACTCTTAATGTCCCCTATTGTAAAAGTAATCCCTGCAGTATGTTTTTTTCCAGAGCTGCTATCCATTTCCCAGCACCCTCAGCAAGTTGTGGCAACTGTTTTTTAAAGATTTTCTTTGTCCACCTGGGGCCATGGTATATACTGAGGCGCCCCGGGCCCTTGAATATCAAGGGCAGTTGTGACAGGACTGTGGTCCTATTGCCAGTAGGGTGGCAAGAGTCATACTTACAAGTATATTTCTGCCACACGCTTAGACTTTTCTGCATATAGGGATAATCCCAGTAAGGATCCCCTGTGCCCTGACAAATGCACATTTCTGCATTAGCCATGTCTCGGGGTTCAAAGGAACCCTCTCGTGGCCATGGTGTCATCTGTGATGCCAATCCTTCTCTCCAACCTGCTAGGTTGTCAGTAAAAGGGACAACATTATGCCAACTATTTTCATACTGAGCTACTATTTCATTGGCCGTCAAATTATTGCCAGGGCATACAGGGAATGCATGTGCCCTGTCTTTCCTCACTGTAATTTTTCCTGCCATATCAAATGTTCCCTTTCTCTCATATGGGCGTTCATCAAATACTAATCTCTGTAATTCTCTTGGCTTCTTTTGTAAAGTCTGTCCTGTCTTATTGTTTTCTTCTCCCTCACAGGCATATTGTGACTGTTCCCTGTTATGGTCCTCAAGAAGGGAAATTCTTTTAACATGTTCAGTGATGTCATCTAATGCTCCCTCTGATCCTTTGTAGGATTTTTATAAATCCCGATCTTCTTCACCTAAGTTGCTATGTGTGGAGACTGTGTCCTCTAATCCTTCGTGTTCAATCATTTGTGGCCCAGTGAGGGCCCTTGACCGCCTCAAGGGCCCTTCCTCCTTTTCCCAAATCGCTCTTTGGTCTACCCGTCCATTTTCCTGCACTGTGACCACCTTGCCTACACTATTCCCCTCTGCTCCTGGGTGCATGAACCCCCAGCACTCTGTGGGAGGACTTTCTGGTGTGTAAGCTAACCTTCTTGTCTCATTTTTAATGTTGGTACTTCGTTTTTGCAAAACACCTTTCTTTTTTCTAGCCCCATCCATTCTCTGTGCCTCTCTTGACCCCTCATTAGGTATACATTCATTTTTCCTAGTGGGGGACATCTCGTCCTCTAAATGAAGTGTAAATGTAGCAACTACTGTCCCTATGTATTTAGTACTGTCCCCACCTAACATTTCCCGTGGTGTACTGGCCATTTGAGGAAATGGAGATGGGTGGACATATTCTCTATGTTCAGAAAAATATTCTAATGGTAGGCTATACTCGGGGTCTGTATATCCCACTAAAGGGGGATGTGAAGAGGTGGGTAGTGAGTGTGGAGTACCAGGTTGCATTGTATACATGCCCTGTACCTTTGCACTGCCTAACCTTAATTGCACATCTGGATGGGGGGTGGAGGAGCCGAAGGGAGGGTCTAAGGCTTTGTATTTGACTCATTCATATTTGTTTCTCAGAAGACCCTCCATAGGTCTAGTGTGATCTTCCTTTTCTCTAGTTTATTTCCCTTGAATTTACTCTGTAGGAAGGTGGCCATGTGTTCTATTGTCATATTATCAAATGTGCCCTCTTTGGGCCACGAATGTGCAAGTTTTAATGTTGCTTTGTGCCATTCCTTACTGTATTTTTCTATCCTGTCCTTGTCTCCTGAGAACACCTTAACTATGTGTTCTAAAGGAGACCCCATGTCTGTTTAGTGAACTTAATCCTTTGTACTATATGGTTTACACTCTAAATGGACTTCTATTTACTTCCTGGGGTATTCCCAGACTTCACATAAACTGTTACTAGGCTGTGAAGGTAAACATCAGGTATATATATCCCTAATCTCTGAAAGACTCTGTTCATTTATATTTATATTAGGTAGGTGCATTTATGTGTGGTCTAAGTGGTTTGTTTGCCTGACACAACAAACAATAATGTCATTGTGATATAAATACATGTTTAGAAGTTACTCACATCCTAAATTCCACACTGGGGGGTCCCTAATAAATGCATCCATAGGAGGTCTAATGCTAAATATGAGTCTGTTATCATTGCAGGGAATTCACATGACTGTTGCCCATGGTTCCAATGAAAAATTGCAGTGACTTCAATATATTCACTTTCTGGCCACAAGGTGGCACCAGTGTCACACATGAAAAATTAAACGCAAAACTTTAGACGCCTTCAAAGGGGTGCCTCACTCTTGGAAAGACAACTGCAACAGGTTTTGTAGATTTCAAAACAAGCTCTTATTTTATCTTCTAATTATGCGAAGGTCCTGTTCACATCTATCTGAAAGATAGTTAAATATATTTGTATGTATAGTAGCTGATAATTCTTCTTCTATTTGTATACCCTCAAGATATGTGTAAATGTCCCAGTCTATACTGTTTGATAATTCATCTTGCCTCCAATCTTGAGGCTCTATAGTTTCATAATGGGGATAATAGTTAGTAGTGTCAGTATTTGTTATGGGGTTCATGAGGCTACTACACTACATTTAACTTGGAGGACAATGTCCTTATATTAGTTCTTTGAATAATTATTTATAATTGTCTAACGGGCATTTCTCTTATGTCAATGTAGATTGTTTTAAGGCCTAGAGGTGATATACTATAAATACCTAGGCGTTCATAAACTTCTGACTTAAAAACATGATTCTATGGTATTGACATTACTGGTCTACTAAGGTCAGTTCTGTTGAAGAGGGCGACAGCCTGACCGTTATAAAAATTAATAATTAATTCAGGGTTGTGGAATTAATTAGTTTACTTTTTGGGACATTTGCTCAATCCATCAGTTACTTTACTTTTGAGTATATTGTTATAACTTAACCTTCATAAGAATAGGAGGTCTGATACTTATTCCCAAATTATACACTAGATAACATAAACTTATATATTGACATTATTATATGGCCACATTTCTATCTATACATGCATATACATACACATTAATTCTTAATTTCATACTAGGGCAGACAAAATACTATTGGTCACTTCTCTCCGGATTCGTAGAGGGGGCAACATTTTACTATTTGCAACTACAAATTGTGACTTCCAGACTTAAGGTCTGGGTTACGTTGACTTGAGGCCTCTTTGGAACATACACTGATTGCTCAGCCCCAAGTCCAACACTACCCTAAAATGTCGGTATTGGGGTTTGGGAACTTATGTTTGTATGTATGTGATGTATATGATGTGTTCCTATTCTTCCTACATCAATACGTAAAAACAAACACTTATCGGCTGTGGTTTGTAGGATCTTTGGAAATCAGCAGTCCTTCTCTGCGCCTTGTATTCAATTGTTATGGCATTCTGAAGCACTTTTTCTGGATGACCCTGCTTTTAAAATGAGCCCCAAATTTTGCCTACCTTCACTTTGTAGGAGAAGGTACAAGACTATTGTTTTCATACATACATACATACATACATACATATACTGTGATAGCGGATTATTTTTCAAAGGCCATTGGTGGAAGCTATTTTAGTGAAGGAGATTATTGTGGCCAGTTAGTTTGGAGAACACTGTCATAATCAGCTACTTGTTTTGTACAGATATCAATACATCAAGAAATGGCTGAGTGGTTGTCTCTATACTGGAAATGAATTTTATTCGAAGGCGTCTGTTTTGCAGCTAATAAGTTCCAGTTCAGGCTCTTCCAAGATGATGAAAATCTCCTATTTGAATCAAGTTGAAAACATTTAGGCCCAGATTTAAGAGGGCCTAGCGCCATCTAGCAACACATTAGAGACATTTTTTTATTCTAATGTGGCGTTAGATGGCAAAAAACGCTGCACCGTATTTACAAAGTGGCGCTATGCATGCATTGCGCCATTTTGTAACCCCTTGCACCACATTATGACTGCGTCAGGCATGATGTTCGCAAGGGGGCGTTCCCCCATTAGTGGGGGGGGGGGCGAAAACATGGTGCAAAGAAATCTAAGAGATTTCTTTGCATCATTTTTTCCAGCATTTTTAACACCTACTCAGAGCAGGTGCTAAAAGGGGGCACACCATTGTTTACGTACTGTTCAGGGTTAGCACCAAAATTATTGTGTTAACCCTGAACAGTACATCAGTAGCTTCTAAAAATTTCAACACTATTGTCCCATACCCTGCACCATGGTGCACCGTATTTTAAATACAGTGCACACATGGTGGCAGTGGGGGGGTGCAAGGAAAGTGCCCCTTAAATTGTTGTTCTAAATGTCTAGATTTGGATCTAATCAATTTTGTGTTTAGGCAGTTCTCTTACACTGTAAATAGCGTACTGCTTCACTTTCAAAACAGCTGTGGTGTAATGTAAAATAAACTAATTGCAGCAGAAAAGTGTGCTGTACCCCTTGGGTATCATTAGCATGCAAAAACCAGTTGATTGACTCATTTCCATCTTGGTGATGTATAGATGTGTTCAATGTTTGCACATGTGAACAATATTGTGTCCCCCTACTTGGGATAACTTTATTTTTGCTAGTTTCTGAGGATATCCAATATATCCTTTAAATATGATTTTTGTACAAGTGGTTGAAGGAAAGTGTCAGTATATTTGCTAGATTATTTTATAATCCCCCAAAGAAAGTAATATGCAATCTAAAGGGTTTTACGGATATTAAGTAGCAAGTATAGTTGAGGACTGTGAGGCAGCTTTTGTTGAAGAAATGTTCTGTTTTAGTTTATCCAGTTCTTCTCTTCTCTATTGCCAAGAATAGATTTCAGAAGTGTCTATCAAGTTTTATGTACATGTTAGTATGTGTTCCAACTGCTTGCTGTCCTAAAATTAATTTGTTACTAAACCTTCTACCTTTGATCAATTGGAAGAGTGTATTTGAATCAAGTTTTTTCAGGGTGCGGTTTTGCTTGAAAGATATGTTGCTTCTTGTACTGTTAGATATTGTATTATAAATTATGTTTTCAATAGGCGTCAATAGTTTTATGGCTGATGGCAGGTACATGGTAATTTAAGTTACTCAAACTCGTCTTCCTGATGTGTGCAAGACGCCCACATTATCACATATGCGACATAACATAATATTTCATATAAGCTTGAATAGTGAAATGCCTGTTTCCAGCTCCTCACGCTGGACACTGTTAAAATAAAAGTTTCTTTCTGCAGAATCTGAATGTCCATTTTAGTGATTTCCTTTTTTGAGATATCGATAATAATCATCTTCATTATCTGGTCTTTCATTTAAGGTGCCTGCCATGGCTTAAAAAAAGCCTGTTCTTTAGGCCTGAACGAGCATGGATCACTGTTAATTGTTTGTGTGTTTGTTAATGATACTCTTCTATGGTCTGCTTATAGATTATAATTGCAAATCCTCATCCTTCGTTGCATTCAGTACTTGGTTCTGCATGTCCAGGATTCCTTGCTTTTTGACTGCTTGTGGGGGTAATTGCTTTTTTCCTGTCCCTCACTGCCAGGATTTGCCTTGCGATGATGGACACAAAACAGAACATCATACTGTCTTCCCTAAATATGGTGGGTTAGGTAATGTCTTTCCCCTGAAAGCCACTACTACTTTGGACCTCGAAGGAAGCATTGAGTCGACAGAGCCAAATGAGGCTTTGTCTACAGAATACTGATGGCCCGCCTGACTCTGAATGAGTCAGGAGAAGGGAGGGTTTTGACGGATAAGGTACTCAGTTGCATTTGTGATGGAGTAGACTGTCCACCAAACTTTAAATCTGGCCTTCAATCACATTTTCCTGAGTTATAGAGGAACAAATGAGTTTGTGTTCATCAGGTTCCAGAGCATTTTACAGTGAGATTGACATGTATTTGTTGTTCATAACAGGGTTGCCACGACTGTAAACTTTGTATAGGACTCTTGAACAAACGTGATTAACGGTACAGAACACTTTGACAACTGTGATCACTGAAACACATTCATGATGTGCATTTAACTGTTTCATATGAGTTATTGCCTAATATTTATCAGGGATGCGGTATTCTGCTTTACAAAGTGGGTGTTGCCTACATCAGTATAGTATTTGTTCTTATTGATATTTGTGTATGGTGTGTATTTGCTTGTGTAGAATATTATCGGGGTACTACCATTCATAATGTGAATTGTAGGCAGCATACATCTGTTATGTTCATCATACTGTTATGTGTCATAGTGAGTGTGCTTCTACTACTTGGTTTAAAAGAGAGTGGGCACTAACAACAGAGGATGATGTAATTTAAGGGAAGTACATTGTTGGTCGGAAGATCTTCACAATTAATTAAATAACAAACAATGACTGCAGCATGAATCACTTGCTGTATTTGCCTCAGAAGGAAGGAAGTCCACAATACCTGCATATGGCTACATTAACATACTTTAATTCCACCAGTCCTGGGTGTAGGGTTATAATTAAATAAACCATCCTGTCTCTCATAAGGTTGCCTTGTTGCCTACCACACTTCTCACTTTTCATAGAGTGTGTCATTTAGCCACAGTTCCTTCATTCCTTGGTGCCCTGAATATCTTTTATTCAAGTTTAAGAGCATATTGTGCTGATGAATTAGGGGTATTAAACAACTAACAATAATTTAGTAACCTGTCTACTAATATTTTAGTATAATTACAATTAGGAATTTTAAATTTTCACTCTAATACTCCCGGGTCAATCACCTAATTCAGTAACGTCAATTACAAACATTTACTTGACTAATAGAAAATTTGAATCTTTTTTTTTTATATTTCTTTTTATTGGTATCAACAGTTGCTCACAACAGTACATTTTACACAAAGGTTTTGCAGAGGATCACGTTATGTCTCTCAGTTACAGATCAGTAGTCACTGTATCAACAATACAATATCACATTTTGAATTTATGTCCCTCTTCCCATCAACAATCTATATTATATGCTATGTCCCACATCTGTAATAATGAATGTTAGATCCACGTTCTCTTTCCAAGGCCCTCCCTGGTGGCTCCCGGCCCTCACCTATTCCTATAGGCCTCCCATTGAGACCAGATTTTACTATACTTCTGGGGGCACGCCCGGCTCAAATAAATCACCTGTTCTGCTCGCTGGCACCAGTCCAAGTTCTTATCCCAGTCCTGTATCCCCGGTGGTTCGGCCGCTCCCCACACCCTCGCTATGTCTCTTTTAGCTACCCCTGCTGCTAGCATTAGCCATATCCGCTGACATTGCTTCCACCTCACTTTACCCGCTATATGTAGTATTAAACAACAGGCCTCCAGCAGAATCGTCAGACCCGTGACCCTGGTCATGATGCGGACCACTCGCTGCCAGAAGTCTTGTATGCACGGGCAGCTCCACAGGATATGAAAAAAGGAGCCCTCCATGCCTCACCCCTTCTTACAAAATGCTGATTCAATTCGCCCTATACGGAGTAGCAAACAACTAGAGTAGTATGATATATGTAGGATTCTAAGTTGTATTAGGCGGAATCAAGCCCTAATTCTCACTACTCGTGGACGCTGTAGGGCCTCCTGCCAGTCCTCCTCTTCTATTCCTCCTAAGTCACCCTCCCAAGCCCTTTGCAGTGACCGTCTGAGTTCCGGGGCATTGCTCATAAGTTTTTTATAGGTCAGTGAGATTGCCTTCTCCGGTAGCGGTTCTGATAACAATCAGTCTTCCAGCAGAGCTGACTCCAGGAGCTGTTCGTCCACCAGTATGTGTTTCTTTAGTGCATGCTTCAGTTGAAGGTATTGGAAAACTATCTTTGTCCCTATTGTGAGAAAATTGGAATCTTCAGCCAGGATTACAGACTGTCCGTAACTACTGCATACAACAAGTAAAGTGTAGAAGCAGACTTATTCTACACAGTCCTAAACGTCTACTTTATTGTCACTCTTTTACCTATACTGTTATTCATATTCTGGTCATTATTCCACCTCCCATTCTCCATTATGTCCTCTCCCTATTCCTGTTGATTCTTTCTCAGCACTCTGCTCCACCTGCAATCACTTTTATTCTATGTTGACTTGCACACTCACTTCACAACTGTCCTCTGAGTCAACCACAAACTTATTATTGACATCCTTTTCCTCCATATTACCAAACACATCTAATTCAGTGAGGTTCATCGCTTAACTATCCAGTTTCTCTGCACTTTACAATTCTGTGGTTTCTCTCACTGACTACAGCCACACAAGGGAGGTGCCAAATATTATCATCACTCAAATTTACAGCATTGTATAATACTTCTCTCCTTTCCTTTGGGCTTGTGTACCAATGTTTCTCTTTGGTGACTTTGACACTGTTCTTTATCCTTAACCATTGCATTACACTCATCTGTATGTTTAGCCACTATCCTGTCTTAATATTGTGACTTGTATGTCTTCTGTGCCTTTTCACTTGTGTGCTCACCTCCACAGAAGACCAGATCACAACCCTTGCTTGACTCATCCAAACAGGTGCCATGTTGGATACCCCTATTCTTACTCAAAGATCCAAAAAAGCCTGTAATAAGTCATGTCTTTGCCTACAGCATTTATATTTATTTATATTTATATATAATGTTTCCAATTTGATTTGCACTGGGCTGCTATTTGTATAGTTCTATTGATTACCTGTTTAAAGCTTTTCCAGTGGAAGGATAAAAGGTCCATCATTATCACTCGTTCAAGGGCTTGCCTTTCAAAAATCCTTTGTTATCATTAGTTAATGCTTTACATTTGTCCCTCCTTTGGGCAGTTTTGTTACCGCCTTGGCCCTGTTACATGGATAATTGCATGTTTGCCAATACGTTTGACTGCAAGCAAACTTACTTTTCCTTTTGTGTCTCTCCTTCGCGATCACGCTCGTGGCGACCATGGCTCTTTGAATTGGCTTGCTTATGTCAACTGCTTTACTTTTCATTTTCAATTTATGTGGCAAGAAAAGTCCAGTTAGGAATTTACAACGCTAATAGCTCTAACTTGAGCAAAAGTGAGACCTATTGCTTGTTCTCCTTTCAACTGTAGCCTATCACGTCTGTTGAAGCTCCCATAAACACATTAGTATTAAAATCAGACAAAATACATGTAACTCTCAGTTTTCATAGAAACATCCCTTTGCTCAATTATTGTGTGGGAGAGCAGAAATCTGCTTCAATATTTATACCTACTCCACCCATTGTCAGGATGCAAGTTGTTTTTTACATCTACCTTCATTCCTAACATTAGGTAGTGCACTCTCATTGACATTTACCACCTTACTATAATTTCTTCCTTTGGCAAGGCAGGGCTGGGAACCCAAAGAAGCCCTGGCAAATGTTGTTAAACCAGTCCCTGTACGGTGACTAGCGAGCACAGCAAGAGAGTCTGACCACTACTGGGGGGGTTTGGAGGGGCTCTCCCCTCAAGAACATTTTAGAGAAAGAAAGACCAAAATGGTGCATTTAACAACATGTTTCTCATTACATATTTAATTGTATTCTTCCAAAATATAGTAAATGATGACCTTAAAGATTACCAGGACACTCAGAGAACATCAAAAATAGACACAAGAGAGTAGTGAATCAGAGAACATAAAGTATACGTCAGCCCTGCCCCATACATTGTGAACCTAGGGCAGAAAGAATGGAAATGTTATACCTATGCACCCATGCCACAGAGGCAAGAAACTATGGAAATGTCACACATAAGCACCCAAGCCAGAAAGCTTGGAAATGTCACACATAAACATCCAGGCCGAAAATCGTGGAAATGTCACAAATAAGCTCCCAACAAGAAAGCACAATAACATCACCGATAAAACAGAGACCAGAAAGCAGGGAAATGTCACACATAAGCAGCCAGCCCACTGAGGCCACAAAATGTAAAAATGCCACACGTAAGCACCCACTCCAGAAAGCATGGAAATGTCACATATAAGCACCCAGGCCGGAAATCATAGAAATGTCACCCATAAGCACCCAGGCCAGAAAGCATTGAATTGGTACACATAACTGCTCAATCCAGATACTATTGAAATGTCACGCATAAGCACCCAGTTCATAAAGCATGGAAATGTCACAAATAAGAACCCAGGCCAGTAAGTATGGAAAAGTCACACATATGCACTTAAGCCACTGAGGCCTGAAACCGGGAAATGCCACACTTAAGCAACCAGGCAAGTAAGCATGGAAATGTCACACATTTGCACCCAGTCCAAAAAGCATGGAAATGTCACACATAAGCACCCAAGCCAGAAAACATGGAAATGTCACACATAAGCACACAGTCCAGATAACATGGAAATGTCATCCATAAGCACCCAGTCCATAAAGCATGGAAATGTGATATATTAGCACCCAAGCCAGTAAGCGTGGAACCGTCACACATAAGCATCCACTCTGGAAAGCATGGAAATGTCACACATAAGCACCCATGCCAGTAAGCGTCGAAATGTCACACATAAGCATCCAGACCAGATAGCATGGAAATGTCACACAAAAGGACCCGGTCCATAAAGTATGGAAATATCACATGTAAGCACTGAGGCCAGTAAGCATGGAAATGTCACACATAAGCACCCAGGCCACTGAGGCCTGAAACTGGAGAAATGTCACACACAAGCACCCAGGCAAGTAAGCATGGAAATGTCACACATAAGCATCCAGGCCAAAAAGCATGGAAATGTCACACATACGCTTCCAGGCCTGATAGCATGGAAATATCACACAAGAGCCCCCAGGTCACTGAGACCAGAAACCATGGAAATGTTACACATAAGAACCAAGGCCAGAAAGCATGAAATGACACACACATACACCCTGGCCGGAATCATAGAAATGTCACACATTGGCACCCAGGCCAGAAAGCATGGTAATGTCACAGATAAGCACCCAGACCACTGAGACCTGAAGCCGTGGAAATGTCACACATAAGCACCCAGGACACTGAGGCCTGAAACCGGGGAAATGTCACACATGAGCACCCAGGCCACTGAGGCCAGAAACTGTGGAACTGTCACACATAAGCACCCACTCCAGAAAACATGGAAATGTCACACATAAGCACCCAGCCCAGTAAGCATGGAAATGTCACACTTATGCACCCAGGCCAGAAAGCATTGAAATGTCACACATAAGCACCTAGGCAAGAAAGCATGGACATGCCATGCATACGCACCCAGGCCAGAAAGCATGAAGATGTCACACATGAGCACGCTAGCCAGATAGCATGGAAATGTCACACATAAGCAGCCAGGACACTGAGACCAGAAACCGTGGAAATATCACGCATAAACACCCAGGCAATTAAGCATGGATATGTCACACATAGGCACCTAGGCCAGTAAGCATGGAAATGTCACACTTATGCACCCAGGCCAGAAAGCAATGAAATTTCACACATAAACACCTAGGCAAGAAAGCATGGATGCCACACATAAGCACACAGGCCAGAAAGCATTGAGATGTCACACATGAGCACGCTGGCCAGATACCATGTAAATGTCACACATAAGCACCCAGGACACTGAGGCCAGAAACCTTGGAAATGTCACACATAAACACCCAGGCAACTAAGCATGGAAATGTCCCACATAAGCACCCAGGCCAGAAAGCATTGAAATGTCACACATTACCACCCAGTCCAGAAACCGTGGAAATGTCACACTTAAGCGCCCAGGCCAGTAAGCATGGAGATGTCACACATAAACATCCAGGCAAAAAATCGTGGAAATGTCACAAATAAGCACCCAGGGCAGAAAGTATGGTAATATCACTGATAAAACCCAGGCCAAAAAGCATGGTAATATCACACATAAGCACCCAGGCCAGAAAACATGGACAAGTCACACATGACACTAGGGCCAGAAAGCATGAAAATGTCACGCAAAGGCTTCCAGACCAGTGGCGCTGGAACAATTGTGGCTGCTGCCATCAAAGTGACATCACTAAAGACATAGGCTTGTGAAAAATCCAAGCATCACAGAAAGAACAAGCATAGCAAATGAGCCTCCCCATTACAGCAGAAGTGGTGAGGGTGTGGTATGTAGGCAGTATAGTATTGTGAAGACCACTGTTGCAAATATATTACTAAAGCATGTTGCTTTAGCGCTCTATCATTTAAACACAGCACAGTTTCCATTCAAATGGCCAAAAAATGCCACCGGTCAGTTTTACTTATAAAACTATGTAGCATTCAAACAATAATGTGTGAAAATTGGTCTTTGGAATTTTTTTATAATTTGCACACCACCAAATAAGGTGTCTTGATTTATTTTGATCCTATTAAAATCATTGTTTTCATCACACTTCAGAATTACAAAACAATGCGCTTCTCACATGACTTGGACTTAGCAATAATGGGCTTCACTTCTCTAAATGCTGATATACTTTGAAATATTTGCGCAGTTCCTTTACAGATAGTTCGTTTTACAAAAGCCACTAACTTTACAGTCACAGAAATAAAATAAACACCACTCTCCGTTTAAAAAGAATAAACAGCAATTTTACAGAGGAAATAGTCTGCCATTGAACCTGTCTCTGAGCACACAGTAAATGTGACAAACTGAAAAGGAAAAAGTAAAGGCATTTTATTGCCCGTTCCCCTTTTGAACTCTACTCTGAATATTTTGGGGCTGCTGAACAATCACCCGCACCCCTATTTCCATCTCCTATGATCCAGGCCAGAAGGCATAGAAATGGCACACAATTAGTTCAGACAGTGCCAACTGCGCAGGTCATACTCAACACAAACAGCCCCCTCTACCTGTGCAGTCCTCTATCCTTGTGGTTTGAGGACACACAGTCTTGGTCCAAAACTCGAGGTCATTGTGCCTCAGAAAAGAAGCACCCAGGGAACCCTGTGTACCCTTGCAAGGCAAGGGGCAGCCAGTCAGGGTTTACATGTCCTCTTCTCTTCCTCTGAGTCTGCCAGAGGTGTGACTGGTGAGTGTGAGTGCTGAGTCTGGACAAATGGCCTTTGAAGTGGCCCATGAACAGACTCTGGTCCTCCACCCCCAGGCACAGGAAGTGTCACAGCCACACTCATAAAGCACAGGCCAGCACTGCTCTGCTCTTATGGCTCATATCCTGGGTAAAGCCCACACCACCCTGTCCTTTTCACACCTATGTTACAGGCAGCAGGAAAATTACGGGAGCTGGGCTGGTCCCCCCCCCCAGTGCCTCCTGCTATTACACAGGGCTGCCACTGTTGGGCCCTTTGATCTCCTTAAGGACGGCGTCCCCCTCATCCTAGGTTCCCTGGTGGCTTATTACAAATTTATGTTGGTTTAGCCACAGCTTGCCATTACTGAAGTGCGTGATCACAATTAAAACAAGCATTTGCAATGCATTGGGTCTTGCGTTTGCTCTAGTTAGAGCTATTACCTAAATGGACTTTTCTTGCCACGTAATTTGAAAATGAAAAGTAAAGCAGTTGACATAAGTAAGTCAATTCCAAGTGCCCTAAGAAGGGACAAGCATAAAGCTTTTACGAGTGATAAGAAAGGATATTTTAAAGGCAAGCCCATGAACGAGTGATAGTGAGGGCATGCAGTGGGCGTGGTTAAAAGTCCACAGATAGATTACAACACGCTAGAGCGCTTGCGCGATCAACCTAAAAAGTGCCCACACGCAGCCACTTCCTGCCCTAAAAGAAATTCAACTTTTGCTCTTCTGTCATCTCTGCAGCAGGTGTGAAAAGCAAATTCATCACTCACTGCTTTTTGCACAGCTCTGAACTCGGGAAGAGCATCTAGCACACCAAGGGGCATATTTATACTTTTTGATGCAAAACAGCGCTAACACAGTTTCGCATCAAAACGTTTAGCACCTGCTTTCGCCATTCTACAGTGCACCACATTTAAGGGTAAAAGACACTAGCCAGGTAGAGGTGGCGGTAGAAGAGATGGCTGGTTATAGGCAAAAAATCATGCCGTTAACCAGCCTAGCATCATTTTCTGATGCACAACCATCCATAACACATAACTCCTGTCTTATAAAAAACAGTAGTAATGCCCACACCCCAATGGCCAGCACAGGGGACCAATGTCCTCTGTGCATGGCCATTGCACCCAGTGCCATGCAGGGGGGCCCATTTTAGGGCCCCCAATGGCATTTTTTTTAAAAAGGTACATTCCTGGGATGGGGTCCCCCATCCTTTGGTGTCCCTCTGCTGTGGGTGGGGGTGTTCCTGGGGCTTGGGGTGGGCACCAGTGAGCCTATTCCATTATGTTTGACCATGTAAATGGGTCCACAGGTTCCCTAACGCCTTGTCTGACCCAGCAAGCTTAGAGCCATTATTTGGGGCTGCATCTCACCCATGTGTCATGTTTGCACAGGGGGGACAAATATGGCACTATGAAGATAGCGCCATTTTTAGGAAGGGAACACTTACCTTGCATCTCATTGACACAAGGCTGGTTCACGCATCCAAAAAATGGTGTAAACTCCCATATTTTGAAACTAGACGTGTCTAGCGTCAAAATATAAATATGGAGTAAAGTTTGCGCCCCATTTGGGTCAAAGAAAATGACGCAAATGTGGTGCAAACAGAGTATAAATATGGCCCCAAGAGTAATTAAGGCTGTCATCGGCGAGGCACAGGATGGGGCATTGGGGAAGAGGGTAAAGAGGGGGTGGGGGAGGTGCTCTTGCATATTGCAGATGTACTACTGCGGAGTGCGAGAACGCATTTGCATAATATTTAATGCTTATGCTCCGTGCCGCACAGAGCATTAAATAATATGCAAATACATGCCAAGATGACAGCGAGGCTGGCAGGGCAGGGCAACATATTATTTAATGCTTATGCGCCATACACAGAGCAAAAGCATTGAATATTATGCAAATGCATGCCATGGATGTCAGTGAGGTCAGGGGCCATGGAGGCAGGGCAAACCAACCACCACCAGGGCAGCCAAAGTTGTAGTGCTTTTGAGCTACTAGATTGAATGATGCTCTCGTGGTAGGTTGATGTTAACATTTTAAAATGAAAAACAAGCATTAGCAATGCAATGGGTCTTGCATTTGCTCGAGTTAGAGCTTTTAAAGTTGTAAATTCCTAACTGGAATTTCTTGCCACGTACATTGAAAATGAATAGTAAATCAGTTGACATAAGTGAGCCGATTCAAAGGCACATTGCCGCCATGAGCCTTAGCATGAAGGAGGGACACAAAAAGAAAAAGAAGTTTGCTTGCAGTCAAACGTATTGGCAATCGTGCAATTATCCATGTAGCAGGGTCGATGTCCAAGGTGGCAACCAAACCGCCCCAAAGAGGCACAAACGTAAAGCATTTACTAATGATAACAAAGGATTTTTGAAAGGCAAGCCCACAAACGAGTTATAGTGATGGGTGTGCGGGGGGTGTGGTTAAAAGCCCACAGATAGATTACAACAGGTCAGAGCGCTTGCGTGCTCGACCTAAATACAATACAGGCTTCAGCACATGTGAAGCATGTGCACGCTGAGTCTAAGCTTCCACAATGTGCTTGCTGCTGGAGCCGGCTGGGAGGAAGATGGGGAGGCTGGCAACAGCATGGGCTTGGTTCAGACTGCAGCATGCAGGCTGTCACACTGGTTTATTGATTTTGTTACTGGGGGCCGATTTTACTTAAAATTGTCCCCCAATAACATAACCAGCCCCCAGTTTTAAAACTGGCCCCCACTCTTCCAGTCCATCGGGGGATCGCCTGGTGCCTGGCATTACCAGTCCGACCCTGCTGCCTACACAAGTGTGCCTTAATATGTATTATCTTTGCACTGCACATCTGAACTACAAGATGCATAGCATTATAAAACCAAATTTGAATATTAATATAACATATACTGTAAATGGTTACCTAGCAGTACATCATCACAGAGTGGAATACCAAGCAGAAGAGGTAGGGAAGAATGAGTGGGGTCAGTAAAGTGAGAGTTAGAGGGAAGAGAAGATGAAGACAGAGTGGTAGAGATAAAGATCAAGAGGAGAGAAGTATTAGGAGCAGAAGTAACAAGTACTTTGAGATGATAGAGGTTAAGAGATGCATAAGAGAATCTAGTGAAAAACAGAAGAAATCCTGGACAAGGAGGATGGGAAATGAGGATGAGGTGTAAGTGAAGATTAAAAAGAGGTGGGGAACAGAGGAGAAAATAGAAGTGATAAAGTGAGCATACAAAGATCAACTTATTGCGAGGACAAAACATTGGTAGTTTCTCTGAAGGTTCTCCAAACAAAGTTTGACCAGGTGTAGGGTAGGGGCTGGGAATACTAGAATTGCTAATAAAACAGCTGCTGTGGCTGCTGTAAATGATTTTGAGTTCTAAAGTTAAAATAAGATGACATTTACGCAAGGTCACATTGTAGGACACATCATATGGCTTTGCAAAATGGCCACCATGCACGATTCTGTGAACATGTAATGTGTCAGCCTCTTTGTTGCCTGGCAAACCTTCTTGGCTCTTATGCACACTGCCATACCTCCCCTTCAGACACTAAAGTGCATGGTTCCAAACTGTGGGCTCTGAATGTATCCTTTGAATGCCTCAAAATTTCCACATTCAACTGTTATCAGCACTCAAATAGGTAGTCAAAAACATGCATGAAGTTATTTGTAGCACGCAGAGTTTTCTGCTATGCTCAGAGAGTCAAAAGTGCAGCAGACAAGGTACCACACTTCCTTTATGCCTAGGGTTCAAATGTCCAATGCTAGTTTCCCTTTTCTCAATAAAAGGGATAAGGTGACCGCTCCAGACTATGCAAAACTTGATCCTCATCACCACATTTTTTATGTTTACTGAATGCACCAATTAAAGTGTTCAAGTAGATTAATTCTGTTTGGATACACATACCCAAACTCCTACTCCATCAACTCTTGGGCAACAACTTCCCTGTGCTCCAGAATGAAGTCCACACCAATGCTCAGCTAATTACCCCACATATTACAACAGTCATAACATCTTATATGATGTCATTGATAATTTGTCTACAACATTTGCTGTAAAATTATTGATGAGAAAACTGTGCATGGCGGAGGTGCGAATTATAGTTACCTTAGGGCACGAGTTATAGTTACATTAAATAATTACCTATAACAGCTGAATTGCTAAAATTTTGTGCGTGTACATTCTTAACCTAACTATAACATCCCTGTAAGTGAATTTCCACGTTTTTTAAATGCAAATTCCTACCTATAACCTCCCTGAAACCTTTGTTTGTTTCAGTGAATATATATGTATATATTACCATCACTATGTAGTTAAAGTTAGGACCTAGTTTTTATAGAAAAGTCGGTTCTTTACTTGCCTATATCTTTGGCGCCGCTAGACGAATCTTCCTGAAAATTTCCCAAAACATTTGACAGTCATGTGAGCTGCTGTCTGGAAAGTTCCAGGGTGATCGATTAAGCGGGGGCTGAGAGAAAGGGGAGGTGATATTTAGAGCATTTCCAATGTTAATTCCCATAGGAAAAATTAAACAGCGATAGCATCAAAACCACTCAACAGAACTACACCAAATATGGCAGAAAGGTAGCTCTTGGTCCTGGAAATGACCATTTTGTTATTTGGTGTAAATCTATTCAGTAGTTTTTGAGAAATTAAAGAAAATCTAAATTTGTATATATAGGGATGCGTAGGATTTGCAACCCCTCATGACCTTGTGCTGAGATCTGATTGGCTGTCAGCACTTCAAAAAAGAAATTGTGTTGGCAGCCATGCTGGGACTCGGCTTGAGCTGAGTCCCAAACAAAAATGTTTAAAAAAAAAGGGGTCATTGTAGAGTCACCCTGACCCCTTAGCTCTGGTGGCAGTCGCGGTAGATCCGCTGTAAATTTGAAAAAACAAAAAAACAAAGAGTGGGCTCCCCGCACTTTGTCTTTTTTGAGCCGCCCTGGTGGACCAAGTCCCAGGGCATTGTTTATTTGTAACATGAGCGGGCCACCCAGCCGCCCATAGCAGTGGGGACTGCCACCTCCTAGAGGCGACGCAGAAAATGTGTGTGGGGGGCCACTCGGCCCCCGCGGACCACCACCTCCCTGGGGCTTTCAGGAATGTTAATGCGGGAGGCCACGTGGCCCCCACAGCCCTGGGGACCTCCACCACCCCAGGCTTTGAATAGAGTAGGTGCGGGGTATGTGCTGCCCCCGCAGTCCTGGGGACCATCACCTCCATATGGCAAATCCTAAAAAAAAAGAGGGTTTCGTTTCATACCCCCAAAACCTTGGGGACCACCACCTCCTAGGGACTACTTCCATGGTGGAGAGGGGCCACGCGGCCCCCCTGGAGGAGCCACTGATAACCCTGGGAACAGCCACCCCCAGGGCTGGCTCCTGCTATGTCCTGAGGTGCCCAGCCCAGGGACATAGCTGTTTGCTGTGGGTTGGCGGCAGCTTTACAGCTGCAGCCAACTCAAAGCAAACATAACTCCACTTTTTGACAGTGGGACCTGTCAAACAAGTCCCGCTGTCAGAAAGCAGAGGTTTAATCTGTCTTCCCGGCACGAAGATGGAGGTGCAAGGAACACAGATGTAACCATTGCTCCAGCAACCAGAGAGCTCTGTTTGAAAGCAGCTCCTTGCTTGCTGAAGCAATGGGACTGCGAGGGAGGCCTTGAGACCCCACCCACCCTCCCAGATAGCCCATAAAGGGTGAAAAATAACAACAAAATAAAAAATTGGCAGGGACTGTGGGGGGAGGCCTTGAGGCTCCCTCACTGTCCTAGATAGCTTGTAAAGGGCCACCAAAAATTAAAAATAAAGTGGGGTGGGACTGCGTGGGAGGCCTTGATGCTCCCTCCAAGATCCCAGTTAGCCCATAAAGGGCAAAGAATGTTTTTTTATTTTTTTATTATTATAGCGTAACAATGAAGGTAACAGACCTTCATGGTGAGAGATAAGGGTTTGACTCCAGCTGTAGTCATTTCCCTCCTTTAATTTCTTTTCATCTGCAAATGTTTCAGGCTCATTTGAAAAGGTGATTTTACTATTTTAAATTGACAAATACATTTTTCTTTTCAAAGTGTGTAGAAATATCTCTTTCTAAATATATCATACATCAAAGCCTAAAAACTCCCTATCTCGCTCCCTCTAACTCTCTTTCTCTCTCTCCCTCTTTCAATCTTACTCCCACTCACACACCCACTCAGACACTTACACATCTAGTCACAGACCCACTCAGACACTCACATCTCCGCTCAGATCCTTGTGCACCCACTCACAGCCCCAGTCAGACCCTCATGCATGCACTCACAACCCACTCAGACACTCACACACCCACTCACAGACACATTCAGACTCTCACACATCCATTCACAGACCCACTGAAACCTTCATGCATCCACTCATAGACCCGCTCACACACTGATGCACCCACTAAAACACTGATGTGCGCACTCCCACATCCAAGCAGACACTCTCACAGCCACTCTCACCCCAAAAGAGTTGGGTGGTTAGGAGGCGCTGGCTGCAGGGTCTGGCTACAGGCCCTGTGGCAAACCGCCACCACACACAGTCAGAGGCCATGTGTTACGGTGGTTGGATTAACATATAGTAATGGAAATTACTATATATTTTTAAAAAACAGAAATTCCCTGAAAAAAACAAATGTTACAAGGATATTTTAGTTAGGAAGTAGAATTTTAAAAAACATAGAAAAAAACAACGGTTGCAGGGACGTTATAGTTAAGCTCACATTTTAACCATACAACACTATAGAAATTCACCAGTTAGAGTTATCTCAAGTAGCTATAACTCGTGCACTAAGGTAACTATAACTCGGCCCTGGGGTGTTGGGTCTTCAGGGCATTTATTGGCTCCAGGAGCGGAGCCGCGCAGAACCTTAAGTAGCCCCAGGGAAATGCTGGTTTCTGGGGCAGGGCGTCTGAAACGGAACCTCTGTCCTATTTCCTTTTAGCCCAAGAGAGGTGGTGGTCCCCGGGGCTGTGATTAATCAGATATTAGCCCTGGGGAGGTGGCAGGTCTGCGCAGGAGCAGTGACCCTTTCGCATTTGATGAAAAGTTAGCCTCAGGGAGGTGGCGGTCCCCAGGGCTGCGGAGAGGTTGAGTGCCCCTGCATCTGATGAAACATTAGTCCTGGGGAGAAGGCAGTCCCCATGACTGGCGGGGGGCCAGGCACCCCCCTTTGTTTTTGATGAAACATTAGCCTCTGGGAGGTTGCGGTCCCTGGGGCTGCAGGGGGTGGCGGTCCCTCCATATTTGGTGAAAGATTAGCCCCTAGGAGGTGGCGGATGCCAGGGCAGTGGGGACCAGATGGCCCCACTGGTTTTTACTGCTAGGTTATCCCCCGGAGGTGGCAGTCCCTGGGACTGCGGGGGGTGCAGGTGGCCCCCTGCATTTGATGAAACATTAGCTCCGGGGCGGTGGCACTCCCCCGCATTTGATGAAACATCCTGGGATTGTGGGGGTGTTGGTGGGGGCAGGTGGCAGTCTCCGGGACTGTGGTGGGCCAGGTGGCCCAATCCCCTGCATTGGATAAAGCTAAGCCCCCAGGAGGTGGCGGTCCCCGGGCCTGCGGGGGTTGGGGGACTGGCAGCTCCGCCCACATTCAAAATTTCAATGTATCCGGGATCTGGCCCACTCAGGGGGGCTGCATTTAAACAAGCCCTGGAGCATGCGCCTGTTTCTTTTTTTTAATTTTAAGCAGATCTGTGGATCCACCACATCTCCCTTCGAAAATGTAAAAAAAATGCTTTTGTGCTCTGGGGGGTCATTCTGGGACCCCAGCACCAGAGCTAAGGGATCAGGGTATCCCCACCCTGGCCCCTTTTATTTTTTATTTTTTATTTTCTGGGGCTTGGCTGAAGCTGAGTTCCAAGATGGCTGCCAACACGTCCTTGTTGAAATGTTGGCATCCAATCAGATCTCAGTACGAGATCGTGAGGGTTCACAGAGCCTTTGCGTCCCTAAATATACAAATGTGTTTAAATACTCAAATACTACTGAACAGATTTACATCAAATAAGTAAAAGGTTGCTTTCTGAACCAAGAGCTACCTTTCTGCCAAATTTGGTGTCATTCCATCCAGTGGTTCGGGTGCTGTCGCTGTTCAAAATTACTTTGGAAAAATGCATGGGGAAAAGTGTTTTGCGACCCCCCCCCCCCCTTTTTTTTCTGCCCCCGCTTGACGGATCACCATGAAACTTTCCAGACAGATGCTGAAATGAGCGTTGTATTTATTTTTTATAATTTCATGAAGATTCATCAAATGACGCCAAAGTTCTAAGCAAAAAAAAAAAAATTCTATAGAAACTAGGTCCTAATTATAACTATCAAGTGACGACCACCACTAGGTATAACTATCAAGTGACGACCACCCCTAGGTTATATATATATGCGTCACACATCCTGCAGTTCTGATAACCTCATTCACCAAATGGAGTGGGGCACAGCAGCAGACGTTATGGTACTGGCAATGAGGAAGACTGCATAGGTCGAAACGTGTTAGCCAAGCTGCGTTACAATTAGGCTCACACTTTAAACATACCAAACCATAGAAATTAATCTGTTATAATTATAGTTATCACAAGTGACTATGGCTCGTGCTGCCCTAAGGTAGCTATAACTCGTTACCCTGCCATCCACAGTTCTTTTAGTAAAACCTTTTACTGTAAATAATACATTGATATATTCAGTGATGTTATCCAACATGTCATGAGTGCCGTAAATTGTGGGGTAATTAGCAGGGCATGGCAAGGGCGTGAGTTATAGTTACCTTAGGGCACGAGTTATAGTTGCTCCCGCAGGAGCTAGGAGTTAGCTGGTACCGCAGGGAACTTCAGGCTCCCCCTGTGGTCCCAAAAACTTTAGACATGTGGCGGAGCCCGGGGGTGGGGTCCTGCGGGCTGAAATCAACCTAGGGAGGGGGTCACTAGGCCCCCATCCCTTTTTTTTAAAAGTATTTAGCCCAGGGGAGGTGGTGGTCTCCGGGCCTGAGGGGATCCTTGCAGCCCCACTAAATAATTTAAAGATAGCTCTGGGGAGATTGTGGTCCCAGTGGGGGTCTACGCGTCCCCCCCATATTGTTTTAAAATGTTACCCGAGGGAGATGGTGGTCCATGGGGCCCTGGGTCTCTGTGCGCCACTCCATGTATGTTTTTAATGTTGGCCCAGGTAGGTGTTGGCCCTGGGTCTGGGGTGGAGGGGTCTGCTCAGCCCACCCCCCTAAGTTTTTTTATTGTGTAGCCCACACATTATGTGCTTGAGCATTGTAAAACTGGCTCATCCCTAACTAGCAGATTTAGGGCCATAGTTATACTTTTGGACGCAAACCAGCAACGGCTTTACTGCAGGCTAACGCCTTTTCTACACGCCATGTGGGCGCCTTATTTAAAGATTGACGTTAGCCGGCACTGCGGGCTGGTCAGAGTGAAAAGAAATTACTCTAACCAGCCAGCGGAGACGTAGGGAAAAATGGGGGTTGTGCGTCATAAAATGGTGCAAGTCAGGTTTGAGGCAAAAATCATGGCTCAAACTGGACCTGCGCCATTTTTTGGTGCACAACCCCCATGGAAATGACTCCTGTCTTAGCAAAGAGAGGAGTCATGCCCCCCTGCCCAGTGGCCATTCCCAGGGGACTTCTGTCCCCTGGACATGGTCATTGAGCACAGTGGCATGTAGGGGGGGGGGGACATTAGGCCCCCCTATGCCACTTAAAAAAAAAACACTTACCTCAACTTACCTGTACTTACCTGGGATCGGTCAGGGGTGGGAGAGGGTGGCAGGGGGTGTCCCCGCAGGCAGGGAAGGGCACCTATGGACTGCTTCCATGGTCAGAGACCATGGAAGTGAGCCCACAGATCCCTTAATGCCTGCCCTCACCCAGGTGTTAAAAAACGGCGCACATCAGGCTAGGTGCTGTTTTTTAAGGCCCGCCCCCTCCTGTACGTCAAAATGGCGCATGAGTATAAATAAGGCGCACACGCCTTAAAGTCATTTTATGGACTGGAACGCCTACCTTGCATGTCATTAACGCAAGGCAGTTTCCCGCATCCAAAAAATGATGCACACTGAGGATTTTTGACGTCCGCGGGGTTGGGCGTCAAAGTATAAATATGGGGCACAATTTTTTTTACGCACATTCGACGCAAACAGAGTGTTAATATGCCCCTTGATATTCTAGTAAGATCACAGTAATACATGCTGTACAAAATTATTCCACCTATGGGCTGCACCATCTATGATGCCGTTCATTAGGATGACAAGGAAAACATGACTTCTTGTCTACATGTGTGACCTGACTCCTGCAACTTTTAAAGCTACCAATAGACCTGTCAAAATAAGCATTTTGGTAGGAAAGAAGGCATAATTTTAAATATTAAGTAAGTCACTGTTAAGTTGGCCAGGCCCAAAAAGGGCAGTTAAGAAGTATCCAAAAATTCACTAACTTAAAAGGGGTCAGAGCTTAGAGAATACTGGATTTTCGATCCCAAAATACACTTTAGCCTCTTGCCTTTAGTTTAATTGGAGGAGAGAGATGTCATCAGCGCCATTTTGGAGTGTTTGAGTAGGAGGGTACTGCTCATTAACTTATGCACACCCCCCTAAGTGTGCCACAAGAGGCAGAAATATTTGCCATGTTGGATTTTACTGAAAGTGGTGCACTGTGCTATAGTTTGCAGTGAGGCAAACAGGATGTGCTTCAAAAATGGGAAAGTTTCCTCTTGGGAACTTTTTGTCCTTTGGTTTGGGGGTGTCCGTCACACCCAACCCACTGTCTAGTGAATTGAACAAAAGGAGCTCCTCACCCCTGGCTTCTCAGAACACTTTCTAGACCAGTGGCCAGACACAAGAGGACTAGAACTACTTTTTGTTATCTGTGAGGAGACCTGAAAGGGTTGAACCTGCTCCCACTTGTCCCCAAGGCTAAGAGGTGAATACAGGGGCATAGGCTGCTGGAGGCCTTTGTCCTGGTGTAATCAGTGGACCGGTTTCAACTGGAACAGGACATGATCTTGCTGGTGCCCTCAGCTGTAGTGTATTCAGGTCCCTAAGTTCTGCCCTAGAGTTCTGAGCACCTTAGCAGAGCAACTGCCCCAGAGCATTTGAAAATCTCTTACTTAGAAACACTTGTACTTCCAAAACCTCCAGAGTTTCAGTCGGATCTCATGGGAAAGGTGCCTGATTTTGGAAGACATTTGTCAAATACAGCTTCAGACTTGCCCTGCTAGAAGATTTTAACTTTAAAAAAACAGAGATTGGGGGCCTCATTGCGACATTGGTGGTCGGACCAGCTGACTGCCAATGCCACGGGGAGGACGCTACTGTCATACTGGTGGCACCCCCTGCTCTATTACAAGGTTCCTACCAGGAACATTGTAATAGTGCATTCCCTTAAGGGAGCCGAGCCTATCCCGTAGCACAGAGGGGGGCGATCAGGACCCTCAGAATGCGCACTGTCTGCAAAGTAGACAGTGCGCATTCCGATGGTGCTGGACAGGGGGACCCCTGCACTGCCCATGCCCTGAGGCCCCTAGCACACTCTTACTGCCAGCCTTTTCATGGCAGTGAGACCTCCATGGAAAGGCTGGTGGTAAGAGAAGCTGTAATCAGCTACATGGCGCTGAGTTCAGCACCGCCCTGCCTGAGTGCAACTCAGACTGCCGTCATGCCGTCTGGAACCATGCTCCTGGTGGGAATGGCGGTCCCACCGCCAGGGTTGTCATTTGGTGGTTGGACAGCCATCAGAGCAAGTATGGTGGTCCTTGGACCCCCATATTCATAATAAGGCCCTAAGTCTGGAAGTAGAACTCTTGACTGGGCAAAGGTGCAAAAAGTATCCACCTGATGAGAGGACTTCTGCAGTCATGAAAGTTAAATTTCTCCATATGATCGCTTCCTACCAAACGCAACTGCTTAGTTGGACCTTGCCCAGCAGCTCTCCTGATTCAATAGGACTTCGTTGGATACAGCCATCAACCTTCCCACACTGGAGGATTTGACTTCAATAAAAAAGACCAATTCAGAAGGTAAAAACTTTGACTGAGAGACCCGCTTAGCATGCCCAACCTGTGCTCCATCGTGGTCGGCCTGAAATCACGTCTAGGTCCTAGTCAGCTGTGAAAAGATTTCTGATTTATGCTTTACTTTTTGGGCATTATTTCCATTAAAACTTCAATTTAATTCCTCATATAACTCACGTGTCCTATTCTGCCGACTTATTTCTGCACTGACTCAAAAAAAATAACCAAACAGCTGATTTCACCAGAGCCCTCATATGCTCATCTCAAGGCTTGACTAGCTAACCTAGATACTGCTGCACAATTCTCTCTTGCTTTGAACCTCGCAATTTTATATTTCAAGGAGAAACCTATGACAAATTCAATACAATTCAAGCACATCACATGAATTTTAGCCGATCTCAATTGGCTACCCTTAAAAACCTAATTAAAAATAAAATTATCACACTCCTTGGCCAGTGCTACAGTCTCTGCTTGGAATTCGCTGTCCCTTGACTTTGAAGCCAAATCCATCCGTCTTCTGTTTAGGAAACACCTTTTGCACTGATAACTGAATATATTTACTCTTTACTAAATACGTTTTTGATAATTTACTTTTGTCCTGTCATTGTCTATGTTCAATGGATATTATGTTGCACTCCATTTAAACCGCTGATAAACTGCACTCAAAATCCTAATGAACTAAATACATAACTAAATATACTTCAGCTGTAGTGGGTAAATCAGGAAGCAGCTGGGGAGATTGAGTAAAAGCATAGAAGGATTTTTAAATTGTGCTTGAGAGCAGCAACATATATGAAGCTGTTGCTCCGTTCATAAGAGGGCCATGTATCCACAATGCAACAGGAAACTTACTGGAATGCAAGCAGGGCAATAATGCTTCTCACCAGGGACATTAGACTGGTACCCAGCTGAAATGAAGGCTGTGGACAAGGATGAGATGAAGGATCAGCTCTGACTAAGAGGAGATCAGTGGGTGGGGTGAGCATGCAGACTATTTTTCATATAGCCATTGAGGCAGTAGCAAAATGTGGAGCAGTGGCATATCCCTACTTCGGAGGTTAAAGGAAAGGGGGACAAAAAGAAAAAATACTTTTCGAACCCAAGGAGGGCACTGCTGTTGACATGAAGGGTGAGGAAGACCTACTGATAGCAGCAGGCAATCTAGTGAGAGGTCATAGAGTTGTTATATTTTCAGCTATGTCACAGAAAGATGAGTGAGGTGAAGTCAGCATGGCTGTAGACACCAGGATTACTCCTGGGCACAACAAGGAGATAGGAAAAATGGTGAGCAAGAGATCAAATTAGTCTTGAAAAACCCTGCAATGCGTAAAATGATTCTGCAGTGTGCAGCTCTCAGGAAAGAGAAAAATATTGAGATAAGATAATCCTAGTATTCCCCTACTTGAACGTTGGAACTAAGGCCGACAGATGTCTACTTATTTAAATCTTTATTATACCTTCATCTACAGATTGAATCAGGATTTATGCACAAGCTGTAATAGCTAGAATATGAAACCCGATCCACTCTTTTAAATGGTAATGTAGTGTGGGATTGTGTGGGGGAGGGAATCTTGTCTGGGTAATCCCTGGTACCAGACGGCTATTTTGGTAAGCAGTGTTGTATCTTTTGCTTACCCCTATTTGTTGACAGTACCTCTTGCTGCCTTATCCCTCCTTTGCTTCCCTACATGTGCATAAAGGAGAAAGGCAATAGTTATGTTTTGAGAACATATACAGTTCACCCCTACATTACACAAACTGCAATACCCTAAGTAAATTAGATATTTTACTAAGGGATTGCAGTTTTTATTTAGCACAATTTCTATAAGTGTTAAATACAGATATTGGTAGGCAACTCACATCACAGAAAGTCCATCTCTCTTTGTGACAAGGTAGAAGATGAACTTACCTTTATTGAGTCATCATAATACTTCATATCAGTATATTGAGAAAGTTCCAAGAAGTGTCTCATCTATGATAGCAGATCCTGTCTGTTTTGCAGACCGAATAAAAACAGGCCCTATAAAGCCCATGGTCTGGCTACCTCTGGCTGCAATGTAGCATAAGTGTCTGTATTGACATTATATCCAGTTACATCTTGCAACTAACCTTGTGTTGGTGTGGGCAGGGACCTTTAAGATAGAAACTGGCATGCAAGGTTTTGATATTAGTAATTATGGCCAATCTCATGACTGCCTCACAGACCTCAGCTACATAATCCAGAAGGGTCATAGATGGGATGGGCTTTACTTCATAATCTATCAACTCGGAGATCATTGGCAATATTTAACGCCAGTAGCACTGAATGTGTGTACAGGACCAGGCCAAGTGAGTCCTTCTTCTGCAACGGGTATCATCTGTGGTTGCATCAAATGTATTCAGTAGGTCAGATGTGACCTGTAGGCTATGTGAGACCTTTCAGTGTAGAAGCTTTGTGCCTATAGTTTATAGATATGGCGGCCCGTCTGAATGCAAGAGAGCAACCATTTGTCTGCAGTCAGTTGATCTCCAATAGCTGTCTTCCGCTGTCTTCTGACAGGGATAGATGTATGTGTAGTGGTGATACTGGTCATATGATATTGCCTGGCTACCCAACCTCGGATTTCCTTAAACTGTATTATCCTAGGCAACGGCAAAAATTCAGGGCGATTGTTGGGGAAGGAAGCATATTGCCATTTATTGGGTGTCTTAACCTAAAATAAGTGAAGTTGTCTACGCGACCTGTTGCGCCATTTTGTAATTGCTTTAGTGACAGAAACTTGTTATTGTTAAATAGGAGCCCCATATGAGTCATTCCTCGACATCTGAGGGAATCTATTACAGAGCATTTAGCAGAATTCTGTAATGCGGGATTATTCAAAAGTGGGATCTCAGGTGAGTTGAAACGAGTGTGGCATGATTATCTCTCCAAGAAATACCAGGTCCTGTTAGTAGAAGCAAGTGAGTCAGGCAGTCAGAATATACTTTATTCGGTTACCATAATCATCACAGTACACAAAACAATCAAAAACATAATATTATTTCATAAAATCAACCATACACAGATATAGGCTAAAAGTATAAAACGTTTTTAATTCTAGGTGCAGTTTTTTTAATCACATAAATGCTCAGTTGTGAAATAGTTTATACAAATCAAAGAAAGTGCATTAGCACTATTTAGCATAGAAAATTCCATATTGATAATAAAATATTATATACTAAAAAGTACCAGATTTGTAAAGTGACAATGTCAGGGAATTTATGAAGCTCTTGTAATCCTAGGTGGCATGTATTTAAGATGAAAATGAAACTGAGGAATATTGATTATTGAAAGTGCTTTGGTGTCTAAAAAGCTCTAAAATCCCAGTAGGACCATATTTGTCAATTAAATAAAGCTATTCATATAAAACAACTGCAATTCAAAAATGATACAATATACCCACCAGTTGGGGAACATGAATGTTTAAGATGCTATGGGCAGTAACATGACACAGTCACCCTTAAAGACAGACCAAGCAATAATTCAAAATCACAGAAACGTCATCGGGCAACAAAGCTCGAGATTGCTAGCACCTGAAACGGTTTTAAAATCGACCTACATTAGCTATCACCGCATTAGCGTGGTTAAGTCTGAAATTGTACACACTTAAACCATAAACTTAGCAAAACGTGGCTAACTGCAAGCACAATTGGACTTGAAGTATCGGCTTTCAGAATTCTCATAGCTACTGCATAATGAGTCATTCCCATATTCAAGTACATCTGCTGTATCCATTTACGATGAGGTCCACAGTACTCAGGGCAGAAGAACAGAATATGTTCCTCAGTCTCAGGAGCCACAGCACAAACTGGGCATATATCAGAACTGTGATAGTTCTTCCATTTAGCTAAGGGTGGGCTGCTGGTATCTAAAAAAAATCTCAAAATAAGGACTTAACTTAAACCCTAAGAACTGCCTAGAACTGCCTTGATAGGTGCCCGTGTGTCCCATTTGTGACCTGTCGGTCATAGACATAAGCCTAAAAAAAGGATTTTAAAGTAGCAATGTATGTTCTCTGGATGTTACTGGGGTCTTCCCTCAAAATCTAGACAACCCAAACTCCCTGAACCAACTATAGATAAAATTCAGCCAGTAAATGTTTACAGTTCTACTAATTTTCAACAGATCCCTTAGGGAGTCTCTGTACTTAGCTCTGGTGTAGCCCAAATCCATATCCATTAGATCATTAGATCAATGGCTTTAATTGTGCTAGGTCAGTGATTTGCTTGATGCGCAAGTAAAGAAAAAGTGGTTAAAGAGGCGTGCTGACCGGGACTGAGATAAGTGATCTTATAAATGCGTTCCCAACTAAGGCCATTGTCTGAGCATCCATATACCTCCAAATTTCAACTCCACCAAGAGCTGCACTTTGAGCCTAAGCGTGGTCAGCCTCAAGAGCAGGGGATACTGAATGAGAATAGGACAGTTTGTGTAAGCGATGAATGGCTTTGGATCTGTGTGCTTTTGAAAGGGAGCTCTTAATGAGTTGTGATTCACATATTAGCCTGCTGTTTAATTCTTAAGTAATCGAAACTAAAAACCCTTTTAAGGGATACACTGGCAATCTTTACAACACCGTTTCTGACTGTTCCTTCCCTAAATACTATGAATTTAGTTTTATTAGCATTCAACTCCAGACCCCTGTTGTCACAGAAATCCACAAATGTGTCAAAGAGGTTTCGAAGGCCCATAGGGGTCTTCGAGATCAGAAGTGTGTTGTCAGCAAATAGGAGTATGGGAACCTTTTTTCTGTTCAAAACAGAGGAGTAATTTTTACGGATCATGAGCTCCTTTGCTGCTCAGTTTATATACAACGAAAACAATGTGGAGGCAAAGATGCACCACTGCCGGACACCTCAGAAAATAGGAATACGTTTGGTCAATTTCCCCCTGCTGTCCCAATGAACCTGGCATAATTTCCGTCATGTAACCTGCCCATGAGACTCAGAAGAGTAATTGCTTACTGTGCAAAGCGTATTTCCAATGTAAAAGTGCAAATCTGAAAACCTGATCAGAGGTGCTTGTTTTTGCACGGATTCCTACTTCTAAAGGGGATAAGATCATGTCACAGTTAATCCAGCTTTGTAGCTTGTCAAGAATCTGCCTCGCAATTGTTTTTTTGTAGGTTGTCAATTCAAGTTATGGGCCTCTAATTCGATGGGCTGCCAGCGTCGCTCTTCTTGAATACAGGAATACTTTTCACGCCTCTCCACATGTCAGGAATTTCTCCCCCGGCCACAATCATGTTTGACAAGAAATTTGCATAGCTAGCCCATACTTGGGGTTCTGATTTATGCAGGTCACCTGGGATCTGATCAGGATCTTGGGCTTTAGCTCATTTTAATTGGCAAATGGCAGAATGAGTGTCCTTTAGACTAAAAGAAGACTCAAAATGTTCCTGGGGAGCAAAACTACATATATCCTCGCTAGAACTGTCAGATCTTTCAACAGCAGAGGATATACCAGTGATGTTTTGAGCATACAGCGCAGAGAAATGGACTACCCATTTCTCTGTTTTAATGTGATGGTGACAAGCACTGACAATAGCTGCGCTCCCATTAAGCCAAAAAGATCAATTAGCGTTTGTTATAACAGCGCACATCAGTTCCAGCCACATTTTTTGGTCCCAGTCTCATTTAGCTTTCTCCTGCGGTGTTTTCTACTTGTATGGTGCCTCAACAATTTCAGCCACGTGCCTCCTTTAACAGGCACACTAAGTTTTTTTTTTTTTTTGCTGATTTACCCGCGGAGTTACACTCTCAATAAATGCTAATTATAGCTAGGTTTATTTTAATAAAAAATACTCTGTAATTTTCTGAGGAACTGTGGATGAATATCAGGAATAGCCACAGGAGAATAATTTGCATCTTCGAATTCATACACAAAGAGCATGAACCAATGGTAGATCTCAGTGTGTAGTTTAGGATTAGACATTACCGAGGCCAGGAGACTCTCCTGTGGTTGTTTTTCAAGAAACTGAAATCCTTCCGAGGGCTTCCCCTTTTAAAATAATAACCAAAGGATTATGGTCGCTGTCTATACGGGTAACCATTATCATGTCATTGAGCAGTGGCCTGAGTCTAACATCAAGTAAGACATAGTCAATGATGCTTGAATAGGCTCCCCTTTAAAATGTAGGTGATCTCTCAGGGTCAGAATGGGTTCACCCATTACATGCCCCAATGCCCCGACTGACCGACAAGGATCCTAGTTGATGGAGCAGCATTAGGAAAGTAGTGCTGTGGTTTACCAGTAAGAAAAGGGATGCCCTATTGTTCATCCTCCAGCTCAGGTAGATCATTAATATAAGGTCAACGCTCAAAGGGTACATTAAAATCACCTGTAACTACTATTTTTGCTTCTTGCTGGTATTCCTCAATTACTTCATCCAGCAGTGCCACAATTAGTGGATTGTTGCTAGTAAGAACAGACCTAACATATACATTAAACAAAACCATATGTAGGCCTGATGCAAATTCCAGTAAAACCCCCATTAAATAAAGGCAGTCAATTTTCAACAATGAATCTTAGCATACAACGTTATTCTTTATTGAAATTAATAGCCTCCCACCTGCTCCTTGAAGTAAGTACACTGGCTCTTCTTGTTCTTTCCTTAAAAGTTTATTTCCAGGTATAATGTACAGACAGAGATACATGAGCTTGCCATCCCCAAACCGGCACAACTCTGACCTTTCATATGAAAACATTCCAATCCCCAGTCACAGCCTGCCCCAACATTCCACTGCCCCAACATTCCACTGCCCCTGATGTCATAGCATTCTTCTTTTACATACAAACCAATACATCACTACACATCCCCTTCCCTTAAAAAAAACACAAAAAAACAAGACAAAAATAAAATAATAATATGTATATAAATAAATATATATATTTTTATTTAATCACACACAAAATTTTCTAATACCTTAGGTTTTCTCAAAACCCTGCCGAAACAACTTTTCTTCACTTCACCACAAACTACATTTTTATTCTGTTCACGCTCATTCACATTACATTCAAATTCTCCCATATTAATACGAGTCTGGACACCTTCCTGACAGCCCCTAGCTCCCAATTCCCCAATAACTCTAGAATCTTTGTTACCATCAATATCACACTCCAACCACCAATATTTGTTATTATTACCTTCCAGCAAATCATACTGCACAAATTGTTGTTTGCAAGGCTTAGCAATAGCAACGCGACTCATGTGACATACACTGCCATCATCCAAAATGACAGTATTTCTCATCACTTTCTTAATTCTTATAGGCTCGCCAAACTTGCTCTCACCTTTAGCCACTTTCCTTACGGATTTCACTCTCACCCAATCTCCCACATTCAAATGTGCTTCTTTAGTGCCATATTTATTATTAAAATATTCCTTGTTCTTTTCTTGTGAATTCTTTATGCACTTTCTTACATGTTCCTTGCTCCAAAGTACTTGTCTGCTTCTTTGCATCCAACCAGGGTTAATCTTCGAAAATGGAATTCTACCTCGCATTATATCAAACGGACTTTGACCTATTGTCTCATGAGGTGTCACTCTATAAGCCCATAACATTTTCCTTAACTCAGAATCTATATTACTTTTGTTTCCATGCTTTGCAATTTGAATGATGCCCTTGAAAATCCTATTTATACGTTCCACTACAGCATTCCCCCTGGGATGATATAAAGCTGTAAACCTTTGTTCAATACCAGTCATTTTAGCAAAAGTTTTCATTTCCTCAGATTTAAATTGAACACCATTGTCCGTCAATAAAATTCTGGGAAATCCTTCCCTCAAAAATATTTCCTCCAAAAAATTAATCACTGCCTTGGTATCAATTTTTTGTAACACAGAAAATTCAATCCACCTTGAAAACAAATCAACTAAAACCACAATAAACTTTGAAGTCCCATCATGCCACGTAATAGGACCCATAATGTCTAAAGCAACTTCTTCCCATGGTATATTAGGACAACTTGAAGAAGAAATTGGTGGGTTAAGTGTCTTTTGAGATGTGTCACTATTCTCACACTCCATGCAGTCACGTACATATCTCTCAATTTCTACATCAATTTTTGGCCACCAATAAAGTACTTTAATTCCTCTTTTGGTGCGAGATATTCCTGAATGACCTTCATGTCCAATAGCAATAAGTTTATTTCTAATACCACAGGGGGGAATAATCTTCCCACCTCTACACACAAAATCACCTTCAATGCTCAATTCATCTCTCACTTCCCAAAAAGCTCTTAACATATCACTGCTTTTGACTTTCTTGTCATTATACCAACCGAACATCACTTTGTTTTTAACTTCTTTCAACACTTCGTCTTTCTCATACTCCATGATCCATTCTTCTTTTTGCAATGAGCTTAAAGTATTCTCATCAAACACACCAGCTACACACCAGTCATTCCATGGATGTTGATCCAACTCTCTTAAAGGTAAGGACATTCTACTTAAAAAATCTGCAGTAACATTTTTTACCCCAGGAACATACTGCACTTCATATAAGAAATCTTGTAGTCTCATAGATAGTCTAGCTATTCTCGCAGATGCTCTACATAAACCTTCTGTAGTTAACAATTTAGTAAGAGGTTTATGGTCAGTCCGTATGATGCATTTTTGCCCCCAAACAAATTTCCGAAAGTGTTCTAATGGCCATACACATGCCAAAGTTTCTCTCTCTATTACAGAGTATTTTTCCTCTGTGGGAGACAAAGAACGGGATGCAAATGCAACCACATATTCTTTACCCCCATTGTCACATTGTGTTAATACACTACCAAGGCCCTTACCACTCGCATCCGTAGTGATAATAGAACAAGCTTTTGGATCGTACCCATGCAACATTGGAGCACTCACAATTGCATTCTTAATTTCCTGAAAAGCCTTCTGACAACTTACATTCCATTCAAATTTCACTTTGTTTTTTAGTAACAGTCTCATTTGGTAGGTTTTAGCTGAAACAATTTCTACAAATTTCGAATAAAACTCGGCTAGACCTAAAAAGGATCTCAAATCATCTTTAGATGTGGGGCATGGGGCATTCTTAATAGCTTCCACCAACTTTTTTTTAGGTCTTATGCCTTCATGATCAATCTCATGTCCTAAATACGTTACTTTTCTCTGTGCAAATCTACATTTACTGATCTCTGCGGTCAAACCTTTTTCTTGTAAGATGTTCAAAACATTCCTCAATTCCTTATCATGATGTTTCTTGCTACTTCCCATAACTAAAATATCATCCTGAAAGAATGTAACATTAGGCAAATGTCCAAATAACTGCGCCATCAACCTTTGAAAGACGGCAGCTGCCGACGCCAAACCAAATGGCATACGTTTGAAACTAAAACAACCCCAAGGTGTACAAAAAGTTGTAAGATGTCTGCTATGATAGTCCAACCTAACCTGGTGGTAAGCAGACGACAAGTCCAAAGTGGAAAACCATTTAGCATCTCTTGTGGCAGACAACATCTCATCAATACGAGGCAAAGGAAACTGATCTACTATGATATTATTGTTCAAACCTCTCAAATCCACACACAAACGCACTTTGCCATTAGCTTTACGCGCAACAACCAAAGGTGAAACCCACTCAGAAGCTTCAACTGGTTCTATAATCTGTGAATTTTGTAACCTGTCCAACTCTTTTTTTACCTCTTCCCTGACAATAAACTGAATATTCCGTACCTTATGAATTTTTGGTTTGGCATCCTTTTTGAGTCTAATCTGATGTATAAAGCCTTTCAGTTGACCTACTTGCCCATTGAACACTCCTGGAAACTCTTGTGTGACCCATTTCTTTGTGTCTTCTTCATCACACATTACTAAAACTTGCTCTACACTGTTAGGATCAAGCACAATATGCAGTTTCTTTTGGTCTTTCCAGCCTAATACCGACGGACCATCCTTAGCCACATATAATTTACATACGGCTTGTCTTTGCTTAAATTTGAATACCAGCACTCTAAAACCAATAATATCTATTCTATCACCAGTGTAACTTTCAGGCGAAATGTCAGAGGTTTCTAAATGTTCCCCTAAACTATGTACAAAATGCTTTTGCCATGTGCATTCTGAAACAATACTGTATGGGGAACCAGAGTCTGCTGCCACCTGCAACATAACTCCCCCAAATGATATCCAACACAAGGGTTTGTTTGACGTTTGTCCTGAAATGTTCAAAACCACAGTTTTGTGACCCCTCAGTTTATAATTTACGTCTTCATCACTGTCATCAGAACAGTCTTCCACCACTTCCTTAATGCAGGCCACTTTACTGTTCACCTTCTTCAGTTGTTTCTTCCTGCACACCCTAGCAAAATGGCCTACAATTCCACATTCCAAACACTTAGCATTTTTAGCTGGACACCCATCAAATTTTGCAGAATGAAAGGAACTCCCGCAACGGAAACACTCATTTCTGGATCGATCAGGCATGTTAGATTTTAGATTTTTTGCAAAAGTTTGATTTTTCTCTTTTTTAAAGTCATTATCCCGCTTATCCATGGACCATTTGTTGTGCTTGCGATCACTAACTTTGGCAACAACTTCTTCAAAGTTCTTATCCTGTGCCAAAGTGATTTTCGCACATCTTTCGGATAATTCTGCTTTCTTTACTAAAGCAATAATATCCTTTAGACTGGATTCGCCTTCAATCCACAACCTCTCTTGAATAGATTTGTTTTTAGTATACATTACAATCTGGTCCCGTACCAGTTCATCATGTAGACCAGTAAACCTACATGAGCTAGCTAAATGTTTTAAAGCAGAAACGTAGCTCTCTATGTCCTCGTGTTTCTCTTGTTTCCTGTGGAAAAATGCGTGACGAGTAACCGCAATGCAAACAGCAGGAGAAAAATGATCATTTAAATCCAAAATAGCACTTTGAAACACATCTTCATCGCCTCTATCGTGTTTTTGTAGTTGATTGTAAATACGAAGACCTTCAGGGCCTATACAGTGTATTAAGATCCTTTTTTTTTCTTTCAGCAGAGATTAAACCATTGCAATCTTCTAAGTTTGCGATGTAATTCAAAAAATATTCCTTCCACTCCTTCCATTGTACAGCTGGTTCACCAGGAGACGCTAAAAATTCCTTTGGTGTACTCAACTGCAAAGAAAGCAACGTCCCTGTACCAGAAGAATCTCCACTCGAAGACATGGTGTACTAAAAATTATAGCTGTAAAAATATAACTCTTTAGCTTACTTCTTCAGCAAGACATGCATCTCTGTTATAATAATTTCTGTTAGTTTTCCTTTGTGCCGGATAAACTTCAGCAATGAAGTTGCTAAAAAATGAAGAATAGTAAAAATAATACCATGTACTTGGTACTAATTAACATTAAAAGGGCGCTGTCCCTGCTCCCATGTAACTTCCAGCGCAAGAACCAGCACGTTCACAAGACATTGGGCCTGATTCTAACTTTGGAGGACGGTGTTAAACCGTCCCAAAAGTGGCGGATATACCACCTACCGTATTACGAGTTCCATAGGATATAATGGACTCGTAATACGGTAGGTGGTATATCCGCCACTTTTGGGACGGTTTAACACTGTCCTCCAAAGTTAGAATCAGGCCCATTGTTATTTGCCTTTAACAAAGCAGGTCCGAAAATAGCTGCTCTCCAATCCTCAGTCTGATGTCTGTAGCGTTGCCTTTCAATAATTGCAGTTTTCTCAGTCCAATGCTTGCTGCTTTACGATCCTGCTCGTCGCCATGTGAAGTAAGTACACTGGCTCTTCTTGTTCTTTCCTTAAAAGTTTATTTCCAGTTATAATGTACAGACAGAGATACATGAGCTTGCCATCCCCAAACCGGCACAACTCTGACCTTTCATATGAAAACATTCCAATCCCCAGTCACAGCCTGCCCCAACATTCCACTGCCCCAACATTCCACTGCCCCTGATGTCATAGCATTCTTCTTTTATATACAAACCAATACATCACTACACTCCTCCAGATTTCCTTGGAGGTGTTGCCTCCAGACTATAGGAGACAAAACCGTCAAGCAGAACCTTCTCTAGTGCCCATGTTTCATGGACGAGTATCGTGATCCTCAATAAAAGGAATCCAATCAGGGTATATCAGTTTTGATTTGCTCCGTGCCAAGGTTCCATGAAATCAGAGTAAGATCATCATATAAAACAGGCAATGCTTGGCAGGAAACTCCTTCATCTGCAAGGCCATTAGGAGACAGACTGGCATTATTAGGCTTGAAAGTGTCTGTTGCCAACTGGTCCATATGTTTTACATGACCATATGTACCAGTTTCAGTAGATGGGTTAACAGTATGCAATTTAAGTTGGGAAACCATTTGATGAGATTTAGCTGTTTGCCTCAGTCAGTCAATTGAATTTAAAGTAGAGGCCACATCACCGACTGTAGCAGTAGGCACCAGGGCTCCTGGAGCACAAGAATGAACAGGATGATCCAAAAGGGAGTCCGTATTCATGTTGATGTTTTGAGATGGTGGTGGTGACATCTTTAATCAAACGGCAGAATTAGCATAACCTGTGAGATGACAGGTTCGAAGTTCCATATCATTGAAATTGCGTACCATTTGTTCATTCTTTCATTACAACATAATATGATCAAACTTAGAAGAGCTGCTATTACACCATTTAGCATGCTGAATATCAGATCGAAACATAGAGACAATTGCGTTTTGATCTAAGCCGATGTATAGCCTTATTTATTAATGCCTCAGTGTCTCTGAAGGCGTCCTCTCTCAGTTTAGGTATCTATGTCAAGTAAATTTGTCTCTTAAGCTCATTTCCCACAGAGTGTAATTGTGGCCTAGCAGGACATATGACAATAGAGCTCCCTTTTGAAGCAAGAAAATGGCCATTAGCCGTCGGGTTACCATAAGGTGAGAAGGAGAAAAGAAATCTCTTGTTTGACTGACGAATAGCCGGTTCACTGGTAGATGGAGGGAGTTCAAATCCTGACAGGGTCAACCTCGAGAGTGGGACACCTCTTGGATGAGTGTTTCAGGGGTACATCTTGGATTTTGTGCAAGAGTAACAACTTGGTTGGAATTTGACAAATCAACAGCCCTCACAGAACCAGCAAACAATCCACCGCTATGCCAAGGTTGTTGTTTCCCAGTCTCTTGTTTAGAAGGACAGCTACAGGTGGAGGTACAGCCTTATCCAAATAGGTCTTCTCATTTGCGAATCATTCTAATAAGAGCTTTTAAATCCTCCATCTTACAGTGGAGTGAGTAGAGACCATCTGACTCAACAAGTGCAGTGGGATTCGTAACAGGTGGTTCAGTAGACTTAACCTCAGCTGAAATTGCAGACAAAACTACACTGTGAACAGAGGAACAGCTGTGAATTGACTAGGTAGCTCATGAGTCGTTAAAATGGAGTATCTGTTGGAGCAAGGGACATTGGAAACTATGTTGATTGTGGGAGATAATGGTAGCCCAGGTAGTGTGGTCAGTAAAGCATTGGATAAAGGTTCTCCAAGTGCTGTATCAACACCTTTGGTATCAGTCAGACAGTTCTGGATGCTTTTCTGAAACAGTTCAGGTACTTTAGCAGTATTTGTTTTGTCCATGTTATTAGCTGAATGAGTTTAGGCTTGAGTCAACTTCCTCGATTAAATGGTCAATGGCTTTGAGAGTATAATTCTTTCCCATGGTGGTGCTAAAGCAGGACCCATTACGGAGGGTTTCTTTGTTCTTTTTACATTGAATTTAGGTAGTTCAGATGCATTCCTCTTCCCCATCTTAACTGGCAGCAGTTACTATTGTAGTCCGCGTGGGTAATAGATACACGGATGTAGAAAATAAATCATCAGAATTATAATTGTATTTAAACGTACAAACCTATGTGGCTTTTACAGTGAAGCCTGGATGAAAGACGAAAGCCCTGGCCTGGCTTCTTCTGGTCAATGACCGGTGAAGATGGGCCTGGTCTTGGCACAGTCTTTGCCTGGCTGCTCACTTGGGCACATCCCGCGCTGTGGGAAGCAACAGGTGCTTTTAAACACTCTTGAACACCGTCGCCCCACCCTACTGCAAGTGTGTCTGGGGGACGTAGTCCCACCCCAGACTGATGGCAAAGTCCACAGGGCATTGTTTGGCCGGCAGAAGCAGCTATCAGAGTGACCTGTGCTGCGGTAAGCTACAAGGGCCTTTAAGCAAACTCGAACACCATGGCCCCCTTACTGCAAGTGTGTCTGGGGGACATAATCTCACTCAGACACATGGCAGTGTTTGATGGGCAGGGGCACCTTTCAGAGGGACCCGCACTGCAAGCGAGTCAATATGGCCACCGGATATGATAATCACATATGAGAACACAGATAGGAGGGAGCCATTGTCTATAAGGTTGGTCTCAGCTATTATATGTGGCAAGAGAGGAAGTGGCTAGAACCAATGCATTGTGAAGTGAGCATGGGCATTGAGAAAATAGTATTCTAAATCAGAATCTGAAACCCACCTTTCTCGCAAAGTAGAGTCATAATGTCCCACTTCAGCTGTGCTTGCTTCCCAGCCCATATCAGAATAGTCAGATTTGACAAGAGGATGGAAAAAATGTTTATAACAATGGGATTGGTATATTAGTAAACAGGTAAGAGAATTTTGGGAAAAAACAACATTAATGTCAGGACAACACAGCCCACTTTAGATTGGGGCAGTCATATCCATTTGCCAACATGGGCTGATAGATTTTGTTGGCAGGCCCCTTTGTCCCTGTGTACAATTTTCCTGGAAGTGTGTATTTTGATCCAAAGTATCAGGCAGAGCTCGTGCTGCAGCAGAGTGGATACTCCAGATTAACTGATATTATACTAGGCATTAGTGGGAACACTTTTGATTTACTTTAGGTGCTGGTAGTAGGGGTGCGGGGGGGGTTGGTTGCATCTCCCCCTCTGCAACAGTGCTGGAGTTCAGAGGGTGAATGAGCAATAGAGATGCATGCAAATGTTGTTTTTATCTTTTCACATTTGCTGTGCGTTCAAAGTCAGAGGTCAAATGTCAGGCCATGTTTTGTGACAAATTGCTGCTTATTTTTTTTAATATAGAGATTGGTGTCTACTTTTCTTTGCAAAGGAAGAGGATTTTGTTAAGTCAACCACATGACAATCTTGCAGGGGTATAGGTGTATGGAAGGCAAGGTGTTGTATGCCATTTTTTCTATCACACCACAAAATTGAACTGTGCAAATATTTTACAAAATATCAGCAGTTATGAATGCACAAACGAAGCACATTTTTAATTCTGATGCGTGATAGAATCAAACGTTTTAATAAGATCAAAACAAATTGAGACATTTTACTTGGTAATGCACAATACCTGTCTTTCACATCATTTGTGTGCTATATAGTTGTACCAAATAATTGTTTGTGCAAATTTAGTGGCCATTTCAATGGGAAATCGGATGTTTGTAAGTGACAGTGCGCTGTAACAAAATGCTTTAACTATATATATATAGATATATAGAGATATAGCTATATACAGAGATATATCAGATATTTGTTGATTATATTGTCCAGCATTTTTACATCAAACATGGAAAGGAAATATTCATATGTGGTAAGAAGGAATTAACTGTAGATGACACTTTCATGCAGTAATTCTCTTATTTTACAAGTGCAGAACTAGTTAAACCTTATACTATTTTTTTTGCGGTAGATAACACATTTCCCTGATCATTGATTCATGGCCAATGGGCCATTTCACACCGCAAAAAAAAAATTGTAGAAGTACATTCCAAGAGACACATTCCAACATGAACATGCTTTTTTTGGAATTCACAAACCTTTCGAGGAGTACATTACTGAAAAACTATGCCAGTAGCAGGCTGCCAGACACATAACTGGGAAAGTCATGAGATTTATGTGCATTAGCATGTCCAGAGTGAGGAAATGTATCCACCGTACAATGCCGCATTGTTTAAAGAAACCACTGCTACGCAAGTGCACATTTTTAGGCCCAGCTAACGACAGCTTTAAATGTTGCAATTGCTCATGTAGTCGCCGAAAAATTATTAATAAACAGTGTGGATGGAAAGGATTTTGATCTGCCCATTTTTGGACCTTTCCTAAGGATATTTCATTGGGCAGCAGTTGTGCAAGCCAACCTATAAGTAATGCTAATATTCATAACTGTTAGATAAATTGTTAAAACAGTTCAAGAATCAAAACAATAGCAAGGGGCTTTTGCAAACTTTGCCAAACACAATTGGAAAGAGTTTTTCATTGTAAACTCTGTGATAAATATCAGAGGAAAGTTCTTCACATTGATTAATACTGGCAAGCTTGGTTTTGGTTGTGCATATGTGTAATATTATCTTTACAATATAAGCATGTTTTAACTAAAGAACCTGTTAATTTCATGAGTAAATGTACCGGCTGAACATTAATTTATTTAGTGTTCCTGTGGACTTTGTGGAAACCTAAGGGGCATTTTTAAGAAAAGTGGTGCTGCACCTTGAGCTCCTTAGCGCCCCTTACTGCCACCATGTGCGTGCCGTATTTAAAATACGGTGCACCATTCCACAGGGTAGGGGGCAATAGCGTCAAAATATTTGACACTATTGATGTACTGTTCAGGGTTAGCGCCATAATTTGGGCGCTAACTCTGAACAGTATGTGGGGGCGTGGCCAAGATGGCGATCGGAGCGGCAGCATAAACTGCAGCTCCGATCCCTGGCCCGAATAAACATCCTGCAAGCGGTGCCCGTGCCTTCCTTTTCAGGGGTACGGACGTCGCCCATCGAGCTGCCTGGAGGCCACACTGGTGACCGGGCTGTTTCTGGGTTGCCGCTACCGCTCGGAGGGCGTTTGGCAGGGCTGCCGGGGCCGAGCCGCGCGTAAAGAGCCAGAACGAAGCTAAAACAAATCGTAGCAGTCATTTAAACTATTACTTTCTGGCCAGCAGCAGTGACTGCTTCCTCTCCACCGGCTCCACCAGCACGGTGGAGCGTGACATAATAAAGAGCACCGCGATAGGGCGCTGGTCCCTAAGAGGATATTTTGAGGTGGCGTCGCGGTGCGTGGCTGATCCGTTGCGGTCCCGCGCCCCACACATCGTGGCCTGCAGGAGCAGGCTTACAATTTCATGTGCCCCAGGACTGGGGGTTGCTGCGGCCTGCCTGGTGAGGACATCCTAGCGTGTTGCCCTGGCGGAGATCGTTTTGTGGGCACGCAGCGCAACATCTATATTCTCACTTCTACAGCAGACTCTACAAATCCGGGACCTCGTCCAGAGCCTGTTCGAGCTTCACCACAGGTGTCGTGAGGCAGTAAGAACACAGCCGGTGGTCAGGTGCACAGCGGGAAATTGGCCTGGTCGGTTGAACGAGGTGAGCCTTTCGGCGACATTTATCGAGTCGCAGTGCGCAATTGCGTTAACCACCCCCCGCGCCCCAAGGTACCCGGGGCAGTTATAGCCCCCAACAAATTACGCGGAGCTCCGCCCTCACCCCTCCAGACTCTACTTATAATCTCCCACCAGCGTCACAGTCTTTAAACTACGCATGCAATATCCAACGCATTAGGCCATTATTCTCCATATATCATTGGCCTACTCCTGCTTTGCTCCTCCTCAACGTTGATGCCAGACTGGTGTGACTTCTGACCCGGCCGCACACATCACTTTGTGTTCACTTGTTGCTGCTTCGCCCTGGTGTGGTTGTTGGGCTCGTCTATTGCATTTGGATGTAGTAGCATAACATGCCAGTCCCCTCTGCTGTTTGGAACTGCGAGTTGTGACGGTCACACGTCAAAGTGCTAAATCACTTTGCCAGCCACCAGGAACTTGTCAGTTAAGCTCTTCACTACAAAAATCTATACATTGGCCTCGCAGTCGGAAGAGGTGGATCTCTAATATCGCGCACCATACCATTGCCATCAGTATTTCACTTCAGGCCTTCAATAGTTATTGGCATTCCTCTGGGTCTGCACTTCTACTATGTCGCAGATTGTTCCTTTGCTCCCCGCCCACATCGCCTCCAACCGGCCCTATTCGTTAACGGCCACTCATACCCATACTTACCAAATGGTCAAACCAAAGACCCCACGAGCACCTCTGGGCAGAATGGACCCCGACACCCCACCCCCCTCAGAGGCCCACGTCACCACACAATTGGCTTTGCAGAAGTTGGAACTTACCTTACAATCACACACGTCACAATTTGAAAAGCTATTGCAAGCCATTCTAGAAACTAAGACCACCCTAGAAGCCAAAATAGGCTCGGTAACAGAAGATCTCAACATACTTCGCACTGATCAACATGCACTGGCCGACAGGGTGTCCGAACTTGAAAAAGACTCTGCAATCCTCCCCCGGACTGTGAAAGATCTCCAATCGCAACTGGCTCATTTATCGACAGAGGTGGACTCCTTAAAACGCAGAGCTGAGGATGCAGAGGGCAGGTCCCGGGGCAACAACATTCGTCTGGTGGGGTTCCCTGAGCGAGCAGAGGGCCCCAGCACTAAATTATTCATAGAACAATGGCTTACGGACACAATTCTTAAAGAAAACATCCCGGAGTTCTTTTCCGTCGAGCGGGCCCACAGGATCCCTGGCAAGCCCCCTCCACCTGGCTCACAACCTTGTCCGCTGATAGTAAGACTCCTTAACTATCGAGATAGAGACCTCATCCTACAGCTATTCCGCAAATCTGGTCCGGTATGCTTAAAAAATGCTGAGATTAAAGCTTATCCAGACTTTACAGCAGAAGTACAGAAGAAGCGGAGCTCTTTCTATCGTGTTAAGGTATGCCTCCGCAAACATAACATCAAGTATGCGTTGATGTTCCCAGCCAGACTCCGGGTGCAGGATGATACTCGGACACTTTTCTTCATGACTCCGGAAGATGCCTGGACCTGGCCGCATGCCAAGGGTCAAGCTGACCCGTTAGAGACAAGCACCCTCGGTGATAATAGGTCTTCCTCCACGTCGGGACGCAGGCAACGCAAAAAACAAGGCACTAAACCCTCACCTGAACAGGTACAAACCGAACGCTCCCTGCTCCTGCGGGCCACATCTAGATTTGTTAACACGTCGCCAATTGCCCTATCCACACAAACTGACGTGGATCCGGAACAGGACGTAAACTCTGACTCGGCGGAATCCACGCATGGTCCTTTCCTCACGCCGCGCACAGCGGATGACATCTGCTAGGCAATCAAGCACCACCTACTCCCGCTCTTCGGATGCAGCGGCACTGCTTTCCCCCCTCTGGCTGCTCAGTGGCGACTTGGCGGCACTATTGATCCCTTACTGCGGCGTGTAGCCCGCTTGTGGTCCTGGGCGGCGCACCTTGCACCATGAGTAACTCGGGCAGGGTAAATCCATGACTCTGAACCAATGTCCTTCGGCACCCCCCTGCTCCATATGGACCGTTCTTCCAAGCCGGCAATTGCTGGAATTGTTTTCTATTTTTTAGTATTTCAGCTGTTGCTATATACTGTTTTAGAGTGCACCTTTTTATCTGGTTGTTGGTTCTATCGCATGTTAGTTAATCGCAAACACAGCAGCAAACGTACATGTCATATTTATCATAGCAATAGGTTTACAGCTTACAACATTACGGACATCCACTGGCTAGTCTTAGCGGGTAAGCGTCACAATATTTTCATAATGGGGACGGAGGACACTAATTTTTCCGTTTGTACGAAAGCTATAAAAACCTCATGGTCACCCAAACTCACCAAGGGATCTTGAAATATAAGATACTCACATGGAATATTAGAGGTATGGCAACGCCACGTAAACGACAAAGAGTTTACGCCTTTCTTAAGAGGCATCAGGTACTCATAGCTCTACTACAAGAGACACATCTCTCTAAATCCACGTTGGAAAACACACAATCAAAATGGAAAGGTCAATTGCATGGCACCACTTCCTCGTCCTTCGCTCGTGGGGTGGCGATTTGGATTGCTCCTGGGGTTCCATTTATCATATCTCGCACACAATGCGACCCATACGGTAGACACGTGACACTGGAAGGCACCCTTTAGCTTTGGTTGCACTATACTCCCCAAATGCAAATCAACGCGATTTCCTGTCCACACTCTCCACTGGCAATCTCAGTGACCCCACACTAGAGTGCATATGGGGGGGCGACTTTAACAGCGTCCTAGATACTCAAATAGACCGCTCATTTTCCCCACTCACCACAGCCCCATCCAATCGCGCCTCACAAGCACTAGCAAGCTGGGCCTTAAATAACGGCCTGAGGGATGTATGGAGGGCGGGCCACCCCACCCACCGTGAATATTCTTACTACTCCCCTGTACACAAGCTACATACCAGAATCGACATGATTTTCGTACCCGCAGCCGTAATTCAGGAAGTGTGCATGTCTGAATACCTAGCGCGCACCATATCAGACCACAACCCTCTATGCGTAATAATGGCCTGGGGCCACATGCACACTCGTATACCAACATGGCGATTGCAGCCAGAAGCTCTTCTAGACCCCCCCTTTCAAGCAGATATGTCCAAGAGACTGGCTGATTACTTCCTACTGAATAAAAACACAACTTCATCCAGTGCTATAGAGTGGGATGCCCGTAAAGCGGTAATACACAGACATTGCCTTGCGGCCACGGTGGGGGTAAGACGGGCACTCACCAAAGAACTACAAGATTTGGAGGTAAAACTCCGCAAAGCAGAGGTTGAGGTCACCAGAGACGAGTCCACACTAGCAACACTGAATTCGCTTAGAGCTGCCCATAATGAAGCAGACACCAGACTAGGTAAGCACGACTACAGACATTATATGACAAGACAACACGTGGAGGGAGATAGATCGGGCAGGCTATTACCGTCAACCTTCGCAGCCATCACCCATTGGTGTGATACGTCTGAACCCCGACGTCATTGTCAACACTCAAGCAGGTATCAACGAAGCCTTTTCCACATACTATCGAACCCTTTACACGTCTCCTCCCCCCCCGCCAGAACAGCAACTAACTGACATACTACTACTTGTCTCCCAAAACCAACACATTCTTGACAATACCGCCACTTTAGATGGTCCTATCACTATTGAAGAGCTGCGTTCAGCTCTGGCACAAATGGCACGCAGCAAAATCCCCGGTTCGGGTGGTCTACCGGTAGAATATTTTAACTCCCATGTTACCCATCTCCTAAATCCACTCACAGAGGTATTTAACAAAGCACACCATAACTTACAACTGCCAGACTCCATGAGCGAAGCTCTAATAGTTGTCCTCCCAAAGGCGGGCAGGGATCCTCTCGATGTTAAATCATACAGCCTGCTCTCTCTCCTCAACACAGATTGCAAATTGCTAGGGACCATATTAGCAAACAGGCTACTCCCCTACCTATCAAGCCTGATACACTATGATCAGTCCGGCTTTATTCCTGGGAGAAGCACCTTCTTGAATATCAGAAGGCTGCTCCACATAATGCACAGTAATACAGAAACAGAAGTGGTGGCCCTCTCGCTAGATATTGAAAAAGCGTTTGATACGTTAAGCTGGAATTATCTTCTATGCACACTCAAAGCGTTCGGTTTCGGCCCCGGCTTCATTAATTGGATCAAAACGCTCTACTCCATGCCCACAGCCCGTGTCAAAAATGGACGCACTATCTCCGAAGCATTCCCTATAGGCAGAGGCACCAGACAAGGTTGTCCATTGTCCCCTTTGTTATTCGCTATTGCCATGGAACCATTAGCATTAAAAACTACGAAGGTATGCACATATATGGGGCATCCCGGAATCTAACACTCATCATATTATATCTTTATACGCAGATGATGCCCTGATATACTTGCGTAATCACTCTACTTCTATGGTAGAGGTGTTGCAGTTGCTGGACTCCTTTGCTCTCACCTCTGGTTTACATGTCAACTGTTCCAAGTCAAGTATCTTCCCCCTTACCTCCATACCGATTGACCTTCACATGGCATTACCGCAATATAAACTACCATGGTCACATGCAACCTTTAAATATCTCGGGTGCAGATTTATCACTCTGTTGCAGATCTAAAAGAGGGTAACATTGACAGGGCACTCAGCTCCACCCGCAGCTCAATGTCATTTTGGAGCTCACTTCCCCTATCCCCTATGGGTCGGGTAGCAATAGCCAAAATGCTTATCCTCCCAAGGTTCTTATATTACTTTACTGCCCTCCCGCTATGCTTACCACGCTCGTTCTTTGGTAAATTGCACTCAATATTAACTGACCTGCTCTGGGGCAAAGATAGACGCAGAGTAGTGTTAGCTACAACACAATACCCCCAAGAGGCGGGAGGGCTGGGCATGCCTAATTTCAAAAGATACTACACAGCAGCTCAGCTGTCGTGGTTATCCGCATGGCTTCAGGACACTCCTCCTACCGGAAGCATAATGTTGCAGGCATATATAGCCCCGCAAACGTTACTGTCTACACTGTTATCTGGCCCTCACCCCCTACCCTCAAAACTCATATTGTTGGAAGCAGCTCGCTTCTGTTGGCGTAGATACGTCCAAAGCAAGGCCCCCTCTCCCCCTTACTCCCCTTTGCTACCGCTGTTTCAATTGCCGGGCACCCAAATCCTTTCATCATACCATGATACACGGGACATAAACACACTGAATGTGGGTGATTTATACTCCAGCTCCGCGATGTGCACCTTTGCGGAACTGGTGTCCGCCGGGGTTATGCACAATGGTGCCTTTCTGACATACAGCGCCATCAAGCGGCTACTCAATAACCTCTGGGGTGCTGGCAACACCGAGCCTCCTGAGTCCCCATTACTTACTACCATCCTCACCATAGGTAGCACAAAAGGCATTATAACTAAATTATATAAAGCATTACTAGCAGCAGTTTGCACCACCCTGCCACATGCTAAGGCACACTGGGACTCCGTCCTCCCTTCACCACTACCACAAAAAACCTGGGTCGTAGGTCTCGCAATGATCAAGTCAATATCCAGTAATCCTCTCCTGCGTAATACCCAATTCAATTATATTCACCACTCATATTTATCCCCGGCTCGCACCCAAGAATATACCCGAGCACAACCCCGTCATGTCTCAGATGTCCTGCTCCGGCAGCTGACTTTTACTATATGGTCTGGAGTTGCCACTCAATAAACTCGGCCTGGCACCGCGTTACGGACGTCACAGCAGACCTTTCGTCCCACACCTGTTGCCCACACCAGATTCCTGTTTACTTGGCATACGCCCCTGTACTAGAGTGGATAAACAGTTACACAGATTTATAGATCTAGCATTTGTTGTTGTTTTCAAGCGCCTAATAGCAACACATTGGAAAGCCCCACACGTTCCATCTCATTCGTCTTGGCTCCGTGACTTACATAGTCGCTCACAGGCTGAAGCCCAGACACTTTGCTTATTGCAACACAAAGGCCTTATTCAGGATGGCCCCGAAGTTTGGGACACTTTTGTGGTGGCAATAGAAGCGAGGGATGACATAGACCCCCCGTAAATGGGGCACTATATATAGCTATTACAGTCTTGGTTGACACCGTCAGCACGCTACTCTTAGCTGCCCCACCATCATTCACTTTCATTATTAATATCCTCATCCCGTCCCTCAATGTAACAACGTAATATATCAGGATGATTCTTCTGCGGTTATGCCTATACGCAACTCATACCCAGCTTGCTTATTATCAAACTAGCTCTGCGCCCCATCACGCCCCGCAATGCATAATTCATACCTCAATTAGGACCTCCGTTTTACTCATACACATTAGCTGTATTCTTCCCTCTTCCTTCCCCCACCTTCTGGCGGGGATAGTCAACACTAGAAATGACATTAGTGGCGTTTAGTTGCATCTTTAATTAGTAATTAGTTATTGCACAGTTTTAAGTTGAATGTCCCTTTTTTTCTTTTTCTTTTTTATTTCGTTTTATGTTTGCTTTTCTCTTTTTTTTTTTACAATTCTTTGTGTAACAGCGCTGTGCAAGCTTATATATGTAAGTAAACAGATCACAAAATTATTAACATATTAACAGCCAATGTACTGTTGAGTGAATGTTATGATTAATAAACAGATTTAAAAAAAAAAATTTTTTACAGTACATAGGGGCCCATTGTAGCCAATGGTGTGCCCCCTTTTAATGCCTGCTCTGAGAGGGCGTTAAAAATGGCCAGAAAAATGATGAAAAGAAATCTTTTAGATTTCTTTGCACCGTTTTTTTCACCCCCTATTATTCGAATGCCCCCCCTGCATACATTATGCCTGGCGCAGGCATAATGTGGCGCAATGGGTTATATAGTGGCACAATACATGCATTGTGCCACTTTGTAAATATGGCGTGGTGTTCTTGCTCATCTAACGCCACATTACCTTAAAAAAATGATACTATGGGGGTTATTCTAACTTTGGAGGAGTGTTAATCCGTCCCAAAAGTGACGGTAAAGTGACGGATATACCACCAGCCGTATTACGAGTTCCATAGGATATAATGGACTCGTAATACGGCTGGTGGTAAATCCGTCACTTTTCCGTCACTTTTGGGACGGATTAACACCTCCTCCAAAGTTAGAATAACCCCCTATGTGTTGTTAGATGGCGCTCGGCCCTCTTAAATCTGGGCTTAAGTTTCTAACCTGTGCCTCTTCACTCAGTACGTCTTTTACTGCTCTGCCTCCCTACCCTAGGGTCAAGTGCTAAAGGGGCATAGCTGGTGCTCATTTTGGATCCAATAGTAAGGTGGTCACAAGACACCATAGATAAAAAGCTCCAATTGTCACAGCTGGGGCCTAGTAACTCCAGGGACCAACCAGATCTGTTCCTATATGAATGCCAATGGAGGTGCGTTGTTATTGCGCCCTATTACAGAACAAAAATAGCCCAGTTACCATCCATCCCCTCAGACACCTCTTGCTGGTGCACCAACAATCTTCAATCGCTGCATTGTTGGTCACTGCTATAGCAATTCATGCTGTGAGTGCCAGTAGGAGTAAGCAAGCTTCAAAGTGTCATGATTTATAGTGGATTCCTACTCATAAGATGTCCAAGCCTTCAAACAGAATGATGCAGTGGTGCAAGGACTGGACTTGTTGCCAGTGTGTTTTGCAGAGCACAAACGCCTGAGCTGCACTGGTGTCTTGATCACAATATGTATTGTTTGGCCACTGCAGGCTTCCCACAGAGCCTCTCCTCTTCTATCTTAATGGACAATGATAGCAGTACATGGGGGGTCTGTGCTGTTCTATGCTGGTTTATCTTCTTCATGATGTGAGTATGTTGGCCTTCGGTGCATGTGCGAGTACATGCTCTTTGGCATCATGAACATTATAGTGATCCTGTCTGGTAGAGAATCAGCTGCTGTTATCAAGCTTAATGTATCTCACATGCTACTTCACATGAAGGGCACTTTGCTGCACATGCATTGGATATTAGTGCAAAGTCAGAGGAGCTGGAGTGACTTTAGGGCTGGTTCACTAGTACTGGCGTGAGCCAGAAAAAGCAGCTGCTAGAGGAAGTCCCAGAGTAGAGGGTGAGTGTCTGCATGCGCTAAAGTTTCCAGAGGGCTGAGACTCTGTTCAGACGTCTGACTGTTGCTTGATAACACCAGTAAATAAAAACAGCTGTACACATGATGTTGAAGTTAGTGCTTTATGGGGTTCTGGGGCTGATTGGTTGGGTGGCCTGCCAGTGGGCCTCTGCAAGGATTCTCAAACACAAACAAATGTACAGCCTTGGTCATTCATGCCCCCCCACTAATTTTTTAAGCAATCTCATTAGGAAAAGCACAGAGTCAAGGCTCATGAGTCGAAGAGTATGACCCACTTATGAATGATTGCTGCAGCATGGATTCAAGATTAAGCCCACATCATGTCTTCATTTGTGGCCTCAATTAAGGCACAAGGAAACTGTAAAGCCATTACAGGAAAAAAACACCCTAAATACCAGTGGTGTAACATTAGCCCCTGCACCGCCCATTGTGCGGGCCCCCCTCAGCACAGCTGACACTGTGCATGGGTGGTGGGCCCCTGGCCTTAGATCTCCTGATTGAGTCCCGAGAGCCCCTTCCATGCACTTTGAGGGGAGCCCCCTCCAGTTTTGTTGCACCACTGCTAAATACTAATACATTGTACTAATAAAGACTGGTTCTATTTGTGGAAATACTGATGTTTCAGATCTATTTTAGTTAGTTGCTTCAGCACAATGACAGCTTAGCTTAGGCTTGCGGTCTGTGCCCTTTTACCCAGTTATTAGGCTCTGTATTTCTGCATTCAATTTTATTAATTTTATTATTGTTTCTTTAGATGCATTGTTTTAATATTCAACTGCTATTTTGTGAAAGCATCATTGTCAGGGTTATTGATGACATATTTTGCATCATGATCTTTTCTCTGGAATCACAAGAACAGAATGCGAGGCACGCCAAATAATATTTTGCAGTGCCAACTATAAGACTGCGTAAACAATCCAGTGCTTAAGTACATACCCACATCAGACTTCTGTGTAACATAAACATGTCCACTATAAAAACATCTTGTAGGACAAAGGGTGTTAGAGGGGGTTCCTAGAATTTCCATCCATGCTGCATGCTGGTTTTCAGCAGACCTCAGCCTTTGTGTCTCCACGGATCCTGATCTGGGGACTGGCAGCCTGACCTTTTACCAAGGTAAGGGGGTGGGGTGTGCTTCTCATGGACACTGTATGGACAAATTTGGCTTACATCACCATGCTCTCGCTTAGGCCCTAGAGATTAGGCTTTTGGGTAGAAATTGTATATTCATGTTGTGACAATATGTTGTGATTGTTCATATTTACATCTCTAATTTTCACAATCCTTATACTGTTGTTTCTCACGGTCCTAATCATTGCAGCTCATGTATTTTATCGTAGATTGCAGTCCTTTCAATGAATGTATTGAAAACTGTTCTGCATCTGCTTTCTTGCGTATGTGTGTGTGTAAGAGACTTGTATGTGGAGAGAAAAGGGTAAGACTTGTTTCCACCATGATTTCCCTTCGGGGTCTTCAGAGTCCATGCAAGGCTCTCAAAAATCACCTTTACCGGTTGGGGTTTGGTGAGTTACTGCTAGAGAGCCGGGAGGGTTGAGCCACAGCTGCCATCTGGTGTAAGAGTGACTCAGTTGCCTACAATGCAGAAGTACTCCCACCCCAAATCCAGCAGTCTCGTCAGAGATTGAGAGTCATTATGACACTGATGACATACTACATTTCATTAAACATAAATCTTTTGCCATTGATTTGGGAAATGCTGCACTAAGGGATTTACTCAGTTGTTAAAATAAACTAGAGTAAATCACAGTGGTGCTTGAACCATTTTTAGAGTCGGGGTGCTGTCATCAATGTGCAACACTGAAATCCTAGGGACAGTGAAAAATCGAAGAATCTCACACACAACGAGTAGACCAAATGAGCCACACCCATCAAGCAAGAGAGGGGTAAGAATGTTGTATGTATCTGGTGGTGCATTTTGGAGCATGTTATCTAATCTCTCCTCCACAAACTTGTTCACCAAGGCGTGTTATACACCAAAATGCATTGGGTGACATTGTTGATGATCGCACTGTCATAAACTTTCAACTTCAATGTGAGCCTCATTGTTTCTTTAGCAGTGGCGTGCGCGTCTTCACGTGTGTGGAGGAGAGGTTGGATGTTTGGGGGCACCTCACCCAAATGTGTACCACAGACCGAGGGTCCTAACAAATCTAGAGTGTTGCTAGTGTTGCAGGGTGCTCCTTATTGGAGCCACTCTCCACCTAAAAGTGGGAACTACCCAAAGTTCTCTTTCTTTTCTTTTTTGCATAATTTATATGCCACTCTAACCCTGAAAGGGTTTTATATATACATATATATATATATATATATATATATATATATATATATATATATATATATATATATATATATATGTTTTTGTGTGGGAAGACATCCCTTCGTACAGAAAAACAATACTGGCTGTAACGCAGGCACCCTTGCACCATGGTGTAAGGGTGCCTGTGTTAGAACTAGGCAACTCCCAGTGCGCCAGCCCAGGGATAGCCCTGAAGAGCGCCATATTTAATTCGACATGGCGTTTTTAGCTCTCTCCCATTAATACAATGCATCTAAGCAACTTGTCTTGCTGCTCTGCGTTGCATAAATTCTATTTGTCTTCCCTAAAATGTAGGTATTTGGGCTTAACAATCGGGAGACTCCCTCCTGAATCTGGTGTGTTGGCATGTACGTAAAAGGAACCCTGGAAAATGTTTTCATACTAGCCTCATATCACAGTGCAAATCTTTTGACTAAAAGGCTTAGCTTTTAAAGGCCGTTTAGGCGAAAAAACCTTATGAAATATACCAATGGTTTTATCATACCACTGCAAATCGTGTATTTGACTGTAAGAAATATGTGTGTTACTGCATCAAAATGTTGCAGTCTCAAGCAGCTGCTTCCCCACAACCTACCAGGGGTTGTCTCAGTGCCCTTTACAGTCAGCCCAGCCTTGACCATCATTTGACACACATTATTACATTTATGGTTCTGAACCAGAAGTCCTAGTTTCCACACCAGACCTTTATTCTTGTACCTTTGTTTTTTAAAATAAATGGTGTTAATCTGGTATTGGCAATGGATAGCATCTACATCCTTGATAGGAGTGTTACATGGGTAAGTCTAGCCAATCCCTTCTTTTATAATCAATACATGGGGACATCTATTTATCCTTGTAAATAACCCCTTAATAAATAGAACCCCGATTTTGCAGTTCACAAAATATACCCACTGGAGTGCCCCTTCTACTTGGTACAGCATAGATTCACTGAATTCAGTTCAGTTTTATCTAGCAATAGTAGCCGTAAAAGTAAAATAAATACATTCAAACATTCACCATAATTACAGTATATACATTAAAAAGAACACATGAAAGAAAATATACAAAAACAGAAATTGTGATCTAGATCTTGAAAACATATATTAAAAACAACCATCCACCTGAATAAATTAAAAGCGTGGATAACAAAGCCGCAGTAGTAAAATGTAATTCCCGCAGCAATGGTTTAAGGCATTTGACTCGGAAATGTGAATAGATCATAAAAAACGGAATGTGTCATGGTTTGTAACGGCTGATTGTCAGAGACAGAGAAATGTTATTAGAAGCGGTCCACCCTCTAGGGACAGATAGTGTATGATGCATAACTCAGTTAGATACAGAAAAGATTACTCTCATAAATATCACAGCCAGGAAAGAGACAAGATTACGCTCATAAACATTTGAAACAATATCAAGATAGAGAAAATATTACTAAAAATATTAGGGTCAGGATCAAGAAATAGAAAAGATAACGCTCATAAACATTTGAAACAAGATCAAGATAGAGAGAATATCGCTCTCATAAATATTTGGAACAGGATCAAGAGAAATTATTACGCTCGTAAACATTTGAAAAACAATCAAAATAGACAAACTATTACACACCCATGAACACGTGGAATATGTTCATACGTTCATGATAGAGCACAAAGACATGTTTTTAACTGTAGCTTTATCAACTTTGCGAATATTATATGGATGTTCAAAAAGATCCGTGTGACCAATTTCAGCACAGACATTTTTGACATAGTTGCCTTGGGAATTTATTTATGGCATTTAAACTTAAACAGTCCCGGATAATCTCACGGAGGGGTCTTTTAAAGCACCACACATCACAGGAATGTGAAACAGTCTAAATAGATGGCAAGCAAAACAGTGTGCGGTGTCAATTGGTGCAGGGATCTCTAGGAAATGTAGTCCCACAGGAGGCGTCTGTACAATCAGCGTAAACGTTTCCAGAGACCCTCGGCCTCTCTTCCATCAGGACCAAAAGCATCCCTTAAAAAGATACATTTTAGGTGTCTCACACTAACAATCATTGACTTTATTTATGTATCAATAATTTCAAGTTGCTGATCTTCACAATGTGACTAATTATATCTTTATTTATTCTTTTAGTACAACCTTGTGTGCGCCAACTCCTGGAGGCTCGATTTGACGCAAGCGGTTCTCAACCTGGGATTTCTGATGGGCGCGTTCACCCTGGGCTATGCCGCCGACAGGTATGTTATACTGTAAAGCATAACCAGCCCAAATAATGTACAATATGGCCCTGATTATGAGTGGGTCTGAGTGAAGGCACAATTTATCGCACCTGATAAAATCCTACTTCCCGGGTCCAGAATTTATGAGGTGCAATAATTTTTGGGGGAATAACACACGATTGCACCAAAACCCACATGTCATAAAAAATACTTTAAATGTTTCCTTTTTAAATTTTGACAGGTCAAACCTGCTGGAATTCAATGAAGAACAAGGACTTTAGCATAACTTGGAATTCTGATGCCTGAATAAACAGGAGTTTGCCTAGGGTGTGAAAGCTCTGGCTACTCATACTTGGACCCTTAGTTGGAAAATAAAGCTTGGTCTCTTTAATGTTCAGCCGTCAGACAGACAATTGAGTGTACTTGCATCTACATTTATTGTATTATACCCGATTTCTTTGAGTTGTATTCACTCGCTGGCTATCGTGATTCATGGAGAAGGATCGACGACTTCTCAGTGCGTAAAGCTGTATATATCTGTTGTACAGTGAAGTCCTCTGAGACTTAGTGTAAATATCAGGGCCAGCCTTTAGCATGGGCAACCTGGGCCTATGCCTAGAGCGCCAATATTCTGAGGGGCGCATGGAGTTGTGTGCATTGAGGCAAGGTAAAAATTGTCTAAAACATTAGGGAGGCCAGATGCCCAAAGAAACAACGGGTTTTTCTGAATAGCTGAACAACCCCCTGAAAGTGATGCAACTAAGAACTGCTAAAAAGGGCATTTCGGATGAGATGAGACAAGGATTCATTGGTTGCAGAGTTGGAGGAGGGCCAGTGGGTTTGTGGGAAAGAAAAAGGAGGGGGATTTATGTCTGTTTTGTTTAGCCATGTATTATCTTCATTTTTCAGGCCCCTGTCAGAATAAGTCTGTTGAGTTGTTAAATAGCTTGTTTCAAACAATAAAATGTATTGAACTATAGTAAGGAGCCCCAGCAATGCATATCACTTTCCATAATAAATTCTGCCAAGCGGAGCAGTGCAAAATATAAATTAAGAAGGCATCAACATAGAAAACAATATGCTTCGGAATGCTGGTAATGCAATATGTAACTAGGCTATAGTTGATATAAAGTACTTGTATTTAGAGAGATCTTTCTAAATAACTGTGTCAAAGCCAGTACTGGCTATGGTTCCGTAGGATGTGATGGATACCTGCCTAGAAGTGCAATCAGTAATAATACAAATATATCTAAGGGAATACAATATGCATTGTCTTAATTACCTACAAATATAAGAAGTGGTACTCTTCAAAGATGTTCCCAAGGTTATTCAAACTGAGGCTAGATAACTGTATACTCACCCTGGGTACCAACGTACATGGGAACGAAATATTACTTGAAAGTGGTACATTTGATGAAAATAATGTCACACACCCAGCAAGCCTGGTCAGCTTATGTCGTGGCCAGGTGGTTCATGAAACTGTATTAGTGTTAGTCGACTCAACAGTAAACACCACACCAATTTGAGTGGTTGAGTGGTTAGGAAAAGGGGGTGATCCGGGGAAAAAGGTAGCTGGTGGAACCAGAAATTAGCAAAGTATAAATATGGGTGAAACTGAGATGCTGAGAAGCCACCTGCTTTGCACAGTAAGGTTACTACATTCTGACACCACATTTTGGAACACATTAGAAGAATCTGAGTTAGGACCCTCCGTGTTAAAAATCACAATGTTTCCCCAATTCATTTAGGTCAGATGGGTTTCCTGGAGTAAGGCAATTCTAACACAGCGCTTATGGTAGATACCCAATACCCATCTGAATTGCTGAAGATTGTTTAGGTCTCTTGCACTAAGGTGAGTATGCAGCCTGTCATCCCAGATCTCTCAGTTGTCAAGACCTTTCATGTCATAGCATGCCCTACAACTGTGGTAGTTCATTGCATACTGAACTAAAAGAGATGGTTACATATCCTTGCAAGACGTGATGGTTTGTACATGCTGTGTTCGAAGACCACCCACCTCCCATTCAGGCACCCACAAGATCAGTGTATACCACATGTGGAAATAAATACAACCCCCCAACCACATCCAATGGGATACACTTGCAAAAGGCTCATAGGAAGCAGAGTGGTTAAGCACCTCTTGTCCACTGTCTTTAGGCAGGTGCAGGTGAAGCTGCACTAATGTGATAAGACAGTTTCCCACACTCACCATCACTAGTAATCCTTCAACAGTTGATCGAGGCCAGAATAAGTCTTAAATGGAAACGACATTAGAGCCCTAAGGACTCCAAATATGTTGCTAAGTTACTGCAGCAAACACCAAGGTTTCTCTTCATCCTTTCATTAAGCATGTAAATCAGCTATCCATTCAGACATTAAGACAATAATGATCATAACATTAAAAACGAATATAACTGTCCCTCATATGCATCACGGCATCCATACCTCTACTAATAATTACACTGAACCATGCAGCTCACTACATAGTGCATTCAAACTAGGAGCAAGACATCAGGCATTAGGAAAAAGCAAGTAAAAGAGGATAGAACTGTTGAGAAATCAAGCATGAAGTCCCCTTTAGTCATTATCACTGAACCAGAACAGGTCCCTGCCACCAGCTTTATCTTCAGGAATGTCACAACCATGTGAGGATCATAAACAAATGCAAGCTTTATTCTTCAGGGTTATCTTTTACTGAGTGGGGTCAAAAAAGCATACACAATATTCATATGCTGAATATTTACCTAGACGTTTGCAAATGCTCTTGTACAGACTGAGATTGAAACCCCTGAATACACCAAGTTTCGCTGCTCTCGAGCAAGACATAAAAGAGTATCCTGATCCCTATAGCTGAATAAGTGAGCTAAGATGGGCCTTGCCAGGATCCCAGAATATGACACAGTGCCAAGTGCCAGTGTGTACGTTCCACAACAAAGAAGGGTGAGAACAGATTCTCCATGGCATTGTCCATTTATACCCGTGTCCACTCTCTCTGGTATACCAATAATGCAACCGTGGCTGCACCAAAAACTGGTTTTAGGCATGGCGGTATTTGCTCTGATAATGTGGGGATCTTTTCCTTCCAGAGTGCTTTGCATTTCTGGCAGAGGCATCACTTTTAGTGTTAGAGAGGCATCACTCTGTCATATCTATACGAGTGCTGTACCTATCCAACCGTACATTTAGGTGATCCATGCACAACTTCAGGTAATCAATCTTGCCATCATTGGTAGAGCAGCTCATGTTCATACCAAGGTATTAGGTCTACACATATAGTTTCTCCAAGTTTCATGGGCTGCAGACATTGCCCCTAGCCCACAAGCCACCCCAAACCCCAGCAGCCGTGTTGACCACCAGCAGTCTGCCTCTTGCTTGGCACACTTAGGCCCATATTTTACACTTTTTGATGCAAAACTGTGCAAACACAGTTTTGCACCAAAAAGTATAGCGCCAGCTTGCGTCATTCCAGAGCGCCACCCCAGTGGCAAATTTATGGAATCCCACAAGCCGGCGCAAAGGGTCTGGGAAAATGATGTTTGCCGGGTGGAGGTGGGCGGCATGTAAAGGGGGTTTTGCTCCCAAAAAATATGCTAGGCTGGTTAGAGTAAAAAAAATGCCTTTAACCAGCCTAGCGTAATTTCCTACCACAAAACCATCCATACTACATGATTCCTGTCTTATGAAAGACAGGAGTCATTCAGACCACCCAATGGGCCAGCACAGGGGACAAGGGTCCCCAGTGCCATGTAAGGGGGCCCATTTCAGGGCCCCCAATGCACTTTAAATTTGTTTTTAAAATACCCACCTCTACTTACCTACTTACTTGAGATGTGGTCCCCCAATCCTCTGGTGTCCCTCTGGTGTGGGTGGGGTGTTTCTCGGGCTTGGGGTGGGCACCTGTGGGCTCTTTGCATGGTGTTTGACCATGGAAATGGGTCCACAAGTTCCCTAGCGTCTGTCTTGACCCATGCATTAAATAATGGCGCTAAGCAGGCTTAGCACCATTATTTAGGCCCGACTCCCCCTGTGCACCTTTTTTGCACTGGAGGATAAATAAGGAACTAGGGGCTTTGAGTCATTTTTTGGACGGGAATGCCTACCTTGCATCTCATTGACGCAAAGTGGTTTCACGCATCCAAAAAATGACTTTAACTCCAATATTTTGACGCTAGACAGATCTAGCGTCAGAATATAAATATGGAGTTAAGATTGTGCTGAATTTGTATAAACAAAAATTACGTTAATTCAGCACAAAGAAAGTATAAATATGCCCCTTAGGGTCAAATGAGATTTTCCCTTGCTTTCAAACTACTTTCCCAACCTTTCCTCAGCTCCCTACGCTTTCTGATAAAACTGTCCAATCAAGAGTGTCATTCACTATCTACATATGGAAGACAGTCACTCCTGACAGCATTGCCCACACAATAGAATGGTGTAGACTATGTGAAGCGCTACCACCAATAAAAAAAAGGCTCTAATTGTCTACCTCAAAAAATGGAAGGTATGCAACAAATACAAGCAGCAGACACAAGGTGAAAAATTACTCAGCAGGGCCAAAGTATTGATGCAACATGCAAGCAGTGAGTCTAGACCTGTTGTTTGAAGGATCTGAGACCTTACAGAGTACAGAAGTCAAAGGGCGCCATTACAACAGGCCCCAAGACAGTACCTCTCCAGAATACGGTGAAGATTAATTATTTTACAGAATCGAACTTGAGGTAAATTGATTAAATAATTGTATATTTATCATTGGTTTGGGTAAGTGTTAGCATGAGGTTAGGACAAGGGTCCCTCAATCAATTTAATGTAATTCATACAATTAATATGAAATAATTAGCTTTTATTTAATGTGAAGGGGGAGTTTACTATAGTTTACCACCATTTAGTTAAAATGAAATACAAATGACTATTTATAATGTTTTAAGGACAGAGTTAGGGTTAGCAATAACGCACAGTTATTGTATATTATTAATTGAATGAAAATAAATCTAATTATTGGTGAAATAACTATTAAGGGTAAGGTATTGAGTTAATGTGTCGTGTTAGGCCTTGACATTGAGGTCAAGGTCAAACTGAGGAGCATCAGCTGGTGGCTCAGTAGCCTAATGTATCCACTGAAGGCCGTTATACCTTGACCTTATGACTGCAGGTTTGAGTCCTGGTGGGTTTCCTGGCAATTTATTCTTCCAAGGTCGATTAAATGAGCACAATTTAGAGACAATGTAGGAGGCTGGTTCTCTATATAGTGGACGAAAATGACGTGCACTGTGCAGAGAGTTCAAGCAACCCCACTATGGTATCCAGGGGTAAAAAGCAGACCACCTAATGCTCTGTTTTTGTTGTAGTGTGGGCGAGCAGTTAGGCTAATCCAGGATATGTGTAAAGCATTTGTTGTACTCACAGTATCAATAAATGTGGGGACACACTCGGAAGAATAACTCAAGACTAATTTACAAAAATACTTTAGATTTTTATAAAATTTGTAAGACAAAGATAATTAATATATGGTAAGTACTTCTTTTCTTGTGATTTTTCAAAGTTCAGAAAATGTTCTGTTTTGTGCGTATTTATGCACCATAGGAATCCATGGCAAAAACTTTAAAAATGCATATACAATCAGGTAATGCTCTCACAAACGTCACCTTCTTTTTTTTAGGTCAAGGTCATCGGAGTGTTAAGTGGGCCAGCCAAAGAATGATGGGCAGTTCCTGATTCAAGCGGAAGCAGCGACTGAAGGTCTTGGAGCTGTTGCCCAAAGGAGAAGGCGACCACTTGGAAACACTGCAAAGTTGGACTAAAAGATAGGTCCCCTAGATCCCCTTGGAAGGTCGAGGTCGCAAGGGGTTAGGAACTCCTAGAGCACTGCTGGTTGGTCGATGCAGGGGCCAGGGAAGTTGAGGGCAGTGCAGAGAGGTCAGCCAGGAGTAGTGTGTCTTGGAGTCAGGAGCTGGCAACTTTGAGGGTGGATTGCAGGTCAACAGGACCACTCTGGGGGTGGTTCAGCAGTGTCCTGAAGCCTCTTGGCTGGTGCTTGCTTCTGGAATTTTGGAATTCTGGAGTGGACATTGCTTCTGGGTGTCTGACATTGAAGGCCGGTACCCCCAGGTAGTAGTAGGCCACAGCCCTGGAGAGTAGAAGTGCCACCAAACTTGGCACAATGGCAGGTGTTTCCTTAAGGGCAGTTGGACAGAATTTGGCTAGGCTGCTGGGTCCCGGTCATTGGTCAGTAGCTGGTCACTTTACCAGACTTCACAGGTTTCTTACTTGCAGGATGCAGGAGAGTGATACCTTCACTCTGAGGGAGGGTTTTGTCAATTTTCAGAAGGCTGGAGGTGCTCTGAGGTTTTGTGGAGTCCTTCAGGTTTCCAGGCTACACCTCAGCAGCGATGGCCGAGTCCTTGGAGCAGCAGGCAGGGTTTTGCACCTTTTTCTTTTTTCAGCACGGCTTCAGTTCTCGTGCCTTGGGTCTTCTTTGTCCTAGTCTTCTTTGTGTTCATCAAATCAAAGGTCATAGTCTAGGGATGCCCTCTAAATACTGCTTTTAGGTGGTGTTAGGGGAAGTACCTGGCAGCGGCCAATGGGCCACCTACCTTAGGGTAGCTACACCCACTACATGACCACCTCCTGTGGGACAGGGTCACATCCCTAACCCTGATTGGCTATTTTCCTACCATCCCAGATGGAAGAAAATAAAATGGAATAGTCACCTCGTCTGCCACATCTGAGAGTTGGTGCGGGCTGGGTTTGGCCACTCCTTCTTTCTTTGTGAGGTTTCCTGACAGTTTTCCCACATAAAGTGGGGGAAAAACCATTGAGTGGCCATCTGCTGCCAGCAGCAGAGGCAGAGGTCAGATTTCAAAGGCAGCAAAGCCTTTGAAGCTGACCGCTGGTGGAGGGTGCCTGCCTGGGGAAGGAGATGTGACACCGCTGCCCATGAAAGGCTTTGTGTTCTGGTTCACGAGAGCACAGCTGTCACCCCAGGCATCCAGAATCGTGTCTGGCGGTGGCAGAGTGGTTTGGTTTTGCAGGGAGCACCTCTGCGTAATTTTATAATAAATCTAACACTGACATCAATGTGGGTTCATTATTATGAGTTGTTTGATACCAAACAACCCAGGGTTCAGAGAGGCCATCATGTAGCTAGGGAAATCGTAATGACCAGTGTCCAGCACATGCATTTACTATGGCATCCCTGTACACTTAGTATGTCTAAGAATTAGCAAAGACACAGTAGGGGCATATTTGCTCATGCACACACATGCCCTCACATGCATAATGGTGCACCCTGCCTTAGGGCTGTACTGCCTGGCAGAAGGGCGACTTACTTATATTGCAGGCAGTGTTAGTGGTCATGGTACTCTTGGTGAGTGCCATGTCGAGTTTGCAACTTGGGATACACCTTGTAATGCACTTGCAACAATAGTCTGCATGAGGCTTGTATGGGGACTCTCAGAGTGGCACAATTGGTGCTGCACCTCCGAAGAGCCCTCTTCAGTACCCATGCCCTAGGTAGCAGGGGTACCACTTAATAGGGTCTTACAAAGGTGGCTGAAGTGCCAAACATAGTTTAGTTTGGGGGAAAGAGATCTGGCTCTGGGAACCGGTTTAGCAGGGGCCCAGGACACTTACCGTTTAAAACCATAACATTTTCCAGGCAAAAAGTGGGGGTACAATGTCCAAAGAGGGCCTTTCTCACAGCCAATAAACATCTTCTTATCTGTCAGTTGGGCCAAGAGACTCTTTCATGGGTCAATTGTCCTATACAGATACCCCTGTTATAGAGAGGTAATGATAATTCTTATGTTGCAATCAGGGTGATTGGGTAAAAGTGTCCAGATAATGGCAGAAAACACAATGGGGTAAACTATTAAAGATTACTCTTTTTTATTTTGAATTCTTGTATTTGGCTTTCTTCCTGTAATCCACACCATGCACTGCCTTAGAAGATGGCAGTGCACAACCACGTGCATCCAAATTTGACTTTGACTGTGAATTAGAATTTTGGTTGAACGGGATGTTCATCCTATATCTCCCAGTCACACCAGACAATACGAAATGCTCGCACAGGCGCTGTTGCCTTAGCAAAGTATTGTGATGGACTCATGTTCTCTGAGCAGTAGATTATGAATGGCAGCTCACCAGCAAATCGTGTGGGCAGTTTATGTACCTTCTTGTTGCATAAATTGCAGGTCATGTGTTCTTGAGGGTACACTTCAACATCACATTGGCCCTTAACAGATATTACGACTCATATTATGTGTTTTGAGCTCCCTCACGCCAGTCCTGTAAACTAGAAAGCACACCACAAAACCTTATCGAAAACCTTCTCACTCCTAGGTCCTGTTTAACGCCATGCATGTGATATTTCCGTAAGGAAAATTAACATTGGGCATAGGTGACCCCACACTGAAATGAACTTTATACATTCATGTAGGAAAGTATCATCTTTCTTGGCGTGTTACCCCCATTTTTACCTGTATGTCAGTATGTTTTTGCCTGTCTCACTGGGATCCTGCTCGTCAGGACCCCAGTCCTCATAGTTTGTGGCCTAATGTGTGGGTTGTCAGTAGTGCTTAACTGTGTCACTGAGGCTCTGCTAACCAGAACCTCAGTTATTATGCTCTCTCTGCTTCTAAATGTGTCACTATAGGTTAGTGACTTCATTTACCAATTTCATTTGGCACACTGGACCCCCTTATAGGTCCCTAGTATATGGTACCTAGGTACCCAAGGCTTTGAGGTTCCAGGAGATCCTTATGGGCTGCATTATTTCTTTTGCCACCCATAAGGAGCTCAGACAAACCCTTTCACAGGCCTGCCACTGCAAACTGCGTGAAATAGTGCACACAACATTTCACAGCCATTTTCATTGCACTTAAGTAATTTATAAGTCCCCTATATGTCTAACCTTCATTTACTGAAGGTTAGGTGCAAAGTTACTAAGTGTGAGGGCACCCTTGCACTAACAAATGTTCTCCCATGCTGTTCAGGGCAAATTTCCGGGACTTTGTGAGTGTGGTATGCCATTACACATGTGCACTACATATAGTTCAATACCTATATGTAGCTTCACAATGGTAACTCCGAATATGGCCATGTAAGGTGTCTAAGATCATGGAATTGTCCCCCCATTTCAAATCTGGTATTGGGGAGCCATTTCCATGCATCCTGGGGGGCTCCACCATGGACCCCCAGTACTGGCAAACCAGCTCTCTGAGGCTTGCACTGCAGCTACAGCTGCTGCCACCTCACAGACAAGGTTCTGCCCTCCTGGGGTCTGAGCAGCTCAGTCCCAGTTACAGGCTTGGGAGTGGTAGCCTCCCAGAGCCTCTGGAAATGCTTTGAAGGGCACAGATGGTGCCCTCCTTGCATAAACCAGTCTACATCGGTTCAGGAACCCCCATTCCCTGCTCTGGTGTGAAACTGGACGAAGGAAAGGGGAGTGACCACTCCCCTGTCCATCACCACCCAAGGGGTGGTGCCCAGAGCTCCTCCAGTGTGTCCCATACTTCCGCCATCTTGTTTTCCAAGGTGTGGGGACACTCTTGAGGCCTCTGAGTGGCTAGTGCCAGCAGGTGACGTCAGAGACCCCTCCTGATAGGTTCATACCTGATAAGGTAGCCAATCCCCCTCTCAGGGCTATTTAAGGTCTCTCCTGTGGGTTTCTCTTCAGATTATGCTTGCAAATTTCCATCAGGAATCCTCTGCAACCACTGCTTCATCCTCTGACCTCGGATCGACTGCAGACTGCTCCAGGAACAGCTGTAACTGCATCAAAGTATCCAGCAGGGCTACTTTTCCCCTGCAACTTCAGCTCCAGCCAGCAACTGCAGCAGTTTCCATGGTGTGTACACTCTGGGGACTCCCTGTCTTCACCCTGCACCAGAAGGACCAAAGAAATCTCCTGTGGAGTGACGGAGTCACTTCCCTGTTCCAGCAGGCACCTTCTAAGATGACGACCGGTTCTCTTGGACTCCTTTCTTGGTGACGAGCGTCCTCCTTGGAACACAGGTGGTGGACCCCTTCGACATAGACTGTCCTAAGGTCCTGCTGTCCAAATTTGGAGGAGGTAAGAGCTTGCCATCCCAGTTTGCAACAGTATACCTGTGCACTGGGTCATCTTCACCTCCTGAGGCCTCTGTGCACTATTTGCAAGAATCCTTTGTACCCAGCCTGGCTCTGTTCCCCAGCACTCTATCCTGTGATGCTAAACTCGCTGAGTTGTTCTCCGGCGGCATGAGACCTTCTTTTGTAGTGCTGTAACAAACACAATTTGAACCTTCTTTGTCCCCGTGTCCTCGGACCTCCGTGGGTGCTGCCTGGTCATCTGTAGGTTCCCTCCAGTGTTCGGAGCCCCATTTGCCCCCTCAGTCCGAGTTGAGGCCCCCAGGTCCCTCCTTGGTCCAGGCAGTACCATTTTGACGCAATCCGCAACATTGCTTGAACCAAGGCTTGTTGGACGAATCCAGCTCTGCAACTCACCTGCATCCAACATCTCCATGTGGGACATCCTTTGCATCATGCAGGAACCCGCAGCCATCTTCCTTGGTGCTCTTCTGCAGTCTTCTTCCAACCGGAGACTCCTCTTTTGCACCATCTTCTAGGTTGGCATGGGCCCCTGTCCTTCCTGGAATCTTCTATGACTTCTGGACTTGGTCTCCTCTCTTTGAAGGTCTTCAGGTCCAGGAATCTACCATTTGTTGTTTGCAGTCTTACTTGGTTCGTGCAATAACTCTAATCACGACTTGTAGTGTGTCCTAAGGAAACATGTAGTACTTTACTCCTACTTTCCTGGGCTCTGGTGTGGGGTATTGTACTCACCTTTGTGGTTTTCTTACTCTCCCAGCAATTCTCTACACACTACCCTCATCTAGGGGGAATTTGTGATTCGCATTCCACTTTCTTAGTATATGGTTTGTGTTGCCCCTAGACCTATTTTCTCCTATTGCATTCTATAGCATTTCCTTTTGTTTGCACTGTCCTATGTCTAATTACTTACCTTATTTTGGTGTATAGTGTATATACTATGTATAATACTTACCTCCAGAAGGAGTACTCTCTCTAAGATATTTTGGGCCTTGTGTCACTAAACTAAACTACCTTTATTTTTGGTAACATTGAGTATTGTCTTTACTTGTGTATAAGTACTGTGTAACTATAGTGGTACTGCAGGAGCTTTGCATGTCTCCTAGTTCAGCCTAAGCTGCTCTGCTACAGCCACCTCTATCAGCCTAAGCTGCTAGAACACTTCTGCATTTCACTAATAAGGGATAACTGGACCTGGTATAAGGTGGAAGTACCCACGGTACCCACTACAAGCCAGGCCAGCCTCCTACAATTCAGGACCTCAAACGGGTACAATCTGTGCCAGCGGTTTCCAGTTCACTGGCACTTAATTGATATCACTGGCACTTATGACAACCTGCCAAATGGTGGTGCTGTTTGTCTAAGTTAGAGATGAACACAACAACTGTTGTTTATTAATTTAATATAAATTACAAATGGCTATTACTTGCTGCCCGAGCTATTCTTGTAGCTTGGGGGTGCTGGAATAGTCTGAACTGTCACACTTGTGAAGGTTTGAGTGTTTGTAGTTGTGTTGGTACTGTCAGTGGTCCATTATCTGGAGCACTTTCTTTAATTTAGCATCAAGTGAGCCGGGTGCTTAATTTGTAAAAAAAAAAATGTTTAAATAAGTGCCCTGGCCCTTCTAAGAAGGCCACTGCTGCTTTGCCACTGGTGATGCAAGCAGCAGTGGCCTTCTTAGAAGGGCCCTGGCACTTATTTTTTTTTAATTGTTTTTACAAATTAAGCACCCGGCTCAACTGATGCTAAATTAAAGAAAGTGCTCCAGATAATGGACCAACATTTTGCAGAATGCACCATTTCAAGACAGTAGTTGTGCTTCGTGCGTCCTAGGTGGTGGGAGTGGGTGTGGGTAAACACTGTCGAGCATGACGGGATTTGTGTTGTACAATGGCCGCTTCAAGGCAAGGGGTCAACTATACAGCTTGCAGTCCAGTTTGTCATTCACATGTGTATATTCACCCTGCGGTAGGCTTCAGTACAGTCAATGTAAACGAAGGATAATTTCACATGTGAGCACAAACATACCATACGGTGTACCTCAGAACACACAATGTTTTGGTACAATATTTTGGTTGGGAAGTTATGTTTATAAAAGATGCGTTGCTTGTGAAACCTGCAGCTTGCGTTTGGCGAGTCATTTCTAGGAATAAATTAACCTGATTAATGGTGCTGCATGTATTTACTCCACATTAAAACAGATCAACATTCTGTCATCTTTAATCTCGGCAGACAGCTTCCAAGAAATAGGAAGCTTTTTAGTAAATTTCTACATGCTGAGTGTGTCTTTCCAGGGAAATGCTTTGGCAAATCTAGTTGCTCGTGTATTACTTTGTATGTAATGTGAACACGACTTTTCCCACAATCTTGTATTTTCTGAATTTTAGCAACACAATACTTTTAAACAGTTAAGCATCAATATATGTTGTACCTTGTTTGTTAGTTTGGGGGTCGACTTTGAAAGTGCCTCCCACTCGGATACCTTCATCCACATTTAGCACATTGAGCATCAGCTTGTCTTTAACCCAAGTGCAGCCTCCCTAGACCATGAGCAGTGCAGTTTTCTAATACTCAGAGACTTATTTACAAGCCCCTTGCACCACCGGTGCCTCACTATTTATATGGGAAAAAGTGATGCGCCCGTGGCGCGAGGGGTTTGTAAATAAGTCCTCAGTTCTACTGAGCCTTAACCTCTTCGTTGCGGGCGTCGGCCACTGGCCGACGCCCACACACCCTCCCTGGTGCGGGTCACGACCAGTGGCCGACACCAGGAAGGGTATCAATAAATCCTCGGGTGCGTCGCACCCGAGGATTTTGTTTTTTTTTTTAAACCCCCCCCGGGAGACACGGAAGCTTCCGTGTCTCCCCCCGCCCCCCCCACCCGCCCCTTTGTGACGTCAGCGCGCCTCACGGCGCGCTGACGTTGCAAAGGTGTTTTCCCCATCAAAGCAGGAAGCAGCCTTGCGGCCGCTTCCTGCTTTGACGGGGAAAACGGCCTTTCCCACGTTCGGGAAGGCCTCGTAAGAAAGGGGAGTGCCTCCCCTTTCTTACGAGGCCTTCCTGAAAGTGTTTCCTGGCCCCCGATCGCAGCACAGCACTTTCAGGAAGGCCTCGTAAGAAAGGGGAGACACTCCCCTTTCTTACGAGGCCTTCCTGAAAGTGTTTCCTGGCCCCCGGTCGCAGCTGTGCTGCGATCGGGGGCCAGGAAACACTTTCAGGTTTCCTGGCCCCCCGATCGCAGCACAGCTGCGATCGGGGGGCCAGGAAACACTTTGAAAAGGCCTCGTAAGAAAGGGGAGACTCTCCCCTTTCTTACGAGGCCTTCTCAAAGTGTTTCCTGGCCCCCGATAGCAGCACAGCTGCGATCGGGGGCCAGGAAACACCACTAGACGCCAGGGATTTCACTTTGGGGGGGCGGCCCCCTCGGAAAACGGGCCGCCCCCCCCCCGGGGGCATAATTAATTTTCAAAAAAAAGGTAGGTGCCCCCTGGGGGGGGGGGGGGGCCGCGATCGCGCCCCCCCCCCCCCCCAGGGGATTGTTTTTTTAAAAAATAAATAAAAATAAAAAATAAATAAAATGACAGGGGGTCGCCCGTGGGCAGGGTGACCCCCTGTGGGGGCAATTTTTTTTTTAGATGTTGTAGGGTTTCCCTGGGGGCCATTTTGGCCCCCAAGGAAACCATACAACAACTAAAAAAAATAGATTTATATATAGATCTATATTTATATATCTATGTAGATAGATACATCTATGTACATGGATATATCTATAGATATATCTATGTACATAGATATATATATATATATAGAGGTAGATCTATATATACCAAAGAGATTTATAAAGTGTGCTACTCACCTGTGAGGGTCTCAAGGCGCTTGGGGGGGGGCGGGGGGAGGGAAAGGGGCTGGGAGGTTCACTGTTCGAAAAGCCAGGTTTTGAGGCCCTTCCTGAAAAGAAGTAGGTTTTGGGTCTTGCGAAGGTGGGTTGTGAGGGCGTTCCAGGTTTTGGGTGCAAGGTAGGAGAAGGATCTGCCCCCGGTGGTGGTGTGTTTGATGCGGGGGACAGAGGCGAGAGAGAGGTCAGCTGAGCGGACGTTTCGTGTGGGGGTGTGGAAGGTGACTCTCGTTGAGGTAGGCAGGGCCTGTGTTGTGGAGTGATTTGTGTGCGAGGATGAGGATCTTGAAGGTGATCCTTTTGTCAATGGGGAGCCAGTGGAGGGATTTGAGGTGTGGAGAGATGTGTTTGTGTCGGCGGAGGTCGAGGATGAGTCGTGCTGCTGAGTTCTAGATGCGTGTAGTTTGCGCTTGAGTTTTAGAGTGGTGCCGGCGTAGAGGGCGTTTCCGTAATCAAGCCTGCTGCTGATGTGTGCGTGAGTGACAGTTTTTCTGGTCTCTGTGGGGATCCATTTGAATGTTTTTCAGTATACGGAGTGTGTTGAAGCATGAGGAGGTGAGAGCGTTGATTTGTTGGGTCATCGAGAGGGAGGAGTCTAGGATGATGCTGAGGTTGCGTGCGTGGTTGGCGGGGGTGGGTGCAGGGCCTAGCGTGGTGGGCCACCATGAGGGGTCCCAGGTGTTTTTGTGTGGGCCAAAGAGGATTATTTCGGTTTTGCTTGAGTTGAGTTTCAGGTGATTGGCTGTCATATATATATCACTTTTGTCAATATGTGTGTGGTTTCCCTGGGGGGAAAAGGGTCCGACTTGTCTAGTGGCAGTTTTAGTGCCATAAAGAAGCGCAGAAGGTTTATATGCCTACTGCAAAGAGCAAATCTGTATTTTATGTAAATAGCTGAGTACATTAGCAAAGTCTATGGAGAGATGAAGGGCACTTTTGCTGGGTGGTAATGAGGGAATCCGAGGAGGAGGGAGTGGGAGCACCAATAATGATTGTTGGACTGGGCGCAGGAGGTGCTAAAGACTGTGACGAATGGTATGTGACAAGGTGTTTTTTGAGTGTCTTGAAAGTACGTGCTGATTGAGGGAAGAAGCGCAGGTAAGGTGGCCTCTACTGTTGCACGTATCTCACACACCATCGATTTTGTGACTGTCTACGTAGGCTAGTGTTTTAGAGCAACAGTTTAGCCAATAGCAGAGATGGCATCTTGATGGATGACTGCTGCCTGCACTCGGGTTATAGAGGACCGCTCTGACATAGGATCAGAGACTGAGACATCAGATACTGAGACAGCATCTGAGGGATAGGACAATGGCGCAGACTCTGGGAGTGATTTTTCAGTCAGAGGAGTCCCATTCGATAACTCCTCTTCCAGTACATTATGAGGGAGGTGATGAGGACAGTCCTGCTGTCCCTTCGCAAGCTGTTTGTGCAACTGGGTAATAGTGGGTTAGGCCAACCCAGAGAGCAGGTGAATGCGGCGGCAAGCAGAGAGAGAGTGCTCTCTTGGGAGCTCCCCAATTTAGTTCAGCCCCAAATTCCACCACCCAAATCATATTGTGGAGACATCAAAATTATCCATGGCAAAACAAACTGGTTTTGTAAGGCAGGCACCTGTGTTTTTGGTCCTGGATTCGGCGGCCATATAGAGAAACACACTAAACCCAAACATTTCTGGAAACTAGACATTCGGGGGAGTCCACAGAGGTGTGACTTGTGTGGCGTCCCCAAAGTTTTCTTACCCAGAATACCCTGCAAAGCTGAAATGTTGAAAAAAAACTCAATTTTTCTCGCATTTCTGTCACACAAACTACAGGAATATGCTGGGATCCACAATATTCCTACCACCCAGTGACTCCTCACCTGTCCTGATAAAAACACTACCCCACTTGAGTGCCTACACCTAGTGTCTGTGTCAGGAATGGATCACCCCAGGGTCAACAGCTGCCTCACGTAAGGACCAACATTGACCGTTGTGTGATCTATTCCTGTCGCAGGCACCAGGCCTAACCACACAAGTGAGGTATCATTTTTATCGGGAGGCTTGGGGGAACGCTGGGTGGAAGGAAATTTGTGGCTCCTCTCAGATTCCAGAACTTTCTGTCACCGAAATGTGAGGAAAACTTGTTTTTTTAGCCACTTTTTGAGGTTTGCAAAGGATTCTGGGTAACAGAACCTGGTCCGAGCCCCGCAAGTCACCCCTCCTTGGATTCCCCTAGGTCTCTAGTTTTCAGAAATGCACAGGTTTGGTAGGTTTCCCTAGGTGCCGGCTGAGCTAGAGGCCAAAATCTACAGGTAGGCACTTTGCAAAAAACAGCTCTGTTTTCTGTGATGTGTCTACGTTGTGTTTTGGGGCATTTCCTGTCGCGGGCGCTAGGCCTACCCACACAAGTGAGGTATCATTTTTATCGGGAGACTTGGGGGGACACTGGGTGGAAGGAAATTTGAGGCTCCTCTCCGATTCCAGAACTTTCTTTCACCGAAATGTGAGGAAAACTTGTTTTTTTAGCCACTGTTTGAGGTTTGCAAAGGATTCTGGGTAACAGAACCTGGTCAGAGCCCCGCGAGTCACCCCATCTTGGATTCCCCTAGGTCTCTAGTTTTCAAAAATGTACAGGTTTGGTAGGTTTCCCTAGGTGCCGGCTGAGCTAGAGGCCAAAATCTACAGGTAGGCACTTTGCAAAAAACAGCTCTGTTTTCTGTGATGTGTCCACGTTGTGTTTTGGGGCATTTCCTGTCGCGGGCGCTAGGCCTACCCACACAAGTGAGGTATCATTTTGATCGGGAGACTTGGGGGGGACGCTGGGTGGAAGGAAATTTGAGGCTCCTCTCAGATTCCAGAACTTTCTGTCACCGAAATGTGAGGAAAACTTGGTTTTTTAGCCACTTTTTGAGGTTTGCAAAGGATTCTGGGTAACAGAACCAGGTCAGAGCCCCGCGAGTCACCCCATCTTGGATTCCCCTAGGTCTCTAGTTTTAAAAAATGTACAGGTTTGGTAGGTTTCCCTAGGTGCCGGCTGAGCTAGAGGCCAAAATCTACAGGTAGGCACTTTGCAAAAAACAGCTCTGTTTTCTGTGATGTGTCCACGTTGTGTTTTGGGGCATTTCCTGTCGCGGGCGCTAGGCCTACCCACACAAGTGAGGTATCATTTTTATCGGGAGACTTGGGGGGACGCTGGGTGGAAGGAAATTTGAGGCTCCTCTCCGATTCCAGAACTTTCTGTCACCGAAATGTGAGGAAAACTTGTTTTTTTAGCCACTTTTTGAGGTTTGCAAAGGATTCTGGGTAACAGAACCTGGTCAGAGCCCCGCGAGTCACCCCATCTTGGATTCTCCTAGGTCTCTAGTTTTCAAAAATGTACAGGTTTGGTAGGTTTCCCTAGGTGCCGGCTGAGCTAGAGGCCAAAATCTACAGGTAGGCACTTTGCAAAAAACAGCTCTGTTTTCTGTGATGTGTCCACGTTGTGTTTTGGGGCATTTCCTGTCGCGGGTGCTAGGCCTACCCACACAAGTGAGGTATCATTTTTATCGGGAGACTTGGGGGGACGCTGGGTGGAAGGAAATTTGAGGCTCCTCTCAGATTCCAGAACTTTCTGTCACCGAAATGTGAGGAAAACTTGTTTTTTTAGCCACTTTTTGAGGTTTGCAAAGGATTCTGGGTAACAGAACCTGGTCAGAGCCCCGCGAGTCACCCCATCTTGGATTCCCCTACGTCTCTAGTTTTAAAAAATGTACAGGTTTGGTAGGTTTCCCTATGTGCCGGCTGAGCTAGAGGCCATAATCTACAGGTAGGCACTTTGCAAAAAAACAGCTCTGTATTTTGTGAAAAAATGGGATGTGTCCACGTTGTGTTTTGGGGCATTTCCTGTCGCGGGCGCTAGGCCTACCCACACAAGTGAGGTATCATTTTTATCGGGAGACTTGGGGGAACATAGAATAGCAAAACAAGTGTTATTGCCCCTTATCTTTCTCTACATTTTTTCCTTCCAAATATAAGAGAGTGTGTAAAAAAGACGTCTATTTGAGAAATGCCCTGCAATTCACATGCTAGTATGGGCACCTCGGAATTCAAAGATGTGCAAATAACCACTGCTCCTCAAAACCTTATCTTGATCCCATTTTGGAAATGCAAAGGTTTTCTTGATACCTCTTTTTCACTCCTCATATTTCAGCAAATGAATTGCTGTATACCCAGTATAGAATGAAAACCAACTGCAGGGTGCACCTCATTTATTGGCTCTGGGTACCTAGGGTTCTTGATGAACCTATAAGCCCTTTATATCCCCGCAACCAGAAGAGTCCAGCAGACAAAACGGTATATTGCTTTCAGAAATCTGACATCGCAGGAAAAAGTTACAGAGTAAAACATAAAGAAAAATGGCTGTTGTTTTCAGCTCAATTTCAATATTTTTTTATTTCAGCTGTTATTTTCTGTAGGAAAACCTTGTAGGATCTACACAAATGACCCCTTGCTGAATTCAGAATTTTGTCTAGTTTTCAGAAATGTTTAGCTTTCCGGGATCCAGCATTGGTTTCACACCCATTCCTGTCACTAACTGGAAGGAGGTTGAAAGCACCAAAAATAGTAAAAATGGGGTATGTCCCAGTAAAATGCCAAATTTGTGTTGGAAAATGTGGTTTTCTGATTCAAGTCTGCCCGTTCCTGAAAGGTGGGAAGATAGTGATTTCAGCACCAGAAACCCTTTGTTGATGGCATTTTCAGGGAAAAAACCACAAGCCTTCTTCGGCGGCCCTTTTTTCCCATTTTTTTGGAAAAAACTAAATTGTCACTGTATTTTGGCTATTTTCTTGGTCTCCTCCAGGGTAAACCACAAACTCTGGGTACCATTAGAATCCCTAGGATGTTGGAAAAAAAGGACGCAAATTTGGCGTGGTTAGCTTATGTGGACAAAAAGTTATGAAGCCCTAAGCGCGAACTACCCCAAATATCCAAAAAAGGGCTCAGCACTGGGGGGGAAAAGGCCCAGCAGCTAAGGGGTTAAACTGTCATATGAACAACACCAACAAAATGTTTTTTGTTTACCTTGGCTTACTGCCTGTCTCCCAACCAGAAATGTCACATTTCAAGGTGTTACTCTGCTTAGAGACGTAGGACCATATTTATCGCTACTTCACGCAGTGCAGCGCAGCAAGTAACCTTGTTGCGCTGCGTGACAGGGAAAGGGCAGGAATGTGCCATATTAACAGCAATACAGCACAGTCCTGTCTTTTCTCCTGCACTGATGCCCTTTGGGCTGCCTATCTCCAACGCAGGTACCCTTGCACCTTGGTGAAAGGATGCCTCTGTTGCATGCAGGATTGTTTTTGTACAGGAAGGGGCACCTTTCTGCACAAAAACAATTCTCTGAGGCATATTCCTATTGTGTGTTGCAGAATGGGTCATTGGGCATAGTGGCATGTAGGGGGGCACAAATCAGGCCCCCCTATGCCACCCAAAAAAAATAAAAAATACCTACCTGAACTTACCTTAAGTTTCCAGGGATGGGTCCCTCCATCCTTGGGTGTCCTCCTGGGGTGGGCAAGGGTGACAGGGGGTGTCCCTGGGGGCATGAGAGTGCACCTCTGGGCTCCTTCCGAGCCCACAGGTCCCTTAACGCCTGCCTTTTCCAGGCGCTAAAAAACGGCGCAAAAGCGGCCGTACGTCATTTTTTTTGACCCGCCCACTCCCGGGCGTGAATTTTGCCCGGGAGTGTAAATACGCCGCACATGCCTCGGAGTCGATTTTTTAGACGGGAACGCCTACCTTGCATATAATTAACGCAAAGTAGGTGTCCACGCAAAAAAATTCCGCAAACTCCATGGACTTTGGCGCTAGACGCGTCTAACGCCACAGTATAAATATGGAGTTAGTTTTGCGTCGGAATTGCGTCAAAAAAACCGACGCAATTCCGGCGCAAACAGAGTATAAATATGCCCCTAAGTATCTTCTGTCCCGCCATATCCCCTTCCATCTCCACCATTCATAGGCTGAGATGATCCCAGCAGAATCTATTTTCAGACCTTCAATGTGTGCTGGTGCAGCCAGTTAATACCTGGAGGATCCAGCATGGTGTAGTTTGACGATGCCTGTTTTATGAGTATGCAGAAGTGCCCCTTTTAGTACAGAGGTATGAGTCAAACAAAGTTTTGGACAGGGTTGGATTGTGGTCAAATTTGGGTATATACCTGATTAAGCATGAGAGAGAACTGTGGGCAGATAGTCTTCTCACAGGCGCATTGTGCTGTACAGAAAATTCCATGCAGCATTGTCGATGTTATTAGAATTATCTAGTCTATATTGTCTTACGGGTTTTTCCTTTTTTTACAGGTATGGAAGAAAGGTGACATATCTCATCTCTTCCTTTGGTACTGGACTATGTGGAATTATAGTGGCATTTGCACCAAATTTCTATGTATTTGTGATCTTTCGATTCCTGCAAGGAGTCTTTGCAAAAGGGACCTGGATGACCTGCTATGTTATAGGTGAGAACTTACTGGTATGTGGTAGAGAATTGTGGGTTGTGATACACTGTCTCTTCCAGTGAAGCAGAAAAACGCTGTGTATCAGAACCGTCGAGTTACAGCCAAGTAATGGTCCCAGGTTTGATGCAAGAAAGCATGTTTCTATGGAAAAAATAATTCTATGTAAAGTGGTGGTCAATGGATATTATATATTGCAAAATATAGTAAATATGTCTTCCAGCTGTTCCCTTTGCAGATCTGGCCTGGAGACAGATTTAACTATTTTTTCATCCTCATGTTTTCCAAAAAATAATAATAAAGATACATACATACTTGTATTCATACAGGGTCTTTTGTACAGTGTTCTTCATCTATTGGCCTGTTCAATTTCTGTGCATATTTCGTGTGTGTCCTCCCACGCAGGAGGGCAATGGATCAGGCCACTTCACCCATTGGCTCTCTTTCCTGTGATGGATGGTATTTTTTTAGGGACATCTCACAAGAAGATGTTCACTTCAGAGCCAGGGCTGGTAAGCCAGCCATTTTTATTTCGACTTTCATTTCATATTTCTTTTGTTTATTGTTGCAGTGGATAATTTTTCACTTTTTTGCAAACATTTGGAAGTCATCATTAGGCGGAATAATTTTTTTGTATGACTTTTACATCTTTAACACCTATCGTTTATGTTTAAAAAACAAATAAAAAATAACGTTGCAGGGATGCCAAGGTCAGACCTATTAGCTTTGCAAATGCGTGCCCAAACTCTAGTTGCAGCACTATCAATATACATCTACTTAATGTATGGCGTTGTGGAGATGGTGTACTTCCTTTCCCATTTAAATCCCTCTAGTAGAGAGGTAGACAGCTGTCAGGAAAAACCAAGAGAAAAGTGGGACTTCTTCTTAAACCGAGTGCCTCATTCCATATTGTAGGAAAAAACGCATTGTTGAGATAGCTCATGCAAAAGAGGTTCTGTGGTGACCGGTCTAACAGTCACCCATGGGACCCGAAAGTTTAGGGAGTTGAAGCTAGTCGGAATCCTGGCATTTCTTCAAACTTCCTTGACTGTCGGAACTAAGACGTTCTCATGGAAGTATCAAAGCAGAAGACTACAACTCTGTCGTTTCCCTTAGTTCTGCCTTAAGTGGAAATATTCAGCTCCGGCCTAATGGAGACTGTGAGGTAATGAGGCGTGTTAAACAAGAGAGGCCGAGTTAAAGGACACACTGGCTGTGTGAAGGGCACGAGTGGGTGATTAGTGGGACATGGCAGACAATATCTGCACTGTGCAAGGCCTTTGTATTGACCTCCTTGAGAGATAAATGAGCATTTCCCTCGGCGTGCTAGTGTTTCTCTGCATCCGGCCTTTAGCAGGGCAGTGTTTGTAAAGACCGAGCAGCAGCTGTTTCATACACACTAGCACTATTTAACAGTTTTTGCTTGGCTACCGCATCCCTGTTGCCAAGAGTCACTGAAGAGATAAAAAAAATATGTACTGCTGAGTTTTCCAACTCCCCTTTCATGAAGGAAGCGCCAAGAGCTTTAGCTCATGATATTAACAGGGATCACGCTGCTACACGTCACTTTTTGTGCTGCAACCACAACAAGCATTTGCAATGCAACGGGTCTCGCATTTGCTCGAGTTAAAGCTATTAGCGTTGTAAACTCCTAACCAGACTTTTCCTGTACGTAAATTGAAAATGAAAAGTATAACAGTTTCACAAAAGCGAGCTGATTCAAAGCGTCCTGCCATGAGCGTGAAGGAGACACAAAAGGAAAAAGAAGGTTGCTTGCAGTCAAATGTATCGGCAAAAGTGCAATTAGCCATGTAAAAGGGTCGATGGTCAAGGCCGTAACCAAACCACCCCAAAGAAGGACAAACATAAAGCATTTACCAATGATAACAAAGGATTTTTGAAGGGCAAGCCCATGAACGAGCGATAATGATGGGCGTGAGGTGGGCGTGGTTAAAGGCCCAATTAGATAACAACACGTCGGAAAAGCAGCACTTGCGTGCTGCTATGCTCGATCTAAAAATTGACCACTAGTTGTGAGGCAAAATTACCTCTCGAGCAGAGTTCAGGAAGAGATTAAAACATAGGTTTGGTATACACTGTTTAGTAAAAGAAACTACACAAACAAGCGGGATAAGACAAGTTCTAAGCATAACAAACCAAGTGGAACAACAGCACGTTTCAGAGATCCCAGTTACAGGATGTGCAATATCGGAAATAGAAAAGTTCATTTAATTGTCTTTCAGTAATTAACAGCTCGTGGGGGATGGGTTTTTAAAAATGTCCAGCATTGTATTAAAGTAGTTTCCTTTTGTAACTTGCGTAGAGACTGTCAAAATGCAAAGTCCAATGCTGTGCAAATTTGTGTGCAATGTTTTAAAACATTACAAGCTTTGTGAAGAACAGAGCTAGCGAAGTTTAAAAAAAAGTTACATGCATATTCATGAAAAATATCATGCAGAAAGCCACCTTGCTGCACTGCAGGGAAAGTGCAGGAATGCACCGTATTTAACATAATATGGCGCATTCCTGTCATTTCCCTGTGCTGGTGCATAATGTGATGCCTTGTGCCAATGCAGGCACCTTAGCACCATGGTGCAAGGGTGCCTGCGTTGTAAGCAGGATTGTTTTTGTGCAGTAAGGGGCACCTTCCTGCACAAATACAATCCTCTGAGGTATTTCCCTCTTTATATGCGTACAGCAAAATCCAACACACATAGAAAGAAGTAACAAGGAGAAATAAAGATATTAATGCATTTCTTGGTCTGCGACTAATAATAAATCTGGAAATACACCAAAATTCATGTGTGAGAATCCATGGAACGCCTTCTCGGTCAGAGTAATGCAATGCAGCGAGTTGCGCTGTGTTGTGTTACTCCAGATTTATCAAGACACACAAAGCTGCGGAAGGTGGCCTTGCATGCTTGATAAATCTAACTTAACAGTTGCATCACTCTTGCGTCATGTTGCATGGCACAAGAGTGATGCAACCCTTTATTAAATATGCACCTAGAATGTAAGACAGTGCACAAGCATGTTCCTGAGTCTGCTCTGGTCCACTTGTTCCCCACTGTGGCCCTGTACCAGGGGGTCTGCACATCTTTATTTAATGTATTTCCAGGGGGAGGAGTCATGTGTGGAGCAGGGTCCTGAGACCTAGAAGACCGAAGAGGACTGTTGTAACTACTCTCTCTGACTCGAGGACCCCATCCCCTGAAGCATGGATCAGGTTGTTCGGCTTGTTGCATCTCGTGCCTATGTCTTGGGGGAGTGGGTGTATTTAGTGTCTATCTGCTGCTCCTGCTGCTGTGAGGCAGTAAACCAACCTGCTCCCACCACGGAAGCTCAAGAATACTTGGTCCCACCACGGTGGGAGCAGAGGACCCAATGCTGGCTCTCATGCAGAAGAGGAGCTGTAGGTGGGTAGCTAGTTAAGGATGTGAGGGCTTTGGGGCTTCCAACACAAGTGCCTCGGGTGCCTGGGGCAACCCAACTCAAATAAATAAACCAAAAAGAGATGCAGCATGAAGCTGCTTACCTCCTCCCTGCCCGCTCATCAGAGTGCCCCACATAATGCCTTGTGACAGACTCATTTGAATATTCAGTTCCTGGTGTCCCGAAGATGGCCAGGGGCACCATCAAAGTCTCATAAGGAGTATGTGGAGGTTGCAAAGAGTGCATTAGCTGCCCGAAACGTGTATTTTTAAAAGCTAGCCCTAAGTCTACTTGTTTTCCTAAAGGATAAGCACCCTCCAGAGCTAAAGCTTTTGCCATGGGTTCTGGAGTGTGAGGACTTCTAATGATTGGTCCTATGGTTGCATTATGGGGCCTAAAGAGAATAAAAGAAAGACTTTACCAAGTTTGTTTGTGGTGGTTTAAATACAAAATGGTTTATTGACAGTATTGTTATGAACACAGCAATTGTATGTGTAATTGAAGACATATGAATCTGTTTATTGTCCCCAGTGGTTTTAATGGGGCTGTCATGACATGCGGTTGTTTTAATAATGTGGTGACACCCTCACAAAGTCAGTAGGCCTTCCTTATAATACATGACACCCACTTATATTGTGGTGTTACTATGAAGGGTTGGTGGTATTGTGAATATGGGGTCCAGGGTGAAATGTGGTATGAGGGGTTCACTCAAAGTACTTCCATCTACTAGAATGTATATATTTGTAATTTCATACATTGTATTTGGTAGCGTGTGTTTAATAAATCTACTTTTCCTTTTTATAAGAAAAAGGTCTAAATGGACAATGTTGTTGCGATCCAGGAAATTGAGATTACTAACCCACACTACCTCCCCTGAGAAGACCGTGGACTGCTTTGCCTTGCTACCCTGAGAAAGTCAAGTGATACAACGGTGTACTTGGTTCCCAGTAAAAAGACAATTCGTGGCTTATTACTTGTGCAGGACTTTAAAAATACTCAACTACAATTTTATAGTGATCCATTAGAGGAGACCAGTGACAGTTATCCCTCTTGGAAGCTGCAAGCTAGTGCACTGGAAGATTTGATTTTCCAGAGGCAAGTCAAAATTACTTGCAATGAGGGTACAACATCAGACTTGTTGGTCAAAGGAGAGACCTTAAAGGTTGTTATTCAGAGTTAGTGTATAAGAACGATATTTAAGGTAAGACAGGTCCCGAAACATGACATGAATATCCTTGACAAGAGATGATGGTAATGAGAGATATTCAGATCCATCAATCCAACTGCTAAGGATGATTTGATGAAGAAGAGAGAGAGGTATGCCTGATTTATGGAAAACTGAGATATCTAGACCACCAGGACTATGTAGTAAGATCAAAGGTAGAAGACGGCGAGGCAAGTTGACTCTTGGTATGGTTGTCAAGGTCAGAATTGTGAACCTGATTATAACAAGCATACAAAAGGGTCTGCTATACATACTAATGGAGAAAAAAAACAAGTTTTCACCGAAGGAGAAATAAATCAAGTTTTCACTGAATATTATACCACACATTTTTGGAGGACAAGTTGAAGGTAGCAACCAAGAAAGAGCTGAACATCTTGAAGGGGGAAGTCTGTGCTCACTATGGCAATGTCATAAGGTTACTCTAGAGCACCGAATTACTGCTTCTAATACTAAGAAGGCCTTTGAGTATATGGCCCAGTAAATGATGCCTGAATCTAATGGGGTACTGGCTGAATTCTTTCTTACTTATGGGCATATACTGGAGCCCACATTGGCTGAATCGTGTTCTGTGGCTTTTTGGCATGCCTTCCTGCCTTATATAATGAGTGAAGACGTTAATGCGTCTCTCCCAAATTGTGCATAAGATAGATTGAACATTCAGTGAATTTCTCTGCTTTTTTTAAATGTAAGGTAATTTTAATTTCTATATATTAATCCAAACACTGCCACGCACAGCGGCTGTTTCACTGCAGCTGTTGGCCGCAGGACCTGGCCTGTGACTATTTTCTGCAGCAAAATCCACTAACCACACAACCCAACGCTGCGCATGGCTGTTGGCCATGCAAAATGGGAGTTGCCTGCAGTTCCATGTGCCCCTGCTGATTTGGTCCCCAGGGACCCCATTCCTCAGGCCCCAGCATTAATTTATTTATTCTTTTTGGTGAGGGGGACCGCGTGGAGCCCTCCCCGGCTGATCTTGGCCCCAAGGATCCCATACCCTAGGGTCCGGCCTTGTAAAATAATTTTTGAGAGCAAGAGGGCCACGTGACCCCTCTTTCCCTGGACGATTTTGGCCCTAGGGACCTCATCCCCAGGGCCCAGCGTTAACATAGTTTTTTAGGGGGCAGTGTGGCCCCCTCCCTGGGCCAATCTTGGTCCAGGGGACCCCAGAGCGCAGCCTAAATATTTAATTTAATGTTTGGGGCAGGGAGGCCGTGCGGCCCTCTACCCATGCTGATCTCGGTTCTGGGGTCCTCATCTCCCGAGGGCACCCAGTCACCACCGTTGGGGACCACAGGGGGAGCCTGAACGCCCCTGTGAGCTCAGCTAGCTTCCCGCCTCCTGGGGTAGCAGATATTGCTGTCACAAACAGGGAACTGCTAAAGATGCAGCTCCCTCTCTGTGAGAGCAATAGTTTCCTGGCCTGCATCTCTGCAGGCAGGGAGACAGAGGAAACCTCTGCTTTCCAGCAAGTGAGAGCTTTTTGACAGGTGGCCCCTTGCATTTAATTCCATGTTAGGCCTGGGGAGGTGGGGGTCTCTGGTGCTACGGGGGAGCAGCGTGCCCCCCCACACAAACATTATAATGCCCCCAGGATCTGGCCCACCCAGGGGGCTGTTTAAAAGACATGCGTGGGAGCCCACGCTTGGTTGTTAAAAAAAAACATTTCCCCGGATCCCTGAATTTGCATCAACTCGTGCTGAAAATGTTTTAAAAAAAAAGATTTTTTGCCTTGCGGGTGAGTCCTTCTGGGACCCCAGCACCAGAGCTAAGGGATTATGGTGTATCTACCATGGCCCCTTTTCTTTTTTGTAAATCTTTTTTTCTGGGACTCGGCTGAAGCCTAATTCCCAAGATGGCCGCAAAACTTCCTTGTTGAAGTGCTGGCAGCAAATCAGATCATAGCACAAGATCAGGAGAGTTCACGGAGCCTTCGCGTCCCTATACACATTTGTTTCTTCTTTATTTTCTCAATAACTAGTGAGCTAATTTACCGAAAGTAACAAAAAGGGGGCTTTTCGGACCAAGAGTTACCTTTCTGTCAAATTTGGTGTAATTCCATTCAGTGGTTCGGGCGCTATTCCTGTTCAAAATCCTATGGAAAAATGCATGGGGAAAAGCGTTTTGGGACCCCCTCTTTTTCTCGGCCCCTGCTTGGCAGATCACCTCCGAAACTTTCCAGACAGCAGCTGAAGTGAGCATCGTATTTTTGGGAACATTTTGTGAGGATTCATCAAATGGCACTAAAGTTAATAGCAAAACAAAAAACTGTTTTTCTATAGTCCTAACTATAACTACCTGGTGGTGACAGCCACTACTAAATGAATGTTGCACGCAGCTCTGTCGCCCTTTAACTGCCTTGTGATGCACAGTGTGGTAACTCAGAGGAGAGTATTATGGACAAACATTAAGGCCATATTTATACTTTTTTAGCGCCGTATTTGCGCCACTTTTTGATGCAAAAACAGCGCAAACTTACAAAATACAATTGTATTTTGTAAGTTTGCGCCGCTTTTGCGTAAAAAAAATGACACAAATGCGGCGCTAAAGAAGTATAAATATGGGCCTTAATGTCTACCTAAATATACCTGTTGTTGAAAATGTCCCTATCTACAGGGTCACCCCCAAACTGTTTGCCTTCTTCCTCCTACTTTTTGCTGGATTTTTGCTTGTTTGCCTTAGGAATCTGTGCACTTTACCACTGATAACCAGTGCTAAGGTGCTTTTGCACACTTCCTTAAACATGGTTTGATTGGCATATACCTGATCGGCATATTTGATTTACATGTAAGTCCCTTGAGAGTGGCATAACATATACTCAGGGGCTGTAAATTAAATGCTATTAGTGGGCCTTTAGCCCTTATTGTGCCACCCACTTAAATCACACCTTAAAACTTATCCCAGGCCTACCATTGCAGTCTGAAGTCAGTGGCCCACTTCCATGTTGACTTGGCATTTAAAACCCCTTGCCAAGCCTTCAGCTCCCCTTTTATTACATATATGTCACCCCTAATGTAGGCACGAAGTAGCCCATAGGTCAGGGTGATATGCAAAAAAAGTTAGGACATGTACTTGTTAGTTGTACATGTCCTGGTAGTGAAAAACTCCCAAATTTGTTTTCTCACTACTGTGAGGCCTACCCCTTTGATAAGATAACATTGAGGATTCCCTATTAAAATAAATAAGTTGTAATTCCTAAACAAGCGGTCGTAGATATGTCATGTTTAGTACCTATGAACGTGTAATGATAAACCTTATTTAATGGTAAAATCGGCTTTCTAATCACAAGTTTGAAAATGCCACTTTTAAAAAGTTGGCATTTTCCTGGCCTTAGCCCTCTGTGCCTGTAACCGTCCTTAGGTCACATGAATGGGTGTAGCTGACAGTTGGGACTTTGTGAATTCACCCAAGACAGTCACACAATAGGGGGATTAGCAGAAGCTGAATGGGCCATTAACTGCCTTGACTGGGTCGGAGCTAAGCAGAGCCCCACTTGCAACTGAATAGGCTGGGCTCTGACACACACAATAGGCCTAGAAAACCTGTACTGTCAGTGTAGCCAACTATGAACCAGGGCACCTTCAGAGCACCTTTTGGGAAACTTCATCCAATGTCTCGGAGCAGGGCACCAGGATATAAAAATAGGGCTCTCAGACCTGCTCCCCAGTTCACTTCTGGACCATCTGAAGGACTATCAGAGGACTGCCTGCTGCTGTGACCTGATGTGCACTCTACTAAACTGCTTCTGTACCTGGACTAACTTCTGTGCTGCCTGGAGCCTGCCTGGAACTTTCAGAGGCGAGCCTTGCTGCAGAGCCCTGCATCATCACCTGCACCCCACTCAGGACTTCAGAAGTGACTCCAAGGGCTAGTTTAGCTGATCCCCTTTTCTGAGCCACAGGGATATGGCAGACTCCCACCATCTTATACCTGCACATGGACCCAGCCTGGGTGACTCTAGAAACCCTAGAGGTCTTGTGGACCCTTGGTTCTAGTGCTAAAGGTGCCCAGGTGGCCATTTTCCAAAACTGAGGACTTGCTATTTAAAACCTTAAATTTTAAAAATGGAGAACTCTGCTTCTACTAATTGGATTTTCATGGTTTTGGTGTCAAATAATTTATCAAAGGTTTCTCTATTTTTCTATATTGGTTTGGAATTGTCTTATGTTTGCACTGTGTTGCTGTTTGTGTACTGCATAAATATTGAACACCTTGTCTCTAAGTTTAGCCTGACTGTTTTTTGTGCCAACCTACATCAGAATTCATGATACAGGTGTGAGAAATTGTGTTGTTGTTGACTTTGGTGTAAGCCCTGGTCAAGCCACAGCCACAACCCCTTACAGTGTGAACCACAGAAAGTCACTAATTTAACTGTTAGCTGATGCATGTGTTGGTCCTATTGCCATAAACCGTCCTGCAGTTGGATTACTGACGCTTTTTGTATTAAACACAAAAATAAAAAATACGATTAGAGAGGCAAACATGTTCATGTTTGCCCGGACCCAGTCATGACAGTTTAGGAAACACTTATCATGCATATCATCCATTTTCTCAAGACTTCCCCTCAAGGTTTTTCTCACTATTAATTCCCCACCATTAATTCACAAACAACTATTAAACCATTATTCATATCCAAATACAGCTAATGTACAAGTAATGTGTGTTGGAAACTGGACTGATGTGTGGTGAGCACCTATGGTGTTATCACCTTATACCAGGTCCAGGTATCCCCTTATTAGTGAGGGGTAGTCAGTGTCTAGGAAGCCAGGCTCTCTAGAGGTAGCTGTGGGTGAGCAGCCAAGACTTATCTAGGAGACATGCAAAGCTTATGCAAAACCACTGTAGTCACACAGCAATCACACACATGAAAGAACCACATAGGCCCATATTTATACTTTTTTAGCGCCACATTTGCGCCGCTTTTTGATGCAAAAACGGCACAGACTTACAAAATACAATTGTATTTTGCAAATTTGTGCCGCTTTTACGTAAATAAATGACGCAAATGAGGTGCTAAAAAAGTATAAATGTGGGCCATAGTGTTACAAAAATAAAGGTACTTTATTATGATAACACAGGTACCAAAATACTATATAGGCAATAACCCAACTGGAAGTGAGTAAACACACTATTACATGTACATTAGAAGTCAGGAATTAAAATAAAAAGGCAATAGAAAATAGTGAAAGCAATAGACATTACTGAAGGCCAAGGGGAGGACCAAAACATATACTAAGAAAGTGGAATGCGAAAGTCAGGCTCCCACCCAAGGAAGTGGACTCGGTAGAGGAGAGCTGGAGGAACTAGGAAACCCACAAGGTAAGTACCAGAGTGCCCCCAGCAACTAGGAGAAGAGAGGTAAGTAACTGGTTTTCCCCAAGCCCACCAAATCGACTTTAGAGAAGGATATTGGAAGACCCAAGACTGCAAGACACCAGGGAGGACCTGGAAAGAAAGCGGACCAAGTCCAGTTCATGTTGGAGTGTCCACTGGTGGCAGGAGCCACTACCCACCCATCTATGGATGCACGACCAGGTCGATGGTGGACAAAGGCGATCAGCAGTGCAACCCTGGAGCAGCTGAAGAGTTTCTGAATGATGCAGTCGACGTCCCACGTCAGATGAAGAATAGCTTTTGGTTTGTGGTGTGAAAAAAACACCAACAAGCCTTGGCAAAGGCAAATGTCACAAATTGCAAAATGTGGAGCTGCCGGGGGGCAGAAAGGTCCAGGGGGACTCAACCCACAGACCCTAAGCAACAAGTAGAGTCAGAAGAAGAGGAGGCCCACGCAGACTTGGAAAGGAGTCCCATGTGAAAAGCACGCAGAGGGCTGTACATTACAGGGAAGAGTGCTGGGGACTGGGGCTACACAGAGCCTGAAGGTCCCATTGAGGAGATGCCAACAAGCCTTGGTAGCTGAAAGAGACACAGTGCCCAGGGTACTGTTCTGCATGGAGCGGCAAGGACCTACCATCTCCAAAGTTGGACACACTCCAGACCACCACCTGGGATGCAGGATCCATGCACCTCAGGATGAGAGAAGATCCATGCAGCCGGTCCTCGTTGCAGTTAGTGCCTGCGGATGCAGGGGAGTGACTCCTTCACTCCAAGGGAGATTCCTTCTTGCTTCATGTGCAGGCTAAAGACTCATCATCCTCAGAGGAGGCAAGGCTGGGGAAATGTTGCAGTTGCTGAAAGGAGCCGGAGAAACAATGTTTCAGAGCAGAGTCGTTATAGTAGCTGCAGATTGTAGGTTCCTGTGAAGTCCAGTTGCGGTTCCAGTGGCCAGAAGTCGAAGTAACATTGCAGAAGTGTCCTGCTAGAGTCTTGCACGTTGAATCTCAGGACCCACCCAAGAGGGAGACCCTAAAAAGCCCTGGAAGGGGGATTGGTCACCTTGCAAGGTGACCACCTATCAGGAGGGGGCTGTGACGTCACCTGCATGACCTGGCCACTCAGATGCTCCCAGAGGACTCTGCCCACCTTGGATTCAAGATGGCAGAATCAAATGGTCACCTGGAGGAGCACTGGCCACCACCCCTGGGGTGGTGATGGACAGGGAATTGGTTACTCCCCTTTCCTTTGTCTAGTTTCACACCCGAGCAGGGACTGGAGGTCCCTGAACTGGTGCAGACTGGTTTATGCAAGGAAGGCATCAAATGTGCCCCTCAAAGCATACCAGTGGCTTGGGGAGGCTACCCCTCCCAAGCCATGTAACACCTATTTCCAGAGGGAAAGGGTGTTGCCTCCTTCTCCCAAAGAAAATCATTTGTTCTGCCTTCCTGGGTTTGAGCTGGTCAAGCAGCAGAAACCCGTCTGAGGGGTTGCAGCAGCGTGGGCTGCCCTGAAAACCCCAGAAAGCTGGTAGGAGCAATGCTGGTTGTCCTCTAAGAAGCTCCCAGAGTGCATGGAATCATACAACCAATACTGGCAACAGTACTGGGGTATGATTCTGACATGTTTGATATCAAACATGATCCAGGTTATGCGGTACCGTTATGTAGCTGGACATAGGTAGTGACCTGTGTCCAATACAAGGGTAAAATGGCGTCCCCAGATCAGGAAAATGGAGCTGGAGTTCGTAGGGGCACCTCTGCTCATTCAGGGTTGCCCTCACAGACTGGTACCTGCACCCTGCCCTTTGGGCTAGGAGGGCCTACCATAGGGGAGACTTACAGTACTTGGTGTAGTGGCCTGATGTGAAAGAGTGAATGCACCTTTTCATGCTTGCTGCAATGGCAGGCCTGCAGACACATTTTACATGTACTCCCATGGGTGGCATAATACATGCTGCATCCCATGGGGAACCCCTGGTGCCCCAATACCCTGGGCACATAGGTACCATATACTAGGGACTTATATTGGGGCACCAGTATGCCAAATGCGGATTGTGTGAAGTCCCAAGCAACCACATTTAGAGGGAGAGAGCAAATTCACTGGGGTCCTGGTTAGCAGGATCCCAGTGAAGCCAGTCAAAACACACTGACAGTAGACAAAAAGTGGGGGTAACCATGCTACCTCAGCTGCTATGGGAGCTCATATCCCACCAATTGCACTCTATTCTTTTTTATAACAAATAGTGAATACAATAATTTTATTCACTATTAGTGGAATACAAAATTGACAGAAACAAAAGAAAGCAGAGCCCCAAATGACGTCCATAAGGATGAGCTTCCACTGTTTTCCTGACATTGATTTTGGCAGGGGTCAAAAAGGTAGTGCAGCAGTCGCAAGGGGAAGCCAGGGGTCGCAGCTGTGACCCACTACAACCCATAAATTACATCTATTAACTTAATATTGTTTAATGAGATGATTTAGATGCCCTGTCCAGTCGGTCTTTAATTTCATACAAGCAGTGTGAATGTAAAAGCATTCTTACCTATATCAGAAAGATGTCGATGACCAGAGTCCTCAAAAGGGACGAACGAGCAAGGAAGTAAACAGTGACTAAGAAAAACCCTGTTGGTAAGGTATATATATGTTATGTTGTACTACTAATTCAGTTGCCTTGCCTAATTCCAGACCAATACTCAAAGTTGCTCAGTATTATCATCAATAACACCACACCCGATGAAGGCTAGTACAACGTGCTGTGGTGTTTATAAACTGTAGCATTAAGGCGCCATTTTGATTTGCAAGCCTGCTAGTGCAGGTGTTCTAATAAAAAGTATTAATGAATTTTCATGTATTCTGAATAATGGGTTTGTCTAGAAAATAATAACGTATCAAAATAATGCACGCATTTGAAAATGTGATTACGATGAGTGGCCGCCAATGTTCACAAAGTGTACTTATTAATATTCTAATACTGTGAAAAGTTGAATATATGTTTGAGGAATGTAGTAATATGTCACATTAAGGGTTATGCATTTGGTATTAGCTTTATTAATTGCAGGCCTTAACTTAGCAAAGGTCTCGGCCTACTTGCGAGCCCTCATGTCAAAGCTGTATTTCTTGAACTTTAATAAATGGCCGTCCTAGAGAGCTAAACTCAGATTTTTCATTTGTATTGTTTAAATGTGCTCATAACTGAGAGTCTCTCATGAGAACCGACTGCTAGAAGATGCTGTTCTTGCTAATGTAACATTTTGTTTGTAATGTGTGTGAGACTGACTTTCTCAGGAGGAGAACAATGGAGATACTGACTGGAGTAGAAGCTGCAACAATATTGTTACCTGACAAGCCGGATGGTGAGGATATTGCAGGACAACCAATCAAGGACATGTGAACAGAGTAATGGTAGAATTCATGGATTTGGAGTTTTAGTTTTATAGGACAAAGTGTGAACATGCGATTAATTGACCAATAGGGATTTGAGATATAGTTTTACTGGTTTTGATTTAACGACACTGCACTGGGAAGAAAGCAGCATTTTAGCATTTTAGCCTTTAGGATTCTGCCTTTTGCATTTTGCCTTAAGCATTGCCATAGCTCATTCTTGCCCATTTTGCATCCTGACAAGAGACATGCTTAACTTTAATGCTTAAAGACTTTGCGTTTTCCAAACTTTGATCCTGAATCCTGATGCCTTGTTGATCGACTGATGTCCTGAGGACAAAGACTGACTCTGCTTGCTGACCCACATTGAGGATAGGTATTATGAATTAGACTAGTGATTATTAGGCATATTTGCTTTTTCTTTCTGGGTACCAACTGCACTGTTTTGATAGAGCCATAGTTAGATGTTTTTCCAAACTGGTGTTACTAAATTGCTTTGCATAAAGCCCAACTTGCTGATGCTAATCAGATGTTAGTGAAGGATCCTCACTAATGAAAATCTGCTAATAGGGAAAATTGCATGATTAATTTCTCTGTTGAACTTGAATGTATGTAATCACTTTGGCGCAGTTGACTTTGTTATTAATTTGTACCATAACTTTAGAATGTGTCGTAGTTCAAGCTTTGATTAGATTACGTTTTCGCAGCCGCTTTGGACAGCCAGTATTGTTTTTGTATGTGTTTCATTTGATTTTGAGATTAATTTACATGACTTTAGCATTGTTAATATAGGGAAATAAATATTCTAACTTTTTCTAAAAGATGTGGTTATTCATGACTGAAAGGTCATGGTGCGTGACACTTACTGACTCTGTTGATTGTTGATGTTATTGATTATTGTTGATTGTTGATATTGTGGATTGGTTATTGATCATTGATTTGCGTGTACCGGAGTTATGGTGGGAACATTTTAATTGCGAGTCAGAAGGCTTATCCACCTATTTGCGTCCCCTTGTAAGTTTACCTATTAGGGTCTAATGCGCTAACAAGTCTCAGAATGGGGGGAATTATGTTAATAGCTCGTTTCAAGCACCAACACACTTGCCCAGGGCCTCAAACTCTGAGAGCACTTGGTTGCCCACATCAAGGGCCAGATATAGCAAAGGGTTTTCCCATTCTGTGTCAATGGGAAAATATATTCATACATATGGCCCCAAGCCCGCCAGATATAACCAGGAAAAATGGCTCAGGCAAAATCCCACAGGATTCTGTATTGCTGTAACCAACGTAAAATAACGGTAATTTGGAAACAACATTCTGGGCGTGCCTGAATCGGGATCTGAAGGTCAATCGGAAGAGCCTCGAGGACTATCCCGCTTCATAAACCATGAGGGTCAGGTAGCAGAGGACGATGACAGAAGATAAAGGTCTTGACCTGGGAAATGGGAATGTCTTGGCACCTATTAAATCAAGCGAACACTTCTGCAATGGGATGTTCCGTTCGTTGTAAAACGTGTTTACTTTGCTTATCCCTTCGGCCTTTCTTTGTAACACTCATTGTGGTATAAAAACATATGTACAATACCACATTTTAAATCGCCATCGTGTTTTATTTGATGGTGCTTGGTAAACGTAACCTTTTTTACTACGCACACCAGCAGAAACTGTTAACTATGAAATAAGGCCTCCGAGTGCAGTTTCAAGAACAAAACACCGAAGTATGACAGATATTTTTCGAAGTCTTTTCTACACGTAACAGGCATCTGATATCCGTTTTGTTGTTCCGTAGTGACAGAACTGGTTGGCTCAGAACAGCGGAGAATCGTTGGGATCGTAGTTCAGATGTTTTTCACGCTGGGAGTCATGCTGATACCTGGGGTGGCCTACTTCATTCCAACCTGGCAGGGGATCCAGCTGGCTATTTCGCTGCCGAACTTCCTGTTCCTGCTATACTACTGGTAATGTGTTTAGTATTCGGTGGGGTAGTTCCACATATTCATGCATTTAAAATGTTATGTTATATTTCTCTCAATGACAGTCATAGATCTGGAGTTCATTTATGACCTGGGCATGTCTCAGACATAATACATTTCTATATGGAGCTGAATGAAGTTTATAGTGCACAAAATGCGCTTTCCATGGTTTGACTTATGTCACACCCTTATTTGGATTTCTAGTATTTCATGAAGGTATAATTAAAATATTATTAAGCAGACTTAAGGTCTGCCCATTACATTAAGTTGCCTTACTTGTGTTTAGGTATCCAAACATTTTTAGATGTTCGAATGGTTTGCTTATTTGTCCAAAGGTAATTGAATATCCATAGTGATATACTTAAGAATACAAATTTGAATAAAACACTATCTCAAACTATATCCCTTATACTGCCTTTCCCTCTTAATTCAAAGTCAATTATCCCTTTCCTATTACACATTCTTGAGAAGAATAATTTATTCTGGTACCAAAATGTATTTTTAAAATTCTACATTCACACCTTATATCCCAGTAGCATGTTCAAACAACTGTCCTGTGAATAAGTAAAAACTTTATTTTAATATATTTTAGGGTCTATGGGGCATATTTATAGGTCCCTAGCGCCACCTTGTGCCACATTAATGTAATTTATTCTGATGTTAATGTGGCCCAATGAGGCCAAAATCTCTGCGCCATATTTACAGGGTGGTGCAATGCATGCATTGCGCCACCCTGTAACCCTTTGCATTACATTATGCCTGCGCCAGGCATAATATATGCAAAGGGGGCGTTACCCCATTAAGGGCGCCGTACAAATGGCATAAGGAAATCTAAAAGATTTCCTTATGCCATTTGTTACGCCACTTTTAACGCCTGCTCAAGAGCAGTTGCAGTTCTTCACAGTGGATAACTGGTGGAAGTTTCAGGTCTGTTACTTTCTGTACAATTCCAGATCATAAAAATATTGTCAATATAACTGCACCATAATATCACACTTTTCAAAAGACAATATGTAATTCTCTCTTATTCGCTTTCTCTCCCTTACTTGAGAATAAAAGGCTTTCATAAACGATTGAATCAAGAGCGTTGGCTGTCTCCCTTATCAGTCTGATATACGAATCTTGTCTTGATATAATAGGGCCCGTATTTATACTTTTTTTAGCGCCTCATTTGCGCCGCTTTTTGACGCAAAACGGCGCAAACCTACAAAATACAATGGTATTTTGCAAGTTTGCGCCGTTTTTGCGTCAAAAAACGAAAGTTTTCATTGCTGGAATCATGATAATCTGCAGTAGGAACTTGATTTATATGGCATTAAAAAAAGACTGCATTGCTGCTAGATCATCATTATTATGGTTTATGCATACATATAACACAGTCACATCCAGGCTTGCCAAGGAAATGATCCTGCTCCCATGGTGTGTAAAATTTCCTAGTAAGAAATGCATTAGTATCTTTATTGTAAGATGGTAAGGCACCTACCAAAAGGATAAAAAAAAAAGTGTCTATATAATGGCACATTCCCTATGTTTGATCTCCAATTCCTTCTATGATTGGCCTACCAGGCGGGGTCCTCCTTTTAATTAACTTAGATAAACAATAAGTCAGTGTAGTAACCGGGTTCTTGAATTTCATATAGCTGTATTCTTTATCCCTGAGACTATTGAGATGTGCAGGAAATGGGTCTACTTAGTCTCTGCCTTCCAGATAAACTATTACGGAGGAATTAAGAGTTTTACTGTAGTCAGGTGAAGCGCCAGGAACATAGCAAACACAACAAGATGATGGGAGGAGTGCTGAAACTTTTCACTTGCCCCCAGTCAGGAGATCTGAGTTAAGACCATCGTTCTTTTGCTCACTATGCCAGCCCAGTTTGGACCCAGCCATATGCAAATCAGTCTTGACCCTGCTCCGCATGGGAAGAGTCCGGTCTGAACTGCCAGGCCTGGTCCTCCCTGGACTGGAAACAAGCATCTTGGGACCGATTTCGGGGTATTACCTCTCATCAGCCAGGCTAGTTTGAATCTAATGGCACAGCAAGCAAGAGACCCACGTCTATGCATACCCTTGGCAACTTATAGCGTACATAGCAAACACAACAAGATGATGGACGGAGTGCTAAAACCTTTCAAACACTCACCCCCATTCAAGAGATCTGGGTTAAATCCATCTTTCTTTTGCTCACCGTGCCACCCCAGGAAGACCTGGTCGGCAGTTCAGGCTGTACTGTTCCCATGGTGAGCAGGGTCAAGACTGATTTGCAGATAGCTGGGTTCAAACTGGGGTGGCGCAGTGAGCAAAAAAAAAAATTGAATAAACCTAGATCTCTGTGACTGGGGGTGAATGTTTGCATTATCCATCATCTGTTCTTATTGCCTTTGTCACCCTAAGTGGGAAGGATATGCCCAGACGTGAGTCCCGTGCTCACTGCGTCACTGGATTCAGGCTAGTCTGGGTGATGAGGGGTGATACCCTGAACCCAGACTCAGGATGCTTGTTTCCAGTCCAGGGAGGGCCTGGCCTGGCAGTTTGGGCTGGGCTGTTCCCATGGGTAGCAGGGTTAAGACTGATTTGCATATGGCTGTGTCAAAACGGGGGTGGTGTAGTGGGCAAAAAAACAATAGATTAAACCCAGATACTGTGACTTGGTGTGAATGTTTGCTTTGTTAAGCATTCCGTCCATCATCTATTCTGACTAGCTGAGTCATTGAATCAAAACGTGTTCAACTGGACGAGTGAGCCGTAAAAACAGAGGTCCATTTCAATTTGTGGAGGACGTGACCCACAGTCATTAGGTAGGTCTTCAAAAATAAGATCTGCTCTGCATGCAATAAAGTGAATCACTTCACATCCCAGAGAAATAAAACAAAAGTGACACACTGGTGCAGCATAGCATACACACATTCTAAAAAGCAACAAATCATTGCCCATGAATGAAACTGGTGAAGATGAAGATAACACAGTCTTGTGATCTTGTTAATAGGTAAGGAAATTCAGAAGTGGAACTTTCAACCTTAATCCCCAATATACATTCAGTTACAGACAGGAATGGATCTCATTGACACCGGATCATCTGTAAATGTTAAGTTAATGAACAACTTAATAACTAATCTCTGTTCCATGGTTGACACTCACACATTTGCGCATGTGAAAATCTGGGCCTTCCTCAGCTAATCACCCATCATGATCAATATAGTTTTCATTGCAATTGTGGCCCGTTAGTCATACTTTTAACGTGTGCGCCTTTGTCACCAAGCCAGGAAGAGACGCTACCATGAGATGCCAAGCCTTCAAAGCCAAAATTAATGAAGTAGAAGATATGCGAGATGAATCGGAATAAGTCTTCCAAGGAATACACTGCCTGAAAAATAAATTACAAATTAAGCATGGGCACAGACGTTTAGTCAGATACATTAAACAAGGAATTGAAGCAGTCCCAAAGGCTACAGTGACTAAGCGAGAAGGAGGTAGAATAAGAAATGGAGTACAAACTCCAGGAGAAGGCCAGGCGAGGGAATGACAGTAAATGGTAAGGATGTTGACATGCAGTGCCAAAAGAAGGGACATGGGGGCGCCCATGCCGAAAACGCAAAAACTAAACTGATTTTATATTGCTGTGTCACATGAGCACACTGCTACACCACTAATGCATGCTTGAACTTCATCAGCTAATAATTAAAGATATTTTACAGAGTTCATCTCCGGATGGCAAGGGAAGACTGAGGAGGGAGATATGATGTTCTTGTTCTGTCATACTCACAGTGTTGCAGCTACCGTGAGAAGAGCACACAGTTTAAAAAATGTGAACAATGTACCAGGAAGAAGTTGTTGCACACATAATAAAAGCACATATGTTTGCCATGTCAGCAAACTAAACCATTGAGTTAATTTCTGTTGCTGGATGAAACTATAACTATCTGTTCTTAGAGTTTATTGTCAGATGTGTGCTGGAGCTCCAGGTGCGCCTATGTCATGTAGCTGAAACAAAATCGCTATACAAGAACGATAAGTCTCAAAGCAATGCCTGAATGGCACTGTCCCAAACAAGCCAAATGTTGAATGGGACTGATCCAAAGCCAACCTTGCAAACAATACGTCTTGCAAAGAACTGCACTAATCTTTTAAAACAAAACACTCTTCTTTCATGTCTAGGTATCACGGGTCATATTTGCATTAGTACTAGGCTGGGTTCCTGTTAAAGCCAGCCTGCAGGTTTGAAGACCAAAAAGAAAGTGTGACGACTTTGGTGCCCGATACAGGAATCTGTCTGTACTTTCTGAATTCTCCATCCTCGCCTTTAGCCAAAGGAGAGCTTCTGAGTTGGCTAATAAATCACAGTAGTCAATCGCCAAGAGTTAATTCAAATGTTGGTGTGTGCTGCACACATGGACGACATTCTTGGCTGCTCTGTTTTATCTGCTATGTCATACGAGGCTTGTTTTGGGCCACACATTTGCTCGTGATTAAATTCCTAAATGTAAGGGGTAATTGTCAATATCTTTGTAACTGTCCTGCAGTCTTTATTATTTCTTCCTTTGATCAACATCGGTCTTGTGTTGTCTTTGCAGATTCCAAAGAGTTCTCCTGGCCGGTTGTTCGAAACTGCTTTTAAGTTTGCGTTTCTCTCACAAGTGCGCGGTTAGTGACGTTAAAGGTTACTGGAGGGAGCAGAGAGGAACATGCCAGACCCGCTCGCAGGCTTATCAAACGTCTCTTTGGTTCTAGAGATACATGTGTCCTTCAGGGTATCTGCTACCATAACAGTGGGCCAGGTTTACAAACACTTTGCATGAGATTCGCTTTAAAAACAGTAACACAAACGCGGTGTAAAATGTTGTAGTGGGATTTACAATCAAAAGCAAGTCACCATTTGTGTTGGATTGGCACCCAAACTAGTGCAAAACTGCACAGTACGCTGCCTTCTGTTACTTTGTGCAAGGGGGAATTCCATTGGTAGTGAGGTGGTGTTCCCATGCAACCTTTCATGGGTTTTAACGGAAATACCTGTCTACAAGGATTTGTAGACAGGGATTTGTACCAAAATTCTGTGCTTCTTTAAGGCAGACATAACAAGGAGAAATGTTTTCATTTCTCGTTTTTCCTCTTTGCAGGTATGGTGCATTCTGCAGCACCCACACACAGAGGTAAACACCTTAAAGCATAGTTTTTGTACTGGAAGGGACCCATTTCAGTACAAAAAGTATGCTTTCCACAACACGGGCACCCGTGCTTTATGACGCAAGAGGGTCTGCCTTGGCGCATGACCAGCGCAGGGAGAGAGTAGAAGAGCAACACATTTTAGTAGATATCAGTGCTTAATTTGTAAATAAAAATCTGCCGGTTCCCAAAGCCCTCCTCTTAAACACTCGGTAGCTGCAATTAAATGTGGGAACATGGAATACTGAGGCAGCGTAATCCTGAAGCCATCTCGGGCCTCTTCAATCCACATAAAGCCACTCACTGCCCCTTCAGCTCACTCTTGCAGCTTTCTGCTTTCTCCCTTTGTGAAGCTTTTTCGTTTTTCCCTTCCTCCGTCTTTCCCAAATGTGTCTTTTGCTCACAGCAAATGCTTTAGGCAGAAGAATAAGCCCCGGCACTCAAAAATAAGTGCTGGTGCTCAGCACCGGAAACACCAAGCACAAATTAAGCACTGGTAGATATGGCTCTGTTCTGCTCTCTCCCATTAAAGCAACACAGAGTAGAAACTTTACTTGATGTTGCATGACTTCTAGCTAAATCTGGGCCAATAGGTTTGGCTTTTCAAATAAAAGAAATGCTGGAACTTGTAAGCCTTTGGTGCAGTTGCGGAAGGCACCAATGAGGGGGCTGTACTTTTCGTAAATTTCATAGCGTAGTTCAGGAGAAATGAATAGCTGAGCACATAGAAGAAAATGCAAACTCATTTTGAGCCAGATTAAGGATGCTTTTTCTATCAGCAATTGTGTGTTTCCTTGTCTTAGATTTTTATTACAGCAGAATATCCAGGCCTCAGTCTCAAACTGGGAGGTAGCTTCAAGTGGGTGTATGGGGTGTTACACCCCCCCTCAAATAAATGTATTCTGTAGTAAGCAGTTAGGTACAGGGGCTCACAGTCGGGTATGGTAAGGTCTCTGTCTTATTTCATCTGGATTTTTAAATAAACACAGATCAAAAAACACAATTTCTATACAACCCTCTCTTTCTCAAAGCCCCTCCCATCTCTATCCCCCCCTCCCTCCTGCCTCATCTGTATTTAAGGCTTTCTAGAATGTTGGTTGTTTTGCAAAGTATTGTGTTTCCCGCCACTTAGTACCCCTAACAATCCACACTTGCTCCTTCGCAACTTCCCTTAAGCGCCCCTCATGCCATGCTTGGCGTATAATGTATTTTAACTGGATATGCTAACGTTATAGCTGGACGCTCTGAAGGTCACACCCCCAGTATTTCTGACCAAGATACGCCCCTGGTCACAAAGCAGTCTTACTCCTACAATACCTGAGTAAGTCACACTTAAGTCTGGAGAGACACCTATTTATTGAAAAAAAGCTTTGTGAATCAGACCTTTTGTGTTTTGTTTAACTCTGGTTAGAACACTGTGATGTCATGATTGTACTTGATTCTTATTTGGGGCCAAAAATACTTTTCCAATGACGTTCTTCTGAACTTTGCAGGTTGGTCCCTGAATCGCCACGGTGGTTGCTGACGAGAAAAAAACAAGAAAAAGCAATGAGAATTATGTGCACCATTGCCAATAATAATGGGAAATATATGTCGACCACATACAAGGAGGTAACTTTTGTAATTCCAAAATGGCATATTGAGCACGTGACCCTGAATGAATATGCTTTATCATTCCGTAGATGCAATCAGACTTTTAAAGGTACAGTGATAATTCTCTGTACAGTAAAGCAAGTGCAGCTCTATATAAGGGCATTGATGGGGGCTCCCTGAGACCGTACTGGAACTACAGACTGAAGCTTTTGATTGCTTGACCGTATGAGTGGCTTACTGTGAAACCACTACCATGCCAACAACTTGCACTGAAAAAAACCAGACCTCGACCTGACATTATTCCTAATCTTCATTTTTTGATATCAACACCTTATCGCCTTGAGAAAGCTCCAGACCTGCACGCCGCAGGGGGCAAAACACATGTTGGCTTTGTTCTTTAGCTGTTCCTCAAGCTCCTAAAAGAAGGGTAAAAAAGTTCCCTAAAACACCCAACCGACTGGCTTGTTCTCATTTTCTATAAGCATGTAAAATGGGAATCTGCGTAGTAATGCAAATATTTAGCCTATTATAGGCCAATATGAGAAGGTGTTTAGCATTAATTTGTTACAAACATAGGGGCATTAATGGCTGCAGGTGCTGGAATGTGGTTGAAAGTAATGTACTATAGCATTTATGCAAGTTCTCTTATGTTATTTATAGGTATTCTAAAGGGTATTGCCATGAGTGCTGGCCCTCGATTCCCACGTGCCCTAGTTCTAATCTGGATACCACAGCATGATAAGGATACATCTTGTCACTAAAAATGTATGTTACAAATCTCACACAATACATTGCACATAAAGGCCCATATTTATACTTTTTTAGCGCCGCATTTGCATAATTTTTTGACGCAAAAGTGGCACACACTTACAAAATACAATTGTATTTTGTAAATTTGCACCGCTTTTGTGTCCAAAAATGACGCAAATGCTGTGCTATGAAAAGTATAAATATGGGCCAAGGTGCGTACATGTTCAAGGCAAGCAAACATACAAGAGGATTCTGCCCACAGCAACATTAATTATGAATACTGAAGTATTCTGTTAGAATTATAAAGGTGCCATGGCTCAAAATATTATGTTCAATTTAAATCATATGTCTGCTAAAAAGAAAGACTGTACACCAGAAGATGTGTGTCAGTGACCAGAGAAGTGATCATATCTTTTGTCATCTAGGCATGCCTGATGACAGCGGTGTGATGGAGAAGAGGTATGAGATAGGCTTTCAGAATAAATATGGCAATTACATAATTGCCATACATAATAAAGATATTGCAAGTTACTGAATAGTTCTGTGACAGATGAAGAACGAGGCCAAAGGCTGAATTCCTCAATAAGGTCTTGGAAGTCAGAGATTACTTACAATATCCTTATATTACAAGACAGGGGGTACTTTATTCCTTATAATGCATGGTGATACCATCACCTTTCCACAAACCGCTAGAGATGTTTGCAAGCATGAAGAATAATAGTAGAATCTCGAATGCAAAATTTAACACGCCATAAAGCAGTTAGATAATTGTTGCAAAACAATATTAGAATCAGTTTAATGCACGGTATGTTAAAAAAAGCTGCAGCTCAGAATGTGTAGAAATGTGTATAGTTTCTATCTTTCCCATAATCAACTAAAACATGCAAAAAACGTTACGATGAATATCTTCTTTATTCTTATCCTTGTTCATCTAGAAAAACAAAGCAGAATAAGGAAAATCCAAGTTTCATTTTCATTTTATAAACTGCTGCTTTAATTATGCTGTATGACCTCACTTTCCCCTTGGCTGTTGGCTCTAGCAGCAGGCATTGGGATGTCAGAACTCAACTTAAATAAGTTATTGCAGTCAACCAATCTAAGATTTTGAGAGTCTGGGAGAAGAAAAGCAGCGGGAGGAGGAAAGAGGAAGAGGCAGTAGAAAGAGGCTTAGATCTACCTGGATAATTTGTGTTACAGGTGTAGATAGGCCAATATAGGAGGAGGGGAGTGAGTAGGAGACTAAAACTCATTAGCAGCTGCATAGCACCACCCATGCTAGAGGAGTAGCAGGGTGATGTATGCATTATGCATGTACACCAAAAAAGGAGTAATCTGAGAAGGGCCAGCAATCTATGTGGCAACATGCACAAGGCAGAAATGCTGTCAAATGAGTAAGATTATGCCAAGATGGACTTGTTTGACATTGGCAATAGTCATGCACTATCTCCTGCCATATAAACACCCTATGAGCGAGGACAAAAGTGGAAGAACAGTCAAGGTTGACAACCTGAGCAGAAACTACACAAGCTTAAAAGTCCCAGATTTCACCTACTCCCGCATGGCCAAAGGAGACCAAGATTTTGAGCACAGATTTCCTCTCATGCCTCACCTATTCATGTAAGCACAAACATCATAGTTTATAATCCAGATCTGGTTAGTAACTTTGGTTACCAACCAGATTGGAATTTATTCTAAACTCATAACGAGGGCCGAATCAGAAGGCAAATTAAGCCATTTTCTGCTGAATTTTCAGTTGGCAGGATCTTTTGTGGTTGCTTCTAGTGTGTGTTCAGTCTAAGGCAGAAGCTTCACTGTAGCGATGCAGTTGATAGTGACAGACTGGGAATATGAGATTTCATACCAAATCATCAAGTACCGTTGTGCCCACAAATCTCTTGGGCATCTTTTAAAATCTTACACACCAACATGTTTCCATACCATAGGTGCTGATGGTGGTGGAAGGATCTGCAGGAGGTGCAAATCCTTTGATGTTTTCTTGAGTGAAAGATTGGCTGCAAGATGTGGGGAGTGGCTGCTACAATGATTTATAGGATTTTCCGAATCAGATCTACAGTCTGATATGGATGGTGGTGAAGTTGCCATCACTATGGCTACTATGTCCACAGACCGTACTTTTCCATTAGTAATGTCTGTTCCTTTAAAGCACTGTCCTGATGAAGCACCACTGCCCGACCATGCACAGCTGAGTTGGGTGCTGTACATGATGGCTATTATGATGAAGCAGACATAGGAGCAATACTCACCTTCCCATGACACAAACTGCCAGGGGAGAGGGAGCTGGAGGAGCAATGTATGTTTCTTCCAGGGTGACTGGAATGGTAGTCACAGAGAAAGTCTTCTACCTTGATCACACTGGTAAGGTAAAAGTGCTGCCATCGTTCATCAAACAGAAATTCCTTTTGATCGTAGTGCTTGCTCGCCAGCCAACATTTCAGTGAAATCTTATTTCAGTTCAGAACTGAACATTGTTTGTCCTGGATGGTACAACTCTGTGATTAAGGGAAGGAACCTTCACACGATAACTACAACACGCAACAGTGGGCAAAACAGAATGCAAACAGACATATCTTTGACAAAGGCCATCTCCTGTAACAGTATGGCAAGAGGAGGCATGATCAGGGCGATGAGGTCGCTGGTTATGTCTTTACTTTTCATCACAGCAGCAACAAGTGATAGTATACAACGTAATGCATCCTTAATATATCGTAAATAAGATTTGAAGCACTGCGTGCAGCAGGGGCATATTTATCATAAGTGCCCCAGGTTCATGACATGAAGGCAGATAGGTTTTAGGGGCTCTCCGCTCTCCAATTATGGCTGCATTTTACTTCCCGGCTAGTGGAAGAGGGTGCACATTTTCTTTGCCTGCATTATGGCTCATGGCTTCCTTTCAATACCCCTGGCTGGCAGCAGATAAAGTAAGCCCAGCAGTGCACTGGTGCTGTCAAATATGAAGGACTTCATAGTCTGGCAAAGGACTATCAGACATATGTAAAGGTGTATGTGATAATTAGGTAAATCATCATGTAAGAGTAGGTCTGTTTACTTTTACAGGGCGAGCCGAAGATATACAGTGGGCTTGAGAAGAACATACAAGGCCTTGGAGACCACCCATTGCTTGTCATTAGTTGGCTTTCCTATCACTAATTTGCTTGCTCTTCATTTGTGTCCTAGTACTCATTTGCCAGCTTCTTATTCGTGCCCCAGCTTCTATATCGTGTGCTTGTCCCTTCCATGGAGTACAGCCTCTTTACCACCTCTTTTGACAGTCTAGCTTCTATGTTTCCATTGCTTGCTTTTTATTCACCACTTTATTCCTAAGCACTTCATGAGAGGACATGTGTTTTCCCTCATGTACTTGCCCTTCTGGTGCTTTCTTGCCCATGTGCTTCTCCCCTGCCCACTCCATGCTGCTCTCTCTCTAGTTGGTGCTCCTTCCCAAAGCGTCCTCAGTGTAGCTTCCTCCAGCAATACCCTCCTTCTTTCCTAGCTGTTGCTTTTCCTCCAGACCTCTGACCTCCGTGTTGCTTCTATTCCTCTGCATTGCTTCCCTCTACCCTTGCACTCCTTGTTTCTTGCCCCAGCCCAACATTCCATCCTGCTGCTTCACCAGCAGTGCCGTCCATGTTACTCCCTCACCCAAGCTTCCAAAAAAAAAGCTTTCACAAATTTTGCAGTACTTTTTTTTATTAACTGATCCAGCTTAGTAAATAATAATTTTTAAAAAATCACTCAAGTCATTTTGTTTGGACTCGGCTTCAAAATGATGTGACCTCTGTGTTTTTTTCTTTAGCCATGCTGGAGAGCATTGGGGATGCTCATCTCTTCACATACTGTCTCTTCAAAGTGTCTGTACGGGTGTGCAGTAGTATAACTGTTCTTTAAAATGGTTTTCAAATAGAGGAGATATTTCTTGATTGCGCACTGACAGCAACTTCTTCGTCCATAAACACCAGCAGCTTTTTCATGTCCTCTCAGGTACAAAAGAGGTACTTCTTACCCTCCAGCACTGTACTGGAATACATTTGTGGAAAGATATATCTTTCCGTGTAATATGAATCTCTTTCTTAGAAAAGTAAGGTAGTATGTGAAATATTGGAGGGAGGGAGGGAACTTTGCATCTCTGTTTTACTCTGGCCTTTCTCTGAATTTCTTCCAGAATTGTAACTGTCAGGACCCCTTTCAGAGGCCCAGGGGGCAGGCAGAAACTACTGGGCCCAACTATGGTAGTTGAGGCCTTTCAGTCCTGATGTCCCAGAGCCTGGTCTACTATGGGCTCTGAACAACTGGGCCAAGAACCCCTTCAGCACCTCACTGTCAGTGGTAGTGCAGGTCAAGCAGTCCAAGGCTTCTCTGGAAGAAGATAGGTGTAAATCGAGCACAGACTCTTAACCCAATATACTACTAGCAACCCCAAATACTTGCTTTTATGTAATCAGAGTGTTTATATACTAATGCAAAGTACAGTACAAGACACTGCAAATAATATACACAAGCAGGTCTGCTAGCATTACCCAGGTCAGCCCCTGTCCAAATCCCAGTAATTGTTATTCACCATTTACTTTTGGCAAACATCCAAGCTAGGACCGGCTAGTGAGTTCACATCTTAGAAGTTCTACGAGGGCTTTTAGCAAAAGTTGACCTGGGCCCACACTCGCTGAGATGGTGGTCTAGTCCTTAGGTGCGCTCTCTGGGGCTGGCAGTGAGCAGATTGTGCTGCAGACGTCCATGGCAAGCCTCCGATCTGGTGATAAGTCATCATCTTGATTATGGGGCGAGTTTTGGGTGCTCCCAGAGTCAGGTTGGTGAAACATGGCTCCAATTCCATGGGTACCAACCCATTGGCGATTATGGTTGCATGCTATCCTAGGGTGACTCCCCCCCTTGCAGGACTCTGGCCCCCTCCTGACATGCAGGGTGTCTTGACAGCACACATAGGGCAGCAGCCCATAGTCTTTTCTGTGATCCCCTCCAGAAATACAGGGATTGCTTAGCAGTATCGATAAGAAGATGTCCCTCTTTGGGTAGTGCTGGTACATGGGGAACAAGCCTCTCTTTGATGCAGTACGGCAACAGACCAGCAAACTCTACTTTCAGCAGAGGCCCCCTCCTGGCATCACAGGTTCGCACAATGCACACAGACAATTGACCTGATTGGTGTAGCGGTTCAGTCTTCCCCGTGGCCCCCCACCTGGCATATGAGGTCGGACAGCGCACATGGTCAGATTACCTAGAATACTCTTGCTAGGACCCCCCACTGGACCTCACTCCCTCCAGGCAATCTCTTTCTCCTCAGACAGCTGACTGTTCTTGGGTCGGGCAGAAGCTGGAGCTCCAGGCCAGTGTGCTTGATCCTCCTGGGTGATGTCCCCCCACTCACCCTTAGTCTGCAGTCCTGGTTACAACAGGCAGAACTTGGTCTGAGCTTCTCCACACTGCAGCTTCAGGTTGACCATTCGGAAGTCACAAAGTCACAATCCATTTCCAGACACACACACTTGTGATTTAATGTCTCTGTCTTTGAAGTTTCTGTACTGGGGGTTGCCCACTTTGAAGTGCCCACTAAATTGTGGTGCTGTTACTCCAGAGAGCAGCCTATCGTAGCAGGGCAGTCTGGAAACCTGATAGCCCCAAACACAGGCCCTGGGAGTGACTAGAGCTTCACACCTGAATGTCAGCCTTTGTGACATATGAACCATAAGGTTGCCAAAGAGCCCCAGCACTATGCCTTATGATTCTCGAATCAGCCCCATCTCCGACCTCAGATATGCATAGGGTCACGTTGGCCAGTGACCTCCTTTCAGAATCAAAGCGACCCTATTTATGTGCAGCAAAGAGTTTGACTCTTACTTCCTCCAATGTGTGTCCCATTCAGCTTTCAGAAATGCAGCAATCCATAAATCTGTCTGGAGGAAACCTTAACCTCCCCCTGCTTCTCCAACAAGCCCTGGGCCTCCCAAAGTCGAACCCAGTATCCTTGATGTTTTGTGTCCATTGGAAGCACACACACCCATCACTGCACACATACAGACGTGTGAAACTGCTGTACTGTACCCTTGGGCATCCATACATCCCACCTCGTTCATGCATCATTGCATGCTATCTCCTACATGTGGTACCAGCTCACAGGCCAACAAATATCCCCGAGTGTAAACATAACCGTGTGCGCTATATCCTAATGCACGGTACCTTCTAAGGGCAATGTAGGCATGTCAACGCACACACACAACCATGCATGCTATCTTCTGATGTACTGTACCTTCCCAGAGGCACAAATACATCTTAGCATTGCACACAATCCAATGCAAGCCAAGGGTGATTTAAGGCCACAGCAGCGCAAATTTATCAGGGTCAGCCAGGATGCACCAATCCTATGACACAGATAAAAAGACATGTTAGACATGTTGGTGCAGGCACCACTGCACTCATGCTACTCAACTCACTGTGAAGGCAGTAGCCTTCCACCACTTGAAAGTAACGATTTAGGTACCCCTCACGGTGTAAGCAAACTGCAGCCTAGGTTATAGTGCACACTCATGTTTGCTCATGACAGAAAATGTTTACCAAGGATCCACATATCACCGCAGCTGGGCACTCAGAGGAGGGGAACACGTTTAAAACCATGTAAGGGACTTTTCCGTCCCAATAGTTACCTTCAGATCTTCACTCTTGAGAATCAACTTTACTGTACAAATTGCTACCCCCTATAAAGTGGTAAGTCTTATAAAATCATTGCTCAAATCACCTAGGATTCTTCTCTCTAATTGCGTCACTAAGCACCACAAAAGTCAACATTAATTTAGCAGATTGCCTCTTAGGTCATTTTCCCGTTCATCTTCTGATATATCAAGGGGCATATTTATACTCTGTTTGCACCGAATTAGTGTCATTTTTTTTTACTCTAATTCGGTGCAAAACTAACTCCATATTTATACTTTGGTGCTAGACCCCTCTAGCGCCAAATTTATGGAGTTAAAGTCATTTTTTGAAAGTGGAGACCTACCTTGCCTTAATGAGATGCAAGGTAGGCGTTCCCGTGCAAAAAATTACTCTATGGCAATATTTAGGGGCATATTTATACTCTGCGGCATATTTATACTCTGTTTGCACCGAATTAGCGTCATTTTTTTGACTCTAATTCGGTGCAAATCTAACTCCATATTTATACTTTGGTGCTAGACACGTCTAGCACCAAGGCCCTGATTTATACTTTTTTTGCGCCGCATTAACGTCATTTTTTGACGTAAAATTGGCGCAAACATACAAAATATTGGCCCTTATTTATACTTTTTGCTGCAAAACTGCACTAACTCAGTCTTGCACCACAATGGTTTGCACCGGCTTGCACCATTTCTGTGCACCAGCCAGGCACCATATTTATGGAATGGTGCAAGCCGGTGCAAAGGGTAGGCTAGAGTAAAAAAAAATGACTTTAGTCGGGTGGAGCTGGCAGTATAGAAGAAGAGGGTTTAGCACCAAAAAATGACTTTAGGCAGGTTAGAGTAAAACAAAATAACTCTAACCAGATTAGCGTCATTTTATGGTGCTAAACCTACCATGCCACATGACTCCTGCCTTAGAAAAGGCAGGAGTCATGCCCACCACCCCAATGGCCAGCACAGAGGACAAGGGTCCCCTGGGCATGGCCATTGCACCCTGTGCCATGTATGGGGGCCCATTTCAGGGCCCCCATGGCACTTTAAAAAATAAAATGATTAAATGCAATCTTAACTGTACCTACCTGGGATGGGGACCCCCATCCTCCGTAGTCCCTCTGGTGTGGGTTAGGGTGCCCCTGGGGCCAGGGGAGGGCACCTGTGGGCTTATTCCATGGTGTTCCACCATGGAAATAGGCCCACAGGTCCTCTAACGCCTGCCCTGACCCAGGCTTTAACAAATGGGGCAAAGCAAGCTTTGCCCCATTTTTTGACCCCTCCTCCCTCCCTTGCACCATTTTTGCATAGGAGTATAAATATGGCGTTAAGGCCATAGAGTCATTTTTTGCACTGGAACGCCTACCTTGCATCTCATTAAGGCAAGGTAGGTTTCCACTTCCAAAAAATGACTTTATCTCCATAAATCTGGCGCTAGAGGGGTCTAGCACCAAAGTATAAATATGGAGTTAGTTTTGCACTGAATTAGAGGGGAAAAAAATGACACTAATTCAGTGCAAACAGACCGGCTTGCACCATTCCATAAATATGGTGCCCAGTTGGTGCTAAAAAATGGTGCAAGCCGGTGCAAAACTTTTTGGTGCAAAACTGCGTTAGTGCAGTTTTGCACCAAAAGTATAAGTCAGGCCCCAAGTATCCTTATGTTCTTAACACATAGGGACTTTTCTGTGACTGCTATTCTGCATTCCTGTTTGATCTGTTGCTGTAAAACTGTCGCTCCTCCCCTGACCACTTCTACTTGAACTCCATTGGCACAGGTCAGTGCTGCAATTCTAACGGTGGCACTCTTTTGCCTAGGTCTACCACTGCAATCTGTCCAAACGTAGGCCCATATTTATGAGGCCCCCAGTGCTGCCATTGCATCACTTTTTGTTATGCAACAGCGGCACAAACCACTAAATCATATTTATGAAGCCACACAAAGCCACTTTTTGTTGCTTGAATGGCCTCATAAATATGGATTAAGGCAAGGCAGCGGAAATCATTGCCTTACATTGCACTAAGAAGGAGTTTCATGGGTATTGCCGTGGGTGTTCCCATGTAATACTCATGGATTACTGCGTTCTGCAGCACACAGAGTCAAAATAAGAAAGTAATAATGAATAACCTTGTAATCAAAATTTTCGAAAATATAATCCAGTCAAACCCAGCATGACACAAATCACTTCAATGGAGCTAAATGAGCTAACACCAAGGTAATGCTTCCACAAGATAGATCTGAGGCATGGTACATTACTGAGAGAGATCCTTGATCTGTCCTCAATATCATACCATGCTACGAGAGCATGTTTGCTACATACACTTTTAAAAGTGATTGAACATCTCTCTTAACCAGTAAGTTTGCCCAGTTGGGGCTGCAAGCCAAGAATGAGGAACCATGAAAGAGTGCGTTAGAGACCATGCAAGCGCAGCGGTTTGCCTATGAAAGTTGAGCAAATGTTCAGAGGAGCTGTGCTCCTCTAGGGAACAAAGGAGCCTAATTAGCAAACCCAGATTCTGGGTGAGTGGCATTCACAAAGCCAGCACCCTTCGCTCTGTATCTTATAATAAAACTCCAGTATCACACTGAGAATGCTCACTCTTTGTGTGAGAAGTGGTGAACATTTCTCAAGAACAAACCAGCAGAGCACATTTCAGAGTTCTACCACCATCAAACGTAGTGAGAGTCTTTCATTGACATTCCACCCTAGCCACTGAAAACAAATAGTGCCATTTAAATACTGACCTTTTAGGCAAGGGGAGCCGATGTTAATTGAATAGAAGCTTTAGGTTTAGAGACCACGCAGCCCAAATATACAGTTCTGCATTTAGAAAAACACAGACTTGTATATATACAACACACATTAGACCGTAAAGCACCACATACATGTCGACAACTAGTGCATTAAAACGGTCTCCAATTGATACTAAAAACTCCCATTTTAAATTCAATTTCTCAGGCATCCGATTCCTCAAGGGCTCTTTTTCGGGCAGTCTCCAATCTCACCAATCTGCCCTCCGGCTGCGTTCCTTCCCGAGTTGTTTGTGACAATTGTGCCTCTTTTTTCTAAAAGATGGTGAAGGATATTCATGATTGTATAGCCCAATGTCCGATTTCATCCTGTCTAACTCTGCAAGATTGCAAGCCTAGACCCTTTTTCACTCCTTTCACAGCTTTACCAGTGAGTAAGGAAGAAGGGGAGGATTTCTCCCTGATTACCTCCCTGACGTCGGGCTCCCCCAACAAGGTATGCCCAATCAGGACTCAAACAACTTTAATCTGCAGTGATTACATCTACTTTTACCTTCATCCTTAATACCTGTCCCTAGTGGATGGAAAAAAACGGCTGTTAAACTCTTTTTAAACAGGTCAAAGCTGGACCCCAGGGCAAAAGCTAACTATTGGCTAATCTTTCTTTTAACAGCAGTCACTAAAATTTGTGAAAAGTTCTGGCTCACTGCCTTCCTAAACATCTTGAAGTGCACCAGTTACTAGATGCTATCCGGATGAATTTAAGGCCCGGTGTAAACTTGGATTCCGCCTGTGTAGCTAAAATTGAATGACACAAGGGAAGATTACAATAATGGCATTTCCACCTGCCTCATCCAGCTGTTGCAGTTGTGTTGTTCTGCTACTTCCAAATGAGATTCTTGAAAAAAAGGCTTTTTCTTCAATGTTACTTGGAAGGTTGTGTTGTTAATGCTATCATGTTTTGCTTGAACTGTGCCAATACTTGCTATGTTGGTCTTCCTGACCCAGTAATTTACAAGCTTTAAGGCATTCAAAATATGGCAGCATGACGTGTCATGAATTTCAGGGAATTTTATGGGTTCTGTGATGCTTGCCATAAGCTGCACTGGTTGTCAGTTTATGGAAGGATCTGTTATAAGTTGCTCTGCTTTTCCCCAGTGCCTATCATGAAACAGGTCCCAGGCTACTTATGAATTTGCTTCAAGTCTGTCTAATCCCTTTATTTCCTTCACTTTTGTTGCTTCCTGAATTTGGAATCCACCTGTCTAAGACTATGCAAAATTTAGAACAATTCTATGTTTAGTAAGACATTTAAATTTCATTTATTTTTGTAAGCTGACACAATAAAATAAACTCCTACTACTGCTGTCATCCATTTTTTTGATTATCTTTATATATTTTCTGATGTTAATATTCAGTTCAACCTTAGGGCGTTTGTTGCATTAAACACCTGTCTATGTGAAGCCTAAACAGATCATTTATCTCTAACCTGATGCATACCTATGTCACTATAATCAGTTTTTGCTGAGTGCAGTGTAAGACAGATGTAGAATTTGTCTTGACACACGCATTGCGTGCTTTTCTCCTCGATGGTGTCTATGCAAAGGTAGTACACTTGCACACCTCTTGTGTGGGCCTTGCATCACTGTGACCTGTCTCTTTAAGGAGGTATAGTTTGGCAGTAACATGCTTGTGCTCAAATTATTCTGCTGTCAAACTAAGCCTAGGCCTATCAAAAGCATCATCATTCTGATATTGTGTATAATAGTTACCAATTCAAAAGCATTGACTAAGAAAGATACTACTTTGTGCACTATGGCGCAAACCGTGCACCATATTTAAACTTTGACGCCCGGGCCCGCAGATGTCAAAATTCCTCAGTGTGAGTCATTTTTTGGATGCGGGAAACTGCTTAGCGTTGATGACATGCAAGGTAGGCGTTCCCGCCCAAAAAATGACTTTAAGGCCTGTGTGCCTTATTTATACTCCTGGGTCATTTTGACGCACAGGAGAGGGCGGGCCTTAAAAAATGGCGCACAGCCTGATGTGTGCCGATTTTTAACGCCTGCGTCAGGGCAGGCATTAAGGGACCTGTGGGCTCACTTCCATGGTCTCTGACCATGGAAGGAGTCCAGAGGTGCCCTTCCCTGCCCCCACGGACACTCCCTGCCACCCTCGCCCACCCCTGGAGGACCCCCATGGATGGGGGGACCCATTCCAGGTAAGTACAGGTAAGTTGAGGTAAGTATTTTTTTATATTTTTTTAAAGTGGCATAGGGGGCCCTAATTTGGGCCCCCCTCCATGCCACTGTGCCCAATGACCATGCCCAAGAGACAAGAGTCATTTCAATGGGGGTTGTTCATCATAAAATGGCGCAAGTCCGGTTTGAGGCATGATTTTTGCCTTAAACCTGACTTGCACCATTTTTTGACGCACAACCCCCATTTTCCCCTACGCCGGCGCTGTCTGGTTTGAGTCCTTTTTTTTTTTACTCTGACCAGTCCGCAGAGCCGGCTAACGTCATTCCTTAAATAAGACGCCCGCATGGCGTGTAGGAATGGCGTTAGCCGGCAGTAAAAATGTTGACGCAAACCAGCGTGTTCCAGTGTTCCCATGACAAATGGTAATCATCTTGTCTATCTGGTGTCTCTTGTGCCCCATTCAAGGTTGTTGCTTTCTGTACCAAGGGCAGGCTAATTGTTTAATTAGTATAGACATTTAGGAGAATATGGTCAATCTTCTCAAACTCATTTTTGAGACATTTGTAACAGATGCTGCATTTTATAAAGCACATTGCAGGGTTTAAAATCAACATTGCTACTTTAGTGCATTTCACATTTTGTGTGCTGGGGGGCTTCAGAACAGAATTGAAGCTTAGCCATTGTTACTATAGCATATGCTAATAAGATGTATTATTTCTATTGCTAGTGGAGGAACCTCTTTGCAGGACATTGCTCATCAGGCAGATTCTGTGTATTCTGGAGCTTGAAGAAATACATGCACCTTTTGCATGCTAGAACAGTAGCCATTGCAAAAGTATTTAAAGGCAACAACTTTTTGTGCCAGTTTTCTATGCTTGGAGGATGTAGTTCAGTCATCTCATATTAGAATTGCTAAATTTGGGAGATAACAAGAGCTATTTTATTTTGATTAGGACTAGTGTACTTCTTAGCAGAGTAATTAACAGCTGGTAATATTGCCATCTGCTTGGCATTTAATCAGTCTTGGAAGAAATGGAAGATGCATTAGAAATCAAACTCAAGAATTATCAGTCACATTCTAAAACCAGGTATGTTAACCCACTAAGCTCAATATTCTGGCACATGTACATGTTTATCATTTCAAACAAGCATGACGTACCTTTAGTCAACAGTCAGAGAAGAGTGTCTTTCTGAAGATGTAATTTAAAATATTTAAAGACCTCATTGTTATTTCACAGAATAATTTTTTGAGAATTGCCAAAAAGGGCCATTGTCTTGTAACAATTTGGCAATCATTAGATCTAAAGTTCTTTGGATGGAAATCTGTAGCAGCTGCTCGTTAGTAGTCAAATCACTCATTACCCTTTTCAATGATCTGTCAGTAGCCTGTAATCATTGTCAAATCCACTAAAAATAGTTTTTTTTAAAACGAAAGAATCTTTATTCACATTTTCAAATCATATACATTAACTTTCCCTAGACATTACATGTGATCAAAGCTATTAAAGCATGAATGTTAACAAAGGAAAACAACAACATCATGCAGCAGTTAGGTGAGACTCCCCCGTTCCCAGGAGAGCTGAGATGCAAATACAGAGGGGAATGGGGCAAGAGGCATGGCTGCAGTCGACCCACCCTAGATTAGCACCCCTAACTAATGATGCCAAAAATCTTTTAATGCAAATTTGCATCTCAGACTGCCTAACTCGCTTCTCTCGTTCCATCATTCCCCTCCGAACTCGCCGGTAAATTTAGTCCCGTCTCCCACGTCCTCCCCTTCCCACTCCCCCTCCACTCCATCCACCAGGCCTCCCCATGTCTCCAGGTCTCTATCAGAGTGTTCGTCCACTTGCACCCTTTTGAGTCTGCACTCCTCTGCCACCTCCCACTTCAGCAAATCCTTCTGCCACTTGTCCACAGTCAGGGGTGCCGGGCTGGCCCAGCAAATTGCAATTCTGCATCTGGCTAGGACTAGGCCCAGTTGAGCAAAGTGACATGCCATTTTACCTCCTTTTTTGGAATTGGAAGCTGTCCTAATAGGCAATGTCACATTGAAAGTGTCACTGCTATTTTCGTCACCCTCCCCACCTCCCTCTGCACAGCCTCCCAGAAAAGGCGCATTAACCTGCATTTCCATGCAGTGCGTACAAAATCTGCCTGCATCATACAGTACCAACTGCCATTGGCATTATGGGTGGGATAAACTCTGTGCAGCCTTTGTGGGGTCAGGTACGCCCTCTGCAGATAATAAAGCTGCGTTCGTTTAAATCTGGCATTACTCGCCACCTCCTGTACTAGTGCTCTAGCACGTCTCCACTTTCCCACAGTTGGAGGGAATAAAGCTCCCATCACATCTTTTTCTCAGAGGCTCCATATTTGTGTGCCTATCATCTTTGAGGGCTGCTTGTAGTCTAAACATAATGCCTTTATCAGATCCAGGGTCTAAAATCAACTGATCAACCTTCGATTTCCTGAGTTTATCTAGGAATGTCGGCCAAATCTCACAAATCGTTTGGGTGATACCTGCATATTGTAAAAACTGCCCTGGGGTTATTCCAAACTGCACCCTGGCCTCGTCAACTGTCAGGAAGGTGCCACTCAAATATAGGACTTCATCTGTCGGGTATCCCCCTCCTCCGAACATGTCCCGTCCACGGATCTGTGTAATATCACAAATGGTCACCGCCACCAAATCGGTAGGATTTTGGAATACGGGGCACGCTTCAGGACCAACTTGGCCATTATATAGTTGAAGATCTGGTAAACCCTGGCCTCCCTCAGCCAGGTCTAGTTTAAGTGTCTCCAGCCAAACCCTGTTACGCTTCCCCGCCCACACCGGGGATATCAGTAATCTATTCAAAGTGTAGAAGAGGGATCGCGGCAGCATTCAAAGCAAATTCTGCATGATGTACAGGCATTTGGGTAATAAGACCATTTTGCTCAATGCCACTCCACCAATCACTGTGAGAAGCAACGTATTCCAAAATCATATGAAAGCCTTGAGCCCACACAGGACTCTTCCCTGTGTTCAGTTCATATTGTTGCTTTATGTCATGTGTGACCTGCATTCCCAGGTAGAAAAATGCTGAAATTGCCATTGCAGCCCCAATGCTGGGAGGTCTCCCTCCGCTTTACTACCCAGTGAAGCGAGTAGGAAAGGTACGTCTTACGAAGGTTAACCTTTAGCCCTGATATCACCCCACAACTGGCCATGAGGCGCATGAGAAGCAGGACCGAGCGGCCGGGTCCATTAAGTATAATAGGGTGTAGTTGGCGTACATGGACACAGCATGTGTTGTGGTTCCCACTGTTATACAACAAACGCTAAGTTCTGATCGAAAGTGGCTCGCCAATGGTTCCATAGTGAGAGCAAAAAGGAGTGGGGACAGGGGGCACCCCTGTCTTGTTCCCCTCTCAGCAGGGACAGAGGTGACACCACTTGCCCCATTTGCACTCTGGCACAGGGCTCTGCATATAGCAGGCAAGTCCAGGATATATAATCCTGTCCCAGGCCCATTCATCTAAGTATCTCCCACAAGTCCTCCCATAATATGGTATCAAATGCCTTTTCAATATCTAGCACTCGTGGTGCTTAAATCTCTCTGCCAGTTGTCTTATTCAGGACATGGGATAATCTTTGCAAGTTCATGTGTGTACATCTCCCTGGTATAAATCCACATTGATCTTGGTGGATGAGATTACCTATTACTCTACTCAGTCGCAACGCCAGAACTTTGGCAAGGAGCTTGACCTCGATGTTGAGCATAGACAGAGGGTGGTAGGACCCAGGGTCCATGGCATCTTTCTCTGGCTTAGGGGGCATGATCACCAGTGCCTTGTGCACGTGTGGGGGCAAGCTACCAATAGCCTGTGCCTCCCAGAGTGTCTTCAACAGTGCAGGGAGGAGTGTCAGGGCAAACGCCTGGTAGAATTCCTCTGGGAACCTATCTGTCCTGGACATTTTCCCGTGGCCATTTTCCACAGTGTTTTCTGTAGCTCCCCGATGTGTATTTCCTCTCCCAACCCCTCCATCTACCCCTGGGTGAACCTTGGGAGCTCCAATTTATCTAGGAAACCCGCTAAAGTATGAGGATCACCTTCTGCCAGGTATATTTCAGCAAGGTGTGCAGGTAGCAGCTCATTTATGGCTATTCGTCCTATAACCTGCCTGTCACCAGGGTGATGAAGACAAAGACTCAATGGGGGCGGTCTTCCCACTTAAGAAACCAGGCCAACATACGGCCTAATTTATCTCCTTCCCTATGTAGTCACTTCCTGTAGTCCCTCCCGACAATCTGTTCCAGACAGCCCTAACACGCCTCTGCACCTCACCAGTTCTGCCTCCATTATCTGCTCCGGTTGTCTGCTTTGTAACCAAAGGAGGGTTTCCTCTCCCTCCAGTACCTCACCCACTAGGTTTCTCCTAGTATTGTATGTCTTGCTAATACTCTCCCGCCTGAGGACTACCTTCAGTGTTTCCCACTCCACTTCCTTTGACTCAGTGGAGTTCCAATTAGTAGACATATAACCTTGTCGCACCAATTGCATGTCTATTTTATACTCAGGATCCCTCAGTGAGTCCTGCTGCAATGCCATCGCGGTATCTCCGGTCTCCGCTCCCGGATCCCAAGCCCTAGAAGTAGGGTACAGTGATTGGAAAAAAAAACTTCTAAGTGACCTATCTGACATTAATGAATCCATAATTGGAGGGCAGAAATATACCTAGACGGCTATACATCCTGTGGGTGGCGGAGTAACATGAGTAAGTTTTGGTGGATCGATAGAGGTCACGCCAGATGTCCCTGAGGCAGACATTGTTTCCTAGAGGCTTGTAACCCTATGAGGTTTTGTAACCTGTCTAGGGGGGTACCGGTCAAGTTGCCTATCAAGGACACAGTTAAAATCGCCAGCCCACAGCATGGACATTCCCATGTATGTGATAAGTTCAGACTCCATGGCCGGGAAAAACTCAACGTCATCTAAGTTTAGTGCATATGTATTTCACTAAAATTTGTTGGCTGTAATCCTATCATGCTTAACCAACATACTTAATATGATTTTTTATCACACTGTTTTCTTGTATTGGTTCTAATGACAGCTCCACCCCATTGTTTGAAGTGTTAGCCACACTTCCATTGGTTGCCCTGTTAGCTTGTCTCCTCCCACAAATAGTTTGAATATACTTGTGCCCCTACCATTAAGTGTAAGAAACGCATCACACACTCATGCCTGTACTTGTGTGAATAATTTGCAAATTAATCTTATGTAAATTACACATATTTTCAGGAATAAATCTAATGTACACCTGGCTGTGATGGGGTTCATTTAGTCTTGCCATTTGCATTTGAAGAATGTATTACCTATACTAGCATAAATATACTCACTTAGGCCCAGATTTAAGAGGGCCTAGCACCATTTAAATGCCACATTAATGTCATTTTTTTACGCTAAGGTGGCGTTAAAAGGCCCAAAACGCTGCGCCATATTTACAAAGTGGTGCAATGCAGGGATTGCGCCACTTTGTAACCCTTTGTGCTACATTATGCCTGCGCCAGGCATAATGTATGCAAAGAGGGCACTCCTCCCGTTGGGGATGGAGCGTAAAAATAGCGCGAAGAAATCTAACAGATTTCTTTTCGTCCCTTTTTCTGGGATTTTTAATGTCTGCTCAGAGCAGGTGTTAAAAGGAGGCTCCCATTGGTTGCAATGGTCCTCTGGGTGCTTTGCAGGATTAGCGTAAAAATGTTTGACACTAATTCTGCAAAGTGCCAAACCAGCATCAAAAATTACGCTAGTTCCCTAATTATTCCCATGGTGCGCCATATTTTAAGTATGGCGCACACATAGTGGTGTTAGGGGGCGCTCAAGAAAAGTGGCACTGCACCTCATAAATCTGTCCCTTAAACTCCTAGGAGAAACATGAAGCAGGTGCCCTCTAGCGGTAATGACATTAACACTTTGCACATCCTGTAGATGCTGCATTCCCTATAAACAAGAGAAATAAAGAACTGTAAAAAGATTAATGCACGATTGTTCAATTTTTTTTACAGCCACCATACATTTTTTCCACCCTATGCTCCTGTAGGATCACTTCGTTGATGTACGAATACCAGAACACACACAGCATTTGTCAAAACCAGGGAAAGTGAAAAAATTTACAGTATATGTAATGCAGCTCATTTTCCCATTAAACACAGGTCAAAGTGACCACCATATTACCCAAAATCAGTAACCATACGATTTTTCGGGTTCCAAGGTCAAAATAGGAAGGATTACTGACCAAACATGAGAATGCCACATGGAAGTAGCGAGTGGCTGTGATCCACTGTGCTAACTGGTTTCAAAAACAATAGATGGAAAGTTCGATTTTCAATCCACCCTAAACTTTATGTTTTCGTGAATGTGACAGCCAATAATTACATGTAATTTGGCAACATGTGAAAACCGGAAAAATGCACTATACTTGTCTAAAAAAATTCAGGAGACACAAACCTATTGTGTTATGAATACTAATAAACGTTAAAAAAATTGACAGCATAGTTTGGCTGGTAATATATTTGGGACTAGTATACATATTTGGAAAAGTTCCATTATTTTATTACTTTGGCAGTGGAATTAAATATGATGCAAGATTGCCTCAACAAAGAATTACTTATATCTCTTCAACCCGGGTCCTACACCGAGACAAAGATTCATTTTACTGCAAGATGCTTCGTTTATACTAGTACTTTATCCCATAAGGCTGCTGTAGGCACAGGGATTTGGTCGGCTTCGCTCGAGAAGGAGGGGGAGGCACCCGGCGGGAGACTCCGGCACTGGGAGTGGGGGAATCCAGGCAGAACCAGCACAAGTAAGGTTCCTGGGAGGAACTCCCAGGAACCTGGTAGCGCGGCAACACGCGCAAAACAGGCAGCCGGGGAGGAGGCTGTAGCGGCAGCAGAGCCCGTTGGAGGCTCAATCAGGCAGAGTGGAGGGGGTTGGGCCCATTAAAGCGCTTACCTGCCATTCCCTGGGAGGCACGGCATGGGACGGTTCAGTGCTGCAGATGTGCATGCCGGCGTTCGGAGGCACAGGGATTTGGTCGGCTTCGCTCGAGAAGGAGGGGGAGGCACCCGGCGGGAGACTCCGGCACTGGGAGCGGGGGAATCCAGGCAGAATCAGCACAAGTAAGGTTCCTGGGAGGAACTCCCAGGAACCTGGTAGCGCGGCAACACGCGCATAACAGGCAGCCGGGGAGGAGGCTGTAGCGACAGCAGAGCCCGTCGGAGGCTCAATCAGGCAGAGTGGAGGGGGTTGGAGCCCCCCCTCTCTTTTCCAATCCATTTCAGGTAAGGGGGCCCGGGCAAAGGGAGGGTGAGAGGGGGAGTGAAGATTGTGGAGCACAGGGGAAGAGGAGTGCAAAAGTTTTGGAATCTGCGAGAAATTCTGTAAGGAGAGGAGGTGAGGGAAGGCAAAAAGTAAAAAACAAACTTACACCCTCACTAAGAGCCTATTTTAGGGTGAGACCGGAGGGTATTGTGCTTATTCCTGGACAGGGGAGAATGGACGAACACACTGTACAGGCAAGTGGGAATGGTGTAGGCTCTGGTAAGGGGGTGGAAGACAATTCTCTCCCTCCAGTTGATGACTGGGCTTGTCAAGAGGTGGTACAAGTAGGACCTGAGTCTTCCTCCTCGGCTAGTCGAAGTAGTAATGCGATGACCTCCTGGCAGGAGGAAGAAGTCCCGGTTTTGGTGGATTCTAGTCCCCCTCCCGCCCAAGCCCTGGCCCCTGGTTCAATTTATAGCCCCTCAATGGAGGGTGTGATCCTCTCCATTTCGGAAGATATAAAAAAAGGCTTTGCAAGCTCTGAGAGTAAGCAAGGGGAAATCAGAGAGGCCTGTGAGGTATTGGAAAAATAAATCGACTGTTTGATGGAGAGGATTCAAGTTTTAGAGGAAACGGTGGGGGGGATGAAGGAGGAGTTGAAGCACCATAAAGAGGAGATTTGAGAGTTAAATGAAAAGGAGCAAGGATTACAATCTAGGATGGAGCAGTTGGACAACTATTCATGAAAGAACAATATTAGACTTTTGAAGGTTCCGGAAGGAAATTTTAAGTCTTATGTGGTCTCCTTAATTAAATCTGCATGTGAGTTGGAGGAGAGTAAAGAAGAGATGGAGAAAGATATTCAGAGAGTACATTGTGACCCTTTCACGAGGCGGTCGAACAGTAGCAGACCTCGAAGAATCCTGGTTAACTTTTTAACTTATCAGTTGAAGGAAAAGATTTTGACCAGCGCATTAAGGCAAAAGTCGTTAAGGGTGGAAAATGTGACATTTGAGATCAGGTCTGATTTGTCTAAACTCACTATGGATAGGCAGTGGGAGTTGGGAAAGCGTTTGGATGAGTTTAAAAAGTTAGGGGCTTCTGCGCAGTTGAAATTCCCTGCATTTCTCCGAGTTATGCAAAATAATAAAATGTACAATATAAAGGATGTGGGCAAGTGTTGGAAAATGGGTCATTGGTAAGGGCAGGTAGGTACCTACACTTAGCAATAGGCCACTAACCTCCACTTCGGTCCAGTTAGGTCTCAGTAAATTAAACCCAGCTCAACCCTTGGTAGCTTTGGCAACGAGCGTAAAGGCTTAACTTAGGAGACAGAGTGTAAAGCATTCAAATATCAGAAAACAGTAATTAAATAAAACACAGGAAACAGTTTAAAAATCCAAAACCAAGTTATAAAAATAGATTATATGTTTATCTTTAAAATGACACAAAAATGAATAAAATCGGATAAGGGGAACTGGAGATATGAATTTTTAAAGAATTATTGTTTTTTTAGCGCCTAGAAACAAAAAGCGCCAATCGGGTCATCTGGTTGCACCTCGACCGGGGCAAAGTCAAAGTTTAAGGCCGACCGCGATGGAGCCCTGCTTGGCTACAGGCCGCGGGAGGCCTCGGTTAAAAGTTTACCTTCACACTTAGTCTCTTTTTCGAAGATTTTCTTCAGAGGGACGAACCTGCCAGTCCAATCCGACCTCCTGGACCCCTTCTCCGGATACGCGATGCGGGAATCCTCGGTGGAGATTTTTACCTTCTAGTCTCTTTTTCGAGGTGAAAATCCTTCGACCGGGGTAAACCTGGATCTTGATCCGACGTCCCTGGAGCCCTCCTCGGATACGCTGGCTGGAAGGTCCCGGTCAACTTTTTACCTTCGGACTTAGTCTCTTTTTCTGAGATTTTCTTTACCGGGACGAACAAGCAAATCAGGCCGGGTCGCGGTTGAGGCAAGGCGGCTAGAGTTGCCATGGCGGGTCGGTCCCTCTATGGAGCTTTTTTGCTAAAGTTCTCCAAACTTCTCCAAACTTCTGGGGCTTCTCCCAGATGTCCTTTTAAGCTTCTTTTGAGGTCCACAGCTCACCCCAAGGGTCCAGAAGTTCTGAGATGTCCTTGAGGGTGCGGACTACAACTCCCAGAATGCACCTGGCACAAACTCCTTTTTGGCCACTGGACAGCGGTCAGCTGGTCGCTTTCTTCAGGAGTTGGTGCAGGGGACTCTGGTTAACAATTTTTCACCTGTAGCAAACAGGGAGTCCCTCCTTGAACCAGTTGAAGCCAGGCAAAGTCCTTCTTGTGGTGAAGCCCAGGTGTACAGCTGGTGCAGTCCTTCTGAGTGCAGGTTCCAGGTGCAGGCCAGGGGTCCAGCAGGGCAGTCCTTCTTCTTCTGTAGTTCTTCCTTGTTGGATGTGGTAGGGAACTGAGGTGTGGGTGCAGGTCTGCCAGTTTTATCCTTGCTCCTGGGTGAAAAGCAGGGGGGTCCTGGATCTCCAATCTGGTGCAGGGTCCTTCCCCCTGTGATGACCACTTCCTGGGAAGTGTGGCAAAAATAAATCCCAGGAGGCAACATTCTCTAAAAATCCATCATGGCTGAATCTGATTTTTGGAGGTTACATCTGGCTGAGCCCACCCACTGGTGTGGCTAAAAATCATAAACACACCCCTCTCCTAATCTAATCAAGGGGGCACCTAGTTGTCTGGGGTTGCAGGATGTGGGGGTGTTGCTGGTTGCTCCAAATGTCCTTCTCTGCCTTTGAAGACCAGTTTGGCAGCCCTCCCCCTTCCTGCCTCACCATCTGCTGAGGGGAGATTCCCTCCCACAGGCACATTCCTTTGTGTGAAGCCAGGCCACTTCACACCTCATCAAGGCAGCCTGGCCAGACTGCTAGAGGCTGGCCAATCAGAGCACAGCAGCAAAAACAATGCAGGGCTGAAATTGGCTACTTTTCAGGTAAAGTTTAAAACTCTTTACCTGAACAAGTTATATTAAATCCCACAACTGGAAGTTGTGGGATTTATTACAACAATTAATTTGATACCAAATTCTTGGTATGCATCATTTAAGGAGACTTTAAAAATTAAAATAAAGTCTCCCCATTCTAGCCTATGAAGGCCATTTACTACAATGAGGGAAAAACAAATTTGGCTGTTTTTACCTCACCCGGGCTTTTAAAACTATTTTTATAAAGTCCCTGCTTATAGTTACATGGCACCCAGCCCTAGGGGCACGTAGGGCACACCTTAGGGGTGACTTATATGTAAAAATAAGGTAGTTTAAGACTTTGGAACTACTTTTAATTCCAAAGTCGAATTTGCAAATAACTTTAATTTAAAAGCAGCCAGCAAGGCAGGCCTGCCTTTAAAATGACACTGGGCACCTCAGCAGTGCACCTATGGGTGCACTACCTATGCTGTGGTCCCTAAACCTACATGCCCTACCATAAACTAGGGACTTATAGGTAGGTTAACTTAGCCAATTATAATTAGCCTAATTTGCATATCCATTTTACACAGAGCACAGGCCCTGGGACTGGTTAGCAGTACCCAGGGCACCATCAGAGTCAGGAAAACACCAGCAAAAAGTGGCAAATGGGGGCAAAAAGTTAGGGGGCCTCTGCAATCAGCCCTGTTTTCTCACAGCAAGGCAGATGAATTGTTGGCCGTAATCAGGAGAGAGCAGGCTGACCATATGTGATGGGGGAGTTTCCCCCGTTTGCACTAGGTCTCCCAGGTAGGCAGGGCGTTCTAAAATAAGGGCCATGTTGGCCGACAAAGTGGGGGGGTTCTCTACGGGAGGGTTGAGGGAGGAAGGGGAGGGTGGGTCACAAGGTGGGGGGCAATTGGGGGGGAAGCAATAAAAATGTTCCTTATTCACTGAGGCTTAAGGGTAGTTCACTAGTTAGGAATGGCTAGCATAGGCAAAGGACAGGGGAAGGGAAGGCTTACCATGCATATGCTTTCCTGGAACATCAATGGTCTGAGGACCAGCGCGAGAAGGAATAAAATCTTACGATATTTAAGAGACTCGCCAGCACAAATTCTCGTCTTACAAGAGACCCACCTGGCGGCAGATGAGTGTAAGAGGCTATTTGAGACGCAAAAATGGGTGCAAAGTTGTATCTGTACTAATCACAATTTCCATAAGAGGGGGGTGGCTATTTTGGTTAAACATGGCTTACAAGCTAGGGTAGAAATACTCGAAGTAAGATCAGATCAAGCAGGGCGCTGGGTCATAGTAAGAGCTCAGGTTGGGGAGGTGTTTTAGTATTGGTTGGGTACTACGGCCCAAATCGTGATGATACTGAGTCTCTTAAACAGGTGTTCTCCCAGTTAATTGAATTTTCAGACCCGGTTATTATGATGGGGGATTTTAATGTGGTGCTGGATAATAAATTGGATAGGACGGATACTTGTAGATCCCTAGGTATGCCAAAATCTCAGCAATATCTAAGGAGAAATATGAAAGAGCTAGGCCTGTGTAATATATGGCGGAAGAGGGGTGGAGATGCAAGGGTTTTCTCCTTTATTAATAAGAAATATAGCCATGCTTCACGCATTGACTATTTTTTGGTTGATAATAGGTTGCTGGAGAGCGTGGATGAGGTAGAATATTTACCGTCTCATCTATCAGATCACTCAGCGGTGTCGTTGTACTTAACCTTGTCTCGGAGGAGAATGTGTAATAGATGGACACTTGAGTGTGCATTATTAATGGAGGATGATGTGACATCTCAATTACACAGGGAAACAGAAGTTTTTTTTAGTACTAATGTAGGCTCTGCATCACCATCAGTGGTATGGGATACTTTCAAGGCCGTTATAAGAGGGAAGATTACGAGCATCGCATAATATAAGCGTAAGATGTTAAGAAATGAAATAAGTTTCTTAGAACAGGAAATGCTAAAAAAAAAAAGTGAGAAATTGGTTGGAAAAGAGGAAACATTTCAGTCAGAGGTAGTGAGGGTGGGATTGGCCGAGTTAAGTCAACGTATGGAAAATATTTTACAAGCAAGAATTGCTAAAAGATGGGAGGCAAGCAAACTGAAGCACTTTGAATATGGTGAAAATTCGGGGAAGCTGCTTGCTTGGAAGATTAAATCGGACCAGGTCAGGAACCATATTAAGGAAATCAATTTGGATGAGTCAGGGGTGAAAGTGACACGATGTGAGGATATTGAGTATGTGTTTCAGGAATTTTTTGCATCCCTGTATACTGAAAGTGTAGAAGGGCGAGAAGAGTTGGTGGAAGACTGGTTAGTTCCTGATGTGCTACCGGAAATCACTTTGCAGCAGCAGGAGTTTCTTAATGGCCCTATAACCATTGACGAAGTACGGGCGGTGTTGTTTGGAGGCAAAGACGGGAAAGCCCTGGTCCTGATGGTATCCCAGTGGAGTTGTATAAAGTATTAGGTGATACAATTATTCCAATTTTGACAGAGTTGTTCTGGAAGATTTTTTCAAATGAAATAGATATCCCAACTACATGGAATGAGGCGATTATCACGCTGATTTTTAAACCAGGAAAAAATGCGACAAAATGCGCATCTTATAGGCCTATTTCACTACTAAATAGTGATTATAAATTGTTTGCTAAGATAGTGGCAGATAGGTTGAATAGAGTAGTTAATAATCTGATACATCCGGACCAGAAGGGCTTCTCAAAGGGAAGATATCTGTATGAATTGACATATGATTTTATTGGGGCTATAGATATGGCAACGTCTTTTGATTCCTCTTTGGGGGTCATTACTATTGATGCAGCAAAAGCCTTCGATCAAGTAAGCTGGGGTTATCTAAAATCAGTTTTAAAACAAGCTAATTTGGGAGATAACTTCTGTGGGGTTGTGAGTCAGATATATAGGGCTCCTACAGCAAGAATACTCGTCAAAATCTTACTGGAATTTTTACAATAACTAGAGGTACTAGACAGGGATGCCCACTATCTCCGGCTCTATTTAACTTATATATTGAGCCATTTGCTAGAAAGATTCGGCAAAATTCTGTGATATCTCCCTTTCGTTGTAAGGGTTGGGAAAGAAAACTTGCTTTGTATGCGGACAATCTTTTGGTGTATACAGATAATCTACCATCTGCTATCCCTGAGATTTTTAGATTAGCAGAAGAATTTGGTAAGATATCAGGCTATCAGGTAAATGTGGAAAAGACAGAGATCATGGCATGGAATATGGAGTATAAATCAGTTTACAGCAAGAAGGAAATAAGGTATTTGGGTGTCCTGGTGACCCAGGATATCAAACAATTAGTAGAGAGGAATCAGAAAAAGCTGCTACTGGAGTGTAAGGGATTATTGCAGGGTTGGGCTCATCTTCCTTTAACAATTATTGGAGGGGTTAATTTGGTAAAAATGTCCATTCTTCCTAAGTGGAATTTCCTGTTTTCTGCTTCCCCACTCCCTATGCAGAAGAAATGTATAGATAAAATGCAGCAGCTTATAAATGATTTTATATGGAGTTCTAAAGGGGTTAGAATTTCTCGGAGAAAGCTGTGTAGGTGTAAGGGGAAGGGTGGTTTGGCATTACCAGAACTACAATATTATGCTTGGGCCTTCCTCTTGAAGAATACCAGGATTCTATTTCTTTCTCCAGATTCTACAACAACGGCTCTCATGTTTAAGGTGATGGCCTCTACCATCAAGGGTGCGTCAAGCAATTTCATTTTTAAATTTGGCGATCCTAAGTTCTTTAAAAAGGTAAAACTAAAAATTATGCAGGGATTGGCAGAATGTTGGTACCAGCTTAGATTAGTCGCAAAGGTTTCATATTACAACTGCAATGCACCTATTTGGGATTCTCCGGGTACACCAGAGTGTTTTCAAGATGTTTTGGCTCTACCAATTAAACGGGCAGGTATAGAGTACTGGGGGGATCTCTTTCAGGAGGGGGTACTCCTTTCCTGGGAAGAGTTAAAGCAATAAACGGGTGGCTCCCTGACTAGATGGAAGTTTTTGCAGATAAGGGATTGGGCACAGGGGGTTAAGGGAGGAGTCGGTATGCCCAACGCTTTGGATGATGTTGTTCCGAGCCCATTAGTAGGTCCCCATAGAGTGGCAGCTTGGTACTGGGGGATTCTAGAAGGGGTGGATGGTGAGTCCAAACTTCCTACGGCTTTGTGGAGTAAATTGTTCTCTAAAGAGTTAGTTCATATGTGGTGGAAGAAGTCATTAACTATTCTGTTTGATACAGTTAAGTCAGCTGCTTTGAGGAAGAACCATTACTATACGATCCATAGAGCTTATATCTCTCCTGAGAAGTTGTCTAAAATGAAAGGAGGGCAGGAGGTGAAATGTCCAAAATGTGGTTTAATACAAGCAACTGACATCCATATGTTCTGGGAATGTCCGGATACTCGTAATTTTTGGGAAAAGGTATGTGAGACTGTTTCGAGTATATTTTGACTGGGAAATTGCAGCATCTCTCTCTTTAGTAATTTTTGGTCAACCACAAGATCAGGGGAGGAGTGGAAGAGGTACAACCCTAAATCTCAAATTTGTATTTTACGCAATTTTGTTGGGGAGAAGGGAAATATGTAGAAAATGGATGTCGGCTTCCCCTCCAGTATATTCGGAATGGCTTAATGCTGTGTTTCGTACTGCGGATTTGGATTTAATGTTACGGAAAAGTAATAGGATGGGGGGAATTTTTGGGCCCCATTATTGATTTGGAAACACTGATTTAGGTAAGGGTAATTTGTCGAAAATACTATGTGATAATAAGTTATCTGTTTCTGTTATTGGTCCAATGATTTTACCCCCTGCTCTGAAATCCTCATGGAATCTAGGTAGATGGAGGATTGTTTGAGAGTCAAGGGCGTCCCCTGGCCTGGACTACAATGGGGGAAAAGCAGATTGTGAACTTTGGCTTCAGTGGATGCCCCTACTAAGCCAGCTCCCGCGGTTTACTCTACATGTGGTTTACCGACCCATTATCAGCCCTTTCTCGTGTGCCCTACCCAGTTTGGGGTGGAGGAGTATCAAGAGGGCAGCTACAGTCATGTGGGGGGCGTTGCTCATTTAATAGGGGGCAATGTATCAGAGAACTCTTGAAAGGTAGGCACAAGTGTGCAAATGCATCATGTGCTGCCATGCTTTGTACAAACATGCTTTGTACAAACTGGATTGGGAACACAAGAATAACAGGTAAGGACCAGCAGTCTTTAATGGAGTGGGGGCAGCAATTACTCAAGAAAATGTAGCAGAGTTGTGTGATGGTTGGTGGTGTCCTCATTGGGGAACACTGCAAAAACTTTTCAGAGAGGATTTAACGAAGGATTTTGTGTGAGTTTTCAAGGTCCAAGAGACTAAGAAGGTGTGCTGAAAACTTGAAATTGGTGGTGGCTCATTTAGAATGTATTAGAGGTAATTTATGAAAGAGGTTAAGAAAAGGAGAATGGTGGGCCATTTTATTTTTTGGCATTAACTAATTTGATTTTTTTTCTATTGGGGTTACTTCCCAAAAAGTGCAGAAGAGAGTTTTGATTGATATCGCTTCGTCTTGGCTGGATTGAAATTCAGTGAACAATTGCATTGCTCCTGAGGATGCTTCAGTGCACTATGACAATTTTGAATGACACCATATGATTAGTGTATTAGTGAGGGTGTGTTGGGATGTGGCAGAGTTGGCAAAGTGTGATATTATGTTAGTTTTTTATTCACCTCTAGTACACCTGAGTGATTTTTTCCTGCTGGGTATTCAGTTGAGGGAGTAGTTTATGTTGACAAGATCCTACTGATGGGTGGCATGTATGAGCAAGTTGTTTGGCTCTTTTGTAAAGTCAGCCTTTATAGCATGGATGGGCTTTCAATATATTCCACACTACATGGGTGGGTTCATTTTTACAGGAAAAGAAGGGTTGGGACTTTGCAAAGTAGCTGTATCACAGTTTCAGTACATTGTGTTACACATGTGAACACCATTGGCTCCAGATAAGGCAGCAGAGCCTAGCACTGCACTGACCTTCTCAATAGTGGAATTCGGCACAGGGAAAATGGATGCCAGGCTCTCTGAAGATACTGGCCCATATTTATACTTTTTTACGTAAACCAGCGTCAAAAAATTTACCGCCGGATTAACGCCATTCCTACGCGCCAGGCGGGTGCCTTATTTAAGGATTGAGGTTAGCCGGTGCTGCGGGCTGGTCAGAGTAAAAAAAAAAAGACTCAAACCAGGCAGCGCCGGCGTAGGAAAAATGGGGGTTGTGCATCAAAAAATGGTGCAAGTCAGGTTTGAGTCAAAAAGCTCAAACTGGACTTGCGCCATTTTTTGACTCACAACCCCTATTGAAATGACTCCTGTCTTAGCAAAGACAGGAGTCATGCCCCCTTGCCCAGTGGCCATGCCCAGGGGACCTCTGTCCCCCGGGCATGGCCATTGGGCACAGTGGCATGTAGGGGGGCCCAAGTTAGGCCCCCATGCCACTTTAAAAGAATTAAAAAATTATACTTACCCCAACTTACCTGTACTTACCTGGGATGGGTCCCCCCATCCATGGGTGTCCTCAAGGGGTGGGCAAGAGTGGCAGGGGGTGTCCCTAGGGGCAGGGAAGGGCCCCTCTGGACTGCTTCCATGGTCAGAGACCATGGAAGTGGGCCCACATGTCCTTAACGCCTGCCCCAGGTGTTAAAAAACAGCGCACATCAGGCTGTGCGCTGTTTTTTAAGACCCACCCCCTCCTGTGCGTCAAAATGACGCAGGAGTATAAATAATGCACACAGGCCTTAAAGTCATTTTTTGGATAGGAACGCCTACCTTGCATGTCATTAACGCAAGGTGGTTTTCCGCATCCAGAAAATGATGCACACAGACGGATTTTGATGTTCGCGGGGTCAGGCGTCATTGTATAAATATGGGGCAAGATTGACGCACAGTCGGCGCAAACAGAGTACAAATATGCCCCACAGTTCAGACAATTGGTACTGTTACTTGAGAAGACATAGACAATGAAGAAACTGGAGTTAAGAAAAGTCCAAGTTTTGTGAGGCAATTTAAACTTTGCATGTATGGCGGTAAGAGCAAGGAGAATCTTTTCTAGAAGGCTAGATTTTCCCATGTCTGGGGCTGTTATGCCACTTCACAAGGTATGCATGGGTTGTGGGCCTGAGAGTGATTTGAAAGTGTGGATCTCTTTTTTGGAAGCATTTGAACAGGGTTACAATATTGCATTTGGATTATTAACATTTTTTGAAGTCCAGATATATTCAATTGCTACAGGAGTTAGAGGTTCCAGACTGTTTTGCTAAAGGAGATGGTGAGCCAACAGATGACCAGAGCTTTGGATGAGACAGGGTAGAAGTATTGGCTTCATGGAATTTTTGATATTTCAAATGGTGCTCGATCAAGGAAAATTAACCTACACATAGAATATTCATGTGTATTATTCTCAACCAGTGTATCCCAAGGGGATTCAAAAGATAATGGACTGGCCACCTCATTCACAACTTACTGTGGCATGCTTCATCATCAGCATCCTCTCCACACCAGAGATACCACTATGATGGACTCAACCATGTCACAAGTATGATACATCAGACGGGGAGAAATCATAGGTATTGCAAGCCGCACATACTCGTTGACGAATGAGGCTTAGAGGAGGTGCATCAATAGGGCATTGCAGCTTTGACAGCTGGCTACTCTCATGGGTTCAGCATGTAGAGTGGTGGTGGGAGAATACCATGTTTTGAGAATCAAAAGTGAGACCTGAGCTTTTTATCTGGGTCACTGGAGTACAGATCTGCTGGCCCACCAATGTAAAGTTCAGGATCTTTGTGCTTACCCAGTCTTTTGTGCTAATATTCTGTGAATGTGTTAAGTGTGTTCATGTGTGTAGCCTGTTTGATACATACATCGTGTGTGAGCGAACCAGAGTAATGAAGGCCAATAGGATTCATTTTAGATGCCACTGATCCCTGGCATGCACCATATTAGGGTGAGGACTGTGCGTCCATACAGTAGAAGTGTATTTTTCACAATCTTGTAGCAGGAGAAGGGAAGAACTAACAAATGAAGTGAGAAGAGAGGGATTTTTAGATATTATATGAGGCCTTTTGTTAGCAAGGTGCTGCTGTTTAGACTGCCTTAACAGTGTCATTTGGTTGATGGCAAGGGTGCAGTTGGGGACTGTAGATTCTGTTGTGAAAGATAGGGTAACCCTTCACCAGATTACTCCTTCCATTGGACTGATGCCTGACATATGTATAAACCTCACACCGCTCTGTGGTTCTATTGTGGGTGCCACAAATTCAAGACAACCCTGTTGTGAGGAGCTTCAATCTGCACAAACGTTGTGTCTGGAGAACAGCTTGGAAGGGGTACTTGAGAGGAGAACCACTCGAACCTGGCTCCACAGTTTTAGACAGTGGATACATATCTCCTGTATGCCAGTTATGTATAAAAGTGTAACCCAGTGCTGCACGTTTTTGTTCTAGTTCCAAGTCCTTCATGGCCAAGACGGGAGTGCCCCACAGAGTACTCAGAGGGCTGTTCTACCACCAGGGCTGGTGTCTGCCTGACAGTCAGACTCCAATAGATGAAGGGACATCATCTGAAGTCTGAATCCCTTTCTGTAGAAGCTGCATACCTGTCCTGAATCAGTTAGATACCTGCCCTACTGGAGAGAGAGGGAGGAAGCCTGTCAGACTGAGAAGAGACTGTCCTGTAAGGTGGAGGTGCAGCAGATTCCAGGTGATTGTGCGGTGCCCAGAAGAGCAGACTGCCTGATAGCTATCTAGGAGGAGCTGAGCAACAGAGGGCCCACCAGACTCTCAAGATGGTTCCAGACTGGAACCAGACTACATGACCATGTGATCGCCTATTGCCTATGACCTGTGTGAGGGCTGCATCTACCTAAAGTTAAGAAAACAAAAATAGAGTGTGTCTACCCATTGAATTAAAGAAAAGCTAATTTGTTGTTATCTTGATAAGTTTTTATTCTTTCACTTAGCCATGGAAATTGTATGTTTTATTGTATGCTTTGCATCATACAGTTTTTCAGGGAAGTCCCAGTCCATTGCATTTTACATTGTTGGTATATCCCAATGTTGGTATATCCCAAGCAGCTGGCAGGTGTTTCACCCCCTGCGTGGCTGTATTACCTTGGGTTTTTCAAGGCTGAAAGGATGAAGAAAACATAAAATTTCGTTTTTAATATTCAAACAGGTGTGTCTACCACCATATGTGAAGAGTTGTCAATAAAAACTGCCTACATGGCTATTGCTAGGCCTGAGGTAGTGCCCAGCCCACTATTATATGTTAGGGGACTGCTGTTTATACTGCCTACATGCATATCCACAGACATGTGTTCACGGAAAGAAAAATAGCTTTTATAAGCATTAGAAAAGTAAATGTCATGATACAGTCACCTAAAGTGTTTTCAGTGATTAGAGAGTAAGAATTGATTCAATATGAACCCCTTTCTTTTACGGTACTGGCATGGAACTTTATTATTATCAAATTGTTAGTCCGTGTTAAGAGGATATCGCCAAAACAAAATGAAAATCAAGTATGTGAGTTGAGTACCAATAGATATATGGTGTTGGGAATAAGAATACATGCAAAGTTGTGCATACCACATATTTATTTATGCGATGTCTTCTGCGGGCCCCAGAGAATTCTCTGGTGCCCAGGAAGAGTGTGTATGACCAAAAGCCTTTATTACTTCCAAAGGCGGCCGGCTATGTTTACGGGGTGGGCAGCGCGCGGGGTGGGGGAACACAATAATAATAATAAAAGATTTAATTAAAAAAATCACTTACCTTCTGGCGTCCCCCTGCTCCTGGAATCTCCAACACGAGGGGCCAGGGAATGCCACTAACTGGTAATCAGCATGAAAACAGCTTCAGAATTGGTGGGAGCGCTGGAGGCCTGTGCTTTGTCAAACCCAACTGTCTCAAGACAACTAGGTTAGAGATGTTTAAAGTGCACATGTCTGACTGGCAGTCCTAAGACGGCTGGCCAAAGGGACATGCGCACATTTGAACAAATGCACAGCTCCCTGCTGCTACTCGTCAGCAATTGTCCCACCCCGTCCTGACACTCAGTTCAGGATGGGGCGCAGGAAAATAAAATGGTAATAAATTTTATTACCATTTTATTTTTCCGTTATGGGGGCATTTATTTGGCGGGGCGTCGCTACTCCGCTCAAATGGAGGGGCCGCCCCTGATTACATCATGAGATACTGGTTAAAACCTGCAATGACTTGTACGTTACAAGGTAACGTAAATTCTTTCAAATTTCTGTCCAAATTCTCTGTATGGAAAAACTGTTTCCTATGTCTTACAATATTTAGACATGGTGAGGTACAATACTTTAAGTTTTGCACAGTCGCTGTTAGTTAGACATTCTATACAATCAAATATCACAGAAAAATATTCTGTACGTGAGCGTGATTTAAAAGTGTATAGCTTGTCGAAACGCCAGACGTGTGGATGTGGCATCCTGCATAGGCATCATTTGTGTGAAAGATCATCTGGGAAGTCAATTCCTCTTTAGTGTTGCAAGCATACTGGTGCTGTAATCGGCGCATAGGGATAAATAGTAGATAAAAATATATCTGTCAAAGGATGAGAAGCATGAGGAATATACTGTGAGGAATAAAATGTCCCAGCTAAAACAGAATGTTGCCAGTCTCCTTGACCTTTTTAGACGTTATAAATACAGTTTTTCTGGAAGCTCATCCATTTGTATGGTCACTGAACTCTGTTGTGACTTGCAGTATCCTTATAATGTATACAAAGGACAATTAATTCAGTGTATAAAAGATTGTTAAACTATATTTCCCAGGCCTCAAACTCTAGGCAACAGAAAATGCATAACCATCACAATATCAGTTGTCCTCAGAATTCATTAAAACTATAGTAAAATCTGATTGTGTTTATGGAAACAGTTTTCTTGGAAATATATTCTTTCTTATTTAGTGGTCGATCAGGCTTGCAACTGCCAGCTAAAAGAGAACGGACTGGCAACATTGAGTTAAACTCGTACTTTTACACTCCAGTTGATCTAGCAGTGCTGAATTTCTCAATTAATCCTAAAAGTACAGTTTTAGGTGAAAGGGACACATACTCGGGTGGAATAAAATGGTGAATAATATAAAAAATGACCTGCTAATAACTGAACATGGTATGGCAGGACATAACGTATGAAAACAGTTTCCAGCGTGAGTGCCTACACATCTGGCACATGAGTTTGGAATAGTAGGATTGATTTAGTTTAAAAACGTGAGCGTATAATAAAGCATTCAAAATTGCATCCTGTGCCGATTTCTACCTCAGATCCATGTATTATGATACTGAACAATCTTTGGCAATCACTGAGAGAAAATTGAATGCCACATTCATCTTCCCACTTAGTCAATATAGACAATTCTGCTGGCAAAGTGTGGTGCTACAGCCATGAATACCATCTGCTATAGCTAACTTATTTGAGTAATTTCTAATAATACATTAAACCCTTTCAGCAGATGTAAAGGGGCTGGTTGACAATGCTTGCAATGCTTCTCTTATTAGGTGAAAAGAGAATATGTCGCATATTTTATCTATTTATACTGGAATGTGCAATTCACTAAAAAAGATAGTGACAAACTTAACAACATCACCTTTTTTATTTATAGAGAGTACTTTCGACCTATCCAAAATGGCTCTGCCAAAATTGGAAAACCTCAGTCTTCATTCAAAGGTTCTGCATCTATTATGGTAATTTTGAAAAACCCCAAAATACTGCAACACAGTTTTACTAAATTTATCAAAATCCTTGAATTGAACTGATGGTATCAAGGGGAACTGATTTTAGTGTCAAAAGGGGTATAGAGAAGGCACTATAGTTGGATATATGCATGCATTTGTGCACATTCTGTTTTGATGGTTCAGATTCCACATGTTTATTTCCTGTTTTAAGATGCTCAAAAATGTTCTCTAACATGCATATTAAGATTTACTAACATCTATACAGTCCTTCAGGAAGACCTGCAGTACTCTGTTGTGTGAAGAGGTGAAAATTAGACCAATAGATGTGACCTATGTCTCCACTCTTGTGCTGCATGAGTGTAAAAGTATAGAATATGTGTCACACGCTGCAATATTCACATGCTCCATATACTCCTGTAGTACGTGGGTTAGTTAGAAGGGCAGTGTATGGAAAAAGTTTCAACTCAACTCCCTCATATACATCACTAGTCCTTGTTATAAGGAATGCCCCATGCCTCATGTAAAACACAGTGTTTGACCAAGGATATCATTTCATGTAGTCCAAGCACACCTGTATGCTGCAGTGCCCTTCAATAATGTCTTAAAATTACCCGACTGACTCCTGCATGGGGTCTCATTTTTCCACTACACTTGCATGTAGGCAAACACAACTCAGCTCTTTGATGGCTAAGGCGTGTCCCTGCTTGATCCTAGAATAAGGTGGATAGTCCTCCTTCATTCATTTACCACTCAGACAGAGTGAACATCTGCTACCCTATCAGCAGGATATCTTTGTTCTTGGCAGAGATTTCTCACATGTACTTCAATGATATACCATAGCAACTGTCTCACTCATGAAATCTTCCTGGCAGGAATCTAGTTAGTTCTCTTCCCACTGGAACTCCCTGGTTTTCCATTAACATTCACTGGAACTTCACTAAGTGTAGGGTTTCAGTGCAAGGGGTTTGGCAATAATGGTTTCCTCTTATGGTGTATGGCGTTGGAGGAAGTATTGGTCAGGACCTGAGAAGGTGCAACCAAAGGATGGTCATTGAGAACCTGCCATGTATGCCATTGTGGAGGTACAGACCTCTAGATATTTTTACTCAAATACCTTTTTTCTCCACATCTCTGGGCAAATGTGGAACTAGCTAAATAGTGTTTCACATTTTCTGTAAAATGCAAATTAGGTCATAGGCCATTCTCTCATAAGGGGCCAGGTAGGGTTGTCTGTTGGCCTCCTCCTGGCTAAGCCCTGGCTGAGGTAGATAGCGTTAGGTCACAGAGTGTTACACAGAAGGATCATTAGTCAGTTTGGTCCTCATTGTGCCTTGCAGAAATGTAAATTCCCTCTATTTGGGCTTTAGACCATAGTCTAGCAAAGTGGTTGCGCCCAGCAGACCCCAAGCAGAACCAGAGTAAGGCTGACTATCAGGGAAGTGTCTAACAGATCAGGTAGGCATGCAGTAGAATATGACAAAAAGCTATGGTAGCCTGCATGATTTCTTCAGAGGCAGATGAAGGGCCTCTCACAATCATTGCCCTGTTTGTTGCTGATAAATGGCAGTAGTGTATGGACCTGTATCCAGCATGCATCCACAGCATCTTTTGGTGTTAGGGGAGTCTGAATCACTGAGCAACTGACCTTAAGTTTAGTATTCTCATCTTTGTCTGATTAGTCAGGGCTGGAGATTGTATAGGTATTCTATTTCATCGCCACAACAAAGGTTCGGTGTCTTCTTCGGTCCTATGCTGGTAGTGGTGCACTTTCCAGGGATCCATTGTCCTGTGCTGCTGTGTATGGATGATTTGGTGGTGTGCCAATTAATGTATTATCATTTGGTGTCTTGCAGTATGTGGCTGCAAGGGCTAAGAACTCCACATGTTAACATTTGGTGCTCTCATGCCAGTGTCAGCTGCTCAATGCACTCTTGACTCCAGTTTTTCCTCCCATTGCTAGAGGTGTGCAAGGTTGTACTCAAGTTCTGGTTCCAAGTAGTTGTTAATTCAGCCCAGGGATGAGCTCCTCAGATGCCCTCTTCACTGATCCTGAGATTGGTGGGAGCTCATACATCTGAGTCGTGTTGGTCTTAATTCTTCTGGCAGGGCTGAAGTGCACCAACAGTCTTCCATCACACTCCTATCATTTTACAATCTTGGTATGATGGGGAGCCCAGACTTTCTAAACATGATGCCTACCTTCAAGAGTTAGGACTACAATTCTCAGGTTCAGCACAACATATTTTCAGTAATAACCCTGTATCACTCTGGGACACCTGAGTCATGGTTGCCTGAAAGATTGATATTGCTTTTCAAGGCATCCTGGCTTAAGGATTAACCAATGTTGGCACTCAATCACTGCTAGGGTTGAGAATGTTACAAAACGTGGTTGCTCACTTATTGAAATTTGCAGGGTTGTTTGATTCCTGTGTTCTTAGGTTTCTGAACATGTGTCTGCACGTGAATGGAGAGTGCCAGTCACACCTTAAGATTCTGTATTCAGGCACAGTTAGAGTGCTATAATTCACTGTAGTAAAAGAAATTCCGTTTTAAGGTGCTCCAATAAATACACCTGACTACATACGTATGTAAATATTCAAATCTCTGTGTACTTGAGAGAAGGGTTTCCCACTGAATTAGGCATAGGTGCTCTAAGTGTCCACAGAAATCTCTAAATACTCCATAATTCTTAAAAGGGCCTCAAACCCTCACTCACATGGAGTGGCAAACTTTATCACAGAGTCTGCTACTTAAAATTGTACCTTGAACCTGGAGTGTGACCTTGATGGTGGTAAAGCATTACTAGCCACCTTCTACTTGATGTGCTCCTTTATAATGTTACTACTCATAGTACTAGGATCACATTGTATAATCAAACAAATATAATCATGAAGGTAATTTACAACCTTAATTTGAAACATCTCTTTCACAAGAATTAAAATGAGGGTGTTATCGATAGGACACTTCATGTCTGCATGGCTATGGTCTAGTGTGGATCACTTAGTGCCTCAAGTTCTGTCCGCATTGAAAGCAAATTGAGGTTTTTCACACCTCGGTTCACTGCAATTCAAAATATTTCAATGTTGGTTGATGTATTTTTTTAGATGTTTAGATGGATGTGTCTCTACAGCCACACATGTGAGTTTGTGTGAGGGTTCTTTGTCAGGTGTCTCCATGAGAGTTTATGTGAGATTGTTATGTGCCCTTTGCATACTTCTGTGGAGGGTCGTTTTGGGATATCATTGGGCCATGAGTTTTTTTGTTAGTGTTTCTGATTGTTGATTGTGCTTGGCAAAGTATGTACAGTTCTGTTTTATGCAAAGATAAAGGTAACTTCTCTCTTGGGGCCCTGCATTGATGACTATCTAGTTTGAGTAGCAAATGCCTGTTTATTGGTTTAAAGCACACTTGACTAGATAAAGGAACATTTGTAGAATTTATTAAACAATGAATAGGAGTCAGATTGTTTTTGACAGCACTGCTAATAAAGCGTAAGCGTGGAGCTTTTTGGTTGAGGTGTATCATGAATTGTGCAACTGTTTCATGATTACCAGACCATATCACAAGGATATCATTAATATTAATATAACGCCACCACAATTGTACAGTACCTCAGGAGTGCTCTCATCAAGTGTAGGGACTTTATTCAATCAACCATGCAGTATCTCACCACACTCAGTTTCTGGCAGTGTTCTACCATGCCCCCCCAAACCGCCTTTTTCCCTCCCCCCACCAATGAACAATGATGTTCACTGCACTCATCTTCCAAGGGGGTTAGTGTCACATGGCATGAAAACCTTAATAGTGCTTGGGAAACTTTACCAAATAAAATTGGTTAGCAAACCATATGAACTACTGTATAAATACTAACCCTATGCATGTGACAGACTCCTTTATTCAGTGTTTTCTAAAACAAAACACAAGGGCCCTCATTACAATCCTAGCGGTCGGTGTTAAAGCGGCGGTAATACCGCCAACATGCCGGCGGTTAAAAAAATTGAATCACTACCATGGCGGAAACCGCCAACATAGACAGCCACTTTAACACTCCGACCGCCACGGCGGTAGAAACAAACACTGCGGCGGTAACCGCCAACAGACATGCGGAACCCAATGTACCGCTCACTGTATTACAACAGGCCTATCCGTCACCTTTTCTGGGGCGGTACCAACACCATCAAAAGCACGGCGGAAACAGGACTTGGAACAAAAACCACTCACCTCTCAACACCCAACGAGGAACCAGGACGCCATGGAGCCCGAGTTACAGGTCCTGCCCATGTTGGTCTACCTCCTCTTCTACCAGGAGCAGCAAAGACGCCGGCGATGACCATGGTGAGTACTGCACCTAGCACACAGGGGAGGGGGGGAGGAAAGAGAGAGTGACCACACACAGAACACGCAACACCCCCACCCCCACCTCCACCCTCACCCACAACAACATACACACAAATACATGCAGCAACATTACATTTACACCCCGTCACCCCCTGGAAGAACGCAAGGACAAAATGAAATGATTGTAACGAGTGTAATCATTGAAAAATCAGATAGGCCAAGACAACTTTAAATCATCAGTATATACAAATATGTACAGCAACTACACAAGTCCGGATAGTGTCCCAATCATTGTCTGTGGACCAGTGGTCCCAAAATGCATGGATGAAGCCCACACATGATACCTGACTCGAAACGGAGAGAACACTGATGGGGCATCAGATCGAAAATAAACAGGCACCTCAGGGGGAGTGGGAGTGGGGGCACCTCAGCCGGATGAACGGATGACGCCACTGCTCCACGAGGGGACCCAATGCCCACTGTTTGGTCCTGGGGAGTGCAAAGCAACAGTCTCTCAAGTCTCCCAAGTGGGTGGTTTGCCCACTGCTTCATCCTGGGGAGTGCAAAGCCACAGTCTCTCAAGTTGTTGACATGTTCCACTGGTTCCAGAGGGGGCTTGGTGCCCAGAGGGCTTCATCCTGCCAAGGACTGTGTGAGTGGATGCTGTTCTCCACTGGTTCTGGAGGGGGCTTGGTGCCCAGAGTGCTTCATCCTGCCAAGGACTGGGGTAGTGGATGCTCTTCTCCACTGGTTCTGGACGGGGCCTGGTGCCCAGAGTGCTTCACATGCAGTATGGCAGGTCCCATCCCCTCACCTGGGAGTGTGTGCCACGAGATTGCCTGGGAACAGGCAGCATGATACTTCATGGAGGCAGAAACACACTCCACCCTGCTGTGACTTTGTCTGCCACCTGCTGGTACAAACAGTGCTGGGTGTCGTGCCTCAAGTAGTCTGTGCAGGGTCCAGGATGTCTCCTCCAGCCTCGGATGGCTGTCCACTGGGAATGTTAGCCATGTCGGCTGTGGTGGCACTGTCTGATCACGTCGTCGGGCTGGTGGCGGTGGTTGCGGCGGGGTCTGTGGCGGAGATACTGCCGGTGGTGAATGTGTCAGCACCTGTGGAGGGAGACAGCAGGACGTCTCCTGCAGCCTCGGGCGGCTGCCCACTGGGGATGATGCTGGGGACTGTTGCTGAGGCAGCAGACGTGCAGGTGGCGGTGCAGGTGGCAGTGTCCACCGCCGTACAGGTTGCTGTTCTGGTTGCCAGAAGGGGTGACTAGTCCCTCAGCCGGAGGCTCCGTGCCCTGTCCTGACTTCCCCTTAGCCTTGTGTCCCTTCCCCACCTTGGATGGCGCTGCTGGTCCCTTGGCACTGTCCCCTTTTGGCTTGAAGGAGGCCTTGCTGGGTGGTTGGTGCGGCTTCTTCCTATGGCATGTGGGCACCTTCTTCACCTTGGCAGGTGGCGGAATGGGCTGATCCTTGGCCTTGCTAGGTGGCACAGTGGCATCCCTGATGGGTGCCGCCCGCGATGTGACTGGACTTGCTGAGACCACAGTGCTGGAGGATTTGGTGGCTGAGGTGCTGGGCTGGGACCTGGACATCCTGGCCCTAGGGGAAGGACAGGGGAGGAGGTGTAGGGAAGAGGTCAATGTTAGCCAAGAAAAGCTTTTTTTGGCACACTGGGACGGGAAGATGGAGGGGGTTTGGGAGTGGAGGAAGCAGGAGTGGTTGTAGGAGGTGTACGTCTGCTGAATTTGGGTGAAGATGCATGGGCCGGAGGCTGTTGTGAGGTGGATGGCTGTTGGGTGGGTGTGTGCCTGCGTTTGTGTAGTTTAGGAGGAGGGCTCACTGACACACTGGGAGAGGACACAGGGGACGTGTGCATGGTAGTGGGGGTGGTGAGTGCACGTGAGCCGTGTGTGGTGATGGGCGTGCTGGTGATGGAGGTAGGGGCTGAGGATGTAGTGCATGCAGGTGTGAGTGGAGACGAGACTGGGAGGGAGGAGGAGGACGTGGGGTAGGACACAGTGGAGGCAGTGGATGTTGGTGTGTCTGCATGGGTATGGTGCTTGTGTGAGTGCCTATGGGATGTGTGGTGCTTATGTTTGCCTGAACTACTTTTGTGTGTTGATTTGGGTGAATGCTGGTCTGTTGGTGTGCTTGGGATAGGCTGAGGTAGAGGGGATTGGGGCTGGGTAGTGGAAGTTGGAGGGGGGAGGCTGGACACAGGGACACTGGCTGCCATCAGTGCTGACGCCAGAGCCTGAAATGCTCTCTGTTGGGCCGCCATGCCAGAATGAATGCCCTCCAGGTATGCATTTGTTTGCTGCAAATGCCTCTCAACACCCTGGATGGCATTCAAAATGGTTGATTGCTCAACAGTGAGGGATCTCAGGAGGTCAATAGCCTCCTCACTGAGGGCAGCAAGGCTGACTGGGGCAGGGCCTGAGGTGCCTGGGGAGAAGGAGATGCCTCCCCTCCTGGGAGAGCGGGCACAGGAAACATGATGAGGCAGCTGGGAGGGCGGAGCTAGTGGGGGGGGTGGTGGCTGTACCTGTTGTTGTGGTGGGCACAGAGGTGCCCGCCACCGCAAGGGAGCTCCCATCAGAGGAGGAGCCGCTGTCGCTGGTGTCTGCTCCTGTCCCCGTCGTGGAGCTCCCCTCGCCCTCCATCCCACTGGTGCCTTCAGACTCCATAAATTCACCCTCCAGGGCCATGTGGGTTGCAGCTCCCTCCTGCTCCGGTGCCAGTGCTCCTCCGCCAGATGATGCTAATGCATACAGGGACAGGGTGACAAAACAAAAAGGGGGGGAAGACAGAAGAGACACATGGTCAATGCCTGCAACACCACTACCGTTGAAGGACACAACACACAGGGAGCATACATATGCACTAGCGCATGCACTAACAGTGCAGGGGAAAAGCACATGCCCATGGGGGACTCCGCCTAGACCCATTTAATGCACAGCTGGAACCCAATGGAGCCTGACTAGGTGTAGAAGGCAACTACCACCTTTGGGGTTGGAGTGGCACTGAGCCTGCAAAACAATGGATGTACCTTGACGCGTCTGCCCTGGCCTAGGGGAACCCACAGCCCACCGCCCCCATCCAGACACTTCGTCAAGCGCGCTGAGTCAGCTGAATAAGACTGTACTCACCCCCTTGTGGCTGCTGTGATGCCCTCAAGTGCCCATCCAACTCAGGATATGCCACCGCCAAGATCCGGTACATCAGGAGAGTCATGGTGCGACGGGCACCCCTTCCACGTTGGGAGGCCATCCCCAGCTGGGCCTCCGCCATCTTCTTGCTCCAGCGGCGCAGGTCCTCCCATCTTTTCCCGCAGTGAGTGCTCCGTCTATGGTAGACCCCCAGGGTCCACACTTCCTTGGCGATGGCACGCCAAATACCCTTCTTCTGGTGGGTGCTGACCTAGAGGAATAGTGAAGTAAAAATGGATGTTACTCCCCTGTCCAGTTCTTCTCACTCATTGGCCACAAACCTCCCAACCTGGCCCCAAAAAACATACACTCACCATCATCACATGCTGGCCTGTGCCCCTCGTCTCTTTCATCCACGACACTCCATACAATCATGTGCCGTCCACCATGCACACAGTTTACTCACCTGTTTGTCTTGTGGACCGTAGAGTTGCGTGTACTGGTGGAGGACCCCATCCACCAGTTTGTCCAACTCCTCCGCAGTGAAGGCAGGGGCCCTTTCCCCAGACACTGTAGCCATTGTTGCTTCCAGACTCAGGTCACAGCAGCACTTGCAGTGTAGTTCCTCTCCTGTTTAAGGTCAGGTATCAAGTGAGTCAACAGATAGAAAATGGCGGTCACGTCCGTGGCGGCGCATACAGTCACCGCTGGCGTACATCGTCACTGGCTCCTGGAACCCATAGGGCCAATGATAACCAATGCTGAATAGCGCAGCGGTCTTCGACTGCCTACCGCAACGCTGCACGAAGCCAGCGCAGTTACCTCATTTCCCCTTGTCCCTCCTTACAGGTCAGTCGGCTGCCATTTCAGGTGGCCACATGGCAGGCCAACTAACTGCGTCACAGCACTTTTGGCCATGAATACGGACAGATAAAGGCACACAAAGAATAGTTCACAATTGTGCTAAACAGCCTTGTGAAACCTATGTGGTGTATGACCCTCTGCTCACCCTTCTCCTCCACAGGGAACATCCGCTGGGCCAGGTGATGAGATGGCGGCATCCTCCGTTGTACAGACCCCTGGTGGACCTGTCGACAATGGAAGACAGACAAATCATTATCACTTACAGACTTGATCGTGCCGCAATCCAGGAACTGTGTGCCCAGTTGGAGCCAGACCTGATGTCAGCTATCCGCCATCCCACATGAATCCCTGTCAGCACTCCATTTCCTGGCCAGGGGATCATTTCAAACAACAGTGGCCATGGCATCAGGGATGTCACAGCCAGTGTTCTCGAACGTGTTGTCCAGAGTGTTGTCTGCCCTGCTGAAACACATGCGCACCTACATCGTGTTCCCTCAGGTGGAGGATTTTCCCACAGTGAAAGCTGACTTCTATGCCCTGGGTCATATCCCCAACATCATTGGTGCCATTGATGGTACACATGTGGCATTTGTCCCCCCCGCAGGAATGAACAGCTGTACAGAAACCGCAAAAGCTACCATTCGATGAATGTGCAGATGGTGTGTTTGGCAGACCAGTACATCTCCCATGTGAATGCCAAGTATCCTGGCTCTGTGCATGATGCTTACATTTTGAGGAATAGCAGCATCCCTTATGTGATAGGGCAACTCCAGAGGCACTGGGTGTGGCTAATAGGTGAGCCCAAGGTCCCCACACAGTTTAAATAGGTGTCTGGGTATGGGAGAGTCCCTAATGTTTGGAGGATGTCTAACAGTTGTCCCTCGATATTTGCAGGTGAATCTGCTTACCCCAACCTGTCATGGCTACTGTCCCCAGTGAGGAATGCCAGGACAAAGGCAGAGGAACGCTACAATGAGGCACATGGGTGAACTAGGAGGATAATAGAGCGCACCTTCGGCCTCCTGAAGGCCAGGCACTGGTGCCTCCATCTGACAGGTGGCTCCCTATACTACTCACCCAAGAAGGTGTGCCAGATCTTCGTGGTATGCTGTATGTTGCACAACCTGGCTTTGCGATGCCATGTGCCTTTTCTGCAGGAGGATGGGCCTGATGCTGGTCGTGTGGCAGCTGTGGGCTGGGGTGATGGTGGAGGAATGTCCATGGTAGAGTTCAGTCTCTTGGTCTCACAGGTGCATTGTCCAAGGGGACATAGGAAGGGGAACAATGGCAGTTTAAAGTAGACAGGGTGACAAAGTGGGACAGAAGGGTGACAATCAATTATTTCCTGGCGGGGGTCTTGGCAATGTTCTCTGTCTTGTTCCTGGATCACAGGGACCGTTTGCGGGCTGGTTCTCCTCCTGCAGGTGGTGGGGTGCTGGTGGCCTGTTGGTCCTGTGGTGGGCCTCCTGTCCACTAGCGCCTGCAGAGGTGGAGGGCTGTTCATCGTTCAGGCTAGTATCAGGGGCCCGTTTGTGTTCCACTGTGTCCCTCATGGTGTTAGCCAGGTCTGCCAGCACCCCTGCAATGGTGACCAGGGTGGTGTTGATGGACTTCAAGTCCTCCCTGATCCCCAGGTAGTGTTCCTCCTGCTAGCGCTGGGTCTCCTGAAACTTGGCCAGTACCAACATGGTCTCCTGGGAATGATGGTATGCTCCCATGATGTTGGAGAGTGCCTCGTGGAGAGTGGGTTCCCTGGGCCTGTCCTCCCCCTGTCGCACAGCAGTCCTCCCAGTTTCCCCGTTATCCTGTGCCTCTGTCCCCTGAACCGTGTGCCCACTGCCACTGACCCCCGGTCCCTGATTGTCTTGGGTTGGTGGGTTTGCCTGGGGTCCCTGTAGTGGTGGACACACTGCTGATTGACGTGTCCTGGGGACAGAGGGATGGGCCACCTGGGTGGGTGCTGTGGTGGTGTCTCCTGAGGAGGGAAGGCTCTGTGGTGGCTTGTGACTGTGGCAGGGGATCCGACTGTCCAGAGATCCCTGATGGGCTGGGCTGGTCATCTTGATCCAGGTGTGCAGAGCTGCTGTCGTCACTGTGGGCCTCTTCTGTGGGGAGACTGGATATGTCTGGCACCTCCTGTCCGGTGACGTTGGGCATGGGTCCTGTTGGGGTGTAAATGCAGAGTTTATCTGTGTGTGCCATTTTGTGCATTGGGTGAGTTAACCTCTACTCCTGTGCTTGCCTTGTTGTGTTTGCCATTGTGTGATTAGTGTTTTGGGGTCTGTGTGGGTGTCTGTACTGGACATGCTTTGGCTATGGGTGTCCATGCTTTGGTGTTGCATGCAGGGCTTAGGTGGCTGGGTTGTGATAGTGGGGCATATGTGAGGTGTTGGAGTGATGGGGGTGAGGTGAGGGTGGGGGTATTTGATGGCATGCAGGTGGGGTGGGGGGATATGGTAATAAAGATATGACTTACCAGAGTCCAGTCCTCCTGCTACTTCTGCGAGGCCCTCAGGATGCAGTATTGCCAAGACTTGCTCCTCCCATGTTGTTAGTTGTGGGGGAGGAGGTGGGGGTCCACCGCCAGTCCTCTGTACAGCAATCTGGTGTCTGGATACCACAGAACGTACCTTCCCCCGTAGGTCGTTCCATCTCTTCCTGATGTCATCCCGTGTTCTTGGATGCTGTCCCACTTCGTTGACCCTGTCGACGATTCTCCGCCATAGCTCCATCTTCCTAGCAATGGAGGTGTGCTGCACCTGTGATCTGAAAAGCTGTGGCTCTACCCGGATGATTTCCTCCACCATGACCCTGAGCTCCTCCTCAGAAAATCTGGGGTGTCTTTGAGGTTCCATGATGTGGTGTGGGTGATGTGTGAGGTGATGTTTGTTGTGCTGTGTGAAATGTTGTGTTGGTATTTGTTGTTTGAGGTGCGTGGATGTTGTATGCGTGATGGTGTGGTGTGCTAGTGGATGCTGGTGTAGTGTTAGCTATTCTCTCTCTGTGCTTCTTCACAAAAATGTCTTAAGCGGTTGTGGGTAATGTGGGTGCATGTTTTATAGTGTTGTGAGTGTGTGGGTGTGGTGTGTGTATGTGTTTCAGGTGTGTGTATTTTGATGCGTCCAATGTGGTTGTGTTTTGTAAGTGTGTGTGTATTTTGAGCGTGGCGGTCTGTACCGCCAATGGATTACCGCGGTTGAAAGACCGCCGCGTTGATTCGTGGGTCGTGATAGTGTGGGCGTATTCTTGTTGGCGTGACGGTGTGGGTTTTGGTATCGCCAGTTTATCACTGACCTTTAGTGTGGCGGACTTGTGTGGGTGTTTGTATTGTGGCGGATTATGAGATGTGGGTCGTAATACCTGTAGCGGATTTCCGCCGCGGCCATGGTATGTTGGCGGCCTTCAGCATGGCGGTAAGCGGGATTTACCACCAGGGTTGTAATAAGGGCCAAGATGTCATTCTACTGCAAGCAATCATTTTTTATCATTAAGCCTTTTAACATCTCAAAAGTATCTCCTAATAAATTAGCCCTTTGTTACACTGAGTGTCGTAATTGATAATCCTGAAGATTGTGTCTGGTGTTATTCCCATTCTTCCCCAGCGATAACACTGGGTGATAAGGGGGCAGGTTCAAATGCCAATGTTACCAATAAACTGCAGTTACTTTGTGCTGTGGCCGATGCAAGGTGTATCTGGAGTCCTGTCCCTCTAAGACCTAGGATTGTTACCCAATTTCCAGCTTTATCTGATGGTCAAAGAAATCAATGTGCTGAAACTTGGTGCAACTTGATCTATACACCAGTATGCAATAGAGGCTTGTTCAAGTGAATGAGGTCCAGTGTGACTTCTTCAGATGGATCTGGGTTTTCACAAGCATGTACACTCTCACGCAGGGGTTCATGCACTCCCCAAAACGTTCCTTTCACTTATATGTTTATAGAAGAGCTATTGGAAATCCCATCCCCTATTATTGGGGTCTATGGGCTGTTCCTCCTTTTTTAGCCAATTAATTAGTTTGTGAAAGCCATAGATGCCCTACCACAACTCTAACACAGAGTCCATCCAAACACTAAACGAGACATCAAACCTAATCAGCCATGGCAAGAACAGCATGCATCCTGCTGTCAATGGATCAATGGGAGGTGAGATGTCATGACCTTCATGCTGAGAATCCTAGGTCTAAAGGGGATTTAAGGGTCCTGCCTGCAGAATCTCAGCAAGATATTTCACCCTCTACACAAATGCCCAGAGGTTTAATACACCTTTTAGACATTTCCATTTATATTCTGTTTGCGCTGAATGTGCCACAAAAATGTTGACGCACATTCGGCGCAAACCTTGCACCATATTTATACAATGACGCCCAACCCCGCAAACGTCAAAATTCCCCCATGTGCGTCATTTTCTGGAAGCGGGAAACCGCCTTGCGTTGCAAGGTAGGCGTTCCTGTCCAAAAAATGACTTTAAGGCCTGTGCGCCTAATTTATACTCCTGCGTCATTTTGATGCACAGGAGTGGGCGGGCCTTAAAAAATGGCGCCCAGCCTGATGTGCGCTGTTTTTTAACGCCTGGGTGAGGGCAGGCGTTAAGGGACCTGTGGGCTCATGTCCATGGTCTCTGACCATGGAAGGAGTCCACAGGTGCCCTTCCCTGCCCCAAGGGACACCCCCTGCCCCCCCACCCACCCCCGGAGGACACTCATGGATGGCGGGACCCATCCCAGGTAAGTACAGGTAAGTTGAGGTAAGTATTTTTTTTTAAAGGTTTTAGTGGCATAGGGGGGCCTAACTTGGGCACTCCTACATGCCACTGTGCCCAATGGCCATGCCCAGGGGACAAAAGTCCCCTGGGCATGGCCATTGAGCAGTGGGGCATGACTCCTGTCTTTGCTAAGACAGGAGTCATTTCCATGGGGGTTGTGCGTCAAAAAATGGCGCAAGTCCAGTTAGAGCCATGATTTTTTACTCTAACCTGACTTGCACCATTTTTTGATGCACAACCCCCATTTTCCCTTACGCCGGTGCTGCCTGGTTAGAGTCATGTTTTTTTACTCTGACCAGCCCGCAGCACCGGCTAACGTCAATCTATCAATAAGGCGCCCGCCTGGCGCATTGGAATGGCGTTAGCCATCGGTAAAAAATTTTACGCAAACCAGTGCCGGCGCTGGTTTGCGTCAAAAAGTTTAAATATGGGCCTTAATACTTAGTGATATGATTTCTGCTCTACATCTCATCCAGGTGTAGCATATTTGCACTTATACATTCTCTGCCACAAGTTGAAATCCTAACTATGGATATAGGAGATACAGGGCGTAGGGCAACCTCTGTTTAGACCTAGGATGCCTTTGCAGTTTTCCTTTGCTGGAAAAACCTCAAAGGATTAGACACAATTAAGGACAGAAATGTATGCCTTCTAGGTGCAGTTTTAAAGACTGGTTTAATAAAAGGACTGCATTTTAGATAGCAATGCGTGAGCTGCAATAACCAGAACAACACAACATAACAATATTAAAATGGCGACGATGAGAGTGAAGCACAAGAATAATGCTATCATATTGCCACTAAAGTCAATGGACTATTTTCTATCTGAATCATAATTTGAGCACGGCATTTTAAGCTCTAATCCTACCTTTCAGGTTCGCCCGGGAGGACATCAACCCTCATACCTAAGCAAAGGCATGTAGTCTGCGTTAGCATCTGCAGTGAAGCATTCAGCATACAGTTGTGGTTTCCTGGCTGGAATCTCCCTCTTAACGTGTAATGGGACTAGGAAGTGTTTTTATAATAACACACCTAATGTTCTAAGAAAATGTCCCTTCGTAAGGATGTGTATTTTCTACGAATGTTGGAGACTAAACTTCTACCACGTTTACCGGTAATGTACCAAACTGTAGCCTTGACTGAAGCACAAAGTGACCAAGAATGTGTTGTTTGAGAACACAGTGCTGGGCTAAGCAAAACAGTTATATAGAAGAAATTAATACAATACCCTTAAACTTTGCAGATGCTTTGGATTGATCACAAGCAAAGGAATGCCCAAAGGGATGAAAACGTTGAGCCACAGTAATGACTTAGTTACTGTGGTTCTAGCATTTCCCCTGGTCGTTCTATTGCAGCAGGACTTTCAGCTGAGGTGAACAGATGAATGTTCATCCCTCTTCACAATCCTATAAAGAGATCTGTACATCAGAAGTGCATTTTGGTGAACTTGTAAAGGGATGTGCCTTGCATGTGGAGTGATTTTCAACTAACCCCTTTGCACATAGTAGATGAAGAGCAAGCAGGGTGCAGGAGGCCCCCCTTAAGCATCTTGTCAGATGTTAAAGTGGAAGCTCTAGCAGGCCCTGGTTACCTCCAGGCAATGTATTACAGGCAATGCAATGTGTTTTGACTCGTGTAATTTTCAAGACATAGGTCCGGTGTAGGACTTTAATGGTGGGAATAATAAGTACTGTGCTGTTTTAATCCAAAAATGATGCAAGTAATGAGGTTCTGTTTATTTCACTGCCTGGTATGAGACTTTGCAGACAGAATTTTTTGTAGATAGCATCATAGTACTCCCTGCAAACCTTAACCACAGCTAGGATCAGGGCTTTGATGCAGTTGCTACCGGGTATTTGCACAAGCAAACTGGTCCTTTGACACTCAAGTCTCTTGCCTTATTATATCACGTCAGCATCTTAGTGCAGCACCTTAGTGTGTTTAACTTTTCACAATATTTACAGTTTTCTAATCTTTCTGTTTGCATTGTATTCTTACAATGTCATATAACGTGGTCAAAATTATATTTTATATGAATTTATGACACCGGAAGGATCTGAGTGACTGGAATTGCTTAATAAACTTGCTAGACAAACTCTTAAAATAGGGCTACGGTTTTCTAGCCCTACTGCAGGCACACATGTGTGAAATGTCACAAATCGATTTGTCTGTATGTATACAATTTGCAAGCTTAATGAATTGAAGATTTCTCCATGATCAACTGCAAATCTTTGCTGGAAAGATGTCACCCTACCCCAGCCTTCCCCTGCTGCTTTCTTTAAAGCTATAGACCACTGAACAATGTTAGTTTAAGGTCTCTTTAATAGACTCAAAGGCCAACACAAAACCACTGCCTACTATACACCCTCAGAGACCTCTTCACTTGGTTTGACCATTGGGCAGAATGTAAAAATGTGAAACCAGATAACCTGGAATCAATACTAATGTCCTGCTTGTCCTAATTGTGTGATTCCAGGCAAACATTTTATTTCATAGAGTCTCTTTTTTCTTTTTTATCATATGAGAGCATTTTTAAATACTTGAGTTCAGGATGTGCAGTGTACAAGCATCACTTATACTTGGTCTAATAGACCATATTGTTACTCCAGTCATAATAAGAATCTAGGCGATGTTTAGATTTACGTGACTACTGACTTGCCTCTTTTTTTTTTGCATTGTTGTTGGGGGGCAAGCCATTAATATTTCTAAGTTCATACAAATTTTAAGTTCATATTTAATAATTATCATTTAATAAATATATGTTATGTAGTGATATAATCTATTTTGCCAAGGTGAAATGCGTCTCTACATGTGTTTGAATTTTAGAGAGATTGCATCATATTTTTACATTATGTTTGTTTCATGATATGCATGCCAAAGGTTTTCATGGCCTGACTTATGCACGGACTACTAGAGCCATGCCAGACCTTGGGTTGCCCTGTTAACGTGCTGGTACATCTACCTATATTGGTGACTCTGGCTTAGTACATGGGGCCGTCAGCCACTTGATAAAATGATTTGTCAAAGTCAAGGACTAGAAACATGGAGTCCTGCCTACATGCACCAATATGACAACTCTACCATCTAGCAGAGGCGAACAAAAGTATATGCAATAAAAATATATATAGAATAAGTGATCCCAGGACAGGGACTCCAGATCATTATGTTGTATGTGACCATAGTCATGAGTTTCCTGAGAGAAATACCAGGCCCAGGGACGAGCAGGGTCATAGCTTCAAGGGGGCATGTTTGTGGAAAAAACCCTGCAAGTGCATTATTGGCTTGGGAGGTGGGTCTGGGGACCCTGAGTCAGGTCTGCTATGCCTTTGTCAGTTTTTCTTGTTGTTCTCATTTCACTAAGTGCTTTAACTTATTATTTTTTGGAGCAGAAACTTAAATATATTGAGTGACTGGTTTACCAACGAAGTTGTAAAGCTACACCCCTTGAAGTACTTTTGAATGGGTGCAAATTTACCACTTTTTTGAATTCACAAACATTGGCAGTAGTAGGCTTCGAACGCTGCACCTGTTTCAGGTTTCCAGGAATAATACTGGTAATCAAACACTAAAAAGTGATGGTATAACTGCTTGCACATAGCCTAAGCAGCAGTAATCGCTTACAATAGCATCTCAACCCATCTTTTTTCACCCACTGCGTCACTCTAAATGAGGACCATCTAATGCAAATCATTACTGACCCTGTTCCTAATGGAAACAGTCCATCCTGAACCTTGATCATCTCACCCTTCCATCCTGCAGCTGACTGCATTTTTAGTTGAGATCTTTGAGATTCATACCCTTGAATCTCACTGGCTAAGCAATGCTCTTGCCAATCAATATGCGACCTCCAGATGTACCCATCTTTTAATACTGACACTGACTGTCCATCCAAGGAACTTCATAAGAGTCTAGCAGGACGCCTAAAACAAGAGTAGTTAAACACAGAAAGCCACACAATATTGAACTTTCTGCAACAAAATCTCAGTGGAACAGATCTAAGGAAATGAGATTATTGAAAACTACTTCAATGACAAAATAGCTACCACTCTGCCTTTGCATCACAGAACCACCATAAAGATGGAAACCACCAATTTGCCATCTCTCATGACTTTAAACATCCTTTCTGAAAAAGAATCATACAACAATAACAATGCAGGCAGACCATTTAGATCACGATCAGACTCAGCACTCTCAAACATCTTCATAGATATCGTTTGTCTTGGGGCAGTAGCTATCTTATCTTCCATCCATTTCAGCAATTTATCCCCAGATAAATTAGAATGGGGTTGTCATCTGCTTTTACTCACTCCAAATCTGTCTCTATCAACAGGTGGCTTTGTTTTTCAAATTTGTCTGATGTGTGTGAATCGCTGGAGGCACCCATGCCTGCTCAAGCACACAAGTCTTGATCAAGTCAGTCCTCCCCAACTCCTGCAGAACCCTCAGGACCTCCAGGACCTTTTTCTTAGACATTGTTTTAAGTTATTACCACCCACCATATACCCTAAACTTTTGCCTATCTGAACTGCCTGCCCAAAAACTCTGTCTGACTCATTGTGGCCAGCATGCACTTACCCTAAGGATGACCTATCCCTGTCTACAAGGATTTTACAATATTCAAACCCCACTCTCCCGGCACCCCTAGCCAACCCTGCCCAGCAGATCTCAGGCCTACACACCTCGCCTGAAGACCCTGGGGGGGCAGGGCAAGGCTCTATTAGCCTGCACACCCCAAGGCCTCTTTTTAGGTTGAGTGCTCAAGCGCTCTGACGTGTTGTAATCTATCTGTGGGCTTTTAACCACACCCACCACACGCCCATCACTATCACTTGTTCATGGGCTTGCCTTTGAAAAATCCTATGTTATCATTGGCAAATGCTTTATGTTTGTCCCTCCTTGGGGTGCTTTTTTTACCGTCTTTGACATCGACTCTGTTACATGGATAATTGCATGTCTGCCAATACATTTTACTGCGAGCAAACTTCTTTTTCCTTTTGTGTCTCTCCTTCGCACTCGCCCTCATGGCGGCAATTGCACTTTGAAGTGGCTTGCTTATGTCAACTGTTTCACTTTTCAGTTTCAATTTATGTGGCAAGAAAAGTCCAGTTAGGAATTTACAATGCTAATAGCTCTAACTCGAGCAAACATAAGACTCATTGCATCGAAAATGCTTGTTTAAATAGGAGCAAGCATTTTTTCTGAATCCAGGATGAGGACTTGCCTCATGTTGTTACTTTGGGGCGGGGGGCAAGAAAGGGAGGTGATGTGGTAATGTAATGACAGAACTCTTTATTTTTATGGAGGACTTAGCCTTATAGCAGCATATAAGTTTAGGTGCTGATGAAGGCTTGTGGTAAGTAATCAGCACATTAGTTTGCACCAGTTGTCATTTTGCAGACGCGCACTGTAAGGCATTAAAAGATTCAAAGACCCAGAATTTGGAAGGCTACATGGGTGAACCTCTAGTTATTGAAATGTGAGAAACACTGACATCATACACCACTTACCTTGGATGACATCACAGTGTTGACCACTTCTCAGGCAAGTGGATGGGAAAAATGTAAACTACAAATGGTAAGCAGAGTGAGTTTTTTTCTTTATTATTACCGCTACCTTTGTGACTCCAGGGTCCACAGGTAACAGCGGCACTCTAAAAGTAAACCAAGGTTGGAAACAGCCTTTAGCATGCATGCCTTTAGCACGCATGGTAAGTATTGGTTAGGTAAATATATCAATATATACACATATATATATATATATATATATATATATATATATATATATATATATATATATATATATATATATATAAAAATCACTTAAAGCACCAAAGGTTACAGGGACATTATAGTTAGGCTCACATTTTAAATGTATAAAACAATAGAAATTCAGCTGTTATAGTTCTAGTTATTTGAAGTAACTATAACTTGTGCCCTAAGGTAACTAACTTGTGCTCCCACCATGCACAGTTTTTTCTCAATAATTTTACGTTGATATTATCGATGATGTTATCAAAGATGTCATGAGTGCTGTAATATGAGGGTAATTATTTGTGTATGGCGAGGATGCAAGTTATAGTAACGTCCCAGTAACCTTTGTTTTTTAAGTACATTTCTATGTTTTAAAAAAAATTCAATTTATTTACTATAACATCCCTGCATATATATATATATAGTGGCTGCAAGGGTGCCCCCAAGCCCATCACTTCCCTGGGGCTGCCTAAAAAAAAGTTATTGGGGTGTCATATGGACACCTCCCACCCCGGGACCACTGTCCCCCCTGGGGCTACCTAAAAAAATGGTTGGGGGTCACGTCGACTCCCCCAGGGACCTCCACCACCTCACCGGGGCAACAAATTAAAAATAGTTAGGAGGGGCTCCGCAGACCCCCCATGGGTATCACTACCTTACCAGGGAAACACAACATAATTTTTGTTGGGGCGCCATCAAACCCCACCTGGGCCCTGGGTCCACCACCTCCCTGGGGCAACATTAAATAAATATATGTGGGGCTTCACAGACCCCAGGCCCCGATGACCACCACCTCCCTGGGGCTACATCATAAAAAATGCTCTGGGGGGCCATGTGTACCTCCCCAGGCCCTGGAGAGTACTACCTGTCCGGGGCTACCTACTAAAAGTATTTCAGGGGGCCACATGGGCCCCCCCAGGCGACCACCAGCTCCCTGCGTGCGAGTACAATGTATTCATCTGTTTCCCTGCCTGCATGACAGCGGTCAGGAAAAGAGATGAAAACTCCACTCCCAGCAAGAGGGAGCAGTTTTAACACTCCTGCTTGCTGGGAGAGGAGTTATGTTTGCTTTTGCTGGGTGGGAGCTGTCATAGCTCCCGCCAAGCAAAGGCAAACAGCTACTTCCAGAGGGTGGGCACCTCAAGAGGTAGCAGGAGCTAGCCTTTTGGGGTAGTGGTCCCCAGGGCCTTTAATAACTCAATGAGGGAGGGCTGCCTGGCCACCCTCCTCTCTATTGCATGGGGTAGCCCTGGGAAGGTGGTGGTCCTCGGGCTGTATATGGCCCGAAAGGGAGAGGGGAATGTGGCCCTCCTCCCTTTGTAAATATCAATTGGCCCTGAGGAGGTGGTGGCCGTCCTGGGGGGGGTGGGGGTGGGGGGGGTCAGTGCAGCCCCTGCATCATTATACCCGGGGGGGTGTTCCACGCCGCCACCTTGATATTGTATTGTGGAGCCTCAGGGAGGATGGTGGTTCCTGGGTAACAGGGGGGTCCGCATTGCCCCTTGTATCATTCTACACTTAATGCCCTGAGGAGGTGGTGGTCCCTGGGGCTTGAGGGGGTCCACGCTGCCCCCATATATGATAAAAGTGAGCCCCGGGTAGGTGGTGGTCCCTGGGGCTTCAACAAGCCGTACAAGGGGAACCTGGACACCCTACTCCATTTCTTCAAAAAACGCACCCAATGCCCCTGAAAAGTGGCCAACCCTGTGGCTGATTAAATAATAAGCGTGGGGGCTGTGACCTTTTTATATAAAATGTTCAGTAGATCCGCAGATTTCTCCGATAGTTTAAAACAAAATGCTTTTTAGCCTTGCTGGGGTCCCAGGGGAATTCCTGGACCAATGCTAGGGGCTTACGGTATACATAACCTTCCCCTTTTTCTTTTTTTTGCATTTTTTTGGTGACTTGGCTGAGTCTTGATTTTTGAAGTGTTGTCAGCCTTGGCAGGAGATCTCCCTATATCCGTGGTCCTAGATATACAAATTTCTTTTCTCTTTAATATCGTGAAAACTATTGAACGGATTTGCAAGTGTGATCTGTGGACCAAAAGCTACCTTTTTACCAAGTTTGGTGTAATTCCATGTAGCGGATCAGGCATGTCCAAAGAGATTATGGGAATTAACATGGGAAACACACTTTTTGTGTCCCCGTCCTCCTCCCCCCTCGACGGATCACCCCGAAACTTTCCATGCAAACCAAGACTGTAGAGGGCACTTTTTTTTGAAAATTTGACTGCCAGTAGGAGATATATATCTATATATATATATATATATATATTTATGAAATAAGAAAATTCACTGCACTCCACAGGGTCCTGTGTATCGCTTTTATTAAAGCATTCAGTAACCAGCAACGCGTTTCAACTTATTACAAGTCTTGTTCACGGCTAGTGAGTCCCTCTACTGTTTACTTTAAATAGTAAAATTGTGTACTGCTCAGAATGGTGCATTCTGGACATCGTGGTTCAAAAAACAAAAATTACTTAAACAGAATCACAAAAATGTATAATGAATTCCAAATGTACTGTTATATATGTTATTGACTCTTTAAATGATCACTAAATATGATTCCTATATTTATGAGAGATTTATGACAATCTAATCGAAAATGTTTATAGCAATATGTTTGGCACATCATGTCATTTCAGGCTATATGACGGCTTAGCGCCCAAACCTTCAGACTTGACTATCTGCAATAGACATGTTTATTAAAGAAATACTTATCGCCTACTATATATTGGTATGGCATATCCTATTACTCAATTATAAGTGACGGCTGAGTGCCTATAATTTCAGATATGTTGGTTTATCATCTCATCAATATCAGCAAAATGTTCTTTGATCCCATATTATACACATGAGATCTGATCTGATCCATGGAGCACAACATGATCTTTCATTTATATCAAGTCCCTCCCATGCAACTTATTATATGTGAATCTCATAGTGTCATAAAAAATGTTCGATTGTTCTCAAATTACACCTCATTTCAATGTCATCATTTATAAATGTACAAAAAGTTCCTCATCAATGTTGAGCCCATAAGGGATCTTGGTTCTGAGCCGAATGATGAGTTTACTTTCTAGTTGGTGCAATTTCAATGTTCTATTATCCCCACGTTCATTGCTATCAATCCTGGCCAAACCAAAGAACCTAATACTTTTCCAGTGTGTGGTGTGTTGGTTGTTGTGATGCTTGGTCAGAGCATAGTTGTGGTCATGATTCTGTATAGCTCTGATGTGTTCCAATATCCTCTTTTTTAGTGGGCAAATGGTGCTTCCTATTTACTGTAGGCCACATGTGCACTCTAATAGACCATGTATTGCCTGTTGCATGTTATTCTATGAGAAATCTTGAATTCTCTTCCTCTGTAATCTGAAAAGCTCTTAATATTTTTTACCATTGACATGCTTTACAATTGTTACATTTGTAAAAACCAATCACTTCTCTGTTTAGCCAAGTTTTTATTGGCTGTGGTGTATAATGACTTCTTACCAAAATGTCTTTGATAGAGCATGATTTACTGTAAATGATTTGTGGTCTTATGCCTATTGATTGGCTAATGTCTTGATCATTTTTCAGTATCTTCCAATGTTTCTTAAAAATATTTGCAATTGCCTTACTTTCTTTACTATACGTAGGTATCAGTCGAGGACATCCATTGTCTTCCTTTGGAATATCTATAGATGTATCTATGAGAGTTTGGTAATGACTTCTATCTCTTGGTTTTTTGGCACCGAGGTCTATGTATGTTCTGGGATAACCTGAGCGGAAAAATCTCTGACTTATATCTGCAAACTGAATTTCTATCTCATCATCATTGGAACAATTTCTCCTGGTTCTCAAAAACTCACCAAATGGAATGTTTTTTATCAATGGCTTTGGATGGAAACTTGTCCCATGTAAGATACAGTTAGTGGCTGTTTCTTTTCTATACATGGTTGTTTGTATTTTTCCATTCTCTACATAAACCAGAATATCCAGAAAATTCACTCTTGTAGCATCCATATTATATGTAAATTGGAGACCACAATCATTGCTGTTGATCTTATTAAAGAACATATAAAATTCTTTGTCAGAACCGTTCCATATTATGAGTAAATCATCAATGTAACGTAGCCAAAGAACAATTTTGTCAAGATGTTCCTGGTAAGCATCCTGCCAGGCCACATCTCTCTCACACCATCCCATGGTCAAATTTTTATAGCTCAGAGATAGAGAAATGCCCATGGCAGTCCCTCGTATCTGTTTGTAAATTTGGTGATTAAATATGAATACATTATTTTGTAGACACATTTCTACCATATTCAATAGCATGATGGAGTGTTTAGTTTCCTTTATGTTCCACTGTCTGATGAAATAGCCTAGAGCATTCAGGCCTATTTCATGTTGGATGGAGGTATATAGTGAAACCAGATCTAGGGTAATCATTCCATAGTCCAATTGCCATATTATGTCTGAGATTGCCCTCAGAATGTCTCTTGTGTCTTTAATATATGAGCTCAATGATATTACCAGAGGTGCTAAATAGAAATCAACATATTGCAAGATGTTCTCATACAATGACCCATATCCTGAGACAATAGGTCTGCCTGGAGGTATTTTGGGGCCCATATTTATACGTTTTGACACAAACCAGCGCTGGCGCTGGTTTGCGTAATTTTTTTTACCACCGGCTAATGCCTTTCCTATGCGCCATGCGGGCGCCTTATTTAAGGGATGACGTTAGCCGGCGCTGCGGACTCGTTAGAGTAAAAAAAAATGACTCAAACCAGGCAGCGCCGGCGTAGGGGAAAATGGGGGATGTGCGTTAAAAAATGGTGCAAGTCAGGTTTGAGGCAAAAACCATGCCTCAAACCGGACTTGCGCCATTTTTTGACGCACAACCCCCAATGAAATGAATCTTGTCTTAGCAAAGACAAGAGTCAAGCCCTCTTGCCCAATGGCCATGCACAGGGGACACAGTGGCATGTAGGGGGGCCCAAATTAGGCCCCCCTATGCCACTTTAAAAAAATATATATTTACCTCAAATTACCTGTACTTACCTGGGAGGGGTCGCCCCATCCATAGGTGTGTTCCAGGGGTGGGCGAGGGTGGCAGGGAAGGGGACCTCTGGACTCCTTCCAGAGTGCTTCATCCTGCCAAGGACAGAGGTAGTGGAAGTGATACTCCACTGGTTCTGGAGGCAGCTTTGTGCTCAGAGTGCTTCACCCTGCCAAGGACAGAGGTAGTGGATGTGATACTCCACTGGTTCTGGAGGGGGCTTTGTGCCCAGAGTGCTTCATCCTGCCAAGGACAGAGGTAGTGGAAGTGATACTCCACTGGTTCTGGAGGCGGCTTTGTGCCCAGAGTGCTTCATCCTGACAAGGACTGAGGTAGTGGGTGTGATACTCCACTGGTTCTGGAGGGGGCTTTGTGCCCAGAGTGCTTCACCCTGCCAAGGACAGAGGTAGTGGATGTGATACTCCACTGGTTCTGGAAGGGGCTTTGTGCCCAGAGTGCTTCATCCTGACAAGGACAGAGGTAGTGGATGTGATACTCCCCTGGTTCTGGAGGGGGCTTTGTGCCCAGAGTGCTTCATCCTGACAAGGACTGAGGTAGTGGGTGTGATACTCCACTGGTTCTGGAGGAGGCTTTGTGCCCAGAGTGCTTCATCCTGCCAAGGACAGAGGTAGTGGATCTGACACTCCACTGATGGTGGGGCAACATGGAAGCTGTCCAGGCCCGTGGAACTGAAAACCAGCCTCGTACGAATGACCACTGGGGATGGCAGCCATGTCTGCGGTGATGCCACTGGCACAGGATGTGGCGTGGCCGCTGGCGGCGGGCTCAGTAGCGGCAGTGCTGGTGGCGCTCATTGGGCAGCGGTGCTGGTGGGGGGCTCACTGAGCGTGCTGCTGGCGTCGGTGTCCTGAGCGGCGGTGCTGGGCTCACTGAGCGTGCTGCTGGCGGCGGTGTCCTGAGTGGCGGTGCTGGTGGGGGGCTCACTGAGCTTGCCGCTGGCGGCGGTGTCCTGAGCAGCTGTGCTGGTGGGGAGCTCACGGAGCTTGCTGCTGGCAGTGGTGTCCTGAGCGGCAGTGCTGGTGGCGGCCTCACTGAGCTTGCTGATGGCGGCGGTGTCGTGAGAGGCGGTGTCGTGAGCAGCGGTGCTGGTGGCGGCCTCACTGAGCTTGCTGCTGCTGAAGGGCACAGTGTCTGCGGTGCAGGTAAAGGGCACAGTATTCTGGGTGCTGGCGGCGGTGCCCGTAGCGGCGGTGCATGTGGCGGTGCCGGTGGCGGTATTGTCCGCTGTGCAGGTTGGCGGTGACTTCCCTTTCTTTCTCTGGCCCTTCCCCACCTTGGATGGTGGCGCAGCTGCCTTGCCACTCCCAACTGTTGTCCTGGCTGAGCCCTTGGTGGCAGGTGTTTTGGCCTTCTCCCTCTGGGCTGTGGGCAGCTTCTTTTGTTTTGGAGGTGGGGGAATGTCCTTGGCCTCGCTTCTTGGGACACTGGCTGCCCTGCTGCTTGGCGCACTCCAGAAGCCAGTATACTTCTGGTACCACTGTTCCCGCTGATGTGGTGGCTGAGGTGCTGGGTTGGGACCTGGAAAGGCAGGCCCTAGGGTACAGAAGGGGTGGGGGAGGTGAAGGGAAGAGGTCAAGGTTTGACAGGAAAAGCTTTGTAGACACACTGGGACGGGCAGATGGAGGGGGTTTGGGAGTGGAGGAAGAGGTAGTGGTTGTAGGAGGTGTTCGTTTGCTGACTTTGGGTGAAGGTGCATGGGCTGGAGGCTGTTGTGAGGTGGATGGCTGTTGGGTGGGTGTGTGACTGCGTTTGTGTACTTTGGGAGGAGGGCTCACAGACACACTGGGAGAAGACACAGGGGATGTGTGAATGGTAGTGGGGTGGTGAGTGCACGTGAGCGGTGTGTGGTGATGGGCGTGCTGGTGATGGAGGTAGTGGCTGAAGATTTAGTGCATGCAGGTGTGAGTGGAGACTTGACAGGGAGGGAAGAGGGAGACGTGGAGGAGGGGGACACAGTGGAGGCAGTGGATGTTGGTATGTGTGCTAGGATATGATGCTTGTGTGAGTGCCTGTGGGATGTGTGGTGCTTATGTTGGCCAGAGCTACCCTTGTGTGTTGAGGTGTGTGAATGCTGGTCTGATGGTGTGCTTGGGATAGGCTGAGGTACTGGGGATTGGGTCTGGGTGGAGGAAGTTGGAGGGGGAGGTTGGACACAGGGACAATGGCTGCCATCAGTGCTGAGGCCAGAGTCTGAAATGTTCGCTGTTGGGCTGCCTGGCCAGAATGAATGCCCTCCAGGTATGCATTTGTCTGTTGCAACTTCCTCTCTACACCCTGGATGGAATTCAGTATGGTAGACTTCCCAACAGTGAGGGATCTGAGGAGGTCAATGGCCTCCTCACTGAGGGCAGCAGGGCTGACTGGGGCAGGGCCTGAGGTGCCAGGGGCGAAGGAGATGCCCACCCTCCTGGGTGAGCGCCCATGGGGCACACGTTGAGGGGCTCCTGGGAGGGCGTTGCTGGTAGGGGGGGTGGCGGCTGTACCTGTAGATGCGGTGGGCACAGAGGGGCCCGCCACCGCAAGGGAGCTCCCATCAGAGGAGGATTCGGTGTTGCTGGTCTCAGCTCCTGTCCCCTCCGTGGAGCTTCCCTCACCCTCCGTCCCACTGGTGAATTCTGAGTCCATAGGCTTGCCCTCCAGGGCCATGTAGGATGCAGCTCCTCCGCCTGATGATGCTAATGCACACAAGAACAGGAAGACCACAAAGAGGGGTGGAAAGAAAGTAGAAAGACATGTTCAGTGCATGCAATACCGCTACCGTTGGCGGACACTACAGACACAGCAGCCCTGCACTTTCAGTTCCCTAATTGATCACAGGGACATTGGGTACAAGGCCTATGCCCGATTGCTCCACACATGCAAGTCACAGGAGCCTGACTAGGTGTAGATGGCTCTTACCACTGGTGGGGATGGGGTGCCACTGATCCTGCCTCACAAAGGGTCCTTGCCTACAAGGCTCGCCCCAGCTTAGGGGAACCCACAGCCCACCTCCCCCACCCAGACACCTCCAATGCGCGCTGAATCAGATGGATGTGAGTTTACTCACCCCCTTGTGGCTGCTGTGATGCCCTCAAGCGCCCATCCAACTCCAGATATGCCACTGCCAGGATCCAGAACATCAGGGGGGTCATGGTGCGACGGGCACCCCTCCCACATTGGGAGGCCATTCCCAGCTGGGCCTCCGCCGTCTTCTTGCTCCAGCGGCGAATGTCCTCCTATCTTTTACGGCAGTGGGTGCTCCGTCTGTGGTGGACCCCCAGGGCCCGGACGTCCTTATCGATGGCACACCAAATATCCTTCTTCTGGTGGGCGCTGACCTACAGGAATAGTACAGGAAAAAAGGTACAACATTAACCGTCCGGACCGTCACAGTCATTGGCCCACCCTTGCCCTGACGCACATACACTCACCGTCGTATCATGCACGCCTCATTCCCCCCCCATCTCCCATCCACACCACTCCAAACAGGCATTGCCTATACAGCATGCTCACAGTGTACTCACCTGTTCGTCTGGAGGACCGTAGAGTAGCGTGTACTGTGGGAGGACCCCATCCACTAGTTTCTCCAACTCCTCCGATGTGAAGGCAGGGGCCCTTTCCCCAGACACTGTAGCCATTGTCGCTTCCAGACACAGGTCACAGCAGCACTTGCAGTGTAGGTCCTCTCCTGTCGAAGATCAGGTATCAAGTGAGTGAACAGACAGAAAATGGCTGTCACGTCCGCGGCGGTGCGTACCGTCACCGCCGGCATACATCGTCATTGGCTCCTGGGACCCATAGGGTTCAATGTTAACCAATGCAGGATTGTGCCGCGGTCTTGGACCGCCTAACGCGACGGTGTACAACGCCAGTGCAGTTACCTCATATCCCCTTGTCCCACATTACCGGTCAGGCAGCCGCCATTTCAGGGGGCCATGTGGCATTAATTTTAAATGCGTCACACATATATAGGTCTTGCATACACACTAAGACAGGCACATAGCGAATTGACAAATGTGTGCAATAAAGTTGTTTATTTCGTACCTCAGTGTTGGCTGACCCTCTGATCGCTGTTCTCATCCATAGAGCACGTCCGCTGGGGCAGATGAGGAGATGGTGGCATCCTCCGGTGTACAGACCGCTGGTGGACCTGTCGACAATGGAAGAGTAACATGTAATAGTCACCTACAGTCTTGATCGTGCCACAATCCAGGAACTGTGTGCCCAGTTGGAGCCAGACCTGATGTCAGCTATCCGCCATCCCACAGGAATCCCCCCTCTAGTGCAGGTCCTGTCAGTACTCCATTTCCTGGCAAGTGGGTCCTTTCAAACAACAGTGGTCATAGCATCAGGCATGTCCCAGCCAATGTTCTCTAACGTGTTGTCCAGAGTGTTGTCTGCCCTGCTGAAGCACATGCGCAGCTACATCGTTTTCCCTCAGGTGGAGGATTTGCCTACCGTGAAAGGTGACTTTTATGCCCTGGGACATATCCCCAACATCATAGGTGCCATTGATGGGACACATGTGGCCTTGGTCCCCTCCCGCAGGAGTGAACAGGTGTACAGAAACCGGAAGAGTTACCATTCTATGAATGTGCAGATGGTGTGTTTGGCCGACCAGTACATCTCCCATGTGAACGCCAAGTTTCCTGGCTCAGTGCATGACGCTTACATTCTGAGGAATAGCAGCATCCCTTATGTGATGGGGCAACTCCAGAGCCACCGTGTGTGGCTATTAGGTGAGGACATGGACCCTATACAGTGTGAATAGATGTCTGGGTCTGGGGTTGTCCCTATGGGTTAGTGTGTGTCTAACAGTTGTCCCTTGACATTTGCAGGTGACTCTGGCTACCCCAACCTGTCATGGCTACTGACCCCAGTGAGGAATCCCAGGACAAGGGCAGAGGAATGCTACAATGAGGCACATGGGCGAACTAGGAGGGTTATAGAGAGGACCTTTGGCCTCCTGAAGGCCAGGTTCAGGTGCCTCCATATGACATGTGGTTCCATCTACTACTCACCAAAGAAGGTGTGCCAGATCATCGTGGCCTGCTGTATGCCACACAACTTGGCTTTGCGACGACAGGTGCCTTTTCTGCAGGAGGATGGTCCTGAAGGAGGTGTTGTGGCAGCTGTGGAGCCTGTGGACAGTGAAGAAGAGGAGGCAGAAAAATGTTGCGTAGGCTCTCATTATCTTAATGAGACTACTGGATTTTGAGCAGCAAGATCGTCCACAATGTGGGGGACTGAGTCTGACCCACAGTGGATGACGCTTGTCACTCCAAATCCGGGTTTTGCTCCGGCTAATTAGCAGTGCCTCATCTCTCCCAAATGGCAGAGACAATTTGGGCAGCCGAGCACATGACATATCAGTACTTCTCAGGGTGGTCGTGGTCACTCAGGTCACAACCGGTTCTCTCATACACAATGTGGTCTCATATATAAATGACAATAAAGGCAGTTTACGTTTTAAAGATTGGTTTAATAAAACAACTGCATTTTGGATAGCAAAGCGTGAGCTGCAATAACCAGAACTACACAACACAGTAATACGATGAGAGAGAAACACAAGAATAAGGCTATCATGGTGCCACTATTTTATTCTCTCTCTAAGTTATATTTTGAGCACAGCATGTTAAGCTCTAAGCCTGCCTTTCAGGTTCCCCCGGGAGGACATCAACCCTCATACCTGAACAAAGGCCTGTAATCTGCATCAGCATCTGCAACGGGGCATTCAGCATACAGTTGTGGTTCCCTGGCTGGAATCTTCCTCTTGACGTGTATTAGGACTAGAAAGTGTTTTTATAACTAACACGCAGATGTCCTAAGAAAATGTCCCAACGTAAGGATGTGTATTTTCTACGAATGCTGGAGACTAAACTTCTACCACGTTTACCGGCAATGTACCAGACTGTAGCCTTGACTGAAGCACAAGGCGATTAAGACTGCATTATTTGAGAGCACAGTGCTGAACTAAGCTAAACAGTGTGAAAGAAGAAATTAAAACGAGACCGTAAAAACTGGTTATTGTAAAATAACAGTGCGAGGCTGAATAAAATATATCTATGGCAAAGTGCACAGCGGCCTAGTATGTTAAACTAACGTGCATGGAGCTACACATAAAACGGCTACACAACACCCTCCCCTTGTCGGTAGAAAGTGGTTCAAGCCAAAGCTAAAATAACCTAACCTAAAATATGTTTAAAACCCTACTTAATTTTGACAAGTTAAGAGGACACACAAGCATATTACTTGACAATTTAGAAATGAGCATGCAGTTCAGAGCCGCATTCAAATTGAAATGTCAATTTAGAACAGTTCCGAATCAACCACAATTCATGCAAAGCAGGAGATCTTCAACTTTGGCAGATGACAGGACCGGTAAATCCGTGCCAAAAAAGACTAAGGAGCAGGTGTGTTCCATAGCCCCAGTGTCAACCAAGGCGGCATCCCATGCAGTGCCCATTAACTAGTCAATGATAACTTCCTCCAGGAAGGGTAGCTCGTAATCAGCTTCTCTCAGCAAACGCAGCCGCAGTGCGCATGTCTGGTAATGAACCCTCAACGAGAACATCAACAGATCAGCCTCAATCACTGAGGGGCGTTGCTGTGAAAGACAAACTGCCAGTGCATGTTCAAAAGAGCACCAACGGCACCGAAACACGGGCTGCGCACAATCCAAAACCGGTCAGAATGACAAAGACCAGTTACACCCCAAATGTTCCAGGAGTGTTGCTCCAAACTGCTACTTCATGCGTTCACGACACAGCTGCGCTGATGGGAGCGCCTTCATTTGTCCTTGTTGCAGAGGGACAGCCATTGCGGAAAAACAACTGCAACAGCAAAATGCCGGCTATTAAAGCCAAAGTTATTGGAAATCCCCCCAAAATACTTCAGAAAATTGAGTGAATAGCTGAAGGTATCAAACCGAATATAGAGGAGAAGGTGTGAACACAACCAATACCAACAGCTTTGAAAAAATGTGCTAATCCAGCCGTGCTGGACGCATTAAATATACGTCCCACGAGTTCACTAAAGTGTCTCTGAAAGTTCGTATTTAACAGGGACTGTATTTCTGCCGACGACCTTGCCACTTGAAGTGCGTAGGTCTCGCGTGCAGATGTAAGGCCACATACTTCTGAAACAATAAAGCCTTGAGTCTACTCAACTCGTCAAAATTCACCTTGGAAGTAGCAATATGAGGCCAGATGTCAGCTACCTCCCTTAATTTAGTGGGGGTAAACAACACGTTCCCGCAGCATGTAACAACCTTAGAGACCGAAACAACGTAAACTATTCCGGCCCGCATGCCACAACAGTCTTTACAATTGAGAAGGACGTAGCTGCCGTTTGAAAGCACCTGGAACGTGCGTTTAATCAAGGGGACTGAAACTCCCTTCAGATAGCAAGCCAAGTTTGCAACCGAGGCATTACACGCCCCATGCAAGGACAGCTGCTTACAAATCATCGAATGGCTGCCTGAAGTCTCGCATTCACTACCGCTAAAAAAGACCTCTTTCATGCCATTGAGGCATTTGTACGAGAAGGGAAGCTCCCACACCTCATGGATGTAACTATCTCCCAACTTTTCATATCTGCCTACCGGAACGTGTTTCAAACAAGAAGTGAATTATAATGTTGAAATAGGCAGATTAATAACCCCGTGTATTAACCACTCTGCCGAAGGAATCTCAGCCACGGTAAAAGGCAGTCTTTCTATCTTTTCAATGTTAAGCATGACATAAGTCGCTTCTTTCTTAGCCATTAGTTGTTCTTGCCACGTCAAATTAAAGGAAAAAAATATTTCCCTGGCACTGATGTGCTGCCACGGAACGCGACCCTCCTTCAATGTCTGAAGTGTCCAACCCAACTGCATAATGGACCTGGTCTGACTCTGTCCATGATATAAAGAAGACATATCAGATCGAATAATGTCTATAGCAGAGGAAACAATGTTGTTAATTGTGTATATCCGGTCGGACAAGGTGTGAATCCCATTATCCACAACAGCTAATGCCTTTTTCAAATTTTCCTGGTCTATTTGCCTTAACCGGGCTGGAGCCTCTTGTTGGGAAAGTTTCCATATTTCATTGTATACTTCATTCAAGAAACGCTTCCTACGTGGTATCTTGGGGCCTGACAAGAAATCTTGTAAGTCAGTGTTGTTAGACAAGAGATTGAGGTGCGCTTTAACCGCATCAAGTGAGGACGATTTTAGCCACTGGTGGCACAATTTTCCTACACTATATGCTGTAATTATGTCAGCATGTTCTGGTGATATATAGCGAGGGTCTGGCCTACTCGTCCGGAAACCCCCCGAGGAGGTGACAAAACGTTGATGACACCCATTGGTATCTATGGGCCACAATAACCACCCGCCTGGACGTGTCAGTGAAGCATTTAACTTACCATTCTGGATCCACTCATTAAGCTTGTGTATGGTTGCATTTGTGTATTTTTGCCAATTGCCAAATTTTGCAGGGGCAGGTATACTGGGCATGTTTAATTCTCTAATTGTTGCTAAGCCTAAAAACTTGTTTGTTGCACTGTTTCATTTAAAAAGATCATTTGAACAGGGATGAGACATGCTCTAAACAATGTTTTTGTACCCTTAGTCTGTCAATTTTTTGTTCCCCAAACACTTTTCAAATCAATATATTTGGACCAATATTCATAACCTTCAATTGATAACCGGAAAGCAAAGGATTACGAATATATAAATTTTGTGTTGGTCAATAGCATATGAATGTCCTTAGTAGGAGTTACTTTAAAATAATAGGACTCAGCATTTTTTTGACGATGCCCAGAAAAATACGCAAACTTTTCAGTATACGTTTTTGAACTCCCTTGTGGTGGAGTTGGACAATGTTCCCATAGCGTGTAATTAAATATCGTTTTGGGACTACTCGCTCTATGTATGAAGTGGTGCCCATAATAATTATAGCAAAACATATCACCATAATTTTCTTTAAACTGGTAAACATCTTCGTTTTCATAGACAGTATAATATTGCAAATCTGTCATCATAGAATCAACTGTTTTCACATCCCAATCATCAGACACAATGCCTGGTATGACTATATCATTCATAGATAATTTTAACACATAAGGTATTTAAATGATTTCCATGGGATCATATATATCAAACATCACTTTGTCCCAAACAATCCCATCAGGAATTGGCACTGCAGAAATGTTCACAAAGGATAAGTCTCTTCAGACCTTATGTGATGAAAAATGTGGTTTCAAAACCTCCTCCACCTGTTCTACCGCTGATCTCTCGGGAAGAAAGTGACCATGTATCAACAAGAAAAAGGTAATAACAAAACCAATCCAAAGCAGAAAGGCTAGAACAGTCAGGGAAAGCCATACATAGTTCCATGGAAAAATGAAATATGTTTCTTTAAGCCAATATATTAGCTTACGTGCACCTGACAGGTCAGCTGTCGAAGAGGCAAACGAGTCCGATAGACCGTCATTGAAGTCAGCAAAGTAACCAGAGGCAGTTCGTGCAAATGGCGTAGCCGTGGTCAATGGTGGAGTTGGTGTTTCCTGTGGTGGTACACTGTTGACAGCGCCATCCGTCTGGCTTATAGTCGAGGTGACCTGATCAAACGTTTCTAAATTGCTTGTTGTTAGTGGAACTAATGCAAGATCATCATCCACCCTCCCCAAGCTCGGAGAGGTGTCAGTGTTGGTTTAAACAACTTGTAGCGGAACTTCTTCTTCAGTAGTGAGAGGGATTCGGGAACTACTGGATGTTCCTCTTGGTCGGCTGTGCAGAATCGGCCACATGCTGTAGTTTGACATTGTCAATTGAAATAAAACGATTTTCTTTGTCACCTGGCAGCGGTGGTAGAATACAGTTCTGGTACCATGTATCCCCAGTACAGGGACTGGTGCCCGATAAGAAGGGCCAAATTATTTTTTCACTGCAACCTTTTCACATACAAGATCCCCAACCCTGGGAATCCAGCTGGTAGATGTTACAGGCATATCCTTAATTCCTGTGGAGGCAGCACTTTTAGAAGAGTTATCCTCACGGAACTGTTGTAATTGCTGTAAAATAGTGACACGATAATTTATGTCAAAAGGTGTTTCTGCTGCCTCCACGCCAGGACCATCAAGATCCGGAACAAACATTTGAGTCCTTGAAAAGGCACTCATATGAAGAACGACCCCCAGGGACCTTCTAAGCAGGTTATTTAGTGCTCTGTGAACTCCATACAGGTGGGTTAGCCAACTACGACCTGTACCTAAGACTCTGGCTGTTAAGGATTGCTTTAAATCGCGGTTTAATCGCTCCACGACACTATTTCCCTCGGGATGAAATGGAGGCGAGTACTGCAGTTGGACCCCCAACAAAGCCATGGTGTCCCTGAATGCCCTTGAGGCGAAAGCAGGGCCCTGGTCCGAATGGAACGCCGCAACTGCATAAGTACCGATAAAGACTCGCAAATCTTTAATAACAGTCCGAGCGTCAGCCGAGCGTTGTGGCCACACCCACACAGATCTGGAGCATGAATCAACAGCGACTAATATGTATTTGTATGCACTATCAGGTGTTAGTGGACCGCAGTGGTCCAAGTACACACACTGTAAAGGTCTATTGGAAATTAAGAGGGGTGTCTGCAGCGGGCGCTTGGCCGTAGAAACTTTAATTTGTTGACAGATGTCACAACAAAGGACATACTGCTTAGTCTCTTTGTAGAGACTGGGCCACCAATAACGGGCCTGTAAGAGTGAAATTGTAGCCGCCACACCAGCATGTACAGATGCCACCCCCTCATGCGCTGCTTTGACTTTGATCAATTGTGGTCTTATATCTTTGTTGGGGATGTCACGTACGCCTACGCCTGGAATTTTAATTTCAGCGTTCAGCATACCTCCCATATAGTATTGATATTTGTTAGGGAATACTTTAAGATAAGGCGTACCCTCAACCGTAGCTTTTATGGCAGCCAAAGTGTCTGTGTCTCGTTTGGAACTCGAATGAGTCACTGCAGCTACAGTGGCTACTGCCACTGCCGACTTTACGGCTTCATCTGCCAAAGTATTTCCAGCAACGTGTATTCCAACGCGCTGGTGTCCAAGTGTATGCACAACATGGACTTTCGGTAACGTCTCTTTCAGGTCTGCTACCTTCCCCTACAGGAGTCTGTGTTTTATGATGTTGCCTTTGGAATCTCTGAAACCATTCTGATGCCAGTAATGCAGATATTCATTAAAGGACTGGACACAGTAATATGAATCACAAACAATCTGTGTGGACTGCGCTGGATCCGTATGTTCTAGTGCCATCAGCAGAGCTTTTAGCTCAGCCAATTGTGCTGAACAATCCCCTAAGGTCTGTGTATAGGTATGTAGGGGACAGAATTTCTCCCCCTCCATATAGCCGCTTACGACTGTGCAAGCAGCAGAATATTGATGTTTAGTTCCAATCACTGGTTGCGCAGAGCCATTGGTGTACATTACTCTATGATATTGATCAATAGGCAAGGTATTCACTGGAACTGGATATTCTACTTCATATTGTAGAAATTCTTAAGTTTGTAATTTTGGATCGAAAATGTAGTCTACATCAGTGGCTGTTAGAGACGTAGCCCATTGTATCCAATGTGGATGGAGTGCTTTTGCTTTCGGAACGCTAGCTTTTGTAACAGCCTCTAGGGCTGCAATTGGAGAAACAACAATGATGCGTTTCCCTTGGGCAAGAGGTCGTTCTTTAATAACAGCCGTCTGTACAGCAGTGAGAATTTTCTCTGTAGGTGCAAAGCGTTGTTCAGCAGCTGAATACAACTGTGATTTATATGCAATCGGGACTGTCTCACCTTCATTAAATGTTACATAGGTGAAACCGATGGCCCCAGCTATTACCCGGATGACCAAATGTGTTTTGTTGTCCCTTGTGTGTAAATGTTTTGCTGCTAGCATGTCTGTCTGCAATTCTCGAAGAGTGCGTGTATGTTCAACTGTCCAGAATGTACTTGAAAAATTGGGACGTATTAAGTCATATAAAGGTTTTATGCGTGTTGCATAATCAGGAATGTATGTTCTGCCAAAATTTAGAAAACCCAACAACGATTGAAGTTTTTTAATCGTATTCGGTGGTTGTAATTGTGCACATTTTTCTAAAAATTGTGGCGCTAGGCTCTTCCCTTTACTTGACAGCTCATATCCCAGGAACAGGACGCTGAGGAAGGCAATTTTTGATTTTTTAAAGTTAAATTTGTAGCCTAGTTCGGCAAACCCTACAACAAGCGGGCTCCCCGTCTTAAATGTTGTAGTAACTTGTCATCCATGAGAAATATATCATCCACATATGACAATGCCTCAGGGTCTATCTCGTGTAAAATAGCAGTCACACGAGCCGCAAACAGTCCTGGGCTGTTCTTATACCCCTGAGGCAAACAACAGAATTTTTTCTGAGAGCCTAATGCACTAAAGCTTGTTAAGTCCCTGCTTTCAGGCGCTATATTCTGGCAGAAGAACCCATTTGAGGTGTCTAAAGTTGTTATGTATTTTTACCGCACTATGTTGCTCATTAGTGCAGTGCTTTGTGAGTTTTGTATAGCATATGTACGTGTATGTCCGTTTAAATGTCTGTAGTCTAAGACTATTTTGTATGAATGGTCCGGCTTAGCTACAGGGAATAAAGTGTTATTCATCAGTGAGACACAGGGTTCAATCACACCCTATTATTCTAATTGTGTAAGTATTTCTCTCACCGGTGCCCTTGCTTCATGTTTTATGGGATACTGCGGTTGTGGCTGAGGTTCACTTTTAATAGGAATTACATGGTAGGGAGAGTCCCTATCCCACCCCACGTGATTTCTATATAACGCGGGTGCCTGTGCTAGAGCCCATTCTATAGAATAGGACTCGGCGAGTTCCTCAGGAACAAGTGGCGAGAAAGAAGGTTTAATGACCTCTTCTCCATATGGGCAGATGCGGACAAAATCAGGCGGCCAATCTTGTTCAGCCAACAAGATATCATATACTTTGACTACACGGTCCCAAAAGATTGCGTGTATCGTGCGTTCAATGTCTCCTAATTGTAGTGTTACTTTTTACACCTTATCAGGCTCGGAGACACGCATGTCCGCTGTTTCTACTTGTATAAAGTCATCAGTTGCTTTCACCTCCAGATGCTCTAGAAGATTCCGGCGAACTATTGTAACCTCTGCCGCGCTGTCTAGCAGGGCGAGAGCCCAATTCTTGTTCTTCAAGAGGACCCTCTTCCTGTGTGGCATGTCGAACTGAGATTGCTGCCACCTTTTTCTTTTTAAATTGTTGTTTTTGTTGTACTGGTTTCTCTTCCTTTTTAACAGAAACCTCTGAAGAGCGTTGTGATTCCTGTCTCGGTTTCACGTACTCTGTTCTTCGCTCTGATCGCCCACCTCTCTCATTTCTTTTTTCCGATGAGTCCTGAAAGGAACGAGATTGGCGTGTATCAGTATATTGATATCTATCAGGCGTTTTTATATTCTCTCTATTCCTGAGATTATATCTATTCTGTGGGGTCTCCATACGCAGAGATTCTCCCCTATCCTTTTTAGGTGTTTGTTGCTTTTCATCCCAGCGTTCCTTCTTACCCTCATGTTGTTGTTTAGTATTATCTTTATTAATTTTACCCTGAAATTGAGGTTTTTGTGGTCTAGTCCCTAGGCTATCTTGACCGATACTTGAATATGTTTCCGCTATTATTTTAGGCAGCTCCCGTTCTTGATCTTGTTGCGGAACGTCACGGAGCCGCATGCGCACTGCAAGTGCAACTGCTTCCCCTTTAAGGTTACTTAGGATGATTGAAGAAACTGTGGCAAAATTGCCCATTAGTTGCATTCCCAAATCTAGGGCCGGGGCAGCCCTGTATTCATCTTGAATTTGTTTAAGCACTTCCGGTAGGTTGGCAAGTGTCGGTGTACCGTGTGCCGTTGTATAGAGCGCGGCAAATACTGTGCCCCATATATTACAGTTTTAAACTGGAGGGACCATCCCAAAGGGCAAGCACATAGTTAATATCCTATGTTTATCCTGAGGTCCCGTATGGGGAAATACTGCTTCCAGCGTATTAATTTTCTGTGCTAGCCAGAACAGAGCCTCCTCTCGTTTGGCCGGGACCTTACCCATAATTGAATGTACAGTCACCGGATTTATACCTGGTGTTACTGCATGTGGTTGTGCTGGAGCAGCACGTGCTGGGTTTCTATTTAAAGTTTGCATCACAAATTGCACTAATCGTCTGTATATTGCTATTAACTCAATGTATAAGTGTTGAACCTCAGCTACTGCTAAATTCGCAACCGCAGGATGTGGTGTATATGTGGCCAATAAAGGCCAGGTAGGACCGTCATTAATTAGTGGACCTAACCTTACTGTTAATATTGTACGGGTAGGGCGCCATCAAGCCAATTATTATGTTCTTGATAAGATAGAGGTATCTCTAAATATGCGTACGCCCTGTATTGTCCAGGCGCGTTCGCAACTGTATATGTGTGAAATGTATTTGAGTTTCCATCAACTGCTGGAAATGTGACCCAAGAGTAGAAAAGCTCTGTTCTATAAGCTGCATATGCATCCACCACAAACGTGACTGGACCTCCCTGGGCCGGGATGCCATTTGCTAGTAAGTGTGCCGTGAGAGGTTGTCTCATGTTAACAGCTATTTGTACAACCTGGGGATTCGCCATCATAAAGCACTAAGAGTTCAGAGAAGGCACACCAAGATGGGTTTTTTTCCTTTTAAAGTTTAAGCTTGAACAACCGCCAGCTGAAAATAGGATTACCTATACGGCTGTGGTGGAAATCCTCAGTACAATGGACGTCTCCGTATACGGAACTGAGGTGTCATTCTATAAAATGAGACTGAGATATTCCGGTGGACCCGAAAATTAGAGCCTGACCAAACATTGGCGGCGCCATGTCACGTAGGCTCTCATTATCTTAATGAGACTACTGGATTTTGAGCAGCAAGATCGTCCACAATGTGGGGGACAGAGTCTGACGCACGGTGGATGACGCTTGTCACTCTAAATCCGGGTTTTGCTCCGGCTAACTAGCAGTGCCTCATCCCTCCCAAATGGCAGAGACAATTTGGGCAGCCGAGCGCATGACATATCAGTACTTCTCAGGTAAGTCGTGGTCACTCAGGTCACAACCGGTTCTCTCATACACAATGCAGTCTCATATATAAATGACAATAAAGGCAGTAAAAGTTTTAAAGATTGGTTTAATAAAACAACTGCATTTTGGGTAGCAAAGCGTGAGCTACAATAACCAGAACTACACAACACAGTAATATTAAAATAGTGACGATGAGAGTGAAACACAAGAATAAGGCTATCATGGTGCCACTATTTTATTCTCTCTCTAAGTTATATTTTGAGCACAGCATGTTAAGCTCTAAGCCTGCCTTTCAGGTTCCCGTGGGAGGACATCAACCCTCATACCTGAGCAAAAGCCTGTAATCTGCATCAGCAACGGGGCATTCAGCATACAGTTGTGGTTGGTTCCTTGGCTGGAATCTCCCTCTTGACGTGTGCTAGGACTAGAAAGTGTTTTTATAACTAACACGCAGATGTTCTAAGAAAATGTCCCAACGTAAGGATGTGTATTTTCTACGAATGCTGGAGACTAAACTTCTACCACGTTTACCGGAAATGTACCAGACTGTAGCCTTGACTGAAGCACAAGGCGATCAAGAATGCATTATTTGAGAACACAGTGCTGAACTAAGCTAAACAGTGTGATAGAAGAAATTAAAACAAGACCGTAAAAACTAGTTATTGTAAAATAACAGTGCAAGGCTGAATAAAATATATCTAGGGCAAAGTGCACAGCGGCCTAGTATGTTAAACTAATGTGCATGGAGCTATATATAAAACGGCTACACAACAAGAAGAGGACATAGACAACAGAAACACCAAGATCCATCAATACTTCTAGTGAGACACAGTTAAGAAGACATCACTGCCTCCTACATCTGATAAAATTGTTCGACCTCTCATCTGTCTGTCACTTTCACCCAGTGTATGGACCGTGATTTGTCACTTTCCCTTTCGATTTCACAGATGTGGGTCCCACTGTGTGACCTTTGCTATGTTACCTCATGGACTAGAGCTGTGTGACATAGGTATGTTGACAATACAATGGACATTGCTATTTCCCTCAGTTATTGCAAATACACATTTGTGAAAGCACAGACTGACTCCAGATTGTTTTGTGATTTAAGGGTGTTTATTTAAGTGCTAAATAGTGGAGGGGGTTGTAAAATGGTCAGGGGTGATGGTGAGGGGAATGTCCATGGCAGGGTCCAGTCTATTAGTCTCACATGTGTATTGTCCAAAGGGCCATAGGAAGTGGAGCTAGGGCAGTTTAAGGATGGACAGGGTGACAAAGTGGGACAGAAGGATGACATTCAGGGTGGTCTCATTTCTTGGCGGGAGTCTTGGCATTGTTCTCTGTCTTTGTCCTGGATCTCAGGGACCGCTTGCGGGGTGGTTCTCCATCTGCAGGGGGTGGGGTGCTGGTGTCGTGGTCCTGTGGCGGGGCCTCCTGTCCAGTAGCGCCGGCGGAGGTGGTGGGCAGGTCATCGTCCAGGCTACTGTCAGGGGCCCCTTGTTGTGCCACAGTGTCCCTCCTGGTGTTAACGAGGTCCTTCAGCACCCCTACAATGGTGGCCAGGGTGGTATTGATGGATTTGAGTTCCTCCCTGAACCCCAAATACTGTTCCTCCTGCAGCCGCTGGGTCTCCTGAAACTTGGCCAGTACTGTTGCCATCGTCTCCTGGCAATGATGGTAGGCTCCCATGATGTTGGAGAGGGCCTGGTGGAGAGTGGGTTCCCTGGGCCTGTCCTCCCCCTGTCGCACAGCAGCCCTCCCAGTTCCCCGGTTTTCCTGGGCCTCTGTCCCCTGAACCATGTGCCCACTACCACTGCCCCCAGGTCCCTGCAGTTCTTGGGGTGGTGGGTTAGTCTGGGTTCCCTGTAGTGGTGGACACACTGCTACTTGACGTGTCGTGGAGACAGAGGTATGGGCCCGCTGGGTGGGTGCTGTGCTGGTGTTTCCTGAGGGGGGGAAGCTCTGTGGTGGGCTGTGACTGTGTCAGGGGAACCAACTGTCCCAAGGTCCCAGATGGGCAGGGCTGGTCATCTAGATCCAGTTGGACGGAGCTGCTGTCATCACTGTGGGCCTCTTCTGTGGGTGGAGTGGACATGTCTGGAACCTCCTGTCCAGTGACATTGGGTAGGGGTCCTGCAGGGGTGTAAAGGCATGATTATTGCATCTGTGTGTGCCATGGTGTGCAATGGGTGGGTGACCCTGTACCCCAGTGCTTCCATTCCTGTGTAGGACCTTGTGTGATAATTGTTTTGGGGTCTGTGTGGGTATGTGTAGTGGACATGCATTGGTGATGGGTGTCCATGCTTTGTTGTTGCATGCAGGGCTTGGTGTTGGGATGTGTGGTTTGTGATAGTGGGACATATGTGAGGAGTTCGAGTGATGGAGGTGAGGGCGAGGGTGGGGTATGTGATAGCATGCAGGTAGGGTGGGGATGAAGTAGTTAAAGCTTTGACTTACCAGAGTCCATTCCTCCAGCTACTCCTGCGAGGCCCTTAGGATGCAGTATAGCCAAGACCTTCTCCTCCCATCTTGTTAGTTGTGGGGGAGAAGGAGGGGGTCTGCCGCCAGTCCTCTGAACCGCAATGTGGTGTCTTGAGACCACGTAACGCACCTTCCCCCGTAGGTCGTTCCACCTCTTCCTGATGTCATCCCGTGTTCTTGGGTGCTGTCCCACTGCATTGACCCTGTCCACGATTCTGCGCCATAGCTCCATCTTCCTAGATATGGTGGTGTGCTGCACCCGTGATCCGAATAGCTGTGGCTCTACCCAGATGATTTCCTCCACCATGACCCTGAGCTCCTCCTCAGAAAACCTGGGGTGTCTTTGCGGTGCCATGGGGTGGTGTGGGTGATGTGTGAGGTGGTGTGTGTTGTGATGTGTGGGGTGATGTTTAGGGGTGTGTGGTGTTTTGTGCGTGGATATGTATGTGTGATGGTGTTGTGTGCCTCTGTATGCTGGTGTTGTCTTTGCTTTGCTGTCTCTCTTGCCTTCTTCACAATTTTGGGAGTGGTGTGTGAATGTGTATCAGGTGTGTGTATTTCGATTTGTCCAATGTGGTAGTGTTTTGTAAATGTGTGTGTATTTTGAGAGAGGCGGTGTGTACCGCCAATGGAATACCGCGGTTGAAAGACCACCACGTGGATTCATGGGTCGTGATAGTGTGGACGTATTCCTGTTGGCGTGACGGTGGAGGTTTTGTTATCGCCAGTTTATCACTGACCTTTGGTGCAGCGGACCTGTGTGGGTGTGTAGATTTTGGCGGATTCTGAGCTGTGCGTCGTAATAGCTGTGGTGGAATTCCGCGGCGGTGTGTTGGCGGTCTTCTGCACGGTGGTAAGCGGCATTTACCACCAATGTTGTAATGAGGGCCTTAGTGTCTTATGAATTTGTGGAACGAAGTAAATAGTTGATAAAATCGGATAGTCTTGTTTGAGAAATTTTAGTTCTTCTTCATCAATCAGCAGTTCTTGATGCCACTCCTGTAGTTTCAAATTGACGCTATGCATAATTTCTTTCATGGGATTTTTAACCAACTTTTGATAACTCTTAAGCCCATATTTATACTTTTGGACGCAAAACTGCGCCAATGCAGTTTTGCGTCAAAAATGTTAACGTCAGCTAACGCCATTTCTCTGCTCCTCCCAGGCGTCAAATTTATACTTTGAGGCACGGCGGCGCAAACCACTGGTTAGAGTCATTTTTCTTTACTCACACCAATACGCCACGCCATAAAGAAAAACAACGTTAACGTGGTGAAAATTACTTTAAATCGGTTTACGACATTGCAAACCGGATACACGCCATTTATTGATGCAACAGCGTCAAAAAGCGGCGCAAACACTGCACAATGTGTAAAGGAGCCCCAAAATGGATTCCAGAAGCTATGAGAGACCCCAGGAAGATGACAACCGACCAGGAACCAGCCAGGAGGACCCACATAAGAAAGACCCAGGAGAGGGAGAGAAGAAAAGGAAGTGTTGGTTCAGTGCAGAAGAGCATGAAATACTGGTGAAAGAGGTGACGGAACACCAGCACCAACTTTTTGTCACCTCTAAATTGCCAATTGGGAGGAGAGAGGAAATTTGGCAACAAACTGTCGATAAGATCAACAGTCTGGCAGAAGTACGGAGAACAGTCACCGAGTGCAAGAAACTGTCACGACTTACGCGCTGCTTTAAACTGGAGTCCGTAGAACGAGTGGCGAGGATCTTGTTCCTGAATGTTCGGTCTTGGCCCAGGTAGGGGCAACTCTTTCTGGTAGCCACGGTGCTGCAGGCGATGGAAACGCCAAGGGCAGGCCGTGTCCTTCAGAAGTAGTGGCTGAGGGAAAAAAAACCCTGAAAGGGGAAAAAACCTCCAGAAAGGAAAATTTCCTGAAACAGGAGCAAAATGAATAAGTAAATACAGGATCAAAAAGGATCAGGAAAAACACTGGAACAGACGTGAACCAGTATCTGACACAAGGAAGCAGGAGCGAAGACACCATCCAAACAGAAAGTGTTGCAGCTCAAGGAGGGAAAGAATCACAGCCCTTAAATACCAAAAAACAGGAAACGACCAACAGGAAGTGCAAGGAAACCATCTTAGAAAGGGAAAAACATATAGAACGTAATGGACAAGGAGACATAGAGAGTAGGGAGCTAAAGCATGCTGGGAAGAGAGGGGTAATATGGGAAGAAGGAAAAAAACATAAAGGGTGGCACAATAAAAGTGAAAGAAAAAGAAGATGACAACAAGAACAGGTGAGTGGGGGAGGGTTAGACCTTCCTGAAAGCGCGTCGCGCTATGAATGAACGAGGCCCCATGCCCAATTTGGGGCCTCGTAGGTTGCATAACAGGCTGGGGGCCGAGCCGAATGTCGCGCAGCGCGACAGAAACGCTGGCATAACCAAGCAGGACCAAGGAAAAGATGGCCTGGAACAGGAATGCAGCACTGCAGACTTGAGGTGGGAGTCCAGCACCGCAGGATGCCCTGGACCACATGGAGGAGATGGTGGCAGCAGTCATCCCTGAGGAGATCGTCATAAGGATTCAAGGACAGGACATCGCAGACTACCAGGAAACAACACAGATGCAGGGTAAGTGGCATGGGGAACAAAAATGCCTAATTGTTAACTGCAAGCAGAGGGGGGACATAGCTACTACACAATGCATGTCAGCCATGATAATTAGGTAGTGGAAAGGGCAAAGGGGCATGGCACGGGGGCATGGGCTGTGCTGGGGAAACCTGGGGCACAGCACAACACTACACCAACAACCTTTGCATGGGGGTACTCTGCCATGCCAAGGCTGTTGGAAAAGCAAAGCCAGTTCAGAATGGTAGGGTACAACATAAAACTGGCCTGCTGTCACATGACGGCTGGTATTGTCACAACAAGAACTAGGGCTCAATTTCCTGTCTCAGGCCATATCCACAAGTGGCATGTACCATTGACAACAGTTGCCACTACCACCTGTGCTGTGTGTGCAGGTCAGGTAGCAAATGGCAGTTAGGTGCCCATGGATCAAACACACCCAAAATAGAGGGTTCAGGATGACAACGTTATCAATCCCCTGTAATTACTAACAATGTGCAAATCCCGTCAAATATTCATGCCTGTAGGTGCTACAAACATCAGGTATTGTTATTAACATAATGAGGTACACAGCAGTAATGTCATACCCATGCTGCACATGTCAGGGTCTAGCCTGCGCCTGGGTCACAATATCTCCAATGCCACCATGCAACATCTCAAGTGTCATAGTGCTAAGACAACTGCATTGAAGGGGAGGACATATGTGTGTAGGAAGGCGAACACACCCGCACAGTCATAAGAGGAAATTGAACACTGCTAGGACCATCAGTACAATCCAATGTAGCACACATTCCCCAACATCAGCAGTACACACTACCAATGCTAACACCTGTACTGTGCCATGCCAATGCAATACATAGTATATGCTAGGTCTCAGCAACATATAGGTGGATGTGAAATATCAGAGACTGGGTTAGTTCCAGATTGTTAAGTGTGGTGCAAGTGCCATCAGAACACCCACAGCCAGTGCAAGGCCACACCATGATAATGGAATTAGACGGAGGGCTGAGTAGGACAAGAAGGTGGCAACATACAATTTGGGCAGAACCTACACCTAGAGGATGTGACGCTGACTTTTCCCCAAACTGCCCACACTACATGTGACATACAGGTGGGGCATAGCCCTGGGAGAATGCTAATATTAATGACAGTAACAATGAAGAGGAACCAAGATTACAATGTGCAACTAATAGGAAGTCAGGCAGGTCACATTACAAATGCCACAACACAGACACACTAATTGTACAATATCTCATTGCAGACGACGATGGCTCTCCTGGGGATATGCCTGTCCTGGACTTCCCTGATGACATGGATGATGAGCTGACAAACATCAGCCAGCAGACCTTCCAAGATGTCCTTGGAACCCTCCAGACCTCACCTTCAGTCACAAGGAGGAGCACAGAAGTAGCAGACATCACAGAGGACCCACCCACCACCCCAGTTGTACGACCTGCCAGCTCCAACCCAGCTGATGACTCTGACGACACTGGCATCAGCTTTGAGAGGACTGTAGTTGGAGTACAGCGGGAGCTGGCCAAGGACGTGCAGGTGGGGATGCAAAATATGGCAGCCAGCCTAGAGGGGGTGCATTCGTGCATGATATCATCTGCAGAACAGGCAGCAGCCATGCAAGGGCGAACATCTATCTGGCAAGAACTTCAACAAAGTGTGCAGGAAATCAACACAGCAGTAATGGAGTTGCTACAACACCTCGCAAACCTTTCACTGCGTGCACAAATGCAATATTGACCCCCTCAGGGCCGACCTGGCTGCCTACCACTGTGATGTAGCTGCTATACTTAAGAACCAGCAGCTCCTCCTTGCTGCAGTACTGCCCTTAATAGCCCCACAGTTGGCAGCTGCCAGGATTTCGGACTCCATGTCTTCAAACACTGAAGTGTGTGTTGCCCATTCAAACCCACCACCCTCAAGGGCAGAGGAGACGACACACACATCAGAAGATGAAGACATGGAACAGGTCACCTTCACCCGTAATAGTACCCAGTAGCACAAGTGTATGCCAAATGGGCACTTATATCCAAGGTCCTGTGCTTCGTAACATGCCAGTCTTGCAACAGCTGCTTACATGCAATGTTCTCCAGCCCACTGTTTACCTTGACACTATGCTCTGTGATGGTCTCTCACTACCTCATTGGCAATTCATGTTCCTCTGCACTGCATGACACTTGACCCCAGCATGTCCAATGACATGTCCCTTTGCACTTGTCTAGTATCACAATAGAATGTGGCACACTAATGAACTCACAATCCTTGACTATGTAAATATAGAACTACATCACTTTAAAATAAATAGCACTTACACAACCACTTTGTCTGTGTAATGTGACACATCAACCGTGTAGGAGATTAGAGATGTATGTCTCATGTCAATGGCCATAGAATGTCAATACAACTTCCTTGAAAGATTGTGGGCTTATAACTATGCCCTGGGATCTGGATTGCACCATCATCTGTCCTTCCTGAGGGTTATTTATAAAGTAAATTGAAAAATTACAGTATAATGCTGTGTTGGACAGAATAAGTCTGCCTCAAGGGATGTCTAAGCAGAAAATCAATTTGTTCTAATTTTTCATCTAGACAATCTTTAAGTATGTGACATCTGACTCTAAAATTTCATCACAGACACACCATACAGCAGGAATGGATGTGTACAAGTGTATGGACAAATATGTAACCTGACAGTACAATGTAAAAAATGATAGGTGTGAGTTATGTATACTATACTACATAAGATTATACCACCAGTAACCTTATCAGGGTTCACATGAACATCAGGCTGCAGGCAGACGTACCGCAGTGCCCAAGATTCAAAATCTGGTCTCAAAGTATGGGAGATTGAAAACATACATCCAAACTTAACAAAACATTGGGAACCATAGTAACCTTGAGTGGTGAGTGCAATGGATGGCAGATGCATAGAGAAGTAGCTTTGGTGTAGCTGCCAATGTGACAGCTCAATTGGGATTTGGATGCAGGATGGAACACAAATGCGAATACTAAATTGACACTGTTCACCCATGCCAAGGCCCTGATCCCCAAGCATATGACATACTGTAAAGGAGTACCTAAATATTTATTTAACAGTAAGAGAGGATACTAAAACTAGGGGAAACACCTTAACTAACCTAACCTATCCTAACTGCACATTACCCACAACTGGCCCTAACTACCCTAAGCGAAACTTACTTATCACATTTAACTAAACACTCTAAACATCAACCCCCCACCCCACTTATATGACAGGACACATGGAGGACAACATATACTAACCTAAACACATACTATCTTATCCTAAACAATTTTATATATATATATTTTTTTATATATATATTTGTTTGTATTTTCTTATTTTTATACACAAAAACCCCAACATCATCCCCCACCTACCCACCCACATGTAAATATATCATACCCTCCACCCCCCAACCCACTTATACTAACTAAACTAACAGCCTATTCTAACCTAATACTAAACCCCCTAAACCCACTAAATATAAGAACCAGGAAAGAGGAGGGAGGGGAGGGAATAATGGCTGAGGGTCCAACAGTTACAAGTTTGCCCTCCGCAGGATCTTTTTTATCCCACGCACTCTCCTGGTAATGTGGGACACCTCCTGCTGCAGCCTGTCCATTCTGTGCAACATCCGTTGCATGTCACGTCGCAGGTTCATAAATTCACCATTGTCAATGACTGTAGCAGGGGTGGTCTGTGTACCACTTGTGGAGGGTTGTGCTGGTGCCGGTGCCATGCTTGGAGGGGGAGGTGCAGGGGCTGCTGTCAGTGGTCCAGGAGCGGATGATGTTGAGAGACCTGCAGTGGTGGCTGTCAACCTTGGTGACACTTGGGTCGGAGTGGTGGTGCTGCTGGTGGCGGCTGTTGTGGACATGGATGGGCCCCCTTGGGCAGATGCTCTCCAGACCCCTGGGGCTCTCTCATGGCGATAACGACATGCCATGTGGCAGAACCCAGACTCAACATCCAGAATGTGGCAGTAACGCATCGCCCTCGTCTGGAATTCACGGATCTGATTGGCATCCATATTGACTGCTGTAAAAAAAGATAAAGCCGAACATTAGTTACATCCTTGTGTGAAACAGCTACTGATGGTATTCAAACACTTCCTCAAAATTAGCTTAAACAGGCCAAATCACAGTACAGATCACAGACTGTCCCTGAGGAAGTGCATGCAAACGCAGCCTACACATGTCCTATCTAACAGCACAGCAATGCTCAAAAGGTGTCTACCTACTTAAATGATCTATGCATCATTGTTCTGGCATTAGTCACATAACAAATGCTGCAAGTCCTCCACATGTGACAGGCCAACTAATGACTATCTTCTGGATGACAATCAAGGGCCACAAGATCTGTGATTTGTAAATGGAATTGGCAGGATGGTATGCAGTTGCTAATCATGAGGGGGTATCCTAGGTTGGAACAAATTAATTTCTGAATGACATGTCTGTGTTCTATACTGGGATCCTCAAACCTAGATACACATATTTCATAACCCTAAACCTGTGCCTCGGGGGGATGGAAATGCAACACATATTTTCAAACATCAAGGACAGCCAGGAAGCTTTGGACAACTGTCCATGGTTTTAGTCAGTCCACCACAGGTAAGAAGGGTGTCCAACTAGGATAGACACAAACATTGTTCAATCACATCCACATTTATGTTCCTAATTGCAGACAATTGTCCACATCATTTGATATCATTAATACCTTTCCAAAAACAAGCACATAGATGCAAGCACCCATTTGGGCTTGAGCTGCATGCACACCTTTGACATTGTACTCAAGTGCCACATAAACGTAGCGGAACATGTGGAGCTAGATGCTTCTAGGAAGTCAAACATACAGTCCTACATGTTCATTAGTTAACAGGGAGGCTCAAGTCTGTGGGTAATACTTCGGCATCCCTGCTCTGTGTGATTCAGGGTATGGCTTGCTGACTAAATCATGAAAATGGCTACCTCCAAAATTGTCATTACAATAAATGTAACAACAAATGTCACCCTGTTCACCTACCCATGCCTGCAGCGCTGCACTACAATCCCAAATTATGACACTACGCCACTGATTGTCCAACTCAAATATGGAAAAACAAGTCAAACTCCAGTCAAGTCACATATCAGATCATGTGCCAGCACATCATACCTTGCTATGTGTCCGACACACAAGAGTCAATCACACAACAGCTGCCAACAAAACACAGAACTAACATATCAACACTTACTGGATATGTCCGGGTCCGCAAATCGAGCCACTTCTCCAATTGTGTATGGGGCAGGTCCACCTGTAAAACATGGAAGTGTGAAATGTGCTCAATGCCTGCGCGCTGTATAACACTTGAAGAAAAAATTACTGTGTGTGACATTATGAGGCATATTTATACTCTGTTTGCGCCGAATGTGCGTCCAAAATTTGGACGCACATTGGGTGCAAACCTTGCACCATATTTATAAAATTCCTCTGTGTGCGTAATTTTCTGGATGCGGGAATCCGCCTTACGTTAATGACATGCAAGGTAGGCATTCCCATCCAAAAAATGACTTTAAGGCCTGCGCGCCTTATTTGTACTCCCGCGTCATTTTGACGCACAGGAGGAGGCAGGCCTTAAAAAACAGCACCCAGCCTGCTGTGCGCCGTTTTTTAATGTCTGGGTGAGGGCAGGCGTTAAGGGAACTATGAGCTCATGTCTATGGTCGCTGACCATGGAAGGAGTCCACAGGTGTCCTTCCCTGCCCCCAGGGACACCCCCTGCCACCCTCACCCACCCCTAGAGGACACCCACGGATGGGGGGACCCATCCCAGGTAAGTACAGGTAAGTTGAGGTAAGTATTTTTCTAAACATGTAGTGGCATGGGGGGCCTAACTTGGGCCCCCCTACATGCCACTGTGCCCAATGACTATGCCCAGGGGACAGAAGTCCCCTGGGCATGGCCATTGGCAGGGGGGCATGACTCCTGTCTTTGCTAAGACAGGAGTCATTTAAATGGGAGTTGGGCATCAAAAAATGGCGCAAGTCCGGTTAGAGCCATGATTTTTTACTCTAACCTGACTTGCACTATTTTTTGACGCACAACTCCCATTTTCCCCTATGCCTGCTAACGTCAATCCATAAATAAGGTGCCTGCCTGGCGCGTTGGAATGGCGTTAGCCGGCGCTACATTTTTTTGACGCAAACCCATGCCGGCGCTGGTTTGTGTCAAAAAGTATAAATATGGTCCTATTTCTGATAGTCCAGCCCCTCAGACATGATGACATTCCAACAGACATACCACTGCAAACATGTATTGACCTTGTCACTCCAGTGAGTGATACACACACATATGCACACATGCAGTGGCCCTAACAATCATGTGGTGACAAACATGATTACTCAATTGGTTGAGGATTCATTTATAGAGTGTACTCCATTTATATATCTGTTGTTATGAGAGACATGCAAAGCCACGTTCATGGTGCACTGCAATACCAGTCACTCAGGTATTGTGGCTTTTACATCAAGGGACAATCAGTTACTGTGTGATGCTCATGTGGGTTGAGTTTAGCTCATGAATTATTATGCTTTCTGTGTTGTCTGTAGGTTACATATGCCACATTGCCAGTGTACCCAGAGCCAGATATGCCCCCTATTACACCATAATAGCAGGGATCCTGTGTGTTACTTGATGACAATCTTACGCTAAACATGGATTGGCCATTTATCTAAATTAAAACAACAAAGAAATATATGCTGACAGTGTCCATTTTGGTCATCCGTGACAGAATGCATGGGCAGAGGTGTAGTCATTGCACCTGAACTGTGTCACTCATTGCCCTTTGTACCTATATCGGGTATTGGAATTCACAGTTAGCCACATTCATCATCTTACATTAGCCACGTTGGGTGATCTGCAGGTATACAACAAACTGACACTGTCCCATAATAGAAACATGGTTTAGCAAATGTCCTACTGTGGCAATCTTGATGAGGTAGGTTTTAATTTGTATGCAGGAATACTGGTCTTTTGATCTTAGCATATACCCATGTCTGTGATAGCCTTCATACTGGGAAGTTAGCTATTGTACATATGCTGCACTAGATCAGCAGGGGTGTACCAAACGTAAACTAGCAAACTATTTTGGCACTTTATATGTATGATGGAATCAGTTAGGGGTCCCTTGCACAACATCATGCAAGTAAAAATTGTGACCATGCATTCACCAACTTCAGATATCCCATGATGACCCAATAATGCATGAGAATTGCATGGCTATAAAGTGACAGCACAGACGGCAAATGCATCAGCTCTGTTCCAGCAATTGTGCCCAAAACACACAGGAACAATAAACAGAGGGCCAGATATATTTTTTTATCTTCAATTTGTAGCATTTGCTTCATGTTTAACGCTACAGCTATGGAAAGTAACACCAAACATTTATATATGAACCTGTGTGCATTCCTTTGGCATCCATTTCTAATTTAAATGCTGCACAAACCAAGTCAAAGTATCAGCCTAAGATATTGCCAGAGGTTAGGAAGAACCTTGGCCCATATTTATACTTTTTTAGCGCTGCATTTGCGCCGCTTTTTGACGCAAATTTGTATTTTGAAAGTTTGCGCCGTTTTTGCGTCCAAAAGCGGCGCAAATGCGGCGCTAAAAAAGTATAAATATGGGCCTTTGTACCTATGGCTAGGAATACAGTTCAGACATGTAGTCCAAATAATTGGGGACTACATTAATTCCTTGCTTTAGCTTGTGAAATACATCTCTTTCCTGGTACACTCACAAACCATGAATGAAACATAAGTTAGAGAAGCACTACCATCATCTATTGAGGTCAAAGCAGCCATAATTGACAAGATCAAGTTGTGTTTTGTGGGTTTGTTCAGCTTTTGCATCAACAAATGACGGTAATGTGTAGCAAATATTGTATAAATCAGGGTCACTGTTAATTCAACTTGCATTCCACATACCCACAAGCATTGCATGCAGCATGTCAACAAAACTGTTACTGTCACTGCAGAGCATTTCATTAGTCTGAATTGTACTCACCAACAGGGCCACCAATCACCACACCCAGGTTGTCCAGCAGATCTTGCTCTCTGGCAACAAGGTCAGCCCAGCGATGCTTGAGTTGGTGGTCCTTGCACTGTGTGTTGAAAATTCTCATCAGATGGCACAGCAACTTGGACCACCCGAGCCTCCTCGCCTCCGTGTGATACCCCTGTATCACCCTGCCACCAGCCTCTAACATCAGGGGGAAGAAGTGGCACACCAGCCAAATGAATGCCCCCAGCTCTTCCTCACCCATTCTCCCCAGACGTGGCCTACCCAACATGACAGAAATAGTAGGTATAGGAAAGGGTACAGAGGAAAATACAGCGCAAGGAGGGAGGAAAATGAAACTTAAGTAACCCACAAACAGCCCAACAATCCCCCAACTAACAATACCCACTACACACTCCCAAAAGTACAAAGACAAAATGAGACACCAAATATGACAAAAACACACTTACACTGAATAACTGAGACTATTACAAAAACAACAGATGACAAATAGGATGGCACACAGGAGACAAAATCACAATTTGCACAGACAAAACTCTCAGCACAGCCACACAGTCTAGAAGAATCACAGACTGCAAAGTGAAAGTGAAAGTACACCCACTGTACCATTACTGTATTACATCACTTCCTGTCTCAAATGCAGTGCGTTTTTATTATGATGCGTGAAAAATGTATGACGCTTAGGGGCTGTGCGTCAAACATTTTTTACGCAAATGCTTCAAAATTTACCCACATTCATAGTTCCATATTTTTTTTCATTGATAACCAATTTCATGGGGTACAGTGTAGGAATTACTGCTAGAGCCCAATGGATGTATAATGGCTGTAAGCGTCATTTTTCAACGCATATGCGGCAAAATTTGACTCATATGCATCTTTTTTTACGCATTTGCGTCAAAATATCTGTCTTTAACTGTGTTTGTGTCATTTCTCTAATTTTTTACGTACATGAAAGCTGTAACTATACAGAGAAAGGCTGTTAGCGCCTGCATTGTGTGTTCCAGTGTTTGGGCACATGTGGCAGACCACACTACTGCGAGCCATAATACTCATGTTGTTCTACTTGATGAACACTCTTAACTGACGCAACAGCAACACAAACATTCGGAATATAAATTGTTATTCCCAAATTTGAGCAGGTGGTGCATCAATAGAGGATAGCAAGGCTACGCAACTTAATACATTCACTCATTGCCTGTGTGTTTATGTCTGTGAATTTACTATTTCAATTGTTGTTGTGCCTCTGTGTGAATGTTACAAGATGTGCTTTCACTAATGTGCTTGTATGCATGTGTTGTATATGTGGATAACCATCAATGCCATTCAGTGTGGTACATCAGTCAGGATATGTGTTTTTCATACCCGTAGCATCTAATGCTGTGTGAACTTCCCTGACTTTTGGGACCAAACATCTCCCATGACAAACTATGCACAGGATAGATAAAGGACTGTTGATAATGACAATGTTACAAGGGTAAGCCATCACATGTACTGGAATGTTGGATACCACTTCCTGGTCACTTGTTTGTATACTACCCATGAGTCAGGCATTTGAACATGCTAGGTAGGTACAGTGTTTGTGACACAGAGTCCCAAAACCAATCAAAAAATTTAATGTTACACCAAAGTTTCAGTCTTATAAATGACCTATGTTTCTCCTGTGGCAGTGGAGGACCAGCAGACCATGCTGCATATGTTCATGTATTTCCAGCGGTTCATTGCACAAAGTCGTCCAGGCCAAGTGTGTGGCCATGTGTACCCTGTGTCACTATTGGCCTCCATGTTGTCACAGTTACATGCAGGTCTAGTCATGAGTCTGTGTAGCCATTTTCTGAATTAACAGAGTATCCTTCAAAGCAGAATTGGCCAAAAGCCAAAGAGAATTTGACGACACACATGGGGATAGTCCAGCTATGACACTGCAGAACTTTTATGAGGCTGACAACAGGGCAACCTTGGTGTGATCACAAACTTTATGGATCAGTAATATGAAACAGGCAGGTTTCATCCCAACATTTGTACACAGGGTGGCCTCTAAAATTCCCACTGCAAGTGGGAACATAAGTGCCTCTGTGCTGATTGATCTCACAGTCACCACGGAAGCACCATCACTAGGTTGCAGCCAATGTGAATCTGTGAGTGGACCATCAGGGCACAAACCTGTTTTGTCCTTTCATGCACATTAGCAACCCTTGTTTGTTGGGCTGGAGGCACCCTACAAAATCCATGCATACAGCCATAGTACACTGTCACTGTTTGTCACTCATGAATACATGACACCCAGACAAGGGATGGGGGCTAGATTAGGCTATTTGAATACATGTCCCAGACCGTGATACAATAAGTAAACTGATTACACTATACAATCTATTTGCGGATTCATCATGGACCTACCAGACACAATACCTCATGAGGAAATTGAGCGCATGGAAAGCAACTATGAGACAAATGTAGCCACAGGGAACCTCTATGGTAACGCAAAGACAGGAACCAGTCAGGCTAACTGGATGCAGGCTTTGTCAGGAACAAACATGAACAAGGCAAATACACAGTGAGCAGACTTTAGCTGGGAAAAGCTGGGACAACACTATGGGGGTCATTCCGACCGCCAGGGCCGGGGACCACGGAAGCACCGCCAACAGGCTGGCGGTGCTTCCAGGGCCATTCTGACCGCGGCGGTAAAGCCGCGGTCAGAAAAGGGGAACCGGCGGTTTCCCGCCGGTTTTCCCCTGGCCCAGGGAATCCTCCATGGCGGCGCTGCATGGGGATTCCGACCCCCTTCCCGCCAGCCTGTTTCTGGCGGTTTACACCGCCAGAACCAGGATGGCGGGAACGGGTGTCGTGGGGCCCCCTAACAGGGCCCCATGAAGATTTTCACTGTCTGCTTTGCAGACAGTGAAAATCACAATGGGTACTACTGCACCCGTCGCACCCCTGCAACACCGCCGGCTCCATTCGGAGCCGGCTTCTATGTTGCAGGGGCTTTCCCGCTGGGCCGGCGGGCGGCCTTTTGGCGGTCGCCCGCCGGCCCAGCGGGAAAGCCAGAATGGCATCCGCGGTCTCCTGACCGCGGAGCGGCCATTTGGCGGTGACCGCATGGGGGGCGGCAATCGCCGCCCGCCGCGGTCAGAATGACCGCCTATGTGAACTAAAAACTGTATTTGTGCTGTGGGCTGTAACGTTACACAATACCCCAAGGGCTCTCTTACACAAGTGATTTATTCGACAATGCACAACAAGGTTATTCATGAAATGGCAGCTTCTAAGCAGTTCTAGGCAGCAGCAATGGTAGTGCAGGTTCAAACGGCTGGTCTGCATGGTAATGCTCACAGGTGTGTGCAGCTTCAGTCTCTCACAACTCCTGTAGGTGTGAATCAAGTTCAAAGGGCCAACAGTACCTTTCACATGGGAAGCAATGGACAGGTGATTAGAGGTCCTACCGACTACCAGGCAGTGCATTATCGGACCTGAAGTCCATGCAGACAGATTAACTATGACTATGGCATGTCATTCTAAAGAGGGAAGCACACAGGAGTCATAATGGGAGTCTGGGTGTGTGTAGATGAAGGTTATCATAGTACAAATAGTCCATTTACAGGCCCCCCTAGAGAAGGGTGGGGAGAGACTGAAAACTTGGCAGTGGCAGGACTTACTACCTGGGATGGCATGCGCAGGGCATGTCTTGTAAGCAATGCTTGTCATACCTGGGGCACTATTGCTATCCATTTTCAGCTTAGATGGACTTCTTGTCACACATGCTCCTTGCGGAGATAGCTGATGTCATACTTACTGCTGTCAAGGATGTGGTCATACATTCCTGTTACCTATGCAATAGCACATCCACTTCCTCAGGTATGAAACACTATTTAACCTTATGATTGATGGTGTCTTAGTTGTGTGTCATGTGCTGCAATGGTCCATGTTGGCAACATGGATGTGTCTCAGAGATGTATTCCTCTGATTTTGACCTTCACATGTGAAATATACTGGACATATGTCATTTTCACTGTATGTGATGTTGGTTGTACATTCATGTTTTTTATAACTTTTATTTTTCTGGCTTTTCAATTAAAGTACAGTCAGGTACATCAGATACTTGGTATTCTCTACATCACACTACATAATATACATATATACGGTGTACACATGTCACATAGGTCAAGCTTGGTGCCATCGTACCATGTTAGTACCTTTGAGTCACTGAAATTATCACCCCTTTATATGCATACCTACTGTATTAAAGAGTTGAGTTGTTTTCAGTAGCTTTCTTAGGTAATGTGGGACATTGGGTGGTAGCGTTCGTATTTTTGTAATCCCTTGGCTTATGGCTACCATAGTGCACCCTTCTACATTCTAAGGGTTTCCCTGCCTGTTCATGTCTTGCATTGCGCTTCCAGTGGGGGTAGTCAGGATCAAAGGTGTTGGTTGTACATTCATACCCATCAAATGTGATGTGGCTTTTTCAGTATCCTAATCTGTATTTCCGCAATGCTCCATGAGGCTAAACTCTGATTATGAGTCCTAAGGATCATGTGATGCACAAATAATTACCCAGACCATGATTAAGTGATGAAGTGAGGTGTTTACATATGGTAATAAAGTGGTGTTGGTGACTAGAGTTAAAAGAAGTTTTGCACAATGTGTTGTCTCAGACACAATCCTGCTGCAGTGTTTGGATGGTCCCCCTCATGTTGATGAACAGCATCCTCCTCTTTGTCCTCTTCAGGCATTTGTGGGTCTGGTTCATAGAGGGGAATGTTCCTCCTTATACAAATGTTGTGCAAGATGGCACAGGTCAAAATGATCTTGCAGACCATTTCAGGTGAATATAAGAGGCTGCGTCCGGTGATGTCGAGGCACCTGAATCTTGACTTCAGGATGCCAAAAGTCCTCTCTACTATGGTGCGTGTCCTCCAATGTGCCTCATTATAGGCACGCTCTGCTGCTGTGCTTGGGTTTGCAAATGGGGGTCATGATCCATGGCTGGATCCCATACCCCTGATCAGCTTAAGAGAAAATGAGTGTAAAAATGTGGATGTTGCTTGCACCTTGATTATAACTTTGCATGGCAGTTGTTATCTAGTGTTGTCTGTGCCTCATCTGTGTTTGTGTTATTGTGTGGAATCCTACGCTTCTAGGATGTTCTATCAGCATTGGGTTGTTTATGTATCTAAACTGGAGTTTGGCTGATTGACCGGATATCAGCGGTATATTTGTAACCTTGCAGTACATTGTGTATCTCCAATGCATTATTTCATGTGAAGAGAGTGTCCATGTAAAACAGCATATTGAAAACCAGCACAATATCTCAATTAATGGCCTCCAGTTTTGCACACCAAGGCTCAGAATAAGGCCCATATTGTAGTTTGTAACGACACAAATGCAGCGCTAAAAAAGTATAAATATGGGCTTGTGTGTGCTACCTTCTACTGGCGCAAGGCTGCCGAAGGGGCGCCAGTACAAGGGGGAGAAAAAAAGTATTGTCACTTAGAAGAAATTGCCCTCGTTTTCTCTCTCCCTTCGATGTTGTGCAGCACAGCAACTTAGGGTGCTGTGATGGGTTGTAGTGCATCAAATTTTAGCAAATTTCTCCTCGGGTTCCAAACTCCATTCTTTAGAAGATAGCTTAGGAAGGGTAGACAAAATATTGAGCCGGATTTTGAAACGTGAAATTTGCCTGTTTGTTTCAAAACTTGCAGAGCGGAAAAAGGTTTGTTCTGCTGATCTCAGGCAGAAAAAAAGAAAGCCCAACGTAGTTGATTTTGTAATAGAAGCACCGGTGCCGGCCAGTGTTTCTATTCACGAAAATAAATACACTGCCCAGACCTCAGACATAGTGCTCTTGAAAGCAGTTTTCCAAGCAGGGAAGCCTGTGTGCAGCGCTGCCTGCAGGGTCCTTCTGGTGCTGCACGAGGTATGCGCCACACACAAGCTCCGATGCTGTGGAACTTGTAGTGCGTCAACTCAAGAGACTGGACGGTGTAATGAACTTAATGTAATTGCCATTAAGATTATTAAACTGTCCAGCCGCGACATTGCTGGACGACACTAGGGGTGCTGGAATTATTTTTAGAGTAGGGGTGCTGTTCAAAAATGTTACCTCACTAAAAGCTTTGGGGATATTTGACAATGTTCCTTTTAATACATAAAAATTTAATTGAATTAGTGAGGTAGCTCGGGATATGGTCAGGGGTAAGAGAAGCAGTGAAGGGCAAGTGGGAACAGAGTAAAGGCCAACAATGCTGTTATGGAAGATATTCTCAATGTCTTTGAGGAGTACTTAGTTATCTATAAGGCTATGCGTTTCCTCAAGCACTACTCAGTATTATTATTGTGAGCCACTGAAGACATTGGTCGAACATAGGTGAGCTGGGCATTCAATGAGAACTTGAACTTTGTTCATTATTTAGGGGAATAAAGCCTTACTTATAAGTGACTCCTCTCAAAGACCCCATTTCCTCTAGTTTGCTTTGTCCCATCTGAGCCCTGTCTAGGAAATCAGACCAATGACAGTCGAAAATCAACATACATGGTCACCTTCCAACTCAGTCATCAGTGTGCAAGCGCATGTGCGCTTCCTGGGATGCTTGATATGCAGTTTTGAGCTGTTGCTGTTCCATTCACGTCCTCGCCTCAGTGATGAAGGAGCAACATCTGAATTAGTATGCACTCAACCCACACAACTTTCAAGGAGCGCTTGTAATTTTCTCGTTCATTAATTCTTAGGCTTGTTTTATCAAACAGGCAGAATCACAGTGGGGGTGCCTTTTGGTAAAGCCTGGTACCCCAAGGCGAGTTCCCCCAGTAACCAACGCTCTTGAGAGTAACCCTGTCACTATACAGCTTGTCCTCCAGCCCACCGTTCCTTCGCAGCGGATTTTTACAAATAATTACTTGCTTCAGAGCAGAATGCTGTCAATCAGCCCTTTTTATCCAATTAGGATTTGAGCCAACGATTTCCTTCCACAACAGATTCTTATTGAAACAGTTGTTTTTTTTAAACTTCAAATTGAACTGTACTCGCTGTGAAGCCTGTCCTTAAACATAAACTTTGAATGCACTCTCTGGGGTTGGGGCTCATTCAAAGGCTTGCTGTCTATGAATTTACCATCTGGTGATTAGAAATATATTTTTTGCCTGTTTAAGTCAAAGCGGTAAATGAGCAGAATCCAACCGTTAACAATAAATAAGCATATGGACATTAATTTTTTAAGAAACATTTGATATTTGTAAAAACATTTGCAAAATGGAGACTGCACAATAAGGCCCATATTTATACTTTTTTAGCACCGCATTTGCGCCACTTTTTGAAGCAAAAACGGCGCAAACTTACAAAATACAATTGTATTTTGCAAGTATGCGCCACTTTTGCATAAAAAAATGACGCAAATGCGGCGCTAAAAAGTATAAATATGGGCCTAAGGGGTATATTTATACTCTGTTTGCGCCGAATGTGCGTCACAAATTTTGACAAACAATCGGCGCAAACCATACACCATATTTAAACTTTGACGCCCGAGCCCGCGAACGCCAAACTCCCGCCGTGTGCGTCATTTTCTGGATGCGGGAAACCGCCTTGCGTTAATGACATGCAAGGTAGGCGTTCCCATCCAAAAAATGACTTAAACCCCCGTGCGCCTTATTTATGCCACAGCGCAAAAATTACGCACGGCCGGGAGGCGGAGGCGGAAAATGACGCACAGCCTGATTTGCATAAAAAAATAACGCCTGGGTCAGGGCAGGCGTTAAAATGGGGCAAACACACCTGTACTTAATGAAAACACACAGAAGCAACAGCAGAGCTCAAAAAGGGAGACATGGAGGTGCTTTTTATCCCGCAGACGCAGAGCACAGGCCCAACAACAGCAGCTTCCACAACACCAGCAGGGGCTCCAAAGGCAACGCAGAAGGCAGGAGAGGATATTCTGCACCAGGCAACACTTTTGGGACTCCACCAACAAGATATCATTCAGAGGTACAGGCTTAACTGGCAAGCCATTCAGCAGCTGCTGCGCAACATTGAGCCACAGTTGGCACTCAGCTTGCAGACACCCCGCACCATTCCACCAGAAACCAAGCTGCTAGCTGTACTACACATGTTGGCAAGTGGCTCCTTTCAAACCACTGGTGCCCTGGTTGCTGGGATCTCACAGCCATCATTCTCCGCCTTCCTACCCAAGGTACTGGATGCCATCATCTCCCTCACACCCCGCCACATCAGCTTCCCCAACACACAGCAGAAGCAGCAGGAGACAAAACAGGGGTTTTACCAAATTAATGGCATCCCACACGTCCTTGGTGCCGTTGACTGCACACATGTACGCATTGTGCCACCTGCTGCAACCGAACATCTATACCGCAACAGGAAGCACACACACTCCATTAATGTGCAGGCCGTTGTCGATCACCGGGGTTTGATCACCAACATTGTGGCAAAGTATCCTGGGAATGTACATGATTCATTCATCTTCCATCACTGTACCATCAATCAACACTTCCAGGATGGACGATATGGAAATGGCCTACTTGTTGGTAAGTACAGAAACCTACTTATATACACACTGCACAGCAACCCTCTAGGACACACAAAACATACACCATGACATCAACATGTGGACAGGAACACACTGAGGTTGTGACACCGCTAGGCATGTTTGATATCCTCACCCAACGGGAGACACACCTAGGGACAAATGACAGTTTGAAATAACAACAGATGCCACTCCACAGACACAAGGAAAACATATTAACCAACACAATGACAAAGACATGGCCCCAACTGGCAGTACATTTGGGAAGATTAATCTTTCAATATCACATCAATAACACTCAATCCAACACCCTTCAAACCAATATGTACTGTGCAAGGGGTGTGTAATGTGTTTTGCTACAGGTCAAACACCATGACACACATAGCATGATGGGACTACAATGAAGGTCACGTACAATCATTGAGGCTGTACCAATATCTCACATCACTCTTGCTCTCATATTGCCCACTACCAAGAAGCAAGTGGACTGTGCGAAGAACACATATTGATGGGACAATATTGAAAGTGCACATTCCTACACATACGTATTGCGACAAATTAACACACACACAACAGATGTACTGGCATACGGACCTTCTGAAACTCGAAATGACAACCTCACATCCAAGTTATCCATCTGAACTAGAACATGTTCAGTAGTATAGGTACACGTTACAACCTGAGTCGACTTGGCAAGGGCAGAGAAATTGGTCTGCAGTGAACTTGTCACACATGTGAAATTAGTGCATAGTCAATTGTTAACACGTCAGTGCTCACAACGTACGGAGATGTTTTGCACATTGTCACCTTGCAAAATCTAAGGGTCTCACTGATGGTTAAATAATTCTATTGCACATGTGAAATTGTATGGGATGTCCAGGGTATATAGATGCAACGTGTTACCACCACTGTCAAATTGATTCTGTGTATGGAAGTATCATCTCACCCCCAGTTAAGACACAGGGACAACTATTTCACAAGTCACAATGCAAGGGAGTACACACTGTACTGCAACTATACAAAAATACTGCTGACATCCAGTCAACAGCCAAACACCCGTTCAGATAAGGAAACAACCCAATGCTGATGGTACATCCTAGAAGCCTAGGATTCCACACAATAACACAAACACCAATGAGTCAGAGACAACACAAGGGAACAACTGCCATGCAAAGTGATATATATGGTGCAAGGTAAATCAACATGTTCTCACTCATTTTCTCTTTCAGCTGATCAGGGGTATGGGATCCAGCCATGGATCATGACCCCATTTGCAAACCCAAGCACTGCAGCAGAGCGTGCCTATAATGAGGCACATAGGAGGACACGCACCATAGTTGAGAGGACCTTTGGCATCCTGAAGTCAAGATTCAGGTGCCTCGACATCACCGGAGGCAGCCTCCTATACTCGCCAGAAATGGTGTGCAAAATAATTTTGACCTGTGCCATCCTGCACAACATATGTAAGAAGGAACATTCCCCTATATGAACCCGACCCACAAATGCCTGAAGAGGAGGATGCTGTCCATCAACTTGAGGGGGACCATCCAAACAGCTGCAGGATTGCGTCGGAGACAACATATTGCCCAAAATTTCTTTTAACTCTACTCACCCATCACCACTGTCTTACCATATGTAAATAAACACCTATACTAATCACTATATCATGGTCTGGATAATCATTTTTCCATAACATTATCTCTAACTATCAGAATCAGAGTGTAGCCTCATGGAGCATTGCTGAAATACCGATTAGGACACAGAACATTCCTAAACTAGTTTGATGTGAATGAATGTACAGCCACATTCACTCACACAGTAAATTACATACATCCTGTACATGTCACATTTTAATGGCAATAGCAGAGAACCACACCTATTTCACACATACATGTTGGCAACATGGTTCATTGCAGCATATGGCACACAACTAAGACACCATCAGTCAATAAGGTAAAAAAAATGCCTCATACATGAGTCAGTGGATGTGCTATTGCATTGGTAACAGGAATGTATAACCAGACCCTTGACAGCAGTAAGTCTTACATCACCTATCTTTGCAAGGACTATGTGTGACTAGATTTCCATATAAGCAGCAAATTCATAGCACAAGTGCCCCAGGTATGACTAGCATTGCTCACATGACATCCCCTGCACATGGCAGCCCATGTCCTAAGTCCAGACACACCCATGTTCCCGGTCTCACCCCACCCTTCTTCAGAGGTCCCTGGAATGGGAATATGTGTCCCCAGATAATCCCTCCTCTACAACCTCCCAGACTCACAATGTAAATCCAGTGTACTTCCCTCTTTAGTATGGTATGCCATAGTCATTGTACTTCTGTCTGCATGGACGTCAGGTTAAATAATGCACTGGCTTGTAGTCTCTAAGATCTGTTATCACCTGTACACTGCTTCCCAAGTGAAAGGTACTGTTGGCCCTCTGAACTTGAATCTCACCTACAGGACTTGTGAGATACTGATGCTGCACACACCTGCGAGCACCTCCATGGAGACCAGCCATTTGAACATGCACTGCCCTTGCAGCTGCATGGGACAGCATAGAAGCAGCCATTTTATCTATAACACTGTTATGCCTTGCCGTATAAATCAGCTGTGTAACACAGCCCTTGGGTTAATGTGTTACGTTCCAACACACAGGACAAACACAGTTTTCCATTTCCACTGACTTGTTCCTCCTTTGACCACTCTCAGTCTGACCACTGTGTATTTACCTTGTGAAATGTTTGGATCCTGATTGACCCTGCATCCTGTTAGCCTGACTGGCTCCTGTCTTTGTGTTACCTTAAAGGTTCCTTGGGCCTACATTTGTATCATAGTTGCTTTCCCAAACCTCATATTCCTCCTGGGGTATTGTATCAGGTGGGTCTACAATGCATACTCAAGTACATTGTATAGCATAATCAGTTTATTTATTGTACCATGGGGGTGAAGTTGTCTCCAAATAACTGAATCATGGCCTATCCCTTGTCTGGGTCTCATGTATGCATGAGTGACAAATTGTGACAGTGTACCATGGCTGTATGCATGGATTGGGTGTGGTGCCTCCAGCACAACAAACAATGTCAGATAATGTGCATGAAATGTCTACACATGTTAGGACCCAGACAACCACATGCTGATTCACATTGCTCCCAACATATTGATGGGGCTTGTGTGGTGAATAGCTGTGAGATTAATCAGCACACAGGCACTGATGTTACCAGATCCAGTGGGAATTTTAGAGGCCAACCTGTGTACAAATGTTGTGAGGACACCTGCCGGTATAAGAATCCTGAGACATTAACTTTGTCAGCACACCAAGGTTGCCCTGTTGACAGTCTCATAACACATCTGCAGTTACAGGGTTGGACCATCCCCATGTGTTTTCTCAAATCCTCATTGGCTTTCCTTCTATTGATCTGCGAAGGATACTTTGCAGATACAGGAAATGGCACCACAGACTGATGACAAGACCAGCACGTAACTGTGACAACATAGCCCCAATAATTATACAAGCTAAACAATGGCCCACACACATGAACCAGACACCTCTGTGCATTTTACCACTGGAAATATGTGAACAAGGGCTGCTTGATCTGCTGGTCCTCTACTGCCACAGGAGAGACATGGCTCTGTTATATGACTCCAACTGTGGCGTAACATTACAATTGTGTATTATATTTGGGACTCCGTGTCACAAACACGGTACCCACATAGTATGATCCCATGCATGACTCATGGTGGGTTAACAAACAAGTGCCTAGGAAGTAGTATCCAACATTCCAGGACATGTGATGGCTAAGTTTTGGAACATTGACATGAACAACCGTCTGCTATCTATCCAGTGCATGCTTTGTCATTGGTGGTATTTATGTTCCAAAACACCTCGGATGTGCGCACAGCAGTTGTTGCTATGTGTATGACTAACACATGTCCTTTCTCATTTCCACACTGACTTGCATCTGAAGGTTGAACACATTGACTCCACATGCATACAAGCAGATTAGCAAAAATGCATCTTGTGATGTTCACACCATGGGTCAACAACAATAGTAGTAGCCAGATCACACACATTGACCCATAGGCATTGAGTTATTGTAGTGAGTTGCATCGCCTTCCTCTCCTCTCTTGTCGCAAAACATGCCCAAACTGGGTAATACATAATTGTATCCCACACGTTTGGCCATCTATTGCGTAAGTGAAGTGTGAAATTTCGGTACACCAAGTAGAGGATCATGGTCCGCAGTAGTATGATCTGCCACATGTGCCCATACACCGTAATGCCCAATGTGGGTGCAATCAGCCTATCTCTGTATTGTCACACCTGTCATGTCCCATTCAAAATGAGAAATTACACATACCCTGTTAATGACAGAAATTTTGACGCACATGCGTCTAAAAATGACCCATATGCGTCGAAATATGACGCACAATGCCCTGAAACTTCCATTGGCCCTGAGCGGTAATTCCCACACTGTCCCCCCGGAAATTGGTTAAGTATAACACATATTTGACAATATGGATGCAGGATTATTTCTTATCATGTGCATAAAAAAAAAAATGATGCAAGACTGTCAGCGTCATTATATTTTGACGTATAACAAGAAAAACACACCACATTTGAGGCAGGAAGTGATGTAATAGGATATCCTATTTACATATTTGGTACAGTGGGTGTACTTTCACTTTCACTTTGCAGTCTGTGATATTTCCTGACTCTGTGGCTGTGTATAGACTTGTCTCTTTGTGCATTTTGTAATTTTGTCTCCAGTGTGGTCTTTACATTGTCTTTTTGTGTATAATAACTATCTGTGGTATCCTGTCTGAGTGTTTTTGTGGTCATTTATGTTGTCAACATTTGTCTTTGTTGTGTTGGGAGTCTGTTGTGGGTAGTGGTAATTTGGGTATAGTTGGGCTGTGTTTGTATTTATTTTGCATTTTCCTGTCCTACTTTCCCTCTATTCTCCTTTGTACCCCTTTGTCCCCTCTTTATTTTTGGTGCAATAATGTTGGGTAGGCCTCGTCTTGGCAGGATGGGAGAGGAGGAGCTGGGTGGGTTTATTTGGCTGGTGTGCCACTTCCTACCCCTGATGATAGAGGCAGGTGGTTGTGTGATCCAAGGCTATCACACAGAGGCAAGGAGGCTCCGGTGGGCAAAGGTGTTGTACCATCTGCAGAGAATATACAACACACCGCAAAATGACCACCAGCTGAAGCACCGCAGGGCTGACCTTGTATCCAGGGAGCAAGACCTGATGGACCACCTGGGGATTGTGATTGGTGGCCCTGTTGGTGAGTACAAATCAGAGTAATGTGCACGTTTAAATGCTCTGTAGTGACAGTAGCTGATTTTTTCATATTCTGCCAGCAATGTTTTTGAAGATGTGGAATGCTAGTGAAACATACAGGGCCATACTTCTACTTTGTTAGCACCACAATTGTGACCTGTTTTGAAGCAAGAGCGGCGCAAATTTACAAAATACAATTGTATTTTGTAAGTTTGCCCCGCCTTTGTGTCAAACAGCAACACAAACATGGTGCAAAATATGTATAGATATGGGCCACAGTTGCCTGTGAGGTACACAAATTTCCTAAACATTACCATCATTTGTTGACGCAACAGCTAGACTAACTTTCTAAACACAACAGGAGCCTGAAAATTAGTGCTGGCTTCACGTCAATTGATGATGGCAATGTGGCTCAAACATATGTTTCATGTGTGGTCGGTGAGAGGAAACATATCTTGGAAATCCAGAAATTTTCCAGAAATATTGTGTCCCTCAATTGTTTGCAGATACATGTCTGAACTGGATTCTGACACATACGTAACAAGTTATAGCTTACCTCAGGTAACATCTTAGACTGATATTCTGAGTTTGTAGTGCCACATTTCAATTAGGGATGGCTGGCAAAAGGTAGGCACACGGGTTCATATCTCTATGGTTGGTGCAACTCACCATAGCTGTGGCACATCAAATGAAAAAAATTATACAGATTAGGGCTAACAACTGTCCCTGGCCCTCTGTACAATGTACCTGTGTGTCTAAAATTGGTCTTAGTCACAATGTCTGGGTGACTGATATTGCAGCCCTCACGGAAAGTGGCTTTGGATGTCTCTCATGGATACACATGATGAGAGGAATACACTCCATGATTTTGTCTGCTCACTAATGAAGGAGCATGTTTGCCACCACATGATAGTTAGGGCCACTGCATGTGTGAGGATATGTGTGTATCACTCACTGGAGTTCCCGGATATGTACATGTTTGCAGTGGTATGTAGCATGCAGTATCATCATGTCTGAGAGGCTTTACTTTCTGAGTTAATTTTACACATAGGGGCATATTTATACTCTGTTTGCGCCGAATGTGCGTCAAAAATATTGACGCACATTCGGCGCAAACCGTGCACAATATTTAAACTTTGTCGCCCGATCCCGCCAAAATTTCTCTGTGTGCATCATTTTTTGGATGCGGGAAACCACCTTGCATTAATGACATGCAAGGTAGGCGTTCCGCCCAAAAAATGACTTTAAGGCCTGTGCGCCTTATTTATACTCCTGCGTCATTTTGACGCACAGGAGGGGGCGGGCCTTAAAAAACGGCGCACAGCCTGATGTGCACCGTTATTTAACACCTGGCTGAGGGCAGGTGTTAAGGGACCTGTGGGCTCACTTCCATGGTCTCTGACCATGGAAGGAGTCCAGAGGTGCCCTTCCCTGTCCCCACGGACACCCCCTGCCACCCTCGCCTACCCCTGGAGGACACCCATGGATGAGGGGACCCAACCAAGGTAAGTTCAGGTAAGTTGGGGTAAGTATTTTCATTTATTTATTTAAAGTGGCATGGGGGGCCTAATTTAGGCCCCTCACATGCCACTGTGACCAATGGCCATGCCCAGGGGACAGAAGTTCCCTGGGCATGGCCATTGGGCAAGGGGGCATGACTCCTGTCTTTGCTAAGACAGGAGTCATTTCAATGGGGATTGTGCATCAAAAAATGGCGCAAGTCCGGTTTGAGGCATGATTTTTAGCTCAAACCTGACTTGCACCATTTTTTGACACACAACCCCCATTTTCTCCTACGCCGGGGCTGCCTGGTTTGAGTCATTTTTTTTTACTCTGACCAGTCCGCAGCGCCGGCTAACGTCATTCCTTAAATAAGGCACCCGCATGGTGCATAGGAATGGCATTAGCCGGCGGTAAACTTTTTGATGCAAACCAGCGCTGGCGCTGGTTTGCGTCAAAAAGTATAAATATGGGCCATGGTATTTGTATTTTGAAGTGTTGTGCAGTGCTGTGACATTGAGAACATTTCTCCCTTCCATGCCTTACAGGTGGACCTGCACCCCACACTATTGGAGAGGTGTCTCGATTTGCGGACCTAGACATCTCCAGTAAGTGTTGATATTTTTGTTCTGTGTTTGCTGATGATATGTGATTGACTCCTGTGTGTTGGACACATAGCAAGGTGTGATGCGCTGGTCAATCATCTGTTTTGTTCCTTGAGTGGAGAATTACTTTATCACCATCTTTGAGTTGGCCAATCCTTATCGTATTGTCATATTTTGGGATTATAGGTCAGTCCTGTAGGCACGGCAATGTGAATAGGGATGAGTTATGTGGATAAAACTTGAAATCAGAAAATAAAGCAGTGGACCATATTAGTTAATTAGTCAGCCAGTCAGAGCCTGATTCTCCCAGAATAGGGATCCCAAAGTCTTATCCAGAGACTTCAGATTCCCTATTTACTAATGAACATGTTTGACTGTATGTTTAACTTCCTAGCAGCATGTAACTCCACATGTTGTGCTACGAGTATGAGGCACTTGAGTACAATGGCCTAGGTGTGCATGCAGCTCATGGCCAGAGGTGTGCTTGCATCTATCTGTTTGTTGTAAGTCATGGCTTACTAGTTGGAAATGATGTTGACAATGGTCTGCATTTCAAAAGATAAGTGTTGATGGGATTGTCCAAGGTTTGGCTGCATCCTATTTGGAGTTCCTCCTTACCTGTGGTGTGCTGGCCAAACCCATGTACAGCTTTCTAAAGCTTCCTGGGTGTCCTTGTTGTTAGAAATTATTAGTTGCTTGTCCACCCCCCCCAGACACAGGCGTAGGGTTGTGAATAGTGTACGTAGGGCTGATGATCCAAGTTTGGTACACAGACATCAGCAAATCACTTGTCCAAACCTAGGATACCCACTCATGATTAGCACATGCATTCTATACTGGCAATTCCATTTACAACTTGCAGATCTTGTGGCCCTTGATTGCCATCCAGAACATAGAAATTCGTTGGCCTGTCGGTGGTGGAGGATATGCAGAATGATTTTTACCTGACAACTGGCAGAACTATGATGCCAAAGTAATTCCAGTTGTTACCCATCTTGTAGGGTTTGGATGTGCTATTGGATGATAGGACATGTGTAGGCTGGCTTGCCATGTACTTACTCAGGGACTATCAGTGATCTGTATGATGATATGGGCTGTTACAGGTAAATTAGATGTATTGTATGATTTACTTCTTGAGCCATTTCACACACCTAATGTTTGGATTTCTATTTGTCTTAACAGCTGCCAATATGACTCCCATCCAGCTTCGAGAAGTTCAGCGCAGGGCAATGCGTTACCACCACATTCTGGATGTGGAGTCTGGGTACCGCAACATGGCAAGACAATATCGCCATGAAAGAGCCTCCGGAGTGTGGAGGGCATTTGCACAATGGGGCCCTTCCGTGTCCACCACAGCCACCGCCACCAGCACCACCACTACCACCCAGGTGGACCATCTACAGGAACAGCTCCAGGACCAGCCACAGCACCACCTGCACCTCAGCCTACGGACATGGCACCGACAAGGGCCCATACTTCATCCACTGGCATCCAGACCACCCCTGCTGCAGCCATAGACCCTGCAGCTTTTGCCCAGATGCAAAGAAACTTGGACAGTGTCCTACGGAAAATGACCAGACTGCAGCAGGAGTTGGCACAAGTTAACCGGAGGGTGCGTGCCATCAAAAAGACCCTGAGGAGGGCCAACTTGTAGGATTATACTCAGACATGATTCCCTCCCCTCCCTCCTCTTTCTGGTTCTTTAACTTAGTGGGTTTAGGGGGCTTAGTGTTAGGTTAGTATAGGCTGTTAGTTTAGTTAGTAGTAGTGGGTGGGGGTTTCATACTTTTTTAAACTGTTTTTTATTATGTGTGTGGGTGGGTTGGTGGGGGACAATGTTGGGGTTTTGGTGTTTTAAAAAATGAAAAAAAAATTTTTTAAAAAAAAATATATATATATATATATATATTTGTTAAGTATTAGATAGTATGTGTTTAGGTTAGTATCTGATGTCCTCCATGTGCCCCGTCTTATAAGGGGGGTAGGGGGTTGATGTTTAGATCGTTTCGTTAAATGTGATAAGTAAGTTTAGCTTAGGTTTGTTAGGGACAGTTGTGGGTAATGTGTAGTTAGAGTAGAATAGGTTAGGTTAGGTGTTTCCCCTGGTTTTAGCTTCTGTTTTTACTGTTTAATACATATCTAGGTACCCCTTTACAGTATGTGTCACATGCTTGTAGATCAGGGCCTTGCCATGAGTGAACAGTGTCTCTTTTGTATTAGCTTTTGTGTCCTATGCTGCAACCATATCCCAACTGAGCTGTTACATTGGCAGCTACACCAAAGCTACTTAGCTAAGATTCTGCCATCCATTGCACCCACCACTCACGGTTACTATGGATCCCAAAGTGTGGTTATTTTGTGCTGTATGTTTTCAATGTTGCATACTTTGCTAACAGATTTGGTATTGGGGACACTGTGTTAAGTCTGCCTGCAGCCTGATGTCCGAGCAAATCCTTATAAGATGAGTGGTAGTATGCTCTCATGTAGTATGGTATACATAACTCACACATATCATTTGTTACAATGTTCAGCACAGTTACTTATTTGTATGGAAACTCATACACATCCCTTCATGCTTTTTGGTGTGTGTTAAGTAAAAATTGGCGAAAATGTCACATTCGTAAGATTTGACTTTCAGTAATAATCAAAGGCACTATTTTCTGGCTTAGACATCTTGAGGAGGCGTTATTCTGTATAACACAGCATTTTGGTGGGTCGTTTATGTTTTCCTCAGAAATAACCCTCAGGGAGGGCAGATGATGGTACAATCCAGGCCACTGTGCATAGTTATCAGCCAAGAATCGTTCAGGTCAGGTGTATAGACAATCAATGATCCTTGACCTGAGGTTAACATCACTGATGGCTATCACTTTGATGCGTCACGTTACACAGAGACAAAGTTGTTGTGTAAGTGCTATTTATTTAAAAGTGCTGTAGTGCTATATGTACATTGTCCATGATTGTGAGTCCATTAGTGTGACATCTTCCATTGTGATCCTACACAAGTGCAAAAGGACATGTCATTGGACATGCTGGGGTGACGTGTCAGACAATGCAGAGGGACAGGATTTGCCAGTCAGTTAGTGAGAGACAATCACAGGGCAGGCTGACAAGATAAACAGTGGGTTGAAGAACAGTGGTTGGGTACAGTTGTTGCAAGAATGGCATGTTACAAAGCACAGGACCTTGGTAATAGGTGGCCATGTGGCAGGGACTAGTGCTACTGGGTACTCTTACGGGTGAAGGTGATCTGCTCCACGTCTTCATCTTCTAATGTGTGTGTAGTCTCCTCTGCCCTTGGTGGTGGTGGTTGTGAAGGGGTGCAACACACCTCAGTGTTTGAAGACGTGGAGTCAGACATCCCGGTAGCTGCTAACTATGGGGGTCTTAAGGGCAGTACTGCAGCAAGGAGGAGCTGCTGGTTCTTAAGAATAGCAGCCACATCACTGTGGTAGGCAGTCAGGTCGGTCCTGAAGGGTTCAATATTGCATTTGTGCACGCGTTGACAGGATTGTTGTTGTAGGTGTTGGGTCAACTCGATTACAGCTGTGCTGATTTCCTTCAACCTTTTTTCAACTTCCTGCAAGATTGTTGTTCGCCCTTGCATAGCTGCTGCCTGTTCTTCAGTTGACATCATGCACGAATGCACCCCCTCTACAGTATGCTGGCTGCCATAGTCTGCATCCCCACCTGCACCTCCTTGGCCAGCTCCCGCTGTACTCCAACTACAGTTCGCTCGAAGCTGGTGCCAGGGTCGTCAGAGTCCTCAGCTGTGTAGGAGCTGGCAGGTCGTACAATTGGGGTGGTGGGTGGGTCCTCTGTGATGGCTGCTTTATCTGTGCTCCTCTTTGTGACTGAAGGTGGGGTCTGGAGGGTTCCAAGGACATCTTGGAGGGTCTGCTGGCTGATGTTTGTCAGCTCGTCATCCATGTTATCCGGGAAGTCCAGGACAGGCATATCCCCAGGTCCTCTGCAATGAGATACAGTACAATTAGTGTATCTGTGTTGTGGGCTTTGTAATGTGACATGGCTGCCTTCCGATTATTTTAACATTGTGATCTTGGTTCCTGTTCATTGTTCCTGTCTTTCATGTTAGCATTCTCCAAGGCCTATGCCCCACCTGCATGTCACATGTATTGTGGTCAGTTTGTGGACTTGTCAGCATCACATCCTCTAGGTGTTGGTTCAGGCTAAATTGTGATTTGCCACCTTCTTGTCCTACTCAACCCTCCGTCTACTTCCATTCTCATGGTGAGGCCTTTCACTGGCTGTGGGTGCTCTGATGGCACAAGCACCACACTTACCAATCTGGACCTGCCTCAGTCTCTGATCTTTCACATCCACCTATATGTAGTTGAGATGTAGCATATACTATGTCTAGCTTTGTTATGGCACTATATGGATGTCCTCCCTCTCAATGCTGTTGTCTGAGCAGTATGACATTTGGGATGTGGCATGGTGTCATTGGATCTATTGTGACCCATGCACATGGTGGACCCTGACATATCCAGCATGGGTATGATATTAGTGCTGTGTTCCTCCTAATGTTAATGACAATGGCTGATGTTTGTAGCAACTTTGGACAATCACATTTGACTGGTTTGGAACATTTGTCTTGATTTCAGGGTATTGATAACATTGTCATCTTGAACCCTCTAATTTGGGTGTGTTTGATCCATGGGGACATTACTGCCATTAGCTACTTGACTTGCACACACAGCAGAGGTGGTAGTGGCAACTGTTGTCAATGTTACATTCCACTTGCAGGTATGGCTAGAGGTTGTTAATTGGGTCCTAGTTACTGTAGGGAGAATACTGGCTGACGTGTGACGGGCTGCCAGTTTTACGTTGTACCCTGCCCTCCTGGCCTGGCTTTACCTTTGCAACATCCTTGGCATGGCAGCATACCCTAGTAGTGTGCCCCAGGTTTCCTCAGAACGGGCCATGCCCCCGTGCTGTGCCCCTTTACCCATTCCACTCCCTGAATACCATGACTTACATGCATTGTGTAGTAGGTATGTCAACCCGCCCTGCTTACAATTAACATTTGTGAATTTTAATTCCCCATGCGACTTACCCTGCATGTGCGTTGTCTCCTGGTAGTCTGTGCTGTCCTGTCCTTGAATCCCTCTGACGATCTCCTCAGGGATGACGGCTGCGGCCATCTCCTCCATGTGGTCCAGGGCCTCCTGGTGTGCTGGACTCCCACCTCCAGTCTGCAGTGCTGCCTTCCTGTTCCTGGCCATCTTTTCCTTGGTCCTGCGCTTGCAGTCATGCCAGCAATTCTTGCACTCGATGACTGTTCTCTGTACTTCTGCCACACTGTTGATCTTGTCAACAATTTGTTGCCATATTTCCTCTCTCCTACTGATTGGCAACTTTGAGGTGACAAACAGTTGGTGCTGGTGTTCCGTCACCTCTTTAACAAGAATTTCCTACTCCTCTGCACTGAAGTGACACTTTCTTTTCTTCTTCTCCCTGTCCTGGTTCTTGTGTGGGTCCTCCTGGCTGGTTCCTGGTCTGTTGTCATCTTCCTGGGGTCTGTGCAAGCATCTGGGATCCATTTTGGCTCTTCTATGCACATTTTGCAGTGTTTGTGGCGCTTTTTGATGCAATTACATAAAAAAACGGCGCTTATCTGGTTTGCGGCATCGTAAACTGGCTCAGAGTCATTTTTGCCACATTAACGTTATTTTCCTTTACGACGTGACACAGTGGTTTAAGTCAAACAAATGACTCACACCTGTGGTTTATAGTATAAATTTAATGCCCGCACGGCGTAAAGAAATGGCGTTAGCCAGCGATAATATTTTTGATGCAAAACTGTGTCGGCACAGTTTTGTATCAAAAAGTACAAATATGGGCCTTAATCTGACATTCTGTGGGAAGTGTGGTAGGGCACCATCAAGCCAATTTTGGTGTTCTTGATACAATAGTGGTATTTTTAAATACACGTATGGCCGATATTGTGCGGGTGCATTTGCTGGAGTGAAGTGGTGAAATGTGTGTGCGTTCCCATCTGCTGCTGGAAAGGTAACCCAAGAATAGAACATTTCAGTTCTGAATGCTGCATGAGCCTCAACAACAAATGCCACTTACCCTCCTTCATCTGTGAGGCCATTATTTCTTAAACGTGGTGTAAGGGGGAGTCAAATTTTTTCTGCAATTACAACCCATTGTTGGTCCGCTATGTTTAAGATAGTACTGTGTAGAGATAGAAACACCAATTGGGGAAATCCTTTTTTTAAAGTTCAACCTTGAACAACCTACAGCATCAAATAGGTGCTACCTATCTAGCTGAAGAGGATATTCAGTAAATACCACAAACATCTCTGTATAAGGTAATTAGGGTGCCTTTAGCAAGTAATGAGAAAGAGATACTCAAAAGAGCCATACAGTTAGTGCCTATCCAACGTTGGTGGGGCCATGTCATAGGACTCTCATTGTAGGACCGAGACTGCTGGATTTTGGGTGGCAGCTCTACCGAGTGTGGGGGACTGAGTCTCATCCCACACCGTGTGAGAGCTGTTGGCCTAACCCTTTCGGCTAGTTAGCAGCACCTCACCATTACCCAAGAGTAAAGGCTATTTGTGGCAGTCTATCGCATGATACTCTAACTCCTCAGGGAAGTTGTGGTGGAACAGATCTTACCCCTTTCTCTCACTTAGACATGTCTTATACATGCAAAGACAAACAGAATGCAGTTGCTCCAATAAAATGCATTGAACCAAATCCTGCTTCTATGTAAAAAGGCATGAATTTTGAGTATCAGAATAATGAAACACAACACAATTATTGCAGTGACTAGAAAAGTGAAACAGAGGAAAAGTCCAACCATACTGTTACAATAGTGAATCTGAAATCCCTACTTGCACTACTAAGATTTTACATGAGATCAATAGCAGTGTTATCCCTAATCTGCCCGTCTAGTGCCTGGAAGGAAACCCAATCCCCATACCTGTGCTATAGGAAGAAAATAGGTCTATTATTCTGCTGGGAGTACTCCCACATGGATGAAGAGAAGGCACAGACTTTCATCAGAATCTACGACGACAACATGCAGCACAAGATGGCTGGCTGACTGGAATGTCCCCTCTGAATTGGTGGTGGAGTTGTGATGTTTTATAATAAAACATCTGTTGTTCTAATAACTGCCCTGACATGAAAACACATTTTTCTGTGTAGGGTAGACATTGTACTATTTGAACCAGCAATACTCGGTAAACAATCATGTGCAGCCTTGAGTTGAGCACAGGATTAAAATGTTGTGCAAAGAAATGAAAAATAAAGGGCCATATTTATACTTTTTGAGGCAAAACTGCACGAACGTAGTTTTACGCCAAAAACTTTAACTCCGGGTAATGCCATTTGTTTTCTTAACCCGGACGTCAAATTTATACTTTGACGCACCGTAATGCAAAGCACGGGTTAGAGTAATTTTTTTCACTTTAACACTTTAACCATTGCGCCAAGTCGTAAAGCAAAACAACGTTAACGAGAAGAAAATTACTCTAATCCGGTTTACAATGTCGCAAACCAGAGACGTGCCACTTTTCCCCGCAATAGCATCAAAAAGCGGCGCAAATGCAGAAAACGGTGCTAAGGAGCCCCAAAATGGATCCCAGAAGCCAGGAGAGACCACAGGGAGACCCCAATTGACCAGGAACCAGCCAGGAGGACACAGACAAGACCCAGGAGAGCGAGAAGAAGAAAAGGAAGTGTCGTTTCAGTGCAGAGGAGCAGAAAATACTGGTCAGAGAGGTAACAGAACACCAGCATCAACTTTTTGTCACCTCAAAATTGCCAATTGGGAGGAGAGAGGCAATTTGGCAACAAATTATCGACAAGGTCAACAGTGTGGCAGAAGTTCGTAGAACAGTCACGGAGTTCAAGAAATGCTGGCATGTCTGCAAGCACAGGACCAAGGAAAAAATGGCAAGGAACAGGAAGGCAGCACTGCAGACTGGAGGTGGGAGTCTAGCACTGCAGGAGGCCCTGGACCAGATGGAGCAGATGGTGGCAGCCGTCATCCCAGAGGAGATCGTCACAGGAATCGCAGGACAGGACAGCGCAGACTACCAGGAAACAACACAGATGCAGGGTAAGTTGCATGGGGGACAAAAATGCCTAAATTTTAACTGCAAGCAGGGGGAGGTACATACCTACTACACAATGCATTTCAGCCATGGAAATCAGGCAGTGGAAAGGTCAAAGGGGCACGGAACGGGTGCATGGGCTGTGCAGGAGAAACCAAGGGCACAGCACAACACTACACCAACAACCTTTGCATGGGGGTACTCTGCCATGCCAAGGCTGTTGGAAAGGCAAAGCCAGTGCAGGCGGGTAGGGTAGAATGTAAAACTGGGCTGCTGTCACAGGACAGCTGGTATTGTCACGACATGAACCTAGGGATCAATTTGCAGTCTCAGGCCATATCCGCAAGTGGCATTTACCATTGACAACAGTTGCCACTACCACCTGTGCTGTGTGTACTGGTCAAGTAGCAAATGGCAGTTAGGTGCCCATGGATCAAACACACCCAAAATAGAGGGTCCAGGATGACAACATTATCAATCCCCTGTAATTCCTAACAAAGTGTAAATCCTGTCAAATGCTCATGTCTATAGGCGCAATAAACATAGGGGGTCATTACAACATTGGCGGTAAAAGCCGCTTACCGCCGTGCAGAAGACCGCCAATACACCGCCGCGGAATTCCGCCACAGCTATTATGACACACATCTCGGAATCCGTCGAAACTCATACACCCACACAAGTCCGCCACACCAAAGGTCAGTGATAAACTTGTGAAAACAAAACCTCCACCGTCACGCCAACAGAAACACGCCCATGCTATCACGACCCACGAATCCACGCGGCGGTCTTTCAAACGCGGTATTCCATTGGCGGTACACACCGCCGCGCTCAAAATACACACACATCTCTAAAACACCGCCACATTGGAGAATTCAAAATACACACACCTGATACACATACAAACACCACTCCCACACACCAAACACAATATAAAACACACACCCACATCACCCACAAACCCCTACGACCAAAAATTAGAGACGAAGGCGACAGAGAGATAGCACAGCAATAGGCAACCCCACCACACAGAGGCACACAACACCATCACCCACACAATATCCACACACAAAATACCACACACCACTACACATCACCACACTCATCACCACATACACCCCACACACATCACCTACACCACCCCATGGCACGACAAAGACACCCCAGGTTTTCGGAGGAGGAGCTCAGGGTCATGGTGGAGGAAATCGTAAGGGTAGAGCCACAGCTATTTGGATCACAGGTGCAGCACACCCATATAGCTAGGAAGATGGAGCTATGGCGGAGAATCGTCGACAGGGTCGACGCAGTGGGACAGCACCCAAGAAATCGGGAGGACATCCGGAAGAGGTGGAACGACCTACGGGGGAAGGTGCGTTCAGTGGTCTCCAGGCACAACATTGCGATTCAGCGGACTGGCGGCGGACCCCCACCTCCTCCCCCACAACTAACAACATGGGAGGAGCAGGTCTTGACCATTATGCATCCAGAGGGCCTCGGAGGAGTCAGTGGAGGAATGGACACTGGTAAGTCTAATCTTAACTATCATATCCCCCACCCTACCTGCATGCTATCACACACCCCCACCCTCACCCCCTCCCCTATCACTCCAACTCCTCACTAATGTACTAATAACACAAACCACACATCCCAACACCAAGCCCTGCATGACACAACAAAGCATGGACACCCATCAGTAAAGCATGCCCACTGCACATACCCATAACAACCCCCCAACCATCATCACACAAGCCCCCACACAGGAATGCTAGCACAGGGGTACACGCTCACCCACCCATTGCACACCATGACACACACAGATGCAATAATCATGCTTTTACACCCCTGCAGGACCACTACCTAACGCCACCAGACAGGATGGTCCAGACATCTCCACCCCACCCACAGAAGAGGCCCACAGTGATGACAGCAGCTCTGGCCAACTGGATCCAGATGACCAGCCCGGACCATCGTGGGCCTCGGAACAGTCGGTTCCCCTCGCACAGGCACAGCCCAACACTGACCTTCCACCCTCTGGTAACACCAGCACAGCACCCACCCAGCGGGCCCATACCTCCGTACCCAGGACACATCAATCAGCTGTGTGTCCACCACTACAGGGAACCCAGGATAACCCACCACCCCAACAACAACAGGGACCTGGGGGCAGTGGCAGTGGGCACACGGTCCAGGGGACGGGGGCACAGGAACACAGGGGAACTGGGAGGGCTGCTGTGCGACAGGGGGCGGACAGGCCCAGGGAACCCACTCTCCACGAGGCCCTCTCCTCCATCATGGGAGCCTACCACCACTCCCAGGAGACGATGGCTTTGGTCCTGGCCAAGTTTCAGGAGACCCAGCGCATGCAGGACGAACAGTATTTGGGCTTCAGGTAGGAGCTCAGAACCATCAGCTCCGCCCTGGGCACCATCGTAGGGGTGCTGAAGGACATACAGAAGACCATGAGGGACACCGTAGCACTCCAAGGGGCCCCTGACACTAGCCTGGACGATGAACTGCCCACCACCTCCGCCGGCGCTAGTGGACAGGACGACCCGCCACAGGACCACCACACCAGCACCCCACCCCCTGCAGACAGACAACCACCCCGCAAGCGGTCCCTGAGATCCAGGAACAGGACAGAGCACGATGGCAAGACCCCCGCCAAGAAATGAGACCACCCTGATTGACATCCCATTGTCCCACTTTGTTACCCTGTCCAGATTGGAACTGCCCCAGCTCCACTTCCTATGCCCATATGGGCAGTGCACCTGTGAGACTAATAGACTGGACTCTGCCATGGACATTCCTCCACCATCACCCATCACCATTTTACCACCCCCTCCAATAATTAGCACTTCAATAAACACCCTTGAACCACTAAACAATCTGGAGTCAATCTGTGACTTTGAAAATGTGTATTATCTATGACAATGACAAAATCCGTTCGAAAATGTAATGTCAACATACCTATGTAACACATCACAAGCCCATGAAGGATGCAAGCAGATGACACACGTTGGTAACCACACCTGTGAAACCGTAATGGAAATGTACCACTCAGTTAGCAAATACTGCTTCAAATTGACGGACAGGATAGAGGTAGAAGTGTGAAAGTAAATATAATAGTAAAAAAATTGTTCTCACCTGTGTGTCACTGGAAATATTGCTGTATGACAGAGTCCCTCTTATCAATGTCTTCTTCCTCTGCTTCCTCCTCATCACTGTCCACAGGCTCCACAGCTGCCACAACACCGTCATCTGGACCATCCTCCTGCAGAAAAGGCACCTGGCGTCGCAAAGCAAGATTGTGAAGCATACAGCAGGCGATGATGATCTGGCACACCTTCCTTGGTGAGTAGAATAGGGAACCACCTGTCATATGGAGGCACCTGAACCTGGCCTTCAGGAGGCCGAAGGTGCGTTCGATCACCCTCCTAGTCCGCCCATGGGCCTCATTGTAGCGTTCCTCTGCCCTGGTCCTGGGATTCCTCACTGGAGTCAATAGCCATGACAGGTTGGGGTAACCAGAGTCCCCTAATAGCCACACACGGTGCCTCTGGAGTTGACCCATCACATAAGGGATGCTGCTATTCCGCAGGATGTAGGCGTCATGCACTGAGCCAGGGAACATAGCATTTACCTGCGAGACAAACATACCATCTGTACATTCATCGAATGATAACTCTTCCGGTTCCTGTACACCTGTTCACTCCTGTGGGGGGGGGGGCAAAGCCACATGGGTCCAATCAATGGCACCTATGATGTTGGGGATGTGTCCCAGGGCATAGAAGTCACCTTTCACTGTAGCCAAATCTTCCACCTGAGGGAAAACGATGTAGCTCCTCACGTGTTTCAGCAGGGCAGACAACACTCTCGACAATACGTTAGAAAACATAGGCTGGGACATCCCTGATGCCATGGCCACTGTTGTCTGAAAATGGAGTACTGACAGCACCTGCACTTGAGGGGGGATACCTGTGGGATGGCGGATTGGTGACATCAGATCCGACGCCAACTGGTACACAGATCCTGGATTGTGGCACGGTCAAACCTGTAGGTGATGATTAAATGTTGCTCCTCCATTGTCAACAGGTCCACCAGCGGTCGGTACACCGGAGGATTCCGCCATCTCGTCACATGTCCCAGCTGACGGTGCCTAGGAAGGACAACAGCGACCACAGAGTCAACCAATTCTGAGGTATGTACCCACAGCTACACAGATCACAACAAAATACAAAAATCTTCCTGTATGTGTGTTGAGTCCAGGCCTAGGTATGTGTGACGCAGTTGTAAATGAAGCCATGTGGGTCCCTGAAATGGCGGATGCCTGACCTCTAAAGTGAGACAATGGGATGTGAGGTAACTGCGCTGGCGTTGTACACTGTCGCGGTAGGCGGTCGATGACCGCGGCGCAATGCTGCATTGGTTAACATTGAACCCTATGGGTCCCAGGAGCCAATGACAAAGTGCGCCGCCGGTGATGATACGCACCGCCGCGGACGTCACCGCCATTTTCTATCTGTTCAATCACTCGATACCTGATCTTCGACAGGAGAGGACCTACACTGCAAGTGCTGCTTTGACCTCGGTCTGGAAGAGACAATGGCACGTGCGTCTGGGGAAAGGGCCCCTGCCTTCACTGCACAGGAGTTGGAGAAGCTCGTGGACGGGGTCCTCCCCCAGTACACGCTACTCTACGGTCCTTCAGACCAACAGGTGAGTACATAGGGAGCAAGTTGTATGGGCTATGCCTGGGTGGAGAGGGCTGGATGTAAGTAGGAAGGGGGCAGAGTTATGCAAGCATGAAGGACTGTGAATGCATGTGCCACATGGCAAGGGCAGGGATGTGGGCCACTCACTTCGACAGTGCAGTTGTTAATGACTTCTCTTCTTCCCCTGTACATTTCATGTAGGTCAGCGCCCACCAGAAGAAGGATATTTGGCGTGCCATCGCCAAGGAAGTCCGGACCCTGGGGGTCCACCAGAGACGGAGCGCCCACTGCCGTAAAAGATGGGAGGACATTCGCCGCAGAAGCAAGAAGATGGCGGAGGCTCAGCTGGGGATGGCCTCCCAACATGGGAGGGGTGCCCGTCGCACCATGACCCCCCTGATGTTCCGGATCCTGGCGGTGGCCTACCCTGAGTTGGATGGGCGCATGAGGGCATCACAGCAGACACAAGGGGGTGAGTACACTCACATTCTCATGACTTTGCGTGCAGTGGAGGGGTCTGGGTGGGGGAGGAGGGCTGTGGGTTTCCCTAGGTCAGGGCGAGTTCCGTAGGCTAGGCCCCCTCGGTAATGCAGGCAATGTGCCACTCCACCTCACCTCTGTAGAGTGCCAAAAACAGGTATACATGCCCCTGTGTCATCTATGTGGGCAGATGACACTCATAGGCAAGTAGGCCATATCCCAGGAACTGCATCTGTAGAGGCCAAGAGCACAGCGTAGTGCAGGGGGCAGATGTGTCTGTATTGTCCGCCAACGGTAGCGGTAAGCCATGCACTTAACCTGTCTTTCTTCTGTTTCCCCACCCTTTTTGTGCTCTCCCTGTTCTTTTGTGCATCAGCATCATCAGGCGGAGGTACAGGGGCACCGGAGCACGAGGGGGCTGCGTCCCACATGGCCATGGAGGGCCACACCACGGACTCTGAATACACCAGTGGGACGGAGGGCGAGGGGAGCTTCACGGCGGGGACAGGATCAGCAACCAGCGACACAGACTCGTCCTCTGATGGGAGCTCCCTTGTGGTGGCGGCACCATCTGTGCCCCCCCCCCCTTCTACAGGTACAGCCGCCACCCCCCTACCAGCACCGCCCTCCCAGCAGCTCCTCAGCCTTTGCCCCGTGCCCGCTCATCCAGGAGGGTGGGCATCACCTTCGCCCCAGGCACCTCAGCCCCTGCCCCTGTCACCCCTGCTGCCCTCAGTGAGGGGGCCATTGACCTCCTCAGGTCACTCACTGTTGGGCAGTCTACCATTGTGAATGCCATCCAGGGTGTAGAAAGGGAGTTGCAACACACCAATGCATTCCTGGAGGGCATTCATTCTTGTCAGGCTGCCCATCATCGAACCCTGCCATCTCTGGCCTCAGCACTGATGGCAGCCATTGTTCCTGTGTCTAGCCTCCTCCCTCCAACTTCCTCCACCCAGACCCAATACCCTGTACCTCAACCTATCCCAAGCACACCATCAGACCAGCCTGCACACACCTCAACACACAAGGGCAGCTCAGGCAAACAGGCACCACACATCCCACAGGCACTCACACAAGCATCACCCACATACAGACACAGCAACATCTACTGCCTCCACTGTGTCCCCCTCCTCGTCGTCTCCCTCCCAGTCTCGTCTACACTCTCACCTGCATGCACTACCACAACAGCCACTAGGACTCGCACCAGAACACCCAGCACCACACCCCGCTCACCTGCACTCACCACCCCCACTACCATTTACTCGTCCCCCGTGTCCTCTCCCAGTGTGTCTGTGACGCCCCCTCCCAAAGTACACAAACGCGGGCACACACACACCCAACATCCATCCACCTCACGACAGCCTCCAGAACATGCATCTGCACCCAAATCACCAAAAGTTACACCTCCTACAACCACCTCCTCTTCCTCCACTCCCAGACCCCCTCCAGCTACCCGTCCCAGTGTTCGTCAGAAACTTTTCCTGGGCAACCTTGACCTCTGTCCCATCACCCCCCACTCCAATTCGTAGGTCCTGTAGTAGCACCTCAGCCAAAAAGATTCCGGTACCAGTGGTGCCTGTTCGAGGTATGTGGAGTGCACCGGGCACCAGGGCAGCCAGTGTGACACGGAGCCAAAGCACTGCCAGTCCACCCCCTGTGAAGCACCAGAAGTTGGACAGTGCCCGACGGGAGAGGGGGAAGACACTTGCCGGCAAAGCCACCCACAAGCGTCCCGGGGGGAGTGTCGAGTCAGCTGTGACTCCTCCCAAGGTGGTGAAGGGGCAGAAGAAGTCTCCAAAGCCTGGGAAGAGCAGCACGCCAGAGAAGGCCGCCATCCTCCCCGCTGCCCAAGACGCCACCGCCAGCCCCATCGTCACTGGTCAGGAGACCACCTCCGAAGTCAGTGCCCAGGAGGGCAGCACTGTCGTCACTGGTCAGGAGACCACCGCCAGAGTCAGTGCCCAGGAGGGCAGCACTATCGTCACTGGTCAGGAGACCACCGCCAGAGGGCCCCGGCAGCCACAGCCCCGCTGGGCAATGAGGGACCGCCATGGCACACACCGCAGCACAGGTCAGAGACAGCAAAGTCAAGCACCGCTTAACAGGGCAAAGCCAGCTGAACAGGGCAAGCACCGCTGAACAGGGCAAAGACGACCATGGACAGCACCGCTGAACAGGGCAAAGACCGCTGAACAGGGCATGCACCGCTGAGCAGGGCAAAGACTGCCATGGACAGCACCGCTGAACAGATCCGAGACAGCAAAGTCAAGCACCGCTGAACAGGGCAAAGACCGCCATGGCAAGCACCGCTGAACAGGGCAAAGACCGCCCTGGCAAGCACCGCTGAACAGGGCAAAGACCGCTGAACAGGGCAAAGACCGCCATGGACAGCACTGCTGAACAGGTCAGGGACAGCAAAGTCAAGCACCGCTGAACAGGGCAAAGACCGCCATGGCAAGCACTGCTGAACAGGGCAAGCACCGCCAACTCAAGCACCGCTAGCCCATGAGCGGCAATGGCAGTGACTCAACAGGGACCGTCACGGGGTGAGTGATGCACTCTGGGCACCAGTCCCCCTCCAGAACCAGTGGAGACATGCATCCACTCTATCTATCCTGCACAGGATGAAGCAATCTGGGCACCAGTCCCCCTCCAGAACCAGTGGAGACTGTTATCCACTTGAGAGACTGTGGCTTTGCACTCCCCAGGATGGTACAGTGGGCAACCCACCCACTGTAGAGACTTGAGAGACTGTGGCTTTGCACTCCTCAGGATACAGCAGTGGGCAAACCACCCACTCAAAAGACTTGTGAGACTGTGGCTTTGCACTCCCCAGGATACAGCAGTGGGCAACCCACCCACTGTAGAGACTTGAGAGACTGTGGCTTTGCACTCCCCAGGATACATCAATGGGCATGGAGCCCCGTTGTGGATCTAGCGTGGTGCAGTCATCCGGCTGAGGTGCCCCCCCTTCCCTTCCCCCTGAGGTGCCTGTTGTATTTCTATCTGATGCCCCTGCAGTGTTCTCTCCGTTCCTGGACAGGTATCGTGTGTGGGCCTCGCCCATGCATTTTGGGCCCAGTGGTCCACGGACATTGAAATGTGCATACCTGTACTACTAATTGTGATATATATATTTGGAATGTGTATATATTGATGTATATATGAGCTTACTGTTTTTTGATACATTACAATGGTTGAACTCATTTCCTTTTGTCTTAGCATTCTTCCGGGGGGCTTGGGGGTTGTTACTGTGATGTTCGGAAATGCATTGGTGTGTGTGTTGTAGTGGGTGAGGGTCGGGTTGGGGGTGGGGGTGTTGCATGTGTGTGTTCGTGACTTTTGCCTCCCCAATGTCGTAGGTGCAGTACTCACCGTTGTCTTCGGCGCCGCCGTTGCTGATGTTCGTAGAGGAGCAGGAAGACAAGCGCAGGAAGTATTTGGAGTTCCGGCTCCATGGTGCCCTCCTTCCTTGTGGAGTTTGTTCAGGTGAGCGTTTTCCCATTGAAATGTCTGTTTCTGCCGTGTTTTTATCCACGGTGAATCTGCCCCGGAAAAGGTGGCGGATTGGCCTGTTGTAATACTGTGGGCGGTACTTTGTCTTCCGCCTGTCTATTGGCGGTGACCGCCGCGCTGCTTGTCTGTACCGCCGTGGCGGTTGGAGTCTTAAAGTGGCTGTCTACGTTGGCGGTTTCCGCCACGGTCATAATTCCCTTTTTTTTCCGCTGGCCTGTTTGCGGTATTACCGCCGCTTTAACACCGTCCCCCAGGGTTGTAATGACCCCCATAATGTATTGTTACTTACATTATGTAGTACACAGCAGTAATGTCATACCCATGCTGCCCATTCCAGGGTCCACCCCGTGCCAGTGTTCAAAGAGTTCCAATGCCACCTTGTAACATCTCAACTGTCATACTGCTAAGACAACAGCATTGAGGAGGAGGACATATGTGTCTAGCTAGTGAAACACACCCGCAAAGGTATGGCCCGCCAGGCCCGTCAGTGCAAAGCAATGTAGCACACATTGGCAAACATCAACATGACACACTACCAATGTTGACACCTGTATCATGCCATGCCAATGCTATACATAGTATGTGCTTGGTCTCAGCAACCTATAGGTGTATGTGAAATATCAGAGACTGGGTCAGTCCCATATTGTTAAGTGTGGTGCAAGTGGCATCAGAACACCCACAGCCATTGCAAGGCCTCACAATGCTAATGGGAGTAGAGGGAGGATTGAGTAAGACAAGAAGGTGGCAACACACAATTTGGACAGAACCTACACCTAGAGGATGTGACGCAGACAATTCCCCAAACTGCACACACTACATGTGACATGCAGGTGGGGCGCAGGCCTGTGAGAATGCTAATATTAGTGACAGGAACAATAAACAGGAACCAAGATTACAATGTCCCAGTAATAGGAAGTCAGTGACGTCACATTACAAATGCCACAACACAGACAAACTAATTGTACAATATCTAATTGCAGAGGACGATGGCTCTTCTGTGGATATGCCTGCCCTAGAATTCCCTGATGACATGGATGACGTGCTGACAACCATTAGCCAGCAAACCCTCCAAGATGTCCTTGGAACCCTTCAGACACCACCATCAGTCGCAAGGAGGAGCACAGATGTAGCAGCCATCACAGAGGACCCACCCACCACCACAATAGTATGACCTTCCAGCCCCAGCACAGCTGAGGACGCTGATGACACTGGTACCACCTTTGAGAGGACAGTAGTGGGAGTACAGCCGGAGCAGGCCAAGGAGGTGCGGGTGGGGATGCAAAATATGTCAGCCAGCCTTGAGGGGATGCGCATGTGCATGATGTCATCTGCAGAACAGGCAGAAGCCATGCAAGTGCAACAATCCCTACTGCAAGGACTACAACTGTGTGTGAGGGATTTCACCACAGCAGTTAGGGAGCTGCCACAACACCTGTCATCCCAAACATTTCACTGTGTGCGCGAATGCAATCATGACCCCCTCAGGGCTGACCTGGCTGCCTACCACAGCAATGTAGCTGCTATACTCAAGAACCAGCAGCTCCTCCTTGCTGCACTAATGCCCTTAATAGCCCCACAGTTGGAAGCTACCGGGAATTCCGAGTCCACTTATTCAAACACTGAAGTGTGTGTTGCCCCTTCAAACCCACCACCACCAAGGGCAGAGGAGACAACACACACATCAGAAGATGAAGATGTGGAACAGATTCACCCGTAGGAGTACCCGGTAGAACCAGTCCATGCCACATGGGCACTGTTTTCCTGTGTCCTGTGCTGGTTAACATGCCAGTCCTGCTACAGTTGGTAATATTCACTGTTCTCCAGCACACTGTTCACCTTATCACTATGCACTGCAATTGTCTGTCACTACCTCATTGGCAATTCATGTTCCTCAGCACTGAATGACACTTCACCACATCATGTCCAATGACATGTCCCTCACCATTGCACATGTGTTGCGTCACAACAGAAGGAGTCAAACTAATGAACTTACAATCCTGGACTACAGCACTTTAAAATAAATAGCACTTACACAACCACTTTGTCTCTGTGTAATGTGACACATCAACTGTGTAGGAGATTTGTGATGCATGTAACTTGTCAATGGCCACAGAATGTCAATACAACAGTGTAGAAAGAATGTGGGATGATAACTACGCACAAAGGTCTGGATTTTATCATCATCTGTGCTTCGTTAGGCTTATTTCTGAAGTTAAAAGATCAAAAACAGTATAATGCTGTGTACAACTGAATATGTCAGGTCCAAAGTATGTACAAGATGAAACTCAATGTGGCCCACATTCCCTTCAAGTCAATCACTATGTATGTGACATCTGACTCTAAACTTTAATCACACACCCACACCATACAGCAGGAATGGATGTGTACGAGTGTATGGACAATTACGTAACCTGGGAGTACAATGTAGGAAATCATAGGTGTGATTTATGTAAACTGAACCTCATAAGATTATGACATCACTCAGTTTATCAGGGTTCACATGAACATCAGGCTGCAGGCAGATGTCCCACAGTGCCCAAGATTCAAACACAGAACTCAAACGATGACAGATTCAAAATCACACCGACCTTTACAACACATTGGGAACCATAGTTACCTTGAGTGGTGGGTGCAATGGATGGCAGATACATAGAGAAGTAGCTTTGTTGTAGTTGCCAATAGGACAGCTCATTTGGAAGTTGGAATAACCATGTCAAGAATGGGATTTGGATGCAGGATGGAACACAAATGAAAATACAAAATTTACACTGTACACTCATGCAAAGGCCCTGATCCCCAAACATATGACACATACTGTAAAGGAGTACATAAAACTTTATTACATCAGTATGAATGGAAACTTAAACTATGGGAAACACCTAAACTAACCTAACCTATCCTAACTATAAATTACCTACAACTGTCCCTAACTACCCTAAGCTAAACTTACTTACCACATGTAACTAAACACTCTAAACATCCACCCCCCACCCCCCTTATATGACGGGACATGTGTAGGACAACATCTACTAACCTAAACACATACTGACTTATCCTAAACAAATATATATTTTTTGTATTTTTATATATATATATATATATATATATATATATATATATATATATATATATATATGTTTCTTTTTTTTATACAAATAAACCCCAACATCATCACACACCCACCCACCCACAAACAAACATGTAATAATATAACACCCCCCACCCACAACCCACTTATCCTAACTAAACTAACAGCCTACTCTAACCTAACACTAAGGGGCATATTTATACCCTGTGCCGAATGTACGTAAAAAATGTTGACGCACATTTGTCACAACCCTTACACCATATTTATACTATGACGCCCGACCCCGCGAACGTCAAAATTCCTCTGTGTGTGTCATTTTTCTGGGTGCGGGAAACCGCCTTGCGTTAATGACATGCAAGGTAGGTGTTCCTGTCCAAAAAATGACTTTAAGGCCTGTGCGCCTTATTTATACTCCTGCCTCATTTTGACGCACAGGATGGGGCGGCCCTTAAAAAAACGGCGCCCAGTCTGATGGGCGCCATTTTTTAATGTCTGGGTGAGGGCAGGCATTAAGGGACCTGTGGGCTAATTTCCATGGTCTCTGACCATGGAAGCAGTCCACAGGTGCCCTTCCCTGCCCCCAGGGACACCCCCTGCCACCCCACCCACCCCTGGAAGACACCGATGGATGGGGGGGACCCATCCATCGGTGTACTTAATATGTAAGTTAAGGTAAGTATTTTTTTTTTTTAATTTAGTGGCATGGGGTCCTAACTTGGGCCCCCCTACATGCCACTGTGCCCAATGGCCATGCCCAGGTGACATAAGTTCCCTGGGCATGGCCATTGGGCAGGGGGGCATGACTCTTGTCTTTGCTAAGACAGGAGTCATTTCAATGGGGGTTGTGTGTCAGAAAATGGTGCAAGTCCGGTTAGAGCCATGACTTTTTACTCTAACCTGACTTGCACCATTTTTTGACACACAACCCCCATTTTCCCCTACGCCGGCGCTGCCTGGTTAGAGTTATTTTTTTTTACTCTGACTAGCCCAAAGTGCAGGCTAACGTAAATGCATAAATAAGGCGCCCGCCTGGTGTTAGCGGGTGGTACATTTTTAAAAAGTATAAATATGGGCCTAAGCCCCCTACACCCACTAAAGAAAAGAACGAGGAAAGAGGAGAGAGGGGATGGAATTATGGATGAGGATCAACAAGTCACAAATTGGCCCGCCTCAGGATTTTCTTAAGCCCCCGCAGTCTCCTGCTGTTACGGGCCACCTGGCGCATGTTGCATGTCACGTTGTAGTGTCCTGAACTCGGTCATGTCCAATACTGCAGCTGGGGTAGTCTGGGTAGCACTTGTTGAAGCTGGTGCTGGTGCCGTTGTTGGAGGGGGAGGTGCAGAAGGTGCTGCTTGTGGGCCTCGGGCTGACGAGGTCAAGGGACATGCTGGAGTGGCTGTCATCCCTGGGGCCACTGTGGTCTGAGCTGTGGTGGCAGTTGTGGGCATTGCTGGCCCCCCTTGGCTAAATGCCCTCCATGCCCCTGTGGCTCTCTCATCATGATATCTCCTTGCCATATCACGGAACCCAGCCTCCACATCAAGTATGTGGCGGTACCGCACTGCCCGCCTCTGAAATTCCTGTATCTGCTGGGCATTCATGTCGGCAGCTGTAAAAATAGAGGCAGGCAAACATAAGTGACATCATTCTGTGATACATGTACAGATGATATTCTAACACTTCATCAAAAATAGTACATGCAGTCCAAATCAAAGTACAGATGATAGAATGTCCCTGAGGAATGACATGCCAACGCAGCCTACCCATCAACTATCTAACAGCACAGCAATGCACAACAAGGTGTGTACTCAATTCAATGATCTGTGCACATTTGTACTGCTATTAGTCACATAACAAATGCTGCAAGTACTCAACATGTGCCAGGCCGACTAATCACTATCTTCTGGATCAAATTCAAGGCACAGAAGACCTGTGAAATGTATATGAAACTGCCAGGACGGTATACAGTTGGTAATCATAAGGGGGCATTGTAGTTTGGAACACATGAATGCTTGAATTACATGTCTGCCATCTACACTATGACCATCACACCTAGCCACACATATTTTCTACCTCTAACCCTGTGCCTCGGGGGGGATGGACATGCAACACATACTTTCAAACATCAAGGACAACCACAAAGCTTTGGACAGCTGTACATGGGTTTAGTCAGTCCACCACAGGTAAGGAGGCCTGCCAACTAGGACTGAGTCAACCATTGGACAATCACATCTACATTCATTTTTCTATTTGCGGACAATTGTCAACATCATTAGATCTCACTGACACATTTCCAAAATCAAGCACATTGATGCAAGCACCCATCTGGCCTTGACCTGCATGCACACCTATGACATTTCACTCAAGTGCCACGTAAATGGAGTACAGCATGTGGAGTTAGATGCTGCTGGACAGTCACCCATACAGTCCTACATGTTAATACCTTAACAGGGATGCGCAAGTCTGTGTGTAAAACTGATACATCACTGTTCTGTGTGAATTAGGGTATGACTTGCTGACTAAATTATGACACTGGTCACCTCCAAATCAATTTTTGGCATACATGTAGCAATAAATCACCTTGTTCACCTGCCCATGCCTATTGCGCAGCACTCGACTCCCAATATATGACTCTCCGCCGCCGAATGTCTAACTCTTCCATGGAACAATATGTCAACCTCCAGCGAAGTCACATATCAGATCACATGCCAGCACATCATATCTTGCAATGAGTCCAACACACTGGAGTCAATCTGTCAGAGTCACCAGATCCTCGGGGTCTGTGCACGTTCCCAACACTTGCACCACAACTTATTATGTACACACAACATTACATCAAGAACTCTAGCTTTTTTTTTTTTTCTTTTCTCAAAATTGCCAGAACATGAATTGCGCACATTGCAGATTTTTACAAAGGTTGTAAATACCATGGAATGATTGTGCACCATGAATAACATAAATTAGACTTGAGTAATAAATCACGCGTCTTGCCAACTCGAAAGCCACCAAGTAAATGCCTTAAAGTGGTAGCGCATGATGAACACTGATTTTAAACACAGAAAAGGAATCGCGCGGCTTGCCGATTCGAATGTCACCATATGAATGTCAGGAAATGGTAGCGTACAATGAATATCATGAATTACACACAAGAAATGAATCGCGTGTCTTGCCGATTCGAATGCCACCATGTAACTGCCAAGAAATGGTAGCGCACAATGAATATCAAGGGTTAAAGCACGAGAAATGAATCACACGTCTTGCCGATTCCAATGCCACCATGTAACTGCCAAGAAATGGTAGTGCACAATGAATATCAAGGGTTAAAGCACGAGAAACTAATCGCACGTCTTGCCGATTTGAATGCCACCATGTAACTGCCAAGAAATGGTAGCGCACAATGAATATCAAGGGTTAAAACACGAGAAATGAATCGCGCGTCTTGCCGATTCGAATGCCACCATGTAACTGCTCAGGAATGGTAGCGCACAATGAATAACATGAATTAAGCACAAGAAATGAATTGCGCGTCTTGCCGATTCGAATGCTACCTTGTAAATGCCATAAAATGGTAGCGCACAATGAATATCAAGAGTTGCACACAAGCAAAGAATCGCACGTCTTGCCGATTTGAGTATCAGCATGTAAATGCCATGAAAAACCAAGCGCACATTCACACGCGCAAGAGTAAAACTTTTTATCATGTAAAATTAGGCCCAAGAACTCGAAAGCCTTCGAGAACGGGATCGGGGGCCCTCCGTCTTACCGCCTTGATCAAAGATCACCAACAAAGTGAAAAGGGCAAGGCCTGGAAGATCAAAGTAGGCCACCGGAACAGGAGCTCAGGAAGTTGCTGCTGCTCTGCACCGGGACCTCTGAATAGTGAGCACGTAGAGCTGGGCTGGCTCCCTTTTATAGAGTCTTAGCCCAGCCCACCAACCACACCCAGGCATGCTGCAGGGAAAGCTTCTAGAAGGCCCTGGAAGGGGACCACACCCTGACACAGTCTGAAAGCCTGCAGCAGTACATTACATGTGAACAGTATTTATATGCATGCGGAACATAAGTCTTCAAGATTAAACTCTGCAATGCAAAAGGTTACACAACATCATTTCAGCACAATGCATAAATTATGTTAGCTTGAAATTGTTAGGTTTTTGCATTCTAGTCGCCCGTAGAGCGCGCACTGCCCTGATGTTGACACAATCACACAACAGCTACAAACACAACACAGGACAAACATATTAACACTTACTGGATACATCTGGGTCCGCAAATCGAGCCACTTCACCTATTGTGTAGGGGGCTGGTCCACCTGTAAAACAAGGAAGGGTGATATGGGCTCAATGTCTGCTCACTGTACAAAATTTGGAACAACGAATCACTGTGTGTGACATTTTATATGATAGAGCTGCACATCAGGCATGTAGACACCCCAACAGACAGACCACTGCAAACATGCGTTGACACTGTTACTCTAGTGAGTGATAGACACACATATGCACACATGCACTGGCCCTAACAATCATGTGGTGCCAAACATGAATACTCAGTTTTGTGCTTAATTCATTCCAGAGGGTACTCCATTTCATCATTTGTAATTGGGAGACACACGCAATGTCACATTCGTGGTGCACTGCAATACCAGTGACTCAGGTATTGTGGCTTGTGCATCAAGGGACAATGAGTAACTGTGTGATGCTCATGTGGGTTGATTTGCGTTCATGAATTATTGTGCTTTCAGTGGTCCATAAAATGTGTGCCAGTGTTGTATGTAGGTTACATATGCCACATTGGCAGTGTACCCTGAGCCGTAAATGCCCCCTATGACAACATGATGGCAGGGATCCTGTGTGTTACTTAATGACAATGTTACGCTAAACATGGATTGGCCACTTTTCTGATTCAAAACAACAAAAAGATGTATGCTGCCAGTGTCTTAGTTGATCATCCTTGACAGAATGCATGGGCACAGGTGTAGTCATTGCACCTGAAATGTGTTACTCTGGGCCCTGTGTACCTATATCAGGTATTGTAAATCACACTTTGCCAGAATCAGCAACTTAGAATTGCCAAGTTGGGTGATCAGTGGTATTACAACCGAACTGACACTGTCCGCTAATAAAAACATGGGTTAGCAAATGTCCGACTTCTGCAATCATGAGGTAGGTCTCTATTTGAAAGCACCTTGGGAATGGCGGCACTCACAGGAATGCTGGCCTGCTGATCTTAGCAGACCACCATGTCTGTGACAGCCTTCATACTGAGAAGTTAACATTTGTACAAATGCTGCACTATATCAGCAGGGGTGTACCAAAAGTAAAATAACAACCTATTTTGTCACTAAAATAGTATAATCGAAGCAGTCAGTGGTCCCTTACACAACATCATGCTCAAAAATAGTTTGTGACCATGCATTCCCAAAGAGCAGGGATCCTATGATGACCCATTCACTTCACAAAATAGTTTGGCACAAAAGTGACACAGATGGTAACTGCACTAGCTCAGTACCAGCAATTGCACCCAAGCCAAAAATGTTGTTGGGCCCTGCTACTCAATGATAGGATTTAAAAGCCTACTCCGAAAAGCCACGAGATTAACCTGTTTTTTGCTACTGCAGTCTGGTAGCATCCTGGCCCATTTGGGTTTGGCCATGTGAAAGTTTATCTGTCCAAACACACAGAAACAGTGAACTTAGGGCCAGATGTGTCATTTTGTTTGTGTTGCATTTGCTTCATTTGTTTACACTACAGCTATGGAAATTAGCAAAATAAATTTGATTGTAGCAAGTGTGCTATACTTTTGCGTCCAGAAATAGCACAAATGGAGCACAAACAAAGTAGAAATATGGGCCTAAGATAATAGCATAGGTTATGAAAAGCTTGGTACATATGGCCATGAATACTGTTCGGACATGGTTCCACAAAACTGGGGACTACAATGTTTCCATGTATTACCATGTGAAATACATCCCATTCCTGGTACACTCACAGGCCCTGATTCATAATTTTGTTTGTGCCGCATTACCATCATTTAATGACGCAAAAGCGGCACTAAATTACAAAATAAATTTGTCTTTTGTAAGTTTGCGCGGCTTTTGCATCAACAAATGACGGTAATGCATTGCAAAAATTTTATAAATCAGGGCCACAGTTTGTTCAACTTGCATTCCACATGTCCACATACATTGCATGCAGCATGTCACAAAATCTGCTACTGTCACTCCATATCATTGTACTGTACACATTAGTCAATTTTGTACTCACCAACAGGGCAACCAATCACCACACCCAGGTGGTCCAGCAGATCTTGCTCTCGGGCCACCAGGTCAGCCCAGTGATGCTTCAGCTGGTGGGCGTTGCGCTGGCTGTTGAATATGCTCTGCTGGTGGAACAGCAACTTTGCCCACCTGAGCCTCCTTGTCTCCGTGTGATACCCCTGTATCACACAGCCCCCAGCCTCCAACATCAGGGGAGGAAGTGGCACACCAGCCACACAAATGCCCCTAGCTCCTCCTCACCCATTCACCCCAGACGTGGCCTTCCCAACATCTCAACAAAATTAGGAAAGAAAAGGGTAAAGAGGGAAAAACAGGGAAAGGAGGTGGAAAAAGGAAACTTAACTAACCCACAGACAGCTCAACAATACCCCAACTAACAATACCCACAAACAGACTCCCAACAGTACAAAGACAAATCTAATTACAACAAATGACAAAAAAACACTTACACAGGATACCACAGACACTTACAAAACACCAAAATACAATACCAATAGCACACAGGAGACAAATTCACAATATTCACAGAGACAAGTCAAGACACAGCCACACAGTCTAGAATAATCACAGACTCCAAAGTGAAAGTGAAAGTACACCCACTGTACCATTTCTGCAAACAGGATATCCTATTACATCACTTCCTGTCTCAATTGCGGCCAGTTTTTTTGTATTGCGTGTAATTTTATGACACTTACGGGGGTTGTGTCAATATTTTTTGACGCATATGCCTGAAAATTTTAAATGGATAACCGCATTCCTGGGGTGCCTTGGTGGAATTAACGCTAGGGACCAATTGATGTATAATGTGTGTGAGTGTCATTTTTTGACGCATATGCGTCTTTTTTGACGCGTTTGCATCAATAAATCTGTCTTAAACTGTGTTTGAGTGATTTTTCAATTTTTAACATGCATGTAGTCTATAACTATACAAAGATAGGATGGTATGACCTGCAGTGTGATTTCTAGTGTTTTGGCATATGTGGTAGACATACTACTGCGGCCCATAATACTCATGTTATTTTGCAGGATTAGCTCTCTTAACTGACGCAACTGCAACACAAACTTTGGAAATAAAATAGGAATTTTCTACTTTGAGTAGGTGTTGCATCAATAGAGGACAGCAAGGCTACGCTACTAAACAAATAGACCCATGGCCTGTGTGTTTATGTGTGTGAATTGTCTGTTCAAATTATTGTTGTGCCTCTGTGGGAAAGGCATGCAAAAAATTTGGCGTAATGTGCATGTATGAATGTGTTATAAATGGGTATAACCATCAGATGCCATTCATGGAGGTCCATCAGTCATGATATGTGTTTGTAATATCTGTTGCGTCTTATGCTGTGTGTACTTGCTTGACATTGGGAACATTTCCCATGACTAACTATACACAGGAAAGATCGAGGACGGTTGTTAATTGCTATGTCAGATATGTTACCCCTCACATGTAATGAAATGTTGGAAACCACTTCATGTGTGTATACTACCCATGAGTCAGGCATTTGAACATGCTAGGTAGGTACAGTAATTGTGACACAGTCTCAAATCCAATCCTAAAATTGTTATGTACACCACAGTTTGAGTCATGTAAATGACCTATGTTTCTCCTGTGGCTGTGGAGGAGCAGCAGACCATGCTGCATGTGTTCACATATTTCCAGTGGTTCATTGCACAAAGGTGTCCAGTTCAAGTGTGTAGCCATGTGTACCCTGTGTCAGTATTGGCCTCCACGTTGTCACATTTACGTGCAGGTCCAGTTATGAGTCTGTGGAGCCAACCCTTCAATTAACAGAGTATCCTTCAAAGCAGATTTGACCAAAAGCCAATGATCAACTAACGGCACACATGGGGATAGTCCAGCTATGGCACAGCAGAACTTTTAGAAGGCTGACAACAGAGCAACCTTGTTGTGTTCAAATACGTTATGGATCAGTAATAGGAAACAGGCAGGTTTCATCACAACATTTGTACACAGGGTGGGCTCTAAAATTCCCACTGCAACAGGGCACATCAGTGACTCTGTGCTGATTAATCCCACAGCTAGTCACTACGCAAGCCCTATCAAAAGGTGGCGGCAGAAGTGAATCTGTGTCTGAAGCGTCAGGGCACAACCATGTTTTTTACTTACATTCACATTAGTAACCCTTGTTTGTTGTGCTGAAGACACCGTACCAAGTCCATGCATACAGCCATAGCACAGTCACTGTTTGGCACTAATGAATACGTGCAAAACCAGGCAAGGGATGGGGGCTGGATTAGGCCATTTGAATACATGTCCCAGAACAAAATACGATAAGTAAACTGATTAAACTATACTATACATTTGAGGTTTCATCGTAGATCTACCAGACACAATACCCCAGGTGGAAACAAAGGGCATGGAAAGCAACTAGGAGATAAATGTAGTCACAGGGAACCTCTATGTTTAACGCAAAGACTGGAACCAGTCTGGCTAACAGGATGCAGGCTCTGTCAGGAACAAACATGAACAAGGCAAATATTCAGTGAGCAGACTCTGACTGGGACAAGCAGGAACAACACTGTGGGAACAAAGAACTGTTTCTGCAGTTGTCTGCACTGTTACACAATCCCCCAAGGGCTCTGGTACACAAGTGATTTGCTTGCCAATGCACAACAAGGAGATTCAGAAAATGGCAGCTTCTAAGCAGTACCAGGCAGCAACAAAGGCAGGGCAGGTTCAAATGGCTGGTCTGCATGGAAGTGCTCACAGGTGTGTGCAGCTTCAGCCTCTCACAAGTCCTGGAGTTGAGAATCAAGTTCAAAGGGCCAACTGGACCTTTCACATGGGAAGCAATGGACAGCTGATTACAGGTCTTACCTGCAGTGCTTTATCGGAGTCCATGCAGAATGATGAACTATGACTATGGCATGTCATACTGAAGAGGGAAGCACACAGGAGTCAAAATGGGAGTCTGGGTGAGTGTAGATGAAGATTCTCAGGGTACAGATAGTCCATTTACAGTGCCCTCTAGAGAAGGGTGGGGAGAGACTTAAAACATGGCAGTGGCAGGACTTATTATCTGGGATGGACTGCGGAGGGCATGTTTTGTGAGCAATGCTTGGCATACTTGGGGCACTTGTGCTATCCATTTTCAGGTTTGATGCACTTCTTGTCACACATGCTCCTTGCAGAGATAGCTGATGTCACACTTACTGCTGTCAAGGGTCTGGTCATACATTCCTGTTACCAATGCAATTGCACATCCACTGCCTCATGTATGATGCAAGTGTGCCATGTTGGCAACGTGGATGTGTTTCATAGCTGTGGTCCTCTGATATTGCCCTTCAAATGTGAAATAGACAGGATATATGTCATTAACACTGTGTGTGATGTTTGCAGTACATTCATACCCATCAAATGTGATGTGGCTTTTGCAGTGTGCAAATTTGTATTTCTGCAATGCTCCATGAGGCAAAACTCTGATTATGATTCCTAGAGATCAATAATTACCCAGAGCATGATTGTTGTCACATGGAATTAAACACCTCACTTCATCACTCAAAGTGGTGATGGTGACTATAGTTAGAAGAAGTTTTGTACGATCTGTTGTCTGCAACGCAATCCTGCAGCTGTGTTTGGATATTCCCCCTCATTTTCCCAGACAGCATCCTCCTCCTCCTCCTCCTCTTCAGGCATTTGTTGATCCGGTTCTTAGAGGGGAATGTTCCTCGTCACACAAATGTTGTGCAGGATGGCACAGGTCAAAATGATCTGGCAGACCATTTCAGGGGAACATAGGAGGCTGCCTCCGGTGATGTCCAGGCACCTGAATCTAGACTTCAGGATGCCAAAAATCCGCTCAACTATGGTGTGTGTCCTACGATGTGCCTCATTATAGGCACTCTCTGCTGCTGTGCTCGGGTTGGCAAATGGGGTCATGATCCATGGCTGAATCCCTTCACCCTGATCCGCTGAAAGAGAAAATGAGGGTAAGTATTTTGTTGTTGGTTGCACCATGATTGTCACTTTGCATGGCAGTTGTTATCTTGTGTCGTCTGTGACTCATCTGTGTTTGTGGTATTGTGTGGGATCCTAGGCTTCTGTGATGTTCTTTCTGCATTGGGTTGTTTGACTAGCAAATCTGATGTTTGGCTGATTGACATGATATCTGTGGTATAGTTAGAAACTTGCTGTTCAGTGTGTATCTCCCATGCATTATGTAGTGAGAAAGAAGTGTCCGTGTGCCTTCACTGGAGGTGACATGATACTTCCACACACACAATAGATTCCACTGTGGTGGTAACATGGTTGCACTATATGGCCTGAACATCCCATCCAATTCGACATATGTATTTGCAGGTGAAATGCAACAGTGAGGCCCTTTGATTTGTCTAGGTGACAATGCACAACACATCTCCATACTTTGGCAGCACTGAAGTGTTCACAATTGACAATGCACAATTATCCCATGTGTGGCAAGTTCTATGCAAACCTATTTTTGTTCCCTCACCGAGTTGGCTCATGTGCAACCGTGCACCTACACTATTGAACCTGCTGCAGGTAAGCTGGCTAACTTGGTTGTGGGGCTGAAGGTTTTAGTGTAGAAAGGTCCATCTGCCTGTACATCTGTTATGTATATGGGGAATTGTCTCAATCCGTATGTGTAGCAGTGTGCACTTTGCATTAGTGTCACATCCACATGTTTTCATAGCACAGTCCACTTCCTTATTGCTAGCTGGCAATGTCACCCCAGGAGTGATGTGAGATGTTGGTACTGCCTCAATAATTCCATGTCACCTTCGTTTGAGTCAGCATCATCATGCTAAGTGTCTCATGGTGTTTGACCTGCAGCAACACACATTACACACCCATTACACAGGACGTATTGCTTGGAAGAGTGTGGGATAGACTGTAGCCTTATATGATATTGAAAGGTTCTTCTTCCAAGTTTTACTGCCAGTTAAGGCCATGCCATTGTCATTATCGGTTTTAAATTGGTCCCATGTGGCTCTAGAGTGGCATCTATTGTTATTTGCACCCGTCATTTGTCCATAGGTGTGTATCCCTTTGGGTCAGGATATCAAACATGACTACCAGTGTCACACCTCAGTGTCTTTTTGGCCCGTGTCAATGTAGTGGTGTATGTGTTGGGTGCCCTACAGGGTTGTTGTGCTGTATGTAAATTACTAGGTTTCTGTACTTACCAAAAAGAGGGCCATTGCCATATCATCCATCCTGGAAGTGCCGATTGATGGTGCTGTGGCAGAAGATGAATGAATCACGTACACTCCCAGGATACTTTGCCATGATGTTGGTGAACAATCCCCAGTGATCCACAATGGCCTGCACATTGATGGAGTGTGTGTGCTTCCTGTTGTAGTATAGGTGCTCAGTTGCAGCAGGTGGCACAGTCCGGACATGTGTGCAGTCAGTAGCACCAAGCACGTGCGAGAAGCCATTAATTTGATAAAACCCCTGTTTGGTCTCCTGCTGCTTCTGCTGTGTGTTGGGGAAGCTGATGTGGCGGTGTGTGAGGGAGATGATGGCATCAAGTACCTTGGGAAGGAAGGCAGAGAAGGAGGGCTGTGAGATCCCGGCAACCAGGGCACCAGTGGTTTGAAAAGAGCCACATGCCAACATGTGCAGGACAACTAGCAGCTTGGTCTCCGGTGGAATGATGTGGAGTGTTTGCATGCTGGCTACCAACTGTGGCTCAATGTGGTGCAGCAGCTGCTGTATGGCTTGCCAGTTTAGTCTGTACCTCTGGATGATGTTATGTACCTTGAGGCCCTGAAGGGTTGTCCTGGTCCTGAATATCCTCCCCTGCCTTCTGTGTTGCCTTTGGGGTCCATGTTGGTGTGGTGGTAGCTGCTGCTGTTGGTCCTGTGCTCTGCGTCTTCGAGCATGCTGCATGAGTAGCACTTCTATGTCTTCCTTTTTGAGCAATGATGTTGCTTGTGTGAGTTTTCCTTAAGTAGTGGTGTGTTTGCCCCATTTTAACGCCTGCCCTGACCCAGGCGTCAAAATTTGGCGCAAATCGAGATTTGCGTCATTTTCCGGCTCCGCCTACCAGACGTGCCCCCTTTTTACCCGGTTGGATAAATATGGCGCACGGGTGTTTAAGTCATTTTTTGGACGGGAATGCCTACCTTGCATCTCATTGGCGCAAGCCGATTCCACGCATCCAGAAAATGGCGCACACTAGGATATTTTGATGTCAGACGGGTCTAGCGTTAAAGTATAAATATGGTGTTAAGTTTGCACCGGATTAGTGTAAAAAAAATGACGCTAATCCGGCGCAAAGGGAGTATAAATATGGGCTAAAGTCTGCATGGAAGGGCAACTGATAAAAATAATAAAACATCACTACTAAAATGAAGCTTTGCAAAAATAATAAGAGGAATAAAAATGACATGTAACTAGGTGAAAAGGCACAGGCCTCAGGCCCAGAACTAACATAATGTGTCTGTGTAAATGTTAAAATAACCTCAACAGTGTAGCAGCATAAAGTGGGACAGCATAGACCTAAGTGGCATTAAGTTGAGCAGCAGACAGTGGATTGACAAAGCGTGGAATAGCATACAGTAGAATGGAAGTAGAGTAGAGTGGCATTGATTGCAGTGGTGTACAGTGGAATATTGTAGATGGAACGGGGTACAGTGTAGTGGGGTAGATTGTAGTGGCGTACTGTGTAACAACGTAGAGTGGAGTGCCGTAGAGTGGAATAGTGTACAGTGAAGTGTAATAACGTACAGTGGAATGGTGTAGAATGGAATGGCATAGAGTAGAAAGGCATAGAATAGAGGTATGCAGAGCAGAATGGTCTAAAGTAATGTGGTGGAGTAGAGGAGTGAGATACGGTGCAGGGGCATACAGTGGAATAGTATAGAGTGGAGTGGTATAGATTGTAGTGGAGTTCAGTGGAGTGGCGTACAGTGGAATAGCGTAGAACTGAGTGGCTTACAGTGGAATAGTGTACACTGAAGTGGTGTGGAGTGGATCAGAGTGGAGTGATGGAGTGGAGTGTGGTGTGGTACAGTGTAGTGGTCTACAGTGGAACAGCATAAAATGGAGTGGCATAGAGTGGAGCGGCATACAGTGGAGTGGTGTAGAGTGGAGTGGCATAGATTGCTGTGGTGTAGAGTGGAATACCATAGAGTGGAGTGTTGTAGATGGAGCATGATAAATTGTACTGGGGTACACTCCAGTGGCATACAGTGTGTTAGCGTAGAATGGAGTGGGGTACAGTGGAGTGGCATAGAGTGTAGTTATGTAGAGTGGAGTGGCATACAGTGCAGTAGCATATAGTGAAGTTCCATACAATGGGGTGGTGTAGAATGGAATAATGTTGAGTGTAGTGGCACACAGTGGAGTGACGTAGCGTGAAGTGCCATATAGTGGAGTGGCATTGATTGGAGTTTGGTACATTGGAATAATGCAGAGTGTAGTAGCATACGATGGAGTGGTGTACAATGGAGTGACATATATTGGAGTGGTGTACAGTTTAACAGCATACAGTGGAGTAGCAGAGTGGAGTGGCATATAGTGGGGTGACAAAATGGAGTGACATAAAGTGGAATAGCATACTGTGGAGTGGCATACACTGGGGTGGCGCCGAGTGGAAAGGCACAAAGTGGAATAGCATAGAGTGGAGTAGCGTACAGTAGAATGGCACAGCCTGGAATGTCGAAGAATGTAATGGCATGGAGTGGTGTAGAGTGGAGTTGAGTGGCTTACAGTGAATGAGCGTGGAGTGACATATAGTGGAGTGATGTAGAATGAAGTGGCGTGAAGTGTGGCACTTGAAATAGATGTAGCATTAAAGTGGCTAAGTAGATGTAATGTGGAAGGAATACAGATTATGGGGTTTAAATGGTCATTTTTTGGTAGTACTTGTAAATAGTTTAAGTAGTGTTAAGGTTATAAGTGTTAAACTGCTTAGTTATATATTGTGCCATGGGATACCACTGTAACTTCACAGAATATCATAGTACATGCTGATGGCAAGGAAGTATCTGATTGGCTAATGGCTGTCTTTACAAAACGTAATAGGCAGTCATGTAGTTTTCAGCACACCTTTAAGGGTTCTGGGTTAGGGCCTTAGATAGAGGTTAGTAGTAGGCTTTATTCTTGTTTCCGACATATTCATGCTTTAAATGGTAATGGGTACAGAAATATATATATATTTTCTAAATCTTCTTACAGCACTTTATGGAGAACCCCATATTTTTTTTTTAAGTAGCATGGTAATTTGCAGGTATTACCGTAGTACTCATAAGCTTTTTTATAAAGAATTAAATATGACCTGCAGCCTACCCCCCAACACACATGGCGGAAGTTCTCGTGCAGCAGGGGGTTGGATTTATATATAGAAACAGTCAGGCCTGCAGCTAACCCGTCCCGAACACAGCCATGGAAGGCCGTGTGCAGCACGGGGGTTGGGTTTACATATGGTAATAAAACATTACTTTAGGTTAAAAACAAACAAAAATGTACTGAAAAAAACAAAGATTAAAGTAACATTATAGTTAGGTGAAACACTCAGTAACAACGTAATGTTTTCAACTCTAAAAACCAAAATAATTTACCAGTTATAGTTGCAGTTATCTCAAGTAACTATGCCCTAAGGTAACTACAATCACTCATGCCCTCGCCAGGCAGTAATTACCCCACAAAAACATCACTCATAACATCTTCTATGACATCATTGATAATATCACTGCAACATTTGCAATGAAATTATTCACGAGAAAACTGCATTGCGGGGGCACGAGTTAGTTACCTTAGGGCACAAGTTATAGTTACTTGCCATAACTATAACTGGTGAAGTTCAGTGGTTTCTGAGTTCAAAACATTGCATTGTCACTAAAAATGTAACCTAACTATAACATTCCTTTAACCTATGTTTTTTTCAGTGAATATAAATATATATATTTTGTTCTACACTATACCCCCATCCATCACTACAATGTAAAACTCCTTACTATCCCTACACTAAACCCCTTACTAGCCTTTTATCCCCAATCCCTGAAACCTAAAAACTTCTTAGTACTGTTTCCACAGGGGTTAACCATCAGCCATGAAATTCACGAGAAAACAGTTTATGGATTAATCATAGCGCTACAGTTTGTCACCATGAACTGGTAGCTGCACACCCCGGAGTGGGAATGTATGATTACATTTTCGGAATGTATGATTAAACTCTGCTACACAGTAAAGTCAGCTATTGCACAACTTTTGAGCTGAGAACACGGGATACAGAGGGCACATAGGCAGCCCCCCTGTCTCAACCAATCCCAGCACTGAAACCCTAAAATGTATAATAAATGTAATGTTCTGTAACTGACCTAGTTGCTACATTGACTTGCAGTAGTAGTTAATGTGTTGTTATAAATGCATTCTAGTGATCTGTTGTAATGGTGTAAAACCTATTCACTCTAGAGCAATGTTCCAATACATATTTGTCCTTTCTACCACCAGCTAAGCCAGCAAAAGGCTTATCATCGAATATCCTATTAGTTCTCATCCTGTCCACACAGATCAGTAATGTCCTAAAAATCTAGCCTGTGTTGAAGTTCCTCCTCTTTAATAGGATGAGCAGGAGGGCTGAAAGATTCAAGAGTCGTAGACTGATCTCTGTGGATGGCAGATACCAACTTTAATGAAAAAGAAGAACAAGTGTTTATGGTCAAGTTGCCATGGTTAAACCTACTATGAAATCTGACCGTCAGTGCTGCCAACTTGCTGACCCTGTGCACTGAGGTGATGGCCACTAGAAATGTGTTCAAGTCAAGAGGTAAATGGACAGCTGTAAGCATTCACTAATGAAGTAAAGGTCTGGGAGTAAATGTGCATAACAAACCTATCAAAAAACTGTTTACCAAAGGCGACCAATAGATGGAAGTCTGGTCAGAGAGGCACCAGAAATTGGGTGAGAAAGACCTCCAGCCCTTGCTCAAGAACAAACACAACTGGAACACCCAAAAAGAGAGCCTCAAAAGAGTCCAAGTGCTTTGCTCACACAGGATTCAATCTTTCATCACCCACCACTGTAACCAGACTTAAGAGCATCTTTAGGACCAGAACATCCCCTTGATTACTCAAGTCCAGAATGCTTTTGATTCTCTTAGGAGCGGGAAAGGCCCTCATGCAGACCAAGATTACACTGATGAAGCACAGGTGCTGAGTTGGAGTAAAATGTGAGAGTGCTACAACCTCATTGTAAAGCAGAGATTGTACCGCTGAGCTGAGAGGACTGGGATGCGAAAGTAGGGCTTGTTGAGGTCCACGGATGCCATCTAGCTCTGTACACAGAGAGCAAAAAGAACCAAACTTAAGGACAACATTGTGAATTTCTCCAGGCAGATAAAGAGGTTAAAAAAAACAGCATGGGTATAGGGTGAAGGATAGAATTCGGCATTTGTCATATCTAGTGTATATTAATCTTAGCCAAAAAGGCAAAAAAACTCTTCAAGTCGAATGAATCTATTGGCCCTGGTTAGAGGATTCACCAGAGGCTGACCCTCGAAATATGTCTGGACCCTCTTTCTGTAATCAAGAGGAACTCCTCTGACTTAAAAGAAGGTGGATGAATCTGAGACAAACCTACCTCTGGAAGGGGTGCCTCTGACACAGAGCATTATGCCTAAAGAGTTCAGAATTAAATTGAGGGTGGAGAAAATAGTCCTAGAGAAGTTCCTCCGAAGCCAGAGTCTGATGAAACGTGGAGTCACTGGCTTCAAAGTGAAGCAGTCTCTAAGGTGTCAAGGGACAGAGATCCTGGAAAGCCCTCTGTATGTGGGGGTTCAGAAGGAAGAAGAGCAGCCATGAAAAGTTTCATCATGGCCTGCTGAAAGGCATCCACTTGAGGGGGGTTGGCGAATGAGTCTAACTCTAGGTGGAGCGCCTTCTGCATGGTGACTTGCTCTGAGTAGAACAAAGAAGAGGCTGGAATTGGGGAACACCACGGCTTATTGCTTGACCGACTCTAGAAATTAGATCTCTTGGAGGAGGCAGAAGTTTTGTTCCTACTTTATGTGTCTTGTGTTATACCCCTTGGAGCTTTATTCCCTATTAGGTGGTTTTCCTGCATACCGGAAGAGAGACTATTTAGGGTTCACCTCCAAGTCTTTGGCCAGGAACAACTTGTTCTCCTTTTCTTGGATGTCCTTTGTCTTCGTGGATGCACAGGACATGCAGGAATAAGTGTTTTGCTACAGGTCAAGAAATAATTGGTTGATGCCAGCATACACCTAAGGACAGTAGAGGTCGTCACTGTATGCATAAACTAGAATCATTAGTGCATGCTATGTATTGTTTTATAAGTGCCTAAATGAGCTGTACAGTAAATAAATGAGAACCTAAGGTCAGATATACAAAGGTAAGGGTTTGTGATTACCAAATAGTGAATTTTGCAATTCACTATTGGGTAGAAGCAAACACCAATGTACAGAAGTGTGTTTTACACTTTGTAATTCCTAGTGAGTCCCAAACAGACCTAACTCTTGAATATTAATGAGGCATGTTACAGTTTGCGACCCATTGGGAATCGCAAAAATCACAGGGATGGTGGCCTGCTGGGATCAGCAGACCACCATGTCTTTGACTGCTTTTCAATAAAGTCATAATTTTTTTCTCAATGCAGCCCATTTTCCTTAAAGGAAAAGGGGATGCATTTCAAAAAGAAAAATGAAAAGTTTTCTTTGAATTTTTTAAGAGTAGGCCATGGTCCATGGGGGCACTGCCTGCTCTTAAAATGTATTTTTGCAACCATTCTCAAAGGGGAGAGTGTCCCATGGGGACACCTTAACATTTGCAAATGGGTTACCACTAACTTGAAGTTGGTGGTAAAATGCAAATGTTTTGAGACTGCATTTGTACATACCACTGCAATTCAGTGTTAGGAAAGGACGCTCTAAACACGCCCCTGCCTAATACCGAATCCCAAACCCAAACTGTGACTCAGAAACAGGTTGAAGAATCTCAATTTGGGATTTGTACGTACAAAAATGTCTTTTTACGTTCGCAAACTGACGGTTCTGCGAATTGGGCCATTTGCGAATGTAAAAACGCTCAGTACATCTGGCCTCTGTTTCCTTGAGTAAACCGGTCTATGCCATTCATGTTGGCACTAGGTCTTATCTGTCAATATGTGATTTTATTCTGAAATGATTTTAAACGTTTACATACCTAATTGCTATTCTACAACTGAAATATTTTATATGGTTTATTTTAAATTAAGTGCATTTGAGTTTAAAAGTACGTATAATAGAAAATAGGAAACTGAAATCCCTAATCCAAAATAGAATTAAGTGAGGGTTTTTGCACCCACAAAGGACACAATGTTCCACATTTTGGTTTGAAATTTGTTAAACATTTTCATTATTGTAGGTTCCCGCATGAGGAAATATACAGTGGATGAATGGCTGTTTGGTAAATCAAATAATTTTATTGTAGATCAGTTAACATCATAAAAGTTTAACATAAAATAGATGCAGTGAACATTGCAAAAAAAAAAAACGTTCTCTAAAAAGAACATTAATAATATAAAATCAATTTTCTTACAGGATTAAAGTCTATCATAATTAAGGCCTCCTGCATTTCCTAGTTGACCAGTAGCTAGATTTTTACATTCTATGAGACAGCAAATGAGATGGTGATCTGTACCTTGAAAGCATTCTGACATGGCGTGGCTGCTCACCAAATGTTCATAGGGATGCAAAAGAGATTTCCATCTGTTAGACGAGTACATTTGCAGATCAAACGAGTTAGAGATTTAATTTTGTATTCACAAAGCCTGAGGTACTTATCAAAGTGTCTTATGTCAGGGGACCAGCTTTATGTTTGATTCCGCTATCAGAAGCAGCTAATGTGGAATCGAAGAAATGCTGTTCCGGAATTTGCCGTCAGATGCATCTGAAGATAGAATCAAAGCTGTTGAGTTTCATCAGAGGCAATAAAAGATTTTGGTATTTTGCATCTTCGCAATTTTTCGGAATTTTCCCCAGATGATTGTATTTTAGCTTGCTCTCTTAGGCTTATTGTAAAATCAGATAAGCTGATAATGCTTCTTCATACTTCTTGACTAGTGAACTGTATTAAGATTCCCTCTAAAGTTTGTATCCAAATTGTTTTCTTGGTTATTTGCTATCTTGTAAATGAAAGTCCAAGCTTTCAATGTGGCATATAAAAAGCATGCTATTGGTTAATAATACTTGTTGTATTTCCCATCTCTAGATGACAGTTTCGGATGATGAGGTCACAAATCCGGCTTTTCTCGATCTTGTTAGAACATCACAAATGAGAAAATGCACTTTTATCCTCATGTATGCCTGGTAAGTCAGATTTTTGAAAGCCTCATAGGTTTACAAACATACTGAACTGTGTTATTATTATTGGGATTTCTAAATCCTATTATAATGTAGAACAAACAAAATTTAAATGATTTAAAACTTAAAGAAAAATCTGGCCTTACGGAGGTAATCAGGGGCATATTTATACTCTGTTTGCACCAAATTAGCGTAATTTTTTTTACTCTAATTCGTTGCAAAACTAACTCCATATTTATACTTTGGTACTTGCCTTAATTAGATGCAAGGTAGGCGTTCCCATGCAAAAAATGACTATGGCCTTAACGCCATATTTAGGGGCATATTTATACTCTTGGGCATATTTATACCGTGTTTGCACCGAATTAGCGTAATTTTTTTTACTCTAATTCGGTGCAAAACTATCTCCATATTAATACTTTGGTGCTAGACCCGTCTAGCACCAAGGCCCTGATTTATACTTTTTTTGCGCCGCATTAACTTCATTTTTCGATGCAAAAGTGGCGCAAACTTACAAAACATTGCCCCTTATTTATACTTTTTGGTGCAAAACTGCACTAACTCTGGGGCATATTTATACTCTGTTTGCGCCTAATGTGTGTAAAAAATTTGGACAGACATTCTACGCAAACCTTGCCCCATATTTAAACTATGACGCCCAACCCCGCGGACTTCAAAAAATGTCAGTGTGCATCACTTTTTGGATGCGGGAAACCGCTTTGCGTTAATGACATGCAAGGTAGGCGTTCCCGTCCCAAAAATGACTTTAAGGCCTTTGTGCCTTATTTATACTCCCGTGTCATTTTGACGCACAGGAGGGGGCGGGACTTAAAAAACGGCGCACAGCCTGATGTGCGCCGGTTTTTAACGCCTGGGTGAGGGCAGGCGTTAAGGGACCTGTGGGTTCACTTCCATGGTCTCAGACCATGGAAGCAGTCCAGAGGTGCCCTTCCCTGCCCCCAAGGACACCCCATCCACCCTCGCCCACCCCTGGAGGACTCCCATGGATGGGGGGACCCATCACAGGTAAGTACAGGTAAGTTGAGGTAAGTAATTTTTTTTTTTAAAGTGGCATAGGGGGGCCTAATTTGGGCCCCCCTACATGCCACTGTGACCAATGGCCATGCCCAGGGGACAGAAGTCCCCTGGGCATGGCCATTGGGCAAGGGGGCATGACTCCTGTCTTTGCTAAGACAGGAGTTATTTCAATGGGGGTTGTGCGTCAAAAAATGGCGCAAGTCAGGTTTGAGCCATGATTTTTTACTCAAACCTGACTTGCACCATTTTTTGACGCACAACCCCCATTTTCCCCTACGCTGGCGCTGCCTGGTTTGAGTCTTTTTTTTTTACTTTGACCAGCCCGCAGGGCTGGCTAACGTCAATCCTTAAATTAGGCGTGCGCATGGCGCGTAGGAATGGCGTTAGCAGGCGGTAAATCTTTTTACACAAACCAGCGCTGGCGCTGGCTTGCGTCTAAAAGTATAAATATGGGCCTCAGTTTTGCACCAAAAAGTTTAGCACCGGCTTGCACCATTTCTGTGCACCAGCTGGGCACCATATTTATGGAATGGTGCAAGTCGGTGCAAAGGGTAGGCTAGAGTAAAAAAAAATGACTTTAGTCGTGTGGGGTAGGCGGTATAGAAGAAGGGGGATTAGCATCAAAAAATAACTTTAGGCAGGTTAGAGTAAAAAAAAAAATGACTCTAACCAGATTAGCATCATTTTATGGTGCTAAACCTAACATGCCTCATGACTCCTGCCTTAGAAAAGGCAAGAGTCATGCCCACCACCCCAATAGCCAGCACAGAGGACAAGGGTCCCCTGGGATTATATGACGGAACACCAAATTAAAAACAACTACTAACCTTAACAACGAGGTCGGAACACCGACCTCGTCCTTACTACTAATGATTTTACCACGAATGCCTTAACAACGATATTTCCCCCTGGGTTCTGGGGAGGGCACCTGTGGGCTTATTCCATGGTGTTCCACTGTGGAAATAGGGCCACAGGTCCCCTAACGCCTGCCTTGACCCAGGCTCTAAAAAATGGGGCAAAGCAAGCATTGCACCATTTTTTACCCCTCCTCCCTCCTTTGCACAATTTTTGCATGGGAGTTAAAAAATGGCGTTAAGGCCATAGAGTCATTTTTTGCACAGGAACGCCTACCTTGCATCTCATTAAAGCAAGGTAGGTTTCCACTTCCAAAAAATGACTTTAACCCCATAAATTTGGCACTAGACGGGTCTAGCACCAAAGTATAAATATGGAGTTAGTTTTGCACTGAATTAAAATGACGCTAATTCAGTGCAAACAGAGTATAGATATGCCCCTTAGCGTCAAAAAATTATGCTAATCTGGTTAGAGTCATTTATTTTGACTCTAACCTGCCTAACGTCATTTTTTTACGCATTTTTTTACGCTAGCCTACCCTTTGCACCAGCTTGCACCATTTCATAAATATGGTGCCCAGCTGGTGCTAAAAAATGGTGCAAGCTGGTGCAAAACTTTTTGGTGCAAAACTGCGTTAGTGCCTTTTTTGGAATTACCGCATCTCCACTATTTCCCTTGTTATCATTACTTCGGCCCTTTAAGGTAAGTATTAGGAGGCAGAGGCCTGATATGAGACTTTAGTTGAGGAGTAGAGGATCTCCCTTCTGAGCTCTCTTGTTTCTTACAAGATGTTAAAAACTTCCTGCAACACTTGTAACCAACTGGGTGAGCAGAATGCACCCACTGAGGCAGTCAGCCTCTCAAGGAGCAGGCATAGGAGGAATTGGGGGGCAAAATTGAGCATTTGGTGAATGCCAGATGATAATATTGCAACATCTGGAAATCAAACCCAGAGGTGGATAGAACTAGTAAAGGAAAGCAAAGAGGAGTACAGTGAAACTCAAAGCAGAATCCAGTGAAAAAAAGGAAATGGTCTTAAACCTAAAACATGGGGAGAATGAAGTTTAACAAGGACCAAAGCTTGCCACAGGGCTCTCATGCTCAAAATCCAAGAAATGTGGCAGGCTTCTGTCAAGACAAAAGGAATAGCAAGAAGCCCAAATCGAGAAGCTAGACAGAATATTACCAGCTATCAAAGCCTCAAGAGAAGTACTAGAGGTGAAAAAAGACACTATAGAGGTGGATGTAAGCCTCAATAGAGAAGATCAGAACAAACTTTGAAAGAGGGTGAAATGGCTGAGCATGCTATCACATAGCTTCTACCAAGCACCTAGAACATGAAAGTTTATGTACAGGAATTCACACAATGAAAAAGATTCCTGCAATACAGGTTGGAATTGGGGTAAAAGGCAAAAATCAGAATTGTGGGCCTCCCCGAGGGCGAATGGAGGACATGAACATGGTGAAATTTTTGGTATCATAGAGGGCAAATGAGGTGGCACCCCAGAAGGTCTCCAAATGTTATGCGTTTGAAAGAGCCCATAGGGTGCCTGTTTAAATATAACAAAACCACCACATTGACAGCAGGAGGGACATGATACTAAAAGATGCCCAAATTACAGGGAAACACATTTGTAAATGCTACAATGAAATTTTCCCTGACTACACAGTGGTGGTCTAGCAGCAAAGCTCCTCCTTCTTAGAAGTCAAGAGCAAACAGAAAAACAAAAGAATATAGTATATGCTGCTCTTCCAGCTACACTTCAGGCAATCTAAGAGGGTAGCTCCTGGGCTGTTTGCTGACCCAAAAAAGTGTGGGACTAGATGGGACAGAATACACCACCTGAGGTGGATGAGCATGTGTAAGAACACCACATTGGAAGGAGGAGGAGGAAAACAGAACAAAAGCCTGTGGGGGAGAGAGTGGACAAATCCATGATGGAGCACATACGGGCTGACAGAGAGGCAGCTATTGCAGCAGTCATAAACAAAGATGTGTGGAAACCAACTTGCAAAACAGAAGACAACATCTGAAGCATCTGGATGAGACCCATTGGAACAAGTGACACAAGCAGAGGTCAAACTACATGACATCTCCCCAAGACAAACAAATGATTTACAAGGTCTGTGAATATTTCTCTGATAAGGTAATAAGATGCTAACACAGGGCACGAGGCATAAACCCAATAACTGACCAATAGGAGAGATTAAATACATTATTTCTCAAGAATTATTTTCAAATTCTAGGGATCCCTACAATTTGGTGTGACAGTGTTGGGGAGGCGTGGGAGGTGACATTCTTTAGGGACTTGGCTAGTTTCCCTCCTGAGTAGCTCATTGAAACCTGGAAGAAATACCACAAGACTGGAGTTGTTTGTTCTGATGGGCAATAGGCCATTGCCAGAAGGCTCTGTGTCAGGAGTTGAGGTGGTGGAAGTTAATTGTTGTTACTAACCCGAGCCAAACTTATGCTATCTACAATTAAGGGTAGGTCGAAGCTGGTGGGTCCTATGGTTCATTTTGATGGGTGGACATGGGATGGGGCAGGCAAGTAATTCTAACTTACATCATTAACTATTGATGCGGGACTGAGTGTACAACCCTTGCATGGAACATAAGTGTATGAATAATCCAGTAAAATAAAACAGGACATACATATGTTAAAAGAGGGAATGCGCAGATAGGCTTCCAACATGACAGTCACACCGAAAACTGACTAAAGGATGGGAAGGCCAACGTTATGCTACAACCTGCTCCAAAAATATGGTAGAGGGGCGTTAATATTGGTCAAGCAGAGAACTTCATTTGAGGCACTACACATTGACATAGATGGAGAAGAAAGCTATCTGCTTATACATGGTGAACTAGACTGCTGTAGTGATGTTACTTAGCCTATATGTCCCTAACACAGACCAAATGGGATTCTTTCAGAAATTAATAGAAGGGTTAGCATCATGAGCGCATAAAACCACAATAACAGAGTGTGACTTCAACGCCATTGAAGATATTACCAGATTGAGCCCATCCCCAGCTGCCTACAGTGCAGACAGTAAGGGCAGCCAGAGCCCTGTTAGAATCACTGCAAACATGACATGTGTGGTGTATGTGTAACCCACAAACTAGAAACTCCTCATACTTCTCAACCATACATAACTTATACATATACAGGATGTACTGCTCCTCAGTACAGATGACAGAGATGCTTAACTAAGAGTATACGAGGAAGACATTCTCAGGTCAGAACCACTCATCTTTACCTTTAGATAGGCCGAACTAGCCCCACTTTCCCGACAAATTTGGAAAAATAATTATTTGAAGGATGTTGTTGCTTTAGCTAAAGTGCATATTGGACAGAAAATCTTAGAGCCCTATAGAATGGGGAAGACAGGGATCCTGATATTTGCAATAGGTCCTGAACCGTTTGAATGCATAATATGTAACATGTGGACAATGCTGGGTAGAGAGAAACAAAGGATGCTACATGCCATACTGCTACATTCTGACAATGTCTTGATATACCCTACATATGTCAAGTGTGTTGAACCCTTAGTGTTGGAATTTGTGGAACATAAAAATGCCTCAGGCATGAGTGAACTTGGGAAAAACATGCATATTCCAGGTGTTCTTTGATGATCTTGGAGAACATATGGCAATGCTCCCTGTTCAAATAAAATACAACCTTTAGGTATCCATGGGTGCAAATATATGGAACAATGCCTGAGGTGGTTGATAACCATTTAACTAAAGCACATTTCAGCACTAACAAAACCTAAAGTTCTGGGCTTGCCTTCTACTATTAATGATGGGTTCCATCACTCTAACAAAAATAGTAATGCTTCCTAGACTATTGTATTTTTGTGAATTTGTCAACCTGACTAACAGCTCAGGCATTTAAGGAATGCAACAGGATGCTCACTGATTTTATATAGAAAGAGGGTAGGTGTAAGATAGCACTACTAACAACTCAACTACAGTGGCTTTAAAAATGGTACACAACTCGTGAATGTACCAGACAGGAGGGTAGAACTGATTGGGCTACCAAAGGGATAGTTGGAAAGTATGTTAGAATTTAGGAGGATGACAGGCGCATGCCCAGGTCTGTGCAAAGTAGACGTGTGCCATTTGATAAGGTGTGTTTGACAGCGGGAATGTCAATTATCTATGTGCCTACAATCCCGAGAATGAGTCTCTAATGGCTGAGTGGGCACACAAGTTAAACACATGGGAAGACACAATATGAACTAAGTTTTGAGGCCTGCATGAAAATGGTTAAGTACGATTTTCTGTACCAGGAAGTGGCAGTCGATCGATAACTACAATATATAAAGCACTCCTATTAGACACTAAACTGGGCTTGACTTTCCTTAGAGACCAGTGCTCCCAGGGTATATATAGAAACCTTAAAGACACTGACTGGGTACTAATACTATCTGATACTGAGTGCCCAGAAATGGCAGGTTGAAGCTGCTGCAGTATAAGGTGTATTTCACCAGAATACGTTCCAAAAGATATACAATTTTTCAACAAATTAATGGCCCAGATATTTAGTAGACGGCACAAGTATCCTACATATGCTATGGAACTGTGCAGAGATTACTAATTACTGGGCTGAACTAACGATGGAAGAAGTAATGAGGAGGATGAATCTCCTCAAAGTAGAACACTGCCTGCTAGGCTTAATTCCTCGATCTCAAAATAATTAGGAGCACTATTTGGTTCTTGGTTCATAGCCAGGCGTTGGTTGGTAATGAAGTAGAAGGAATAGAAAGTAACACAAGCAACCAAGTAGGTAAATGGAGGGCTGAGGTAATACAGTGAGCAAAATGTGCAGCAGAAGCTTTACACCGAGAAAAAGGAAGTTTAATAATTAAAACAGAGAAAACACAGGCCAGGGATACTTTACTACTTGACGTTACTCTACATACTACTGCGGACAATGAAGATAATTGAAATCAAAGCAATTAAGTAGAAAAGAGACAAAAGGGGGTGCCCCTAACCACTTTGCCTCCAGCTCTCCCCACACAAATCTCCAAAGTATTACTTCTTACCCTGTCTCTCTGATCCTGCTGAGGTCAGCCCTCAGGCTCCTAAAGGGGGGTTTTCACGTGGACCATTAGACTCAAAGGCACAGGAAGAGATTTTCTCCTGAGTTAAAGAGTGACAGGTATATAAGTTACATTGTTGAAATACTTAAAAACGAAGATGATGTTGCAGAAATGTTAGTACTGTCCTGATGTCACAGTGATCATCTATATGTGACAATCTATGCATTTTGTTAATCAAAGTATTAATAGCTTAGTTGTATAATGGTGCCCTGAAGCCATATTAATGTGCATTCACTGTAGAATAGGTTATCAAAAGGCATGTGGTCTAGCCATAAACTTTAGGTTTAACAAATTAATTTGTTTCTATGTTACAGTTTATCATGTTAATTAAGTTTGCATCAAAACGATAATTTTCTGAAAACAAAATTTTAAAATATAACATACAAAATTTGAAGACTGTAGTCCTGCACCACATTTACTGAAATGTATTGACAGTCATTTCATCTGAAATCTGCTGTAACATGAACACAGACAAAGTTTATTAATGTTGGATTCATAACTTTGAATGCTAAATGTGCTTTATTAGTATGAATGAATGTACTGTTTTAATTCACTTTGCATAGTGAAAGTGAGGCCTTCAAGGCCCTGTTTCCTGATCGTGCACAAAATGTTTAGTCATTCTTGCTAACATGAACTTTTCTTCAGACATCCTTCTCATGAGAATGTTAGCTTGGTAATGGATGTTCTATTGTTTTAAACATAGTAAGCCTGTGAGTGCTACCTTGACCACAGTACATTCTGGAATTGTGGAATGAATTATGTATACATTTGTTTCAAACCACACGAATGAATGGAGATGGAATGTTTTGTACATATTGGTGATGGGAACGTTCCGTGATGTTGCAGTCCATGTCGCATGAATGATTTCCATTGGACAATTGCACCTTTTGCATCATATTGAGTGATGATGGACGAATTATCTTGCTCAATGAACTTTAATATATCATTCCCCACTTGGATCAGTGGCAGTCTCTTTCCAGACCCCTCTACAGCAGTCCTGTTCCATCCTATCTTTCTTGCTGAATCCCTTGGACTCGGAAAGGTATAGTCCTCTCTACCCTTGTCCCTTTTAGATGCTTTGCTGAGACTTAGAGATTCCTCCCCCAAACCCAGAGAAGAAGACTCTTGATCGAGCTTCCTTCTGAAATGCCTACACCTTCCCTTTTTTCCTCAAAATGTTTTGTCCATTTTTGTACTTTTGCCTTTTTGCCCACATGTGCTTGACCCAGCACAACAATGAAATGATTTTGCTAATTTGTAGGGTTACCCCTTGCCCAGGTTATTAAATTGTAGGATTTAACAGGTAAAGGATTAACAAAATTAGACAGCAATTGTTTCCTCCTTTTCAGATTTTTTTTAGTGCTTTTGTGTGAGGCATTCGTCAAGTGTTTAGCCTTTTTGATGTGTGTTTGAACTTCCTTAGGAAGTTTGGACAACCTGTTATGAATCTGTATCTTTACAGTCTTGTTTTGATAATTATCTATGTTACCTTGAGCTTTAATTTGTAATAAATACCCTTAGATTTTATTTCAGAGTGTAGTTTTCCGTGTGTGGGCACATTGGTCATACTCTCATTCTAAATTGATTGTTGTAAAGTTTGATGCCTCCACAATCCTATGCTGGGTGCAAAGACCTATCAACCTCGTTCAATCATAGTCCTGTGAAGGAATATGCTACAGAAAGGAATAGAACTAAAAGGCTGGAAGGAAAGCATACAATCTTTACAAAGACTTGGTAGTGCCAAACTGATAGGAGACATGAAAACACAGTAACAAAACACTCACAATTAAAGTATACTATAGAGTTGTACCAACATATTACATCTTCTGTGAAAAAAAGACTCAGCAAAATGAGATAGCTATGTTTGAGAGATAAGCAAGACGTACTGTATGCAATGTGTAGTAATGTAAACATAAAAGCCATCTTCCTAAGTAGAAAAACAAAATATTTTTTTTTTTAAATGAACGTGTCTTTCATGCTTGTAGTGCTCTACAAATAAAAGTAACAACACAATGATAGTGTGGCCAGAAGTAACTTTCAACAAATCTCATTTGATGATCCTACTAGGCTAGGACTGAAAAAATACTAAACTCAAAAATTAGGAGCTGGTAGGCATATTTACAAGCCCCTTGCGCCGCCTTAGCACTGCCATAGAGTCCTTTTTTAGATGCTAAGGTGGTGCTAAGGTGGCCTTTCCACTGTGCCATATTTACAAAGTGGTGCAATGCATGCATTGCACCACTTTGCAACCCCTTGTGCCACATTATGCTGCGCCAGGCATAATGTATGCAAGAGGGGGGTTCCAACCCAGGGAGGCCCGAAAAACGGCACAGTAAAATTTACTAGATTTAACAGCACCATTTTTCCATCATTTTTAACACCTGCTCAAGGTAGGCATTAAAATGATGCACCCATTAAAATCAATGGGTCCCTCTCTGTGCTTTGCTGTACTGGCGTCAACATGTTTTACCCTAGTGCAGCAAAGCACCAGAACACCATCAAAAATTCTGATGCTGTTGAGGTAACGACCGCCATGGTGCGTCGTATTATAACTACGGTGCAACCAAGGCGTCCTTAGGCCGAGAAGGGCAATGCAAGAGAAGTGGCGCAACGGGACCGATGCGTCACTTTTTCATAAATATGCACCTTAGTATTTGAAGTGCTTCCTTTTCCTCTGTAAAAATCATTGCAATAAGAAAATGTTATTTCACCAATTGCCTTGTATCCATAAATGAAACCAGGTAGGCAGCTTACGAATGCATAATTGCTTTATAGTATAACAGATAGAAATAGTACTCCCCTTCCATTTGCAGACTAGCACTATGATTGCATGTCAGAACACGGCTGCCATGCTAGTGACTGCACTGGAAGTGAAGGACTTATTATTTTTAGGTGTGGGCATAATATTAATTATGCCGGAATAATTGGCGTAGTTTTGCATACCAACATTTACAGAGATTATGCCCCTCCTCTCCTACTATCTTAATTCCTCATTTCTTATTCCTCCACATGCATAATTTCGAGGAGAAATTTTTATCAGAGATGTACCGTTCAGTAGATTTTGAATGCGAGTGGCATTTCAGACAGACTGTTTTTACCTGAGTGGACCATTCGGGTAATTTTATTACACAGAAGTACACTTTCGAACAGCGGTGTTTTCAACGTGTTTTGAACACCAGTGGCAGTCAACAAACATGTTGTGGTCAACAAACATTTCAGGTAGATTTCTATACCGGAGCAGGCCGGATGGTAATTTTTAACTCAAACTGCAATTCCAAATCCACGGAGCAGTGTTTAGAACATGGGTACCCACAAACTTTTTCTCGGGGGCCAAAATTGCAGTATGGTTTGCGGCCGAGGGCCGCACTGAAGTGACAGCAGGGGGCGGGGCTTAGAGGGGGCGGGGCTTAGAGGGGGAACAACCACCCCACCCCCTTTTTCAAAACAATGCCCCTTCCCCAGTAACACACACAGCGCGCACACATACAGCGCCATCTGCTCTCACCCCTACCCCAGTAACACACACAGCGCGCACACATACAGCGCCATCTGCTCTCACCCCTACCCCAGTAACACACAGCGCGCACACACACAGCGCCATCTGCTCTCACCCCTACCCCAGTAACACACACAGCGCCATCTGCTCTCACCCCTACCCCAGTAACACACACAGCGCCATCTGCACACAGCGCCATCTGCTCTCACCCCTACCCCAGTAACACACACTGCGCCATCTGCACACAGCGCCATCTGCTCCCACCCCTACCCCAGTAACACACACAGCGCCATCTGCTCCCACCCCTACCCCAGTAACACACACAGCGCCATCTGCTCTCACCCCTACCCCAGTAACACACACTGCGCCATCTGCACACAGCGCCATCTGCTCCCACCCCTACCCCAGTAACGCACACAGCGCCATCTGCTCTCACCCCTACCCCAGTAACACACACTGCGCCATCTGCACACAGCGCCATCTGCTCCCACCCCTACCCCAGTAACACACACAGCGCCATCTGCACACAGCGCCATCTGCTCTCACCCCTACCCCAGTAACACACACAGCGCCATCTGCACACAGCGCCATCTGCTCTCACCCCTACCCCAGTAACACACACAGCGCCATCTGCACACAGCGCCATCTGCTCTCACCCCTACCCCAGTAACACACACTGCGCCATCTGCACACAGCGCCATCTGCTCTCACCCCTACCCCAGTAACACACACTGCGCCATCTGCACACAGCGCCATCTGCTCCCACCCCTACCCCAGTAACACACACAGCGCCATCTGCTCTCACCCCTACCCCAGTAACACACACAGTGCCATCTGCTCTCACCCCTACCCCAGTAACACACACTGCGCCATCTGCACACAGCGCCATCTGCTCTCACCCCACCCCAGTAACACACACACACAGCGCACACACACAGCGCCATCTGCTCTCACCCCTACCCCAGTAACACACACAGCGCGCACACACACAGCGCCATCTGCTCTCACCCCTACCCCAGTAACACACACAGCGCGCACACACACAGCGCCATCTGCTCTCACCCCTACCCCAGTAACACACACACACAGCGCACACACACAGCGCAATCTGCTCTCACGCCTACCCCAGTAACACACACTACATTTAAAACAAATAAATAAATAACCAAAGAGCCTTACCTGACTCAAAGCACTGTAAAGAGATGCCACAAATGTGGAACAGCAGGCAGGCAGGCGGGCAGCAGACGTGGAGCCGGTGACAGGAAGCAGACGACCAAAGCCCCATAAAAGTTAGCTGCAAGCGCTGACTTTTATGGGGCTTTGGCTTCCAGGATCGTCAGGGCAACGCCATAAACAATGGCCGCCGTATGTAAACATAGAGGAGGGCCGCGGGAGCATGCTCCCGCGGCCCTCTTCTATGTGTACATACTGCTGCCATTATGATGTGGCGTTTGGTGTGCGTCTCGCGGGCCGCCAAGCTAGGTCCGTGGGGCCGCTGGCGGCCCGCGGGCCGTACTTTGAGTACCGTTGGTTTAGAACATGAGCAACCGGAAATCAGCTCGAAATTACGTTTTCAAGTTCAATTTTTACCCAAACTAACTGTTCAGGTTGCTTTTTAAGTGAGAGGTAGTTTGCATAATTTTGTGTATGTTTTCAGTAACTTTGTGGAACTATGCTATTCGAAGTTACGTGAGTTACGCCCACCACTAATTATTTTAAGCAAAGCATACAGGAGCTACAGTCTATTCAGGTGGCCCCATGCCACTGAAGCATTCTTAATGTAGTGGTCTTAACATTGAAAGATCACTCCAGGGAATTCCTTTCACCTTGGTAATATCGCCAGTTTTTTTCTTCAAATTAATGTATACGCTGTCTCTGGTCTGCATGTAGATGAGCCACTCTTTTTGAGCACTGTGCTTGAGGTTTCTTTCTGCTGTGAACCTCGTGATACAGAAGAGAGCTGTGATGGATGGTTATTACTCCTTGCGCTGATGCTGAACTTAGCTAATGCCATTGAGGCTAATTTTAAGCAGCAGATTAGTTTGGAAAGGCATAGGAAAATAGGCAGGAAACCTCAGACTCATTTTGTGTTCTGTATTTCGTATAACCCTCCAGGTCTCACCACTCCATGACACCTGCTGAGGCCACAAAGGTCCCTCTTCTGGACTAGAGCAGAAGCATGACAAGAGATAGGATTATTATTGAGACCAACTCATAAATAAAATTAATGACATTAGCCAGAAATCGTGTCCATCATGCCCTTCATTTTCCCAACAGCAACTTCCTAAGGCAACTCCAGCCTTCTTGTCATTTTCTACCATATGATTCGAAACCCAGCACTGTGAACAAATTGTCATTTTGGATGCCGAGCACTCCAGAACTATATTGTAAGTACCCACTTCAGTATCAGATATGTATATGAGTGTTCATCATTGCCAGATGCATGATATTTGAAAAAAAACATGAAGGGGCACATTCACCAGCAGTTATAGAACACTTGACAATTTATACTTTCCATGTATACATTTTTGACTGCCATTTATCCAGAGTCATGATCATGATTGGGATAGAAAACCTTTATACTGACCATTAACGTCACTTATGCTTTAGCAATTCCATCACTTGTTGTTTTTGCTTTCTCGCCCTAAGTGGGAAGGGTATGCCCAGACGTGGGTCCCGTGCTTCCCATGCCACTGGATTCAAGCTAGCCTGGCTGATGTGGGGTGAAACCCCGAAACCGGTCCCAGGATGCTTGTTTCCAGTCCAGGGAAGACCTGGCCTAGCAGTTCGGGCTGGACTGTTCCCATGGGGAACAGGGTCAAGACTGATTTGCAT